>NC_141693.1:294835141-295488891 GCF_964263255.1 Lissotriton vulgaris
CCCAATTTACAGAATTGGGCAGTTTGCAACTGCAAAAAAAGCATTTTGTAATGTACAAATGCCAACTTGCGATTCAGTAACTTGTTACCGAATTGCAATTTATTTAAGCTAGGTATTTAGTTGTGCATAGTTAGGGCGTCCCTTTAAAATACCGAATGACAGTGATATATGTGAATTAATGCTATGAGAACAAATTCTGGCTGCGAAATACTAATATTTTACCACCTCCTTCAAGGAGTTGGTAACCCAATCATAAATGGGAAGGGGTCCCCGCAGTACCCCACCCAGTTTGAAAATGTACAAAATATATTTTTAAGAGCAGGCAGTGTCCGACGGATCGCTACCTACGCTTAAAAAATAAATCTTAAAAGTTTAATTTTCTGTTTTTTTAAATGCATCCCGTTTTCCTTTAAGGAAAATGGGCTGCACTTAAAAAAAAAATCTTGCTTTATTTAAAAGCAATCAAACATGGTAGTCTGCTGACCCCAGCAGGCCACCATCCCTGTTATGTCAGTGATTCCTACTGAGTCAAAAGAATGCAACCTACATCATTAATATTCATGAGGTAGGTCAATATGCAACCCCAACGGGAATCATTATTTTTAAATATATTCCTTTGTAAATTGGATTTGTGATTTCCTAGTTGTGATTCATTAAGATTGCAAAGTAGATTTTCCTATCCATTTATGAAGGAAAGTCTCAATGATATTATGTTATGTTATGTTATGTTAATAACACTTCTATAGCGCACAGCTGCCCCAGCTAAGGGGCGTCCCGGCGCTTCAGAAAGAGTACCCAAACACAACACATCAGGTCAGAGACAGCAGCGCACAGATTGAAAGAACTAGGATGAATGAGGGAATAAGTACGTTTTGATAGCCCTCCTACACTTCAAAAGCTCATCCAGTTCACGAATGTGGGACGGAAGGGAGTTCCACAATTTTGCGGCCAGAACCCGGAAGGAACGACCACCAGCTCTGCACAGCCTAAACCGAGGGACCACCACCAGATTTTGACCCAGAGATCTTAAAGAGCGCGTAGGCACGTAAAGCAGCATAAGGTTACCAAGAATCTGGGGAGAGGCCAGCTTGAGGATCTTAAAAGCTAGGCAAAGGGTCTTAAAATGCATCCTCTGTGCCATAGGCAGCCAGTGCAGCGAGCCAATGGTATTCTCAGCAGAACAGAACCTCGGTAAACCTACCAATGCTCTGGCTGCGGCATTCTGGACACGTTGCATCCGGGCGATTTCAGCCTGGTTGGCCCCCAGCAGGAGCGAACTGGCGTAATCAAGACGAGATAGTATGGATGCCTGTATAACCAGCTGCCTAGTAGTGGCATCAAAGAACCTCAAAATAGGTCTCAATCCTCGTAGGATACCAAAACAGGTGGCCGCCACCTTTTTGGTGTGGGCAACAAAACTGAGAGTAGGATCAAGCCACACCCCCAAGTTTTTTACCTCTGAGACTGGGGTCGGAGTTGCGCCCAGCTCAGGGGGCCACCAGGTATCACCCCAGAGATCAGTTCTCTTGCCCACAATCATAACCTCAGTTTTTTTTAGCGTTAAGCTAGAGACAGTTGGCGTTCATCCAGCGGGCCATTGCCAATAGTCCACCCCGGAATCTGGGGGCATCCAGGTCGGAGTCCCCACTCAGGACGACCGCCAGCTGCGTGTCATCAGCGTAGGAGACCATAGTCATACCCCACTGCTGAACGACAGCCACCAGCGGTCTCACATACAGGTTGAATAGTGTGGGACTCAACAACGAACCCTGGGGCACCCCTAGCTCCAGAGGATAAGACTTGGACTCACAAGGCGGAGTGGCCACTTTGAAGGTACGATCAGCAAGAAAAGAACTGAACCAAATAAGTGCAGTGCCTGAAAAGACATGAAGGCAAGTATTATGCTTCTCTGATCTTGCTTTTATTAGATAGCAACAGTCAAGAACTTAAAACACTACAAATCCAATGAGGGTAGGAAAAGGAAAACGCTAGCCAATGAGAAAACGAAGCACAGTAGAATGACTTAACATGTATAACCCATTTGCTTGACTGAGAGCAGCCCTCTTTTCTTGTGCAAGAAGTTAACGATAATCAAAGAACAAAAGAAATATAGATAAAACAATAGAAAATGTTAAAGCAAAGTAAATAGTTCTTTGCAAAAAATCCATGAGACTGAGCCCCAAATATCTAACTGGAGAACGGAAGAGATGAACATCAGGAACATTAGAATTTGAAGAATACACAAAGGGCAGGGTTCTTGTTCTCAGGGTCTACTTGTGCTCCGCCTTGTTTCTGATTACTGTCTGTATGACTTAATGATTTTGGGTAGTGGTGCCACAGGAGAGGGGTGACCTTCCCAACCCCTTTAAAGATGTTGCTCACACAAAGTCACATTTTGCGACCAATTCCTATGCACACACAGTAAGGTCAAACATATAATAGATACTGCTATAGCGAACGCCATTGGAAACTGATGCTGAATTTGCGGCAGGGCAGAACAGGAGGCACTACATCACTACGGAACCGAATTCGGAACACGCTTCTTACCACGGAGCAGTTTGGTCAGACACTGAGCGGAAATAATCACAGAGAGTAAGATTCCTGTTCTGCCCTTCATTATATCTTTTTCACGGCCGAGCACAAGTCCTGTTATCCTTACAGTGATTGAGAAACGTGGGCCAAAACGAGCTATGAAGTTACCTAAGGATACCCTAACCGGGTTGGAATTATCACCGGTTTAGTGGAGCTACAATACACACCTAGAATATAAGGAAGCCCTGAAGAATCAAAAGTGACATATACTTTGATGAACCACGTGTCGGCTGGCGCAGTGTAGCTCGAATATTAAAAGGAAAAATTCTCAACAAGAGGAAGTGGACAATAATCTTATTGTTTTGGCAAAATATACTATTGTATCTATGATATGTTTGAACTTACTCTGTGCATTAGAATTTGAAGAACTTGTCAGTCAGTATCCAAAAGGTGCTGGAACATCTTTAGGAAAAAGGTGGCAATGCTGGACCTGTTAGGGTGGGAACAAAAACCACCAGGTTAATGAAGTGTTGAGGCAGGATAATACTCACCTTCGTGTCTTTATTAAAATCAAGACTTTCCCTCATAGAGTGCTGGGAAAATCTACATTTCATTGCAAGACTGAGGCTCCTATTATGCTTGTTCAAAGCATGTTAATTACAGCAGAAAAAGCAGAACAGGTTTACATAAAACGTATGATAAAAATTATAATTATTCCAATCAGCCGATCTCAGAATGGCCGCGAGATGGGAACCTGCCCAGAAAACTTTGGAAGCTATAGCTCGTCTGGAATAGTGTGCACCAAAAATGGAAGTATCGATGCCTGCCAAAGGCATCTCCCAATTGACCCAGCAAACCAGGGTAGGAGAGGAAACAGGTTTGTGGCGGTTTCTAAACAGGATGAGGAATTGGGAGTGCAAGAACGTTCTGAGATCAGAGGTTTTGTGTTCGTACACTTTAAGGCACTGTCCTACACAAAGTTTGGGTTGATCAGGAAAATAAGGGGAAATACAGAAGTTATATTTGTCTTTGTATGCCTGTGGACTCGGAAAAGAACACCTGTAGGAGTAAATTGCCGATCTGTAATATCCAGTGCTTTAATATCATATAGATGTTTGAAGGAAATAAGACATACCAGCATAGTAAGTTTTGCAGTTAACATTTTCAATAAGACATCATTATCAGGCCAGGAAATAAACAATTTCAAGACAATAGTCACATCCCACAATTTGCTTTATTTTGCAATAGGAGGATCATAAAATGTCACTCCCTTCAACACTCGACAGATGAGGGGATGTTCTCCCACCGGTTTTCCATTGATGTAGGGATGATTCATTGAAATAGCTGATCTGTACAGACTTATAGTGCGATAAGTCTTGCCTCCAATAGCCTCAGCCGCATGGATGTTAACAATATAAACTATATCAGCTGAAAACGGATTGATAGATTTTCCCAAACACCAGCATGCCCATAAGGACCATGCTAATTTGTAAGCCTTAGAGATTTGTTGACATATTCTGAAGCTTCTGGCGAAATGAAACAGCCTGAGTGGGATATCCCACTATTTTCCAAGCAGACTGACCCATGGGACCTTCCTCCGAACTAAGTGGCCAATTACAATGTCGTGTGGAAACTTTCCGCCCAACTCCTTGTCGGAATCGGTTCTAACCGACTCGCGATTGGCGGTTCCGTGTGACCGATTATGATATTTCCGAACACTGTTCGGTCGGACTCCCTCTGACTTCTATGGGAGCCTGTGTTCCAACCGACAGCACTGGCTCCTATGGGGAAATGGGGTGGTTGCAGAAAAACTTGCACCCTGTCTCGTGCACCCTATGGTGGCTACCACACAGTGCATGGTTATACAGGGGGGTCCCTTGGATACCCCCACAACCCCCAAATGGAGGCCTGAGTATGAAGGGGGGTTTGCTAACAGCCCCCAAAGTCAGCTTTCTGACAGTCTTTTACCGTCGGACAGTTTGAGTCGGAAAGACTGTTGGAATATGACATCGTAATCGGTTGGTCGGAAACGTTTTCCATAAAGCTGTACAATTCGGTTCTGACCGACAGGAATTCTCCAACAGCCGTTCGGAACTGATTCCGAATGTTTGAATGGTTTCCCTTCCGATCGTGAACATTGTAATCGGTCGGGCTGTTTGGATTCCGACCGAATCGGGCAGATGGGTTCCCACACACTCTAGCAGAATCTGGCTGGCGGCGGTCGGAGGCTTTACGCCCGACATCGTAATCGGCCCCTTAGTGTTAGTGTAGTTTTAAAAGAAAGTCTTCGGAGGGCTAACTAGCCAATGGGCTAGCAACCAGGAAGACGAGTTGAGCTGAAATGCAAGAGCAGGCTCCATGCGGCACTCGTGGAGTGTGGAGGGCTGAGCTTCAGTGCAAATGGCGCTTGGGTCTGGGCTTCTCAAGCCCCAATGCACAATTTCGAGGATGCCTCGGAAGCTGCACTGTTAGCAAAGAGCAGGTAGTCCAGGGTGTCCGGTCCTACATCTCTCGTGTCCGCCACGGGTCTCAGCTTTGCTGTGGATGTGGATCGGAGTCGGAGAAGTCTGGAAGACCAGTTCCTGAGTCGCTTAGTCTTCGGTTCCTGGCGGGAGCATCAATAAAGCAAACCGGCAAGTTACTGGTGGTGCCTGTTTGCACAGGGTGGTCACTCCTTGACCACAAGGGAGATGTCTTCAGTCTTCTAGTCGGTATAGAACGTCGAAGGTCCAAGAGTTTTGTTTCAGAGTTTCAGTCCAGGATAATCTAATGTCTCTAGACACAGCTCCTATCTTTATACTGATTTAAGGGGCTGGATTACCTGCTAGGTCCCTCCTGTGGGTGGACCCTGAGAAGGGGGTGGTTACACCCCTTTCCCTTTGTCCAGTTTCACGCCAGAGAGGGGCTGGAGTGCCCCAGCAACTGATTTGAACTGGGCTATGCATTGGGCACCTTGTGTGCCCCAGGCAGTGTCTGGAAAAGCATCTTTCCATTCAACCTACCCTGCCCCAATACACTACAGGCTGTCTGGGGACAGGAAAACTATTGTCCAAGCCTCGCTCGCTGGAAGGACTCCCAGCAGCAGGAGGTCAGACTTGTGTCTGTGGCAGCAGCATCCATTTTGTGATGCTGGGGCTCTGTTTAACTTTAACCGGGTAAAGCAGTAAATACATGTCTTCTCCCTCTAGAAGGGTGGAATGCTACCCTCGCTGCCACAACTGGCGGGGTAGTATTCCAAAGTGTTTGACACCTTATATGACATGTTTTGATAAAGCCAAACCCAAGTTAGCATTAACCGCGAGGATTTTAATGTACTTGAGTATATGGTATGGCTAAATCATAGAACAGCTATAAGGACATGGTTCCGAAAGCTGCAGAAGGGCTCAGCTCATACTAGAGCACCCTCTCACATAAAACCAAGCACTCTGCCTTCAGGATTGTCAAGGCCTGCCATAGGAGTGACTTATAGGTATATATGTGTCTATATATAAGGGTAGATATAGGTATACTATATCTAAGCAAGGGGTGATTACACCACCTTGCCAAGCTGAGTGATCAGCCTGTGGTGTCAGTTTGGATGGCCAGCCAGGGGTGGCATAATACATGCTGCGGCCCCTGGTAGGCCTTGGATGCACCTATGCCCTGGGTACCCATGGTACACTATACAGGGGCTCACAAAGGTGACCCAATTCCCAATTAGGTATTTACCTAAAGTACATTTTACAGAGAGAGCAGATAGCATGGGGCCCTGAATAACTGGATCCCAGGCCAACTAAGTCGAAAACCAGCTAAACACTAGGCAAAACGTTGGGGTAACCATATAGTCAGATATCCACCTTCCTACACAAACCCCCCCGAAATGAAAGGAGATAAGGCTATCCTTGACCAGGTAAACATATATTGCCTAAGTGGCCATATAAGGAAGTACCTTCACTAGCATGGTTACCCCCTGTCTCATGGTCCACTAAGCAATCCCTCACCCTAAGGGTATCAGAGGGTCTCCGCCATAAGGAATCTCTCCCTGTGGTGTGTTTTGGCAAAGTAAAAGGCTGGTGTTGAGATGGAGTACTGATTTGAGGCTCCACTAATGTAGGGCTCAGCTTCCTCCAATCACTATCCACCATGTATGCCTTTCTTTCCATGACTGAGTTGCACTGTGCTATCAGGGTCAACCTCTGGCTACCTACAGCTGGAGGCAGGGTCCCTTTTGTTGTATCACTGGAGGGACAGGTCAGGCTTGGGGCCTCTAGGTCCCAGGTTTGCCTGTGCCCAACAGAGTCCATCTGGGGGAGGTTCCTACCTAAGGGTAAGGGACATCCCTCAGAGGTTTTTGGAATTTTCACCTGGCTAAGGCTGCTAGCCTGGGTGCCCCATATCTACTGATGGGGGGTTCCTTTGGACAGATGGCCCTTTGGGGTCCACCAGCCTCCCTGACCTTTACAGCCCTGGGCCGACTGAGGCAGGGTAGAGAGGGGCAGGTTACATGCTACATGCTAGAGCACCCTCTCACATAAAACCAAGCACTCTGCCTTCAGGACTGTCAAGGCCTGCCATAGGAGTGACTTATAGGTATATATGTGTCTATATATAAGGGTAGATATAGGTATACTATATCTAAGCAAGGGGTGATTACACCACCTTGCCCAAGCTGAGTGATCAGCCTGTGGTGTCAGTTTGGATGGCCAGCCAGGGGTGGCATAATACATGCTACAGCCGGTAGGCCTTGGATGCACCTATGCCCTGGGTACTGTAAAAGGGGTAAGACAACCAGTGACCAAAGACCCTTTAGTGTTGCCCGGCGATGTCGCCTCAATGACCCACCAATATTAATCAAATGAAGAAAGCAGGCGCTGGAGACTGAAAGGCAGGAAACGAGGGTTTTAATCTCTCCGGAGGAGAACACATCAAATCGGACAGCAAGTATCGTCACGAGGTGCTCTAACCACATCTCTGAGGCCTGGCCTCTTATACGCAGGTTTATTGCTTTATTACATGAAACACATATTCGTCAATACTTTGATGTTTGGAAAAGCATCCTAGGAATCCCCGCTTCAAGCCCGTTCCCACACATTTACAGTAGAAGCCCCCGCCCCGGTCACAACAGGTGATGATTATCGTTCAGCTGGACATTCCGCCGATTCACGGAATGTGTGGGGTTGATCGGATCTCATGGGGTGAAGGGTGTTCGATCGACTTGAGGGTCCTTTGATAAGGGGAGGCTTCCTACTGTACGGGGTAATAAACAGTATCCGCAGGGCCAGGTGGTGGCTTGGGAACAAGGAAGACAGACGGACACACAGGAAAGAGGGGGGTTTGCATCAAAGGGCCTGAGACTATGAAAGGAATGAAGGGAGGTGTCGCGCTGGGAACAGGATGGGATTCTGAGGCAGATCTGCGCTGAAGAGGGGTTTATGACCCAAGGAGAGCGAGGGGGTTGTCAGCGTGCGGGGGATGCCTGCGAGGCTAAGAAAGAGAGTGAGAGACGCGCTGGCTATCAGCGAGGGGCAGAGGGGCCATGGTGCCTAAAATGGCTGCCGCCTACGCGCACGAATGAGCTTGAAAGGGGCAAGATGGCGCCGATAATGTTGACGTTTGCAGTCTAGTCTTTAACAGTCCTCCCTTTTCAACATATCTTAGCCAATCTTGCCTACTCAATGTCAATCTTCATCAAATTCCTAACCTCGGCATCATATAGTGCTTTCATACGTCCGTTTCCAGAGTGCACAGTCTTAGGGCAAATACAATTCACGCATAATGTACACAGAGATGGCAGACATTGAATTCCTAAGCATAAACCGCATATCACAACTACAGGAATCAGGATAATGGTGAATCGTCTCCAGCCCCAGTTCTTAACGGTGTTCCAGAACCAACCACCAAGCGACCATTCTTCTTGTTCTTGGTGGACTTCTGAAGAGAGTCTATGAAGATGTTCGATGGCTTTGTACACTGAGGGTGAGTTGTCCGGTATGTACGTACAGCAGCTGGACCCGATAATGCGGCATGCTCCACCACGGTCCGCAAGAACCACATCTAGGACAAGGCGGTTCTGGAGGGCCACCAAGCGGACCGCTTGAAGCTCGGCGGTGTTATTAGCAAGGATCCCAGCTGTGATGTTCATTGTTGTCTCGACTGCTTGGGTCAGATGTCGGATGGCACGGCTGTTTGCCATCGGGCCCCAGAGGGGGACAAGTCCCTTCATAGCATCGAGGAACTGTGCTCCTGTTGAGTCGGCTTATTCAATGTCCTTGGCTCGTTTTTGTCTGTGATGATTTGCTGGTGCCACATATGTCGGAGGAAGGATGAAGGAAATGAAACAAGTGCCCCCCCAGCCTTTGGGGAGCCAGGTGTAAGCTTTCGTGCCGCAGACGAAATACATGTTTGGGGATGCCACAAAGGAAGGTGGGTCGGTGGAGTCCAGAGTTCTGGAAAACCGGCAAGCACTGTGGCCTACCAGCTGAGTCCCAAGCCCTTCTATGCACATGTGGCCGGTGACGTTGATAACTGACAGGGCCACAGTCAGAGTGGCAGCCGTTCGTTTTCGCAGGTAGGAGAAGGTGGTTCTGGTTGGATTATTGAACACCTGCATTTCAATTTGCTCTTTAGCGGGAATGTCCAAGTGGATTGTGTTGTTGGTGGTCTGCGGGCAGAAATGTGTCTTTGTTCTGTTCCGCCAGGCCCCGTGGTAGAAATGCGTTACGGTTTTGCTGGAGGTGGCATTGTCCTTATAGCTTTCTTGCAGAAGGATCAGCCAAGCAAGACAAGAGCCGTGAACTGAGAAAGGTGAAGGGATGAATGGTATCGAGTGTCCAGTGGCGTGGGGTAGCAACCCACAGATCCAACAGTTGGTGGCATTGGTGGCAAGGTTGTGCTGGTGAAGTAGTTGTATGAAAGAGTTATTCCAAAATTCCTTTCGCCTCTCTCTGAGTTGGGGAGAGAGCGAAATCAAATAATGCTCCTTCATGGTGGTAGGCTGAGCAGTAGTCAGGAATGTTTCGTGAGCAGGTGTATTTTCTTCCACAATCCAGAGTGTGGTCATGAGGAGAAAGCAGAAAAGGATTGTGATGAAGAGTGCAATTGTCTTTGAGCTGAGGAGTCTGTCTGCTCTTGGGTTTCTGTAGTGGGTATTTCCTGTTGCTTCCATCATCTTCCTATTTGGCGCTTCCATCATCTTCTTATCTGGCGCTTCCATCATCTTCAAGGTGCTCGGTGGTGGGCAGAACCTCAGACTTCGTTTAGCTTCTCTCCCGGTAACCCTTGGTTGTGTTTAGGTCACCGTTCTGAGATTCAACTTAGTCCGTGGTCTGCTTAACCGGAGCCTCCTCCCTTCGGCGCAGGAAATACCCTTCTCTGGATGGTACAGTAGGATCAGAGAATTTTGAGAGTTCAAGTGCTTCGGTATCAGGATAGCAGGTCAGTGACGGTCGGTCCTTGTTCAGGAGCTCTTCTTGGTTGTCGATGTTTTCTGTCGTGGCCAGGGTCGAGGAGATCTTCTTACAGTGGTGCGCATGCACCCAGTTGCATTTTCCCTCCACTCGAAGTGCTGTTCGGGTGGTGATGAGGACTTGCCAGGGGCCCGTCCACCTGGGTTCCAGACTCTTGGTACGCTGGAAATTCCGGATCAGGACGAACTCCCCAGGTTGGATGGTGTGTCCGGGACCCCTGGAAGTGTCAGGGATGGCATGCAGCACCTGTTGATGGATAACAGACAGTGTTTTAGTCAGCTGGCCTAAGTAATCAGACATTAGGACGTCCGGGACGTCATGAATGGAAGTTGGTTTCGGTGCAGACCAGACATTCATAGGTCGGCCGAATACAACCTCGTATGGTGTCAAGTGGTGTTTGGTAGGGGTGGAACGCATTGAGAGCAATGCCAGTGGGAGTGCGTCCGGCCATTTCAGTCCTGTGGTAGCCACTATTTTGGCCAATTTTAGTTTCAGTGTGGCATTATGTCGTTCAACTAGACCAGCAGATTGGGGGTGGAAGACTGCGTGGAACTTTTGTTTTACACCCAACCCTTTCAAAATAAGTTGAATAACTTCGGCTACGAAGTGGGGGCCATTGTCGCTCCACAAAATTCGACAAAGGCCGTAACGGGGGAAAAACTCCTTCAACAGAACTTTTGCTGTGGCCATAGCAGTGTTGTCACGGGTTGGGTATGCTTCCACCCATTTGCTAAATGCGCATACCACAACAAGTACATATTTCAGGCCTTGACATCTGTCTAGTTGGATGTAGTCCATCTGCAGGACTTCAAACGGGTGATTTGGGACCCCAAACCCTCCCCGGGGTACTACAGTTCCTTTCCCGGGGTTGTGTTGCAGGCATATCAAGCATTGCTGAACCAGACGTTTGGCGGAGTCCGTGATTTTATCGTTGTGCCAAACCCTGGAGACAAGTTCAATCATGGGGCTGATCCTATGTGGGCAGGGGAGTGTGCCATAGTCAGTATGGGAATCAGGTACGAGTCAGGTAGCAACCATTTGTTTGTGTCTTTTGTCCGCCAGCAGCCTTCGTCATCTTTTAATCCCACCCGTGCCCATTCTGTGAGTTCGTGTTGTGTGCTAGCCATTTGAATGTCCCTAATAGTGTCCCTAGCATCAGTCCATTTTTCTGCTTGTGACCTGGTCACGTACATATGTGTTGTCGTCCTACTTTCGGCTGTCGTTCGGGCAGTGATGTCAGCTAGTGCATTTCCTTGTCCTATAATGTCCGTCACCTTCTTGTGTGCCTGGCATTTGATGACTGCAAGCTTTTTGGGGAGAAGGACGGCTTCGATCAAGGCGGAGACTAGGTCCCCGTGCAGAATGGGGGTGCCGTGTGAGGTCAAGAATCCCCTCTCCCTCCAGAGGAGCCCAAAATGGTGAACCACCCCGAAGGCATACTGGCTGTCGGTGTAAATGTTCGTTGTGGTTCCTGCTGCTAGAATGCAGGCTTGTGTTAGGGCAATCAATTCCGCTGCCTGGGCAGATCGTTGCGTGATGCGGGCTGTCTCGACTACAGTTCGAGCCGTGGTGACGGCAGCTGAAGTGGTGCCATCGGGGAGTTTGATGCAGGAACCGTCCACCCACAGCTCTCCGTCAGGGTCAGGAAAAGCCGTGTCTCTGAGGTCAACCCTGCTTCTAGTCTGTTCGTCCGTAAGGGTCACGCAGTCATGCACAGGGTGCACATTGGGATCGTTTTCTGGTAAGGGTAGCAGAGTTGCCGGGTTCAGTGTGGTGCATCTCTTCAGAGTGATGTGGGGTGCGAGCAGAGTCAGTTCGTATCCAGTCAGTCGGGCACTCGTCAGGTGTTGCGTCTTGGTTTGGTTTAGGAGGGTGTCAACTGCATGGGGTACCAGTACTGTGAGGGAATTCGAGAGCACGATCCCCTCACTCTGTCGGATAGAGATCGCAGCAGCAGCTACAGCTCGAAGGCAGGCAGGCAAGGCTCTGGCTACAGGGTCAAGAGTGGCAGAGAAGTAAGCGCACGGTCGTTGCTTTGGGCCAATGGACTGGGTCAGGACAGATAAAGCGCACCCTTCCCTTTCGTGAGTGTAAAGGGAGAAGGGCTTCGTGTAATCGGGAGTACCTAACACAGGGGCCGAACAAAGGGCGTCTCGTAGTCGCGTGAAGGAGGTCTGACACTCAGAGGTCCAAGGGAGTGGGAAAGGGACGTCTTTAGCTAGCAGTGCAAGCAGTGGTTTTACTGTGAGGCTAAAGTTGGGTAACCACTGTCGGCAGAAGGAGGTGAGGCCAAGTAGGGAGCGAACCTGTTTCTGAGTCTTAGGGATAGGAGTTTCGAGAATGGTTTGGATCCGGTCGGGAGTGAGTTTCCTTCCGTCTTTGGACAAAAGGTGGCCTAGGTAGGTGACCTGGGGTTGGCAGAATTGCAACTTCTTCTTGGAGACCTTGTGGCCATTTTCTGCAAGGAAGTGTAGGAGTTGAATGGTGGCTGTGACAGCTAATGGAGTGGTATCGGCTGCCAAAAGGATGTCATCGACATATTGCACTAACACCACTCCATCAGGTAACTGGACTTGATCCAGTTGTCTCTTGAGGGCTTGGCTGTAGATGCTGGGGCTTTCTGTGTAGCCCTGGGGCGCTCGGCAGAACCTATATGAGCGGGCTTTGAGGGTGAAGCCGAAGAGATATCGGCTGTCTGGGTGGATGGGGATGGAAAAGAATGCGTTTTTAAGGTCAATGACAGTGAAGGTGGTGGCAGTAGAGGGAATCAAAGTCAGGATGGTGGTGATGTCTGAGACCACGGGGTACTGGGGTACCACCACCTTGTTGATCTCTCGAAGGTCAATGATAAAGCGGTATGCTTTCTCATCTCCCTCTCCTTGCTTTTTGATGATGGGCAAGATTGGGCTGTTGCAAACGTTGCTAACCACTTCCTCTACCACTCCTGCGTCTACCAGTGACTGAATGATCTTTACCAATGCCTTCTCGCCCTCGGGCGATATCCGATATTGTGGAAGTTTTGGGAGTGTTGCATCTGGTCGGACAGTAATGTGCACTGGGTCAATCATCATGCGCCCTACATCCGAATCCGTTTTGGCCCACAGATACGGAGGCAGAGTGTCAAGCAGGGATGTGTCAGCGTCGGTGATGGAAAACATGCGTCTGGGAGGGCAATGTCTAAGCAGAACGGGGTTGTCGTAAAGAAAAACTCGAACTCCGTCTTGAGAACATCTAATTGTCGCTCGGAAGTGTTTCAATAAGTCAAGTCCCATAATTGCGTCAGGGCTATTGGAGGAAAGCAAAAACGTGGTGTCAGTGGTGTTGTTTTCTAAGTCGAAGAGGATCGGGGCGGACAAAGGGTTAGTGGAGGGCGTTCCATCGAAACCTGTCGATGTTATTAGTGAGCCAGACAAGGGTGCCCTTGGAATCAGTCGTTTAGATAACGCACTACGTGTTGCGCCAGTGTCTACCAGGAATGGAGACTTTGTACCCAAGACCTTAGCAGTGACGTAAGGGCCTTGCTGGTCAACATGGAGCTCGACTGGATCCCTCCCTTGCCCTAGGCAGTCCTATGCAAAGTCGTGAACGTCATCGTAGTCAGATTGCTGGCATTGGTTCTGTCTGGGTCGGTCAAATGTGTTTGGCCTGCCTGATCTATCGTTAGTTGCGTCATTTGGGGGCCCTCGCTGCGGTCCCCTATTTCTCGGCCCACTTGCTATGTCCCTAGGATCTTTATTTCTGATGATTTCCAAAAGAACTGGGCACTGAGATTTCCAATGGCCCGTTCCTTTACAGAAAGCACACTGGTCCTCTCTAATGTCTGTACGTCCAATGTGGGGAGTCGAAGTGCGGTCCCTGGGAGGTGCAGTTTTAGGGACGTTCATCTGATGGTTTCCCCGGTATTGGTCTCGTCCTATAGTCACCCCTTGCAGTTGAGCAATCATCACCCTCTCTTTTAAGTCCTTCTTCTTTCTCTCTGTTGCTCTATCGTTTTCGTTTTTCTGATGTTCATAATATTGGGCCATCTGGAGGATAGCCGTAGGTTTGGAGGCCGCCCAGCTACTCTCGCTGGCCTGCAGTTTCTGGGAGACCTCTGGTGATAGACCCTTAACGTAATTCTGGACAAACAGATGGTGTCCGGTTGCAGTGGTCAAGTCCTGGCCGCTGTAATCGGAGAACACCGTTTCAAACCGGGAGAAGTAGTCCGATACATCCTCCTGAGGTTTCTGGCGACAGGCCGTTACTATCGACCAGTCCACTTTCTTTTCTGGGATCAGGGTTTTTAATTTCGGTACGATTTTATCCGGGAGGTCTAAAATGGCTTTCAAAGGCTTTTGTCCGGGTTCTCGTTGTTTATCTATGCCATCGAGTTGTGACCAGTTATGTCCAAACAGCTCAACGTGGTCGACTTTCCGGATTTGCTTCCACACATCAGCTGGTAGGCATAACCCGAAAAACAAGTCGATGTCAGCCAGGGTCATAATCGTCGATCCTAGGGCTGTACCCAACTCAGTATAGAAGGCAGTGGGGTTTTTACGTAGGTCAGGCAGAGATTTCCGGAATGTCAGAATCTCTTGCCGGTCCCATGGCTGGTAGACCCAGTTGTACACTACCCTCCCTTTTGCATCTTTGTTGTTTGCATCATCGTGAGTCCCTTCACCTCGTGGAGGGACCCAGTAAGGGGCAGCCTCTCGTATCGGCATCATGGCGTTAGATTGTTCAGTCTGAGGTTCGGTCACTACAGATGCCGTAGGTTCAGTCGTCGGTTTTCGTTCAGTGAGGTGGCGGAAAACCTCAAGCGTACGCGTAAGGAGGTCTGTCACATCACACTCACCCTCATCCCCGATATCGACCTTCCGGTACAGAGTCGTTAGGCTCTGGGGACCTTTGTCTCGATATCGGTCCTCGTATGCGTTCAAGACATGGTAACACAGTTGTACAGTAAAGTGTCGTCTGTGACTCCCTGTATACGAGTTAAACACATCCGTGCTGTATTCGTCATCTTCCCTCCTTTCTACCAGTGTCCTTGCTATCTTATCAACCCCTGCTCGCTCATCTTTGCTTAGTCTGTTTGTTCTTGCAGAACCAACCCTTCGGGCCTCGGGGTCGCCTAACGTTGTTGTTTGCGTAGTATCTAATGCAAGGGGTCCGGCCGGTACAGAGGCCCTGGGGGCCGAAGCTGTGGCGCTACTCTCGCTTGTACCTGGGGGTGGTGGGTGCTGTGCTAAGGGTTGGGAAGGGGCATATGGAGGGGGCATGTAGATGATCGGAGGACCTAGCAGCAGATCATCGTTGGCTCGTTGTTTCGAGGGTAATTCAGGGTAGAGCGTGGAGGATGTTCTAACCGGACACTGGCTTGACGTTTCTATTTCTAGTTTCAGTTTGGCTTCCTCTCTTTCTTTTATCTCTTCTTCTAATTTCTGAGCCGCTAGGTGGGCTGCTTTCCGCAGCTCCTTTCCCAACCTACTCTCAGTTCTCTTTTTACGTTGTTCAGTTTCTTTGCGCCACATGCCGAAACTATCAAGCATAGTGGGCGTCGTCTTGTTTTTACCAAGGGCTGTTTCTAGTGCGTTTATTTTATCATCATCGAAGGATCCTATCAGTGGCCACTGACATTCTCGATCCTTTTTCGTATATTTATGCCACAGCTTGCTATAGGCTATAGCGATCAATCCATGCTTCATGAACATGTCCTTATTAGGGGTGCCTTCCAGCGGAGCCGGATGGTTCATCTCTAATAAGCGGTCTGGGCTAAACAGGCTACTAACCAGTGGGGAGAAGACAGGCATGACGGATCGCAATGGGGATAATAGTCAGCACTACCTATCTTATCACTGCGTGCAAAGACTAGACAGAATATTTCTATTCTACGTTGTTTGCAGGCAGTGAATACCTCAAGAACCAATATCGGGCAATCAGTGTTTGGTCAATAAATAAAAAATAAAAAATGGTCAATGGGGAGAATAAGTAGGCCCGCAAAGGTCTGCGTCACCTACCCTTTCACTATCTGCAAAGAGGGGGACCTATTCTTTCCTGTTTGCAGACAGAGAATCTCCAGAAAACAATCCGTAACAGTTAATCAATGGGGAGGGGCAATTGATCAGTGGGGGAGAAAGATAGGTCCAACGGACGCATACCTATCCTTCACTGCTTGTAAAGGGAGAGCCTGTTGTTTCTCCGTTTGCAGACAGCGAATGTCCAAATAAATTAACAAAAAGTAATACTAGTATTTTTTCATCAATTATCAATCATTTCGCGATTTGTCGTGTTTACACGACCTTACCCGGACCGCATGGACAGTTTCTTGTCTTCCGAATCCAGCGCCCGATCGTCCTCTTCTCTTCGTACTCCTCGTGGCACTCCTGATGGTTCCCAGTCAGGACCGTAGATCACTCGAGAGAGGTCCGTTCGGAACCAGTGAAGTTCGGATGATCGGCTGTCAGACGAGGGTCTATCGGACAGGGTACCTTCCGATCGTTGCAGTCGTTCACTCTGTCGTCAGGACCTCTCCCACTGGATCCACGAGTCGCTGATGGGCCCCACGCTTGGGACGCCAATTGTAAAAGGGGTAAGACAACCAGTGACCAAAGACCCTTTAGTGTTGCCCGGCGATGTCGCCTCAATGACCCACCAATATTAATCAAATGAAGAAAGCAGGCGCTGGAGATTGAAAGGCAGGAAACGAGGGTTTTAATCTCTCCGGAGGAGAACACATCAAATCGGACAGCAAGTATCGTCACGAGGTGCTCTAACCACATCTCTGAGGCCTGGCCTCTTATACGCAGGTTTATTGCTTTATTACATGAAACACATATTCGTCAATACTTTGATGTTTGGAAAAGCATCCTAGGAATCCCCGCTTCAAGCCCGTTCCCACACATTTACAGCTTGAAAGGGGCAAGATGGCGCCGATAATGTTGACGTTTGCAGTCTAGTATTTAACAGTACCTATGGTACACTATACAGGGGCTCACAAAGGTGACCCAATTCCCAATTAGGTATGTACATAGCCTGGGGCCCAGAATAGCAGGATCCCAGGCCAACTAGGTCAAAAACCAGCTAAACACTAGGCAAAAGGTTGGGGTAACCATATAGTCAGATATCCACCGTCCTACAGTGCCAGGCACCCTGTGCATGAATGTGTGTGGGGGCCCCAAAGCCCTTTCCAGTAGCCAATCCGTGGCCGTGGGACTGCCATGAAAAGGCTGTTAGAATGGGACATCTTAATCCCAACAGCTGTGCCTGCTCAGGCTCCGTATTCATTGTAGGGATTACGGTCTGGCCGATGCCCTGATGGCTTCCTTGAGCCTGTCAGTGGAGTCAGTCTGTCCTGCTGATCGCTGCAGTCGGACCGACTGAAGCATAATGTGGTGGTCAGACTGCTATCTTGGATGAAAATGAGACCGCCAACGATGGCCTATCGGTGGTGGTCCCACCAACATCCTAATGAGGGTGTGAGTCTGGAGGCAAAGAGGTCTATGTCAAAAGGACCCCATTTCTTCAGGAGTGAATTGAATACTGAATGATAAAGTTTCCAATCGCTTGTGTCGTGGAGATAACATGAGTGCCACTCTGTTATGGTTTTGAGGTCTCCTGGCAAGTATTCTTCCCGATCTCAAATCTTGTTCAGAAGACAAAATTCCAAAAAGCTCTTTGCCAATTCAGCTATTGGGCTAGATCTACTCAGATGATTGATATATCGAATCACAGTAATATTGTTCATAAGAAGAAGAATGGAACAATGCACCCTGTATTTTTCTAGGATTTTGATTGTAAAGAAACCTGCAAGCATTTCTAAACAGTTAATATGCGATCTGGACTCCTCAAGAGACCATGTACACCCAGTTGAGATTGTTCCACATCAGGCACACCAACCCGTCCGGCTTGCATCACATTCTAACACAAGATCTTGGACTGAGGCAAAGATAGTTCTGCCATTCCAGTCATCTAAATGGTCGATCTACCATTGAAGCTCTAGCTGAGAATCTGTGTCTATACTGATGGTGTTGGTGGGACCTCTGCATAAATGACGGATCTTTAGCCTTTGAAGGGCCTGATATGAAATTGACCCAGAAAGATTGCCTGTATGGTAGAAGGCAGGAGATCCACAATTCTTGCCAGAGACCTGAGGACAATGAAAGAACTATGAAGTGTTTGAAGAATCTCAGGTTTTATTGCTTTTACTTTTCTCGGAGGAAGATGACGAGTGGCAGAGGATTAATTTATTAGAAATTCTATCTGATTTGATGGCAGAAGTACTGATTTCTCTGTACTGATAAAAAAACATAACTCTGAAAGAAAATAACAGGTGATTTTCAGATGATATAGTAGAGTCTGACAGTTTTGGCATATTAAAAGAATATCATCTAGGTAAATATTAAGTCTAATATCTTATTATTTTTATTTATTTATTTATTGCATTTATAAAGTGCGTCTGTCACCTAAAAGGCATCCTGGCGCTTGCAGACTCAAGACAGCAGTAAGAAGGAGGTCGGTAGCGGACTAGAGTTTAGAGAAGAGGAATGCTTTCAATCTCCTCCTGAACAGAAGGAGATCGGAAATGTGTCTGAGCTCAGCCGGGAGAGCATTCCACAGTTTCGCCGCGGCTACGCCAAACGCTCTTCCTCCCGATTTGATTTTCTTAAACCGAGGTATTATCACCAACCTGGCAGAGGAGGAGCGTAGGCTGCGGGCTGGAACATACCATCTAAATTTCCTTTGTAGGCCCACAGGAACAAGATCATGCAGGGCTTGAGCCCTGAGATGTATGACTATTGGCTTCATCAGTTTTGTGAAGGACCACAGTGCTGAAGAGAGTCCGAAGAGGAGAGAGGAAAACTGAAATGTCTGACCCTGCCTTTGAAACTAAAGAAATTTCCTGTGACTTTGATGAATGGGAATTGAGAGATATGCATTTTGCAAATGGAGTCTTACCATCCAGTCATGTTGAAGCAAAGAATCCCTGAGATGTAATATTGTTTTCAACTTGATATGACTGTAAACAACAAACTGATTGAAAGCCTGAGATTGATAGCAGGTCTCATCTTTTATTTTATTTTGTACTAGGAAAAGAGAACTCAAGAAAACTAAGGGATCTGGGTAAGAATGTTGAATTGCTTGCTTCTGTAAGAGAGACCGAATTGTTTGAGACATCAGGTTGGACTTTCTGGAAGAAAACTTGGGAGGACAAGGGAACAGTTAGTAAATGCTTTGCTTAAATCTCGATAACATTCCCATGTATTGTATGTAAAACCCAAGGATCTGCAGTTATAGTTTCTCGCTTTTTGAGAAAATACCAGAGGCGGCCTCCTATAGGAAGTTGCCCAGAAAAATGACTCACCTCTCTGAAGCTCTTTTGTCCACAAACTTGATACCCTCAGCTTCTCTGGGGGTAAAACTGAGGTTTGTATTCTTGATAACTGGAATAGGAGTTTGAATTGGAAGAGCTTCTGGATCCATGGCTGTCATAGTTGCAGCCTGTAAAGCCGCACTTGCCTCTACCGGCCCTGGCAAAAACCCATTGTGAAACACTTTTTTAAGAGATTGTTGGGCCTTATCTATGGAAGTGAAAGTTATTACATATTTTCTATGGGGCATATTAGCAATCTCCTGTGATAATTATTGCTCAGCGCTTTTAAGTCAAGGATAATTATCGCAGGCTAACGCTGGATTACATTGCGGTGATAGCGTGCTATCAACAACGCTTATCTCCCAAGCGATAGGAATCACTGCGTTAGCAGGTAAACAGTGTGATTATGGCTGGAAATCCAGCGATAATCACACTGCTACCAGCGAAACCTTGCTGATAGGGTAGGGGGATCTTAGCCATGTAATCCACCTCCCATTGGATTACATGGCTAAATCAGGTCACAAGCAGGCATTAGGAAAGTAGGGTTAACTGTGGTTAGCGCTGTTTTTCTTAACGCTCTGCTTGTTAGTGTGCAGCTTGATAATTGGAGAAATTTCGGTTAGCGACATTTCTCCAGTTATTTTGGCACGGAACGCCGACTTTGCATCTCATTAGAGATGCAAAGCTGGGTGTTGTTGAAAGAGGTGCTAAATCAGAAAAACGAGCAATAGTGTATCTTTGCTGATAAGGCGATGAAGTTATCGCCGCTTTTCGGCCGCAAAAGCGGCGATAATTTCATATCGCCGCCTTGGTAATATGCCCCTTAGTCCTTTAATGAAGGAGTTCCCAAACAAAGGTTCCTCTGCCTTGATACCAGGATCCAAGGTAGCAAGATTCACCAATTTAGGGTCTAATTTCAGTAGGAGGGCTTTTCTCCGCTCATGGGTGATAGCAGTATTTGCATTTCCCAGTAAGCAAAATGCCTTCTGGACCCACAAAGATGTCCTCTGGATCAATTGTGTTTTTGTCTAGTCTAGTTCTTCTGCTATATCAAAAATATGGGCCAGGGGACCAATAATGTCAGGTAACTTGTCCTGGCAAGTGGACCAGGCTTTATATACTCATTTGCGCTGGTCTTTGCAAGACGCGAATGGACGCGCTTGAGAACACTTGGAGCGCCTGGAAAGGGCTGACTTTTTAAAAAACACCACCGCCAATCGTTTGGTTTGCGTGGAGGGAGGCGGGACAAAGACCCGAGCTACAGGAAGTGATTCACAACTTCCTGGCCTGGCGACCAATCAGCCGCCTGCAGCTGTTAGCCCACCCACTACATCAACCCCTGCACCGCAAGTCGCGAGTGGACGCGCTTGAGAACACTTGGAGCGCCTGGAAAGGGCTCACGCTGTAAAATCGCCGCTTTTTAAAACTTACTCACTGTATATTTGTTGTCAGTGTCATACTCCCCGGTCCACCGCCAATCGTTTGGTTTGCGTGGAGGGAGGCGGGACAAAGACCCGAGCTACAGGAAGTGATTCACAACTTCCTGGCCGGGTGACCAATCAGCTGCCTGCAGCTGTTAGCCCACCCACTACATCAACCCATGGACTGCAAGACGCGCAGCGGACGTGCGCAGCGGGCGCGCCGCTGGCGCACCAAAGGCAAGCCCGTCTGCGCCCGTCCGCGTCTGTCCGTCGTCAGGAGCCAAGACCCCTGGTCATTTTAACCCTGATAACCCTGATATCTACTTCCGATCTATACCCATGCTCACCTATACTAGCGAAATCTTGCTTAAACTCAGACTGACCTCCCTGAGATGTCACCTCGGAAACTGGCCAGAAGGGCCTTTTTCTTGCAAAATGTGTAAGTATCAGTCCATTTCATTATAAGACATTAAAACTACACCTAACTCTAATACTACTAGATTACCCCTTACCTCTGAGTCAGGGCCCTATACGAACCTCCCTGCCAACTCACCCAACCATACAACATGGTATGGCCTCCTAGCAAATGTCAGATCTCTCCCCAGACATGCCACTGCTATCTGGGATCTCTTTAAGGACAGTAACTGTGAGAAGTTGGCCCGATATGCAGTGCTCACTATTCTAGTGATCACTATGCATCGGTCCAAACGACCCTTATGGTGAATGGTTGTAAGTCAACCTTAGACCAGCTATCCTAGTAGCGTGGATACGAGCAGTCTTCGGGCTAAACTCTAGAGGGTGTGTTAAGCCAGCTGTTATACCATCACATACCCCTTGAACACCAAGTGAAAGGACACCACACAAGTGTTATGAAAATAAACAGTGTATTTATTAGAATCACAACAGCCCTGCACTCTTTATGATGACAGGGTACTAAGCACAGAACAAAACTCTTAGGAAAATACTTCAAGTGCACAATCAATACAAGTGCCTGAGGGGACGGAAAGTTTAGTGGTCTCGGGCGGACCCGATAAGGCAAGTCGGAAGCGATAGGGACTCGGGACCCTTAAGTAAGGAGGCTATGCGGACACCGAAATGCCGAAGTTACCTAGCCCCAAGGGCTGCGGCTGCACAAGTCTTTACAGGCGTCGGGAGTCTTCGCTGACGAGCCAGGAGCCGGAAGGAAGGAGTTGCTGGCCGGCGACCAGGGGAAATAGTTCGTAGAGATCCAAGCCTGGATCAGAGATGGATGACACCTGAAAGCAGAGGGGACCAAGTTCGTACTACTAGCCAGTAGTCAGAGGGTACCAGGAGGGCACCGGATGATCGTCACCTCGACTAGGTGAGTGGGTGACGCTAGGCTAGCAGTCTCACGGACCAGGAGGCGTTGTCGGCGACCAGGATGGAGGTGCGAGCTGTCCCACGAAGGTTGATGCTGTCGGCGTCTCTGGGCCCAGGATTGGGGCAACAAGCCTTGGCAAATTTCAGGGCCACGTGGTGGGCCTAAAATGGTGTCTTGAGTGGACCAGGAGGGTCCGGGGTGCTCCTCTCTCAGAAGGGAGCAAAAGGCCAGTCTGGAGCAACCAGACCAGCAGCGTTGGTTGTCGGGTGTCGTTAAGAAGGTCACAAGCCAGCGGCTAGTGATCAGACAACGTGCTGGACAGCAAAGAGCAGAAGGGCCCACGCAGATCGTGGAGATGCTGGGAGACTGCACTTCGGTGCTGGAGCTGCTCAGGGTCGAGGCTTCTCGGACCCCAGAGCACTCACCAGAGGATCCCTCGATGGTCGTGCCGGTTAAGAAATCGTGCAGGTCTTGATGATGGCCGGTCCCTCGAGGTCTCGTCGCACCCACAGATCTCAGCTGAGCTGACGATGTGGATAGAGGTCAGAGGTGCCAGGGAAGCCAGTTCTCGTCGAGCTGGGCAGTCGGATTCCTGAGGAAGGACTTGCAGCAAACCGCAGAGTTCTTAGATGGTGCCTGCGGATGCAGGGTGACTACTCCTTAGCCACAAGGGAGAAATCTTGAGAAGAGTCGAGAGTTCCTTTTGTAGAAAGTATTCTTGATTCAAAGATGATCTAATTTGGAAGGGTCCCCGCTCCTGCCTTTATCCTAAAGAAAGGGGTGGGTACGTGACTAGGTCCTGCCCTAGGGGTGGGACCAGGAAGGGGGGTGGTTACACCCCTCTCCCATGCCGGACTTTCCCCAGGTCAGGGGCTGGCGCCCCCTGGAACTGGTTCTAGCCGGCAGATGCGTATTGAGCACCGGGGTGCCACTCTGCAGTCACCTTCTTGTAAAGCCCTGCCTACCCAGGATACACAAAACCCTGTCTGGGATGGTGCGAACACCGCCCCGGACAGGAAACTCTTTGTCCAAGCTCTCCTCGCTGGAAGGACTCCCAGCAGCAGGAGGTCAGACTCGTATATGTGGTGGCAGCATCCATTTTGTGGAGCTGAGGCTTCAGTTAACTTTAACCGGGGTTCACAGTTACGTACATGTCGTGTCCCTCTAGAAGGGCGGAATGCTAACCTCGTCGCCAACATTGGTGAGGGGTCAGCATCCCGATTCGTATGACACCTTACTCGACATGTCTTGATACCGCGATACCGAAGTTACCAATATGGTACGCGTTATCATGGAACAGCCATTGGGTCTTGGTTCCGCAAGCTGCAACTGGGCTCGGCTTGTGCCAGAGCCAAATTCACACGATTCCACGCACTCTGCCTTCAGGATTGTCAAGGCCTGCCATAGGAGTGACTGATAGGAATGCGGGTGTCCATTTTAGGGTTAGATATAGGCATACTATACCTAAAGCAACGGGCGAGTACGCCACGTTGCCCCAGCTGTCGCGCAGCCAGTTGTGTCAGATTTAGATGGCCATCCAGGGGTGGCATAATACATGCTTCAGCCCCTGGTAGGCCCTGGGTACACCGATGCCCTGAGTTACAGGGTCTGACAAGGTGGCCCAGTTCCAATTGGTTAATGCACCTAGGGTACACACATCAATTTAGCGAGAGAACAGCTAGGCTGTGGGTCTGATTGGCAGGCCCACAGCCTGAGAAAGTCGTAAACCAGTGAAACAAAAGCAAAAAAATCTGGGTGATCATAGGATTGCAGACCCTACTCTCCTACATGACCCTCCCCCCAAACGTTGGGACAATAAACTAACCTTGACCAGGTGAGTCTTCTTGTTCTAAGTGGAAATACCTGGAGAGCCCATCTGCATTGCCATGATCAGTGCCAGGTCTATGCTCCACTGTGAAGTCCATCCCCTGTAGGGAAATGGACCACCTAAGCAGTTTGGGGTTTTCACCCTTCATCTGATTTAGCCATAAGAGGGGCTTATGGTCGGTCTGAATCTTGAAATGAGTGCCAAACAAGTATGGCCTCAGTTTCTTCAGGGCCCAAACCACAGCAAAGGCCTCCCTCTCAATAGCTGACCAATTTTTCTCTCTGGGGGTCAGCCTTCTGCTTATAAAAGCAATGGGCTGGTCATTACCATCAAAATTCAGTTGAGATAGAACAGCTCCAACACCCAACTCAGAAGCATCTGTTTGGACAATGAATGGTTTGAAGTAATCTGGACTCTTGAGGATAGGTGCCGTGCACATGGCCTGTTTTAGGTCATCGAATGCTTTTTGACAGCTCGCTGTCCACTGAACCTTTTTTGGCATTTTCTTACTTGTCAGTTCATTAAGCGGAGTCACAATCGATCCGTAATTTCTGACAAACGTTCGGTAGCAACCAGTCAGGCCCAAGAAAGCTCGAACCTGAGTCTGGGTGGTTGGAGGAGCCCAGTCCCTGATTGACTGTATTTTGCTCTCCAGTGGTTGAACTTGGCCTCCACCGACAAGGTGGCCCAAGTATACAACCTGTGTCTGCCCTATCTGGCACTTGGTAGCCTTGATAGTGAGACCTGCTGCTTGCAGAGCCTCTAACACTTTCCGCAGGAGGATCAGGTGATCCTCCCAGGTGGAGCTAAAGACAGCAATATCGTCAAGATACGCCGCACAGAAGTCATCCAGCCCAGTGAGAACGTGATTCACCAACCTTTGGAAGGTGGCAGGTGCATTTTTCAAGCCAAAGGGCATTACCACAAATTGATAATGCCCACCAGGGGTAGAAAATGCTGTCTTAGGCTTGGCGTCCTCAGCTAACCTGATTTGCCAATACCCAGCTGTCAGGTCAAATGTACTTAAGTAGTTGGCAGAAGCCAATCTATCTATAAGCTCATCTGCCCTTGGTATTGGGTGGGCATCAGTCTTAGTGACTGCATTGAGACCCCTGTAGTCTACACAGAACCTCATCTCTTTCTTACCACCTGGGGTGTGAGGTTTCGGCACTAGAACTACGGGACTAGCCCAAGGGCTATCCGAGGGTTCAATGACTCCCAGCTCCAACATTTTCTGCACTTCAGTTTTGATGCAGTCTCTAACGTGATCGGGCTGCCTGTAGATTTTACTCTTGACGGGCAAGCTGTCACCAGTGTCAACCTCATGGGTACACCAATTGGTCTGACTGGGGGTTAGAGAAAACATATGCCGGAAGGATTGAAGAACCTGTTTACAATCCTCCTGTTGATGTTTGGAGAGGCTGCCACAAAAGACAACACCGTCTACCGATCCATCGTCAGGGTTCTGAGTGAGCAGGTCTGGGAGAGGGTCACTCTCTTCCTCCTGTCCCTCATCTATGGCCATGAGAAAGCTCATGTCCTTCCTGTCGACATATGCCTTGAGCCTGTTGACATGGAGCACCCTGTGAGGGCTCCGGGGAGTTCCAAGGTCCACCAGGTAGGTGACCTCTCCCTTTTTCTCCAGGATGGTGTAGGGCCCAGACCATTTGTCTTTGAGTGCTGCTGGGGCCACTGGCTCCAACACCCACACCTTCTGTCCAGGCTGGTAAACAGTCAGGACAGCCTTTTGGTCATGCCAAGCTTTTTGGAGTTCTTGGCTGGCCTTAAGGTTTTCGGATGCCTTCTCCATGTACTCAGCCATCCGGGAGCGGAGGCCAAGCACATAGTCCACTATGCTGGTTGCAGGCTTTTTGAGAGGTCTCTCCCATCCTTCCTTCACCAAACACAGGGGTCCTCTTACAGGATGTCCGTACAAAAGCTCAAAAGGGCTGTAGCCAACCCCCTTCTGTGGGACTTCTCTATAAGCAAATAAAAGGCAGGGAATCAGGCCGTCCCATCTACGCCGAAGCTTTTCAGGTAGTCCATGAATCATCCCTTTTAGGGTCCTGTTGAACCTTTCAACAAGCCCATTGCATTGTGGATGATAGGGTGTAGTGAACTTGTAGTTGACACCACATTCCTTCCACATAGCAGTCAAGTAGCTCAACATGAAGTTTGCACCTCTGTCAGAGACAACCTCCTTAGGGAAGCCCACTCTGGAGAACACTCCAACTAGGGCTCTTGCCACAACAGGTGCTGTAGTGGTCCTAAGGGGAATAGCTTCAGGATACCTGGTGGCATGATCCACTACCACCAGTATAAACTTGTGCCCTGATGCTGTTGGAGGTTCCATTGGACCGACAATGTCAATCCCCACTCGTTCAAAGGGCACCCCCACCACAGGCATTGGTATAAGGGGGGCCTTTGTCGTGCCACCTGACTTACCACTGGCTTGGCAAGTGACACAGGAGCAACAAAACTCCTTGGTATCTTCGTTCATGTGAGGCCAGTGAAAGTGCGAGACAAGCCTGTCCCACGTCTTCGTCTGGCCTAAGTGTCCTGCTAAGGGAATCTCGTGGGCCAAGGTAAGAAGGAAACCACGCTGAGACAAGGGGATAACCAGCCTCCTGGTCATGCCAGGCTTGGGGTCTCTTGCCTCAGTGTACAGGAGTCCATCCTCCCAGTATACCTTGTGGGTACCTGTGGCGTTCCCAGCAGCCTCAGCAGCAGCCTGCTGTCTGAGGGGTTCAAGGGAAGGGCAGTCTAACTGGTCCTTCCCCAGGTCTTCTCGTGTTGGTCCCCCTGAGCCCAGAAACTCAACTTGATCAAGTTCGAGTTCTTTAGGTTCAGTTTCCCGCAATTCCTGGAGGTCAGCCTCCTCTGAGACCTGATCCTCGACCTGGGGCAAGGGGGAAGGCGCTGCCTTAACCCAACTGCTCTTCTTCTTGGGAGGTGTCTGGTCCGTTGTTCCAGGATCCAGCACCTGTTCAGTGGGGCATCGTCTGACCTGTGACCTAGTCACAGCAAGCACATGTGCTGGCAAGCCTAACATCTCCATGTGAGTCCGGTGCTCCACTTCTGACCATTGTGATGACTCCAAATCATTGCCCAACAAACAATCCACTGGGAGGTCTGAACTAACAACAACCTTTTTCTGGCCATTTACCCCTTCCCAGGAGAAAGCAACACTCGCCATACTATGACTGGTAGTGACGTTGCTGGCATTGGTCACCAGGAAATCTGTACCTGGCATGATCTGTCCAGGGTCCACAAAGTTAGGCGTCACCATGGTGACACTGGCACAAGTGTCCCTATAGGCCTGAGCCATTCTTCCATTGATCAAAGGCGTCTGTCGGTATTTGCCCAAAGTATTGGGACTGACATCAGGGGATATATCCACATCCCCTGTACAGACAAGGACAGCCTGAGTGAGTGTGCCAACTAGGTTGTCACACCCCTCAGAGCCCAAGGTTAACCCAATTAGTCCCTTGGGAGGCGCACTACTACTGCTGGCTGTACTAGGGGGCACAGGTGCCTTAGGGGCTGCAGTAGCAGGAGTCTGCCCTCCTTTCTTGGTGCATTCACTAAACCAGTGAGTTTTACTTTTACAGTATTGGCACCACCTTTTCGATTGGCCTTCTTGATTCTTCTTTTTCTGGGAAGCCTGACCCCCCCCCTCTTTGGGTTGTTGGGGACCTGTCGAAGACTTCTGGTCATTTTGTTCCCCTTTCGAATCTTTACCCTTCTGGTCTGCTTTCTTCTGACCACCCTGGTTCTGGCCCTGGTTTTGCTTAACCCTTGTTCTGACCCATCTGTCTGCCTTCTTTCCCAATTCTTGGGGAGAGGTCAGATCCGAGTCGACAAGGTGCTGATGCAACAACTGGTTCTGACAATTGTTTAAAATCTGTTCTCGCATGATCAAATTATACAATCCTGTGTAATCAGTAACCTTACTGCCCAGCAACCAGCCCTCCAAAGCCTTAGTGGCACAATCGACGAAATCAGACCAGTCCTGAGACTGAGTTTTCTGGGTATCCCTGAACAGCAACCTGTACTGCTCAGTGGTTAGGCCGAACCCATCAATCAGTGTGTTCTTCAGGACCTGGTAATTCTTAGCATCCTCAACTCTAGTAGTGAGGAGCTTATCTCTACCTTTACCTTCAAAGGAGAGCCACAAGATAGCTGCCCACTGACTCTGGGGGACGCACTGTACAGTGCAGGCCCGCTCCAAAGCAGTAATCCATTTGTGGATGTCGTCCCCTTGCTTAAAGGGGGGCACTATCTTACTCAGGTGCCTAGTGTCTAAACTCCTGTTTTCCCGTGGGGGAATGCTGCCACCAGTGGGATTTGTCCCACTCAATTCTTGCTCTCTAGCAAAGGCGAGTCTTTCTTTGGCCAGGGCAAGTTCTTCCCTTTCGATCCGCAGATTGACCTCCCGCTCCTTAGCTTCGTACACTCTCCTCTGAGGGGATGTCATCCCTCTTCGAGAAGAGCCTCGAGAGCCATTGGTTCGAACGGATCTGTTAGAGCCTCTTGACAGAGACCTAACTCGTCCATTCCCAATGTTAAGCTGGCCGGAGAGGGGCCCCAGGGGTCTCCTAGTACCACTCTCGTGCCTGCTTAAGTTGTCCCTAGTTAGCTGGCTAACCACTACTGGACCTTTGTCTGCCTCGTCCCCAGATGTCTCTAGATCCTCATCCTCCTCTTCACCTTCTGCGGAGAGATGGAGAAGGTCAGGGTCACCTGCGGTTCCCTCGAGGGGGGGGCATATTCCCTTCTGGATGAGAAGGGTCGGTGTTACCCGCCCTCCTAGCATCATAAGTCTCCAAGAGACCAATCAGAAACGGAATGGTAGGGTTTGCACCCTGTTTTAGCTTCCGAGATGTACAGATTTGTCGCATCTCTTGGAAGCTAAGTGCAGCATATCTGGAAGTGACCTGTGGAAGGTCGACTGACACAAGGGGAGACTCAGAGTTTCCTCCTTTGTCTGACATGCTGCTTCTAGTGTGGTGTAAGTGATGCACCTACCTACACTATATGTTTACCTACTGATCCCTTGCTAAGAGTTGTAGCCAAGGTGTGCTAAGCCTTGAGGAGCTACAACAGCTGGTTCAGTAGAACTCAGAGTATTCTAAGCTAAGTATATGTACCTGGAGTACTTATGCGATCTTTCACAAGATATTCTTAGGATACGCGTGGTAAAACAACAGCAAGCTCAAATCCCAACCGCTGCTCACCAATGTGAGAAGTTGGCCCGATATGCAGTGCTCACTATTCTAGTGATCACTATGCATCGGTCCAAACGACCCTTATGGTGAATGTTGTAAGTCAACCTTAGACCAGCTATCCTAGTAGCGTGGATACGAGCAGTCTTCGGGCTAAACTCTAGAGGGCGTGTTAAGCCAGCTGTTATACCATCACATACCCTTTGAACACCAAGTGAAAGGACACCACACAAGTGTTATGAAAATAAACAGTGTATTTATTAGAATCACAACAGCCCTGCACTCTTTATGAGGACAGGGTACTAAGCACAGAACAAAACTCTTAGGAAAATACTTCAAGTGCACAATCAATACAAGTGCCCGAGGGCACAGAAAGTTTAGTGGTCTCGGGCGGACCCGATAAGGCAAGTCGGAAGCGATAGGGACTCGGGACCCTTAAGTAAGGAGGCTATGCGGACACCGAAATGCCGAAGTTACCTAGCCCCAAGGGCTGCGGCTGCACAAGTCTTTACAGGTGTCGGGAGTCTTCGCTGACGAGCCAGGAGCCGGAAGGAAGGAGTTGCTGGCCGGCGACCAGGGGAAATAGTTCGTAGAGATCCAAGCCTGGATCAGAGATGGATGACACCTGAAAGCAGAGGGGACCAAGTTCGTACTACTAGCCAGTAGTTAGAGGGTACCAGGAGGGCACCGGATGATCGTCACCTCGACTAGGTGAGTGGGCGACGCTAGGCTCTGCAGTCTCACGGACCAGGAGGCGTTGTCGGCAACCAGGATGGAGGTGCGAGCTGTCCCACGAAGGTGGATGCTGTCGGCGTCGCTGGGCCCAGGATTGGGGCAACAAGCCTTGGCAAATTTCAGGGCCACGTGGTGGGCCTAAAATGGTGTCTTGAGTGGACCAGAAGGGTCCGGGGTGCTCCTCTCTCAGAAGGGAGCAAAAGGCCAGTCTGGAGCAACCAGACCAGCAGCGTTGGTTGTCGGGTGTCGTCAAGAAGGTCACAAGCCAGCGGCTAGTGATCAGACAACGTGCTGGACAGCAAAGAGCAGAAGGGCCCCACGCAGATCGTGGAGATGCTGGGAGGCTGCACTTCGGTGCTGGAGCTGCTCAGGGTCGGGGCTTCTCGGACCCCAGAGCACTCACCAGAGGATCCCTCGGTGGTCGTGCCGGTTAAGAAATCGTGCAGGTCTTGATGATGGCCGGTCCCTCGAGGTCTCGTCGCACCCACAGATCTCAGCTGAGCTGACGATGTGCATAGAGGTCAGAGGTGCCAGGGAAGCCGGTTCTCGTTGAGCTGGGCAGTCAGATTCCTGAGGAAGGACTTGCAGCAAACCGCAGAGTTCTTAGATGGTGCCTGCGGATGCAGGGTGACTACTCCTTAGCCACAAGGGAGAAATCTTGAGAAGAGTCGAGAGTTCCTTTCGTAGAAAGTATTCTTGATTCAAAGATGATATAATTTGGAAGGGTCCCCGTTCCTGCCTTTATCCTAAAGAAAGGGGTGGGTACGTGACTAGGTCCTGCCCTAGGGGTGGGACCAGGAAGGGGGGTGGTTACACCCCTCTCCCATGCCGGACTTTTCCCAGGTCAGGGGCTGGCGCCCCCTGGAACTGGTTCTAGCCGGCAGATGCGTAGTGAGCACCGGGGTGCCACTCTGCAGTCACCTTCTTGTAAAGCCCTGCCTACCCAGGATACACAAAACCCTGTCTGGGATGGTGCGAACACTGCCCCAGACAGGAAACCCTTTGTCCAAGCTCTCCTCGCTGGAAGGACTCCCAGCAGCAGGAGGTCAGACTCGTGTCTGTGGTGGCAGCATCCATTTTGTGGAGCTGAGGCTTCAGTTAACTTTAACCAGGGTTCACAGTTACGTACATGTCGTGTCCCTCTAGAAGGGCGGAATGCTAACCTCGTCGCCAACATTGGTGAGGGGTCAGCATCCCGATTCGTATGACACCTTACTCGACATGTCTTGATACCGCGATACCGAAGTTACCAATATGGTACGCGTTATCATGGAACAGCCATTGGGTCTTGGTTCCGCAAGCTGCAACCGGGCTCGGCTCGTGCCAGAGCCCAATTCACACGATTCCACGCACTCTGCCTTCAGGATTGTCAAGGCCTGCCATAGGAGTGACTGATAGGAATGCGGGTGTCCATTTTAGGGTTAGATATAGGCATACTATACCTAAAGCAACGGGCGAGTACGCCACGTTGCCCCAGCTGTCGCGCAGCCAGTTGTGCCAGATTTAGATGGCCATCCAGGGGTGGCATAATACATGCTTCAGCCCCTGGTAGGCCCTGGGTACACCGATGCCCTGAGTTACAGGGTCTGACAAGGTAGCCCAGTTCCAATTGGTTAATGCACCTAGGGTACACACATCAATTTAGCGAGAGAACAGCTAGGCTGTGGGTCTGATTGGCAGGCCCACAGCCCGAGAAAGTCGTAAACCAGTGAAACAAAAGCAAAAAAATCTGGGTGATCATAGGATTGCAGACCCTACTCTCCTACAGTAACCCAGACTTTGGGTTTCTCACGGAAACGTAGATCAAACCCTCAGCGGTTCCAGCGATCGCCCTAGCTCTCCCACCCGGCTTTCGAAATCAAAGGCTTAATAGGCTAGAACGAGCGGGCGGAGGTATAGTTATAATTCATAAAGAGAAGATATCAGTTACCATCTTTGACTAGCTCTGCTCAGAATTATTCAAATGTCTTATTTTTAAACTTGATCCACACCCCCAACAAAGTTGGAAAGGGGCCCTGATTTACAGGCCCCCAGGCCCAATACACAACTTTAATAGCCGCCTTTTCGAATTTATCTCCCCCCATATTGTTGCTAGCCACAATTTCCTACTCCTAGGAGATTTTAACATTCACAGCGAGGACTTAAATAACCAAGACGCAAGAACCTGTCTAGAGGACTTAGCTTCCCATTGTCTCCTCAAACTCAACAACGACCCCACTCATCTAGCAGGGCACACCCTTGATCTTATTCTTTCTAACTCTCAACACATCGAATATAGAGATACTCTCCCTCTTACTTGGTCGGATCACTCTTTAATAAACTTCCATCTGACAAGCCCCTCCATCACATCCTTTCCCATATTCCCCACAGATAGATGGTACGGACCTTGGCATAAAATCAAAACTCACCACCTTGCCTCCCCTTTTTTGACATGGGACATTGACACTCGCAATCTCAATGTCGAACAATAACTACGCCATTTCAATAACATCATCTCCTCTGTCTTGGATGAAGCAGCACCTTTAAAACCGGCTACTCACACCCAAAAAATCTCTACTGCTACAACTGAATGGTACTCCCCTGCTCTACGTACCGAAAAGAGGGGGTGCGAAAAACTTGAATGCACTTGGCGACTCTCCCATCTAGAACAAGACAAAACTAGTTACAAAAGCGCGTTAGGAGCCTATCACAATAACATTAAAACCGCACGCAAAACCCACATTACTCAGCAACTGGAGCAGGCTGGATACAACTCCAGGGCACTATTTAAAATAGTGAAGGCCTATTCTAACCCATCGCCATGTGATACCGCGGAATCCCCCTCGCAGTACCTATGCAATGACGTTGCGACACATTTCACTCTTAAAATTGATTCCATCTACCAGAAAATTATCGCAGCCACCACTCTTTCCCTTCCCTTCATGGTCAACCCTCCCGATACACACACCACATCTGCCCAACTCCACACCTTCCCCCAACTTCAACAGGTGGAAGTCATATCCTTTCTAGAGAATATGAAATCAGGCTCACCTATGGATACCATCCCTGCCAGGATTTATGCCAAATTTGCAGAACAATTGGCCCTCCCCATTTGTTCTATTCTTAACTGTTCCCTCAGCGAAGGTCCCCTCCCCCCTGCTTGGAAAGATGCTCAAATTAAACCTATACGCAAAGACCCCAAGATCCCTACTGCTGAAATCAGTAATTATCGACCCTTATCTCTTCTACCCCTACAGTCAAAGCTCATTGAGAAACACATTAATAGACACCTGTCAGATTATTTGGAGACACACCAACTTCTGGATATTTCTCAATCACGGTTTCAGGCTAAACATAGCACCAAATCCGCCCTTATTGAGGTCACTGACAACATACGCATGGGTGCTGACAATGGTTAGACATGGCTTTTGTAGTTCGGACTGGACTGTTCCCATGGGGCACAGGGTCAGAGCTGATTTGCATATCACCATTGTCTAACCCAGGGTGGTGTGGAGTGCAAAAAAACGATGGATTTGGGCCCAGATCTTTGGACTGGGGTGAATGTGTGACATTGATCCACATTCTGTCCATCACCTGTTTTGTTTGCAATGGTTAGACAGCACTCTTGGTGCTGCTTGACTTGTCAGCAGCGTTCGACACTGTCTCCCATCACATCCTTCTGGAAAGACTCCAAGACATAGGCATTCAGGGGTTAGCACTAAAGTGGATCACCAACTTTCTGACAGATAGAACACAAACAGTCACCATGGGATCTTTTACATCTGCCTCTACCAAGGTGAGCAAGGGGGTCCAGCAGGGCTCCTGCCTAAGCCCAACCCTCTTTAATATTTATGTCACCCCTCTGGCCAGACTCATGAGATCCTTGGGATTCACTCCTATTTCATATGCTGACGACACTCAGCTCCTTCTAACATTTGATAAAAACACACCCAACATTGAACTTTTATTCTCTGAAGGCATGAAATCAATCGCTGCCTGGATGCGTAACAACTATTTGCAACTTAATGGGGGCAAATCTGAAATCATGTTGTTTGGAGGAGCTGCCACCTATTGGTCACCTACATGGTGGCCGGAAGAGCTGGGAATCGCCCCTACCCGCAAAGAAGTGGTCAAGATCTTGGGGGTCAGGATTGATAACAGACTCACCCATAACACACATGCCAATACTACTGCAGGTTCCTGCTACTATATTCTTGGCCTCCTGCGAAGGATTTTCCCCCTCCTACCTTCCTCCACAAAAAAACACTCATGCAGGCCCTGTTATTGAGAAGGCTTGACTACTACAATGCCCTGCTGTTTTCAGCCAACAACAGCGCCATTAATAAACTCCAGGTGGTGCAGAATACTGCTGCCCAACTCACTACCAATGCCCCATCAAGAACACCCTCTGCACCCCTCCTCAATCAACTTCACTGGCTCCCCATAAAGAAAGGGTAAAATTCAAGATAGGCTGCATTATTTACAAAGCTCGTAATGGCAAGGGCCCCTTGTATCTCACTAACAAGCTCTCCTCCTATACCCCTGCACAAATTCTAAGGTCCAGCACTGAGCATTTGCTCACCATTCCCAGAATCAAAAAGGCATGTAGCGGTGGCAAGGCATTCTCCTATCTTGCCCCCCTATTTTGGAATAACTTGCCTTCTCAGTTACGCTCAGGACTCAATCTGGCCCAATTTAGAAAGATGCTAAAAACCCACCTCTTCTAATCCTCCCCATGGCTCTGATGTTACTCACCGTCCTCAGCGCCGAGATACCCTCATGGGTGATTCAGCGCTATACAAATCAATAAATATCAAATATCAAATTTGCCAAATATACAAAAGAAAGTGAGCACAGTAGGGTCAATGCATGGTGTGGAAATGATATTTAAAGATAAAGATGGTCCAGGGCATTCATAACTGAGTTTGGCCCTGGTTTGTTTGTCCAAAGGTAAACGCAAACATTTAGGTGTTTTGAGCCGCCATTTTTGTTGACGCTCTAGACTCAACGGGCTTATGTAACAGGAACAGCAAACCAAGTGGCATGGAATACTATTTGTACCCATACTTGCCTGCAGAGAGACTCCACTCCTAGGCATCATTAAGTAAATAACTAGCAAAAATACATCGCTCACGTCTGCAATCAGATTTAAATATCTTAGAACAGAAGTTACTTAAGAGCATGCACAACACTGGGACGAGAACATTTAGGTGTTTTGAGCCACCATCTTTGTTGGCGCTCTAGTCTCACGGGCTCGTCTAACAGGAAGTGTTTGTTTCACCTCCCATGTGACACTCACGTCCCTCTCAATTATCCTAGTTTCCACACACTTAACAATAGAATAAATAGTGAAGGCTGTCTCACCAGTGCCAGCGACCGAGCAGGATGCAGCACATCGTGTAAGAGAGGGCAAATTTCTGGTCATGTGAATAACAGACTTTAGCCAAAGTCTTTAAAACACGGTTTTTCGTGATGAACGCCCCGTAAAAGCCCTTTTGCTATCTTTTATTAACATCGGCATAGTCCAATGGGAATTTACTCTCATAATTAATGGCCCCCTTCTCTTGACAGAAACCACGGCCTTTTTTCAAAACAACCCATTTTGCTGAGTTTTCTTGGCATGATATGTCATGTATTAACGCTACCCAGTTTCCGATTTTGCCTGCAGTGTTACCAGTGGAGAAAACCCTTCCCCCCGATGCGTGCTCATGAGGCCTGTTTTCAATGGGAACAGTGTATGTATTAATGGATTTAGGGCTACATGTAGGTAAATCACAAATACCGAATCGTTATTACCGATTTTTACCGAATCGGTAATAAGGAATCAGTATTTGAGATGTAGCTAAAAAATCGGTAAAAATTACCGATTCTGTAAAATTCGGTAATAGTTACCGACTCCTTTGAATTCGGTAAAAATATTACCGAAAACCCATTACCGAATCGGTAAAGACCGATTCTGTAATACCGATTCGGTAAATACCGAATCGGTAATTAAAAAAAACAGGAATTTTGGAATCAGCCAATCCAGGACAAGCACATGACTCCCAACCAGGAAGTGGCCACACCCAAGCAGGTGCACTGAATCAGTTAGTGTTTGGAGAGACTGGGAGCAGCAGCAACAGCAGAGGAGCAGAACAGCCAACACCCAGTTCACAGAAACAAACTGCACCATGGCCACATCAGAAAAATGAAATTTAGTGAGAAGGAGTTGGAGGTCCTCATTGAGGAGGTAGTAAAAGAACATGACCAGCTCTTTGGAAAGAGGTCACTAAACGTGCCTGAGTCCCAGAAAAGGGCCATTTGGATGGCAATCCAAGAAAAAATAAATGCCATTGCGGTCACAACATGGACAATTGAGGACCTTAAAAAGCGTTGGTACGACCTGAGAGCACGTGCCAAGGAGAGGATGTCTGAGCGCCAGAAACAATCAGGAAAAACTGGTGGTGGAAGCTCCACAGCGCCTGCTGCTTCTGCCCTGGACCAACTGATAGGATCCACCCTCCAGCCAGAGAGTGTCCGTGGAATTGGGGATGTGGATAGCTCTGCTAGACCTTCCAACACACACGGTAAGTTGCATTACATCATACTTTTTCCCCTCCCTCACCCCAATCACCCTGCAACAATCCCACTCCAGGCCATGTTTTATGTAAGCTGTGCAATGGATCATGGAAAATATAGTCCCTATCAATGGGTAGCAAAACAGCCACTCCCCAATTAGCTAAGGCAATTGTTACACATCTATAGATGAGATAGCAGAGGTCAGACAGCTAGGATGTCAGTTGTGAAATTTATTAGCAGACATTTGCTGCAAGAAAAGTAAGTAATGATACATTCTGTATCCACAGGCAGAACAGCGCCACACGCTATACAGGGGGAGACCGCTGATGCTCCCAGGGATGACACAAGAAGTGATGAGGAAGTTCTGTCACCTACACCCATTGCAACAACTACTCCACCACCACCTACAAAGACAAAGCGATACACAGTTGCTCCACTTCCAGAGATAGATGCCACAGAGGAGGACAGTCAGGAAGTCCAGCATACTTCATCAGGAGCAGACACACAGTCACCTGGGGCGCAGTCCCCCATGCGTGAACGCAGCACAGGTGTCCGTAGACGACGCACAAGGTCACAGAGTCCGGAATTTCATGGATCAAATGTCTTTGCAGGCCTGGAGGGCCAAATGCTGATGGTGCAGCACCTGCAGGGGAAGACAATGCGGACCATTCAGAGGCAGATGGTGGCAAACAACCGGAAGGTTGATGAAATGAAGGAGGCCATATACTGCCTCAACAATACTATGGCAGAGGGACTGAAGGAGGTTACTAAGGCAGTGAACAAATTAAGTGACAGAATGGAGGAGGAGCACGCTCCAAGGCGGAGAGACAGGCAGGTGATTGAAGGCTTCACGAAGTCTGTGAACAGACTGTGTAATGTCACCCACGTGCTGAGTCGAAGATCTGTGGCCATGCAAATGGAGATGGCCTAGTGCAGCCGTGAGGTTACCCAGGGCCTAGTCACAGTCACCAGTGCCGTGGAAATAATGCAAACTAACCAGATTGCTGCCGCCGGTTCTGGGGACGTTGAGGAAAGTGAGGAGGCAAGCAGTCTTAGCACTGAACCCCCCCTTGCTAGAGAGTAGGAGGCGCAGCATGAGGCATGGCTCTGCTGCAGGACACAGTGCTTCTGAGGACAATGTGCAAGCAGGACGCAGCACTGGTGTGCGGGGGCGCAGGAGATAAGCACGGCCCTACAATTCAGTTCTACAGTGGGTGAAGTAACCCTTTTGAACACATTGCTGGTGTCATGGTGTGCTGATAATTTGCCTGATGAAAGGTCTTTTAAACTCCACGGGGCAGGACAGAGAGGAAACCAAGTAGGTTTTAAAGACAGACGAGCAGAAGCCGCAAGTGACGGATACTTGCCGTCTTGGAACTCCAGCTGCCCATGAAGCTCAAATCTAACGCTTCACGTGTTTTTTCCTGATCCAGGATAAAACACCACTTTTTACACAAGACCATAATTTGTGGTCTTCACTTTGGACGAGGGCTGGACGCGCCTTAGCGTGTGCGGACCACCCCGTTCAAAAAACACGGTCCTGAAGAAAACCAATAGAATCTTTTTGAAATGGTTGAAACATGTAGACCTAAATTTTAAACCACACATAGCACACTACGCTATTTTTAGATATACCACACGTTATGAGACACCACAGCCTTCCTAAATAGGCACAGGTGCCACACGATAATTTTTAATAGGGACAAAGCACTCAGGAATAAAGTCTTGCAGTGAGCAGTTTTGTCCCTTTTTAATACACTTTTCACTATTATTTCTCTCACATATAAAAAAACAAAAGAACCCGCTCCACTGTAACCAGGTGTCGCAGCACACCCCATAGGCATTCGGCTTTGGGGTGGGACCCCAATGATGAAGCATGTCACCAACCAGGTTGGTGAGTGAGGGGTCTTCTCAATAAGACAACTATTGTCCGGTTCAAGGTTGGGGCACTTATTGCTAACCTAAGCCTTATGCTTTAGATACAGAGGAAATTCCTGAACTGTATATCTTGCATCTAGGGGGTACTCCTCCATTGTTGTTAAAACTCTTTACCAGGGGACCAGGAGTTCCCACTACACATAGCCTGTGTAATCTCCCTTACTCTCTCCTTTGATTTACACAGGTCTTTTAAACACCCTGACATAAACGCATTACCTGGCTTTGTCTCATTACTTACTTAAAAATAATTATTTGTGATCTCTGACCGTCTCTGTCTCCCATCTGCTGCAGCTGCGCCGCCTGCTGCGCTGTGCTGTGGCTGTGTACCTTCCTCATCCTCGTCCTCCTCTTCAGAATCACACATTTCCACAGGTGTACCCTTCTTAGTGGCAAGGTTATTCAGCATGGCACATACAGCTATGATTTTGCAACACACCAGGGGCTGGTACTGCTGTGCACCTCCACTTTTGTGCAGGCAGCGGAACCAGCTTTTGAGGAGTCCAAATGTTTGCTCAACCACACTGCGTGTGGATCTATGTGCAACATTGTATCTCCTTTCACTTGGGGTGGATGGGTGCAGGTACGGAGTCAGGATGAAAGAGCACACTGCATAGGCACTGTCACCTGTGTGTGAGATGTAAGTAAGTATTACACTGCGTACAATCTAATCAACAGTTGTGTAATACAGGGGGTGTCACATGTACTTACCTAGCAGGTAGCCTTCACCAAATTCTCCTGCAAGGAGCCGGGTATATATCCCACTGTTCCTGAATATGTATGAATCGTGGGTGCTTCCTGGAAACTTTGCAACTATGTCGGTGATTATGTTCTTCGCATCACATATGACCTGTACATTGATGGAATGTGTGGACTCGCGATTGCGGTAGATGTACTCAGTCGCAGCAGGAAGGCAAATTGGTATATGTGTCCCATCAATGCAACCTATGACGTGTGGGAAGTGGGCTTTCTGATAAAAGTCCAACTTGGTCTTCTGCAGTTCTGCCTGTGTGCTGGGGAATTTGATGTAGTGTGCCATCCTTTGCAACATGGCATCCAGGAATTTGTGGAAGAAACGCGACAGGCAACTTTGTGAACCTCCACCTGCCACAGCTATTACCCCTTGGTAACTGCCAGATGCCAGGAGGTGCAGGCAACAGAGTACCTGTACATGAGTGGGTATTGCATGCGCCCTTGGTGTCTGGTGCTCCAGGAGTGGGTGCAGGTCCCCTATGAGGTCCAAGATGGTGTTTAGGTGTAGACTGTTGCGCTTATGGATTTCAGCCTCAGTCAGTTGGAACAGTGTTATTCACACTCTGTACACGCGCTCCTCCCGTCTCCAGATCCTCAGTCCTGCTGCATGCAAACGTAGCCGCCTTGCTATCACGTACAGGGCTGCTATTGTGTTGACACTGATGCATTTTGGGGCTGTTTTTATGCTGTGCGCCTGATTACCACCTGCTTTCCTTTAGTGTTAAATACTGATTCTTAATTACCGATTTTTGACAAATTCAGTATTACTGATTTTTGGTACATCGCTTTACCGAATTTTTAACAATTCCTTATTTCCGATTCGGTATTTTTTTCCGATTCGGTATTTTTTATTCTCGCGATCGGTAAATAAGGAATCGTTAAATGTTTTTTCTTATTTTTACCGATTCCTTTTTACCGAGGCCAATCGATAATACATACATCGCACATGGCTAAATACCGGTTTACTGAATTTTACCGTTACCGACCGGTATTTAGCCACCTACATCTAGCCCTTGATGACCAGCTTTAATAAGCAAACTAGCAGCTTTAATAGCAAACTATGTGCTGACAGCAACAAAACAAGCATTATCCCAGGAATTTAGAAACAACAGAGATAATTGACATTTACTCGTATATGTGTGTGTGTAAGAATGAAGTTTTTCATTTTTATGATCATCGGCACAGTAAGAGTATCATGTGTGTGTGAGTGTGGGCAATAGTCTTTTTTGAGTGATGTAAATACAATCCTCGGAGTTAACAGCGAGGTTACCTCTATTTGAGCTACTACCTCGCAAACAGAGAACCACACGGTTTTCTATGAGAAGAATATATCACCAAAGTAAAAATATATCACAAAGAAAAAATATATCACAGTATTCAGTATACTACAGAATGTAATTTTCCACGTTGTAGTGATGTGTTTGAAAGAAAAAATGATAATTTCTTCCTTTTTTTCCTTTTATATTTCAGATGCCAAATTCTGGTAATTTTTTGAGGGGGAATTATTTACCCCTATAGCAGATTAGCCTATTTTTGCAATCTGTTATTAGGACAATAGGCATATTACATTTAATTCATTTATTATTTGAGTGTAGTAGGGATCACATACAGTCCTGAGGAGTAAGGCAGAGGGGACTGCTTACGAAACATGTCGACCCAGTAGGGTGTAGTACATACACCCTACCTGAACCCCTTTTTAACATTTCCAGCCAGAGAAGCGAATGAAATGTATTTTTTCTACTAGCCAGGAAATTTTTTATATTCTCTTTCACTTACAATCACCTACCCTACCACTCTCACCTTCCACACCACACATAGCCTATTACAAACTCTTAGTGCTCCCGCGTATCCGTTGGTGGCAGCACGCCCCGCCCGGTAGAGGGACGGGAAGACCCCCATGATGAAGCATGACACTATGGGATTCATAGTGTGTGAGGGGTATTTTAAAAACACATAGTGCTTTTCGAGGCAACTCCTAGATCAGCAGATTTCACCTTTTTCACATCACGATTAAATATAACAAATATATAAATATATAGGATAGAATCTTTTTGGTTGTGAACAAAGGTAAGCGCAGCCTAGACGAAATGTAATCCCCCACTCATCAGTGGGAAACTATTCTGTTGAATTGAGTTGGTGTATAAGACTGGGATCAAACATAGGAATCCCTTCTGCATCAAGGGCAGTTTTTCCAAAAAAGGGTCATGCTAGGAGACAGCAAGATGGAATTCTTGGGTGGAGGGGAAGAAAAAGGATAAATGGCCCCAAAATTATCTTTATCATTGTCTGGATCGGGGTCACCCAGATCGTCATCAGTATCAAGGATCTGAAAAATGATAAGTTTTGATAACGTCACCTGAATATGTTTGGATTTTACTTTGCACTTGGAAGGTGTCTTAATATTACCCTCCTTATTAGGAGGCCTGAGAGGATACATGTCCTCAGCCTTGTGAGAGGAAACCTCTCTAGTCAGAAGTGCAACCTCAGGAATGGGAGTAGCTACTTGCAACTTCTTTAACAATGTAGGTAATGTCACCGTTTTTAGCTTTCTACTTTTCCCACAGAATGGGCCGAAAGAGTCTTATACATTATATTCACCACTGACTTTTTGATATTTTTTGACATTTTATCCATGGAAGCTGCCACAGCTGGTTCAACAGATGAATGAATAAAAGCATTCAGGTCATTTTTGAATGTTTCCCCTTCTTCTTCATTACCAAAGAATAATGGAGAGCTATCTATCTCCATCGTTAGGGAAAACAAGTTCCCAATATTAATTTAAAAAAAGACTTAGGCAGAAAAGGTGTTTACTTCACAGTGGGAGGATGAGAAAAGGTTCCCTCCCATAGGGGATGGGCACTTTAAATCAGGAGCTGAGAGAAACCCGAGGAGGCGGAAACAAAGGCTGCGCCCCCTGGGAGTGGCTCAAATCTGAGTCTAGTGCAGAAACGACGCCCGGAGCAACATGTAATACGGGTGGGGTTCTAAAAATATTTGAAGAAGCAAGCGGAAGCTATACTGCAAATTAAGTGTCAGATGGCAGCAATGAAGGAGCGTTGATGAGATTAAGAAGACGTGTGCCACAAAACGGCAAACACGCGCCACGCACAACATAGAGCTCTGCCATGGGTGCTTAAGACACCAGCAAAACAGAATACACTTGCATAGAAAGAAACACCAAACAGTAAGATTACATTATCCAATTATAAGCTTATTCGTATCGAGCAATACCACGTTATGTTTTAGAATTAATAAATATGGAGTACCTATCTTGACTGCAAACAGCAAGAACAGAGGGCTGTTCGCAGTTAAGCTAATGGGATTTACATGATAAAGTCCTTCTGTTGGTCTTGCAGCATACAGTGTTTCATTTTCCCAGTGGGTAGTGTTCTTTAAGCCTCATGGGTCTTTTAGTATTTTAAGTTCTTGACTGCTGCTGTCTAATAAAAAGACAGCACCCTGTCCAAACCCGTTCCAGTAAAGTTCGGAGTCCCGCAAGGATTCTCCCTATCCCCGACATTGTTCAATTTATTCATGGAACCACTCACAGTACTGCTGCAAGCATCCAACGTGCAATATCACATGTACGCAGACGATACCCAACTATACCTTAAGAAACACACCCCTGAAGATATTAAACTGCTCAACGCAATGCTTGTGAACAACCAGACATGGTTGGCAGAGAACCATCTCAAATCTCCTAATAGCCCCGCCTGCCAAAATCCCCATCATGCAGGACTGGTTGAAACATCTTACTGCATTCAACTTTCAACCAACTATTGTGGACTCAGCAAAATCATTAGGTATAACCCTCGACTGCAACCTCAATATGCATAAACACATTTGTAATGCAACTAAGGGAGCAAACTTCCAGATTAACACACTGAGGAAGCTGAAACCTTTCCTACCCGCCAATGACTTCAAGATGGTAGTTCAAGCTCTAGTTATCCCTCGGGTGAATTACGGAAGTGTCGCTCTCTGTGGCCTCCCTAAAACGACAACAGCACCCCTAAGAGCCTCCATTAACGCTGCAGCGAGACTCATCACTGGCTCGAAAAGAAGCTCCCACATCTCCCCAGACCTAAAATCCTTGAACTGGCGACCATTTGAAGACAAAATTCACCTGAAAATTGTGTGCATGGCGCATAAGGCCATACATCACAATGCACCCAGATACATCACACAGAAACTGACAATCTCTGGTGGTACTAGATTCACAAGAAGTGCAGAAAACCTACTACTGAAACGACAAAGATTCAACAAGAAAAAAGCATAAACGATCCTTCTCAGGGATGGCGCCCAGGATCTGGAATGCACTACCTCCAGAAACCAGACTTATATCCTCCACTGCATCCTTCAAAAAGGAAGTAAAATCGATTCTCATGGCAAAATTCACTTGAACATAGACTAAGGAAATCCTGTGAACACTCGCACCTTCACCAGTATTCCTTTTATAACAAGGGTCAATTAGACCACCTAGGCACTATAGCTGCCTTTGCCTTGACTCAATGGGTCCTCATTGTCTTGCACCGTTTTGCTCATCGTTGCACAAGATGTTATGTTTACCTGATCTATCTGCTTTATTTGTCTCTACAAGTAACCTCTTTGTTGTATACATAACTTCTATGTTTGTAAAGCGCTCTGATATCCGCAAGGGTCTTGTTTGCCCTCTATAAAACTTTCAAACTAAATCAATAAGCATAATAGGAGCCGCTGGTCTTAGAATAAAATGTGGAAATCTCAGTTTATAGTTTGTATACATGTGGCCCTTAATGATGGTGTGATGAAGGTTTTGGGTGTAGCAGGTCATGGACTATCTTCAAAAAGGAAAATTGAAATAGTAAACATTAAGGGCCTCATTACGATGGTGCTCTATTGCCTCAGGCAGGTGTCCGACCGACTATATTTCGGCGGCCCCACCTGCCTGATTACAATGGGACTGCCCTGCAGGTGGTTGGAAAACTGTTTTTTTCCATTGTGGCTTCTACTGCGGCCGTAGGAAGTGCTGCAGTGCACGCCGCAGTGGAAAACAGCAGTTCTCAAACATCCATGCACTGTATGTCAGGCCTCTTGTGGTGCCTGGCACATAGTGCATGGATGTTGGGGGGCGGGGGGGGGCGGCACCACGTGCCAGCCCAGGCCCATAGTGAAGAAAATACCTCACCTTGCGGTAATGGTACTTACCAGGTGGTAAGTGCCCCACAACTGGAAAACAGGCTGTGTTGAGTAATTTAAGGGTTGGGTAGAACTCTACTTAGCACATATTGGGCCCTAAGTGAGAGCTCAGTGGAATGCATTTGAAATTTTGAAGAGACATCCTGAACATCCCGCGTTAGTAGCTGCAGCTGGAGTGGAGTTGTTTATGACCTTCTTCTGTCTGGAAGGAAGGAAGGAAGGAAGGAAGGAAGGAAGGAAGGAAGGAAGGAAGGAAGGAAGGAAGGAAGGAAGGAAGGAAGGAAGGAAGGAAGGAAGGAAGGAAGGAAGGAAGGAAGGAAGGAAGGAAGGAAGGAAGGAAGGAAGGAAGGAAGGAAGGAAGGAAGGAAGGAAGGAAATAAATATGGGTTGATAGGAAACAGAAAGAACTGTGGGTGAGGGGATAGATGAGTGTGTAAAAGGATGGGTGGAAGAGTTAAAGTGGGGATGGATGGATGAGTGGGTGACAGGATGGGTAGATGGGTGGGTAAAAGATGGATGGGTAAAAGGATAGTGTGGGTAAAGTGATGGGTGATGAAAGGATGGATAGATTAGTGGGTAAAATGATGGATGGATGACTGGGTGAAAGGATAGCCTGGTGAATACAAATCTTAGAGATTGGATTGGTGGGTGAAAGAATGGCAGAGTAAATGGAAATCATAGAGAATGGATGGGTGGATGGGTGGGTGGATGGATGGCAGAGTAAATGGAAATCTGAGAGGATGGATGGATTGGTTGATGGACAAAAAGATCAATTGATGAATGAAAGGCTTTATTCATGGATGGTTAAGGAAAATGATAGATGCATGGTTGGATGGATGGATGTAGGGATGGATGTGTGCATGCGTAGTTGATGGATGGATGGATGGATGAATGGAGTATACCATAGATGGATGCAATGGGGAAAAATTGAATGGTCGATGAAAGAATGAATATATGACACAATGTAGAGGTGAAATGGTGGATGTCAGCAGGTGGAAGGAAGGGTGAAAGAATGAATAGATAGATGCTTGGATGGAAGAGACACGGGAGTCCTGGGGAGGGTTGGGTTCACCGGCTTCGCTTGCTTGGTGCCATCAGAGCTTTGGTTCAAAGTGGGGGTTAATCAGGGCTTTAAGTGGGATGAAAAAGAGGATGGTTTAAAAAGGAACATGGTCTATGTTATTAAGAGCATGGCTTATACACGTCAAATACATTTCTGTGATTTCCTTGGTGCACCACCAAACCAGTATTTTGGTGTTTCTCTGAGCTTTCTGTTACTACAACCAGGTATATAACACAACAACTTACACATAAAACCAGCCAGGACTATTGGGTTTGTTCATTCTCGTTAGCTGTTTGAATCTTGCACCACATTTCTTTGCTCTTCCGCACCCTCTTTTCCTTCCTTCTCGAATGCATCTCCTTCACTTCACCCCCCCACAAACACAATGCACCCACTCACCTGTAAACACTGCATTTTATTTTACTTTTGCCTTGCCAAAATGATGACAACTGTGTACCTCCTTCATACTCAGAATCCTGCAAAGTACCACAATTGAAATTGAAATATGTGACCATTGCTCTGTGAGCTCTGCAGAGAGGCCAAGGATCGGATGAACATGCATTCTGAACACCTTTCAGACCTTCTGACAGGCACACAGAGAGGCACTCGCACAGCCTTCAGCCTCAGCGCTCTCACTCGTGGCCATTGTACACACCCAGGAGTGACTCAGTTCAAAGTATGTTCTATAGAAGAGTTATATTCTACAGGGGAACAAAATAGAGAAACACAACAGCCTGGAAATAGAAGGGAATACACAGTTAAGCAAATTGTGAAATATAAACCAACTAAATCGTAGACGCGGAATGACATTTTTTTGTATTCACTTATCAGGAACGTTTATTGTTTTACCGAGTATAGTTAGGGGCATGAATAACGGACCAGATAGGGACCCGTTTAATTATCCGTTTATAGAGACGACCCGATCAGAGATCCGGAGGGACCCGGCCCTCTTAAAGCCCTAGGGGTGTTTTAATTTCCTGCCTACTCGCTAGAGCCGTTTATAGGCTTTTAAAAGCTTGTGGGCAGCATTAACATTCCTGCCTGCCGCAAGCCCTCGTCTATGATGGTTTTGCCCTCAACTATGACCTTAAGCTCTGCAGGTAGATAGGATTGAATTTAAAGCAGGGTAGAAAGAATTCAGAACGCGCTGTTATCTAGAGCAAGAAAAAATTATAAATTCCCCCTGTGAGGAACGTATTTGTGTATTCCGGTAAGAATACAAAACCTGGTCATTACCATGGCGATAAAAATGTGTATAGATTTCTTAAGTGACACATAACCATATTTAGGCAATGGAATATCTGTTTCAGTGAGCTGTCCCAATGTCCTGACTGCAAGGCCCCAGGAGGGGGGACCGGAAGTACCAAATTAAAAAATAATGCTCTGTTTTTTCCATCGCAAGGACACATTCCTAAATTTCCGCCTACACTAGAGAGAGTACATTAGTGACGGCATGGTGGACCAGTCTGCCTTTTGAGAGCAGGAAATTACTTCACTCATATCCTTTGCACACTTATTCTGTGCCACTTCCTAAGTAGTGCACAGTTAGTGCACCTACCAGTAGCCAGTGTGCCCTGCGCTTCGGGCACGGACATAATTGGAAGGCCTTTCCTCACTTGCACAAGACCTGCCCCCATGCAAATGATAGAATGACCCCTTCACATTACCTGGTGCAAAATATGCGGTATTTATGTGGGTGTTTCAGAAGGGGCAACGCAAGTTTAAGTGCCCTTGCTGTGCCACACAAATGACGAGGCAGCACGCGGACTTACTCCCCAGGGTACTTGTTTAATTCAGCCTCATGGGCAAAACCATTAAAAAAATGCCCTCTTTTTCACAATTTTTGAAAACAGTAGCAGATATAATTCAGCTCGACATTGGGTTGGCAGGAGTTGCAGAGCCTTGGACTAAGCTTCTGTCCTTGGATGGGATGGGAGAACATGGTGGTCTAAATCAGCTAACAGCAGGGCATCACCACAACCGTTCATGTGCTAAGTGGGACCATCTCTTACCTTGTATGACCTTCAAAACAAGGGTCAGGATTTCAAAACTAACCTTGCATCCTCTGTTACCAATGGAGGGACATGAGCCATGTTCCTCAGTCCACAGATGCGGCGGGTTTCTGCATCCGGGGCTCTTTGCAGATGTTGCAGCGGCACTTCAAGGAGGTCCCATAGGAGACATCCCACAATCCAGAGTGAAGGTAAGCAGTGCCACAACCAACACCACCCTAGGAATCTCCACGGGCAGGAAACAAAGCACCCTGCGCAGCTGATGGGGATTCTGTCTGGTTATTGTTTGATGTATGTTATAAGGCTGAGATCGAGTTCCAAATAAAGCCTTGCGGCCTGATTTAGAGTTTGGAGGATGGGAACTCCATGACAAGTGTGAAGGCCATTCTATCCGCCTTATTACAAGTTCCTTAGGATATAATGCATGTGTAAACAGGGTTATCACGGAGTAAGCTATCTGCCAGACTCTAGAACAGGCCACACCTTTTTTACTCCGACATTGGCAATTCACGTCAAGTGGTGCAACCAGGGCTCGAGTCGGGGTACCACGCGGGTGGATGGCATCCCCCCACTTATTTTACCGGGAGCTCGATAACTGGAGCAAATTCAGCCACACATTCACTCTTTGGCCTCTCTGGGGCGAGATCGGAGCCCATTCAGAACGCTGCTCACGCGCTGGCTTCTCTGATGCAATCGCATCTAAGGGGTGAGCGAGGGGAGGCAATGAGTCTGATGGTGCAAGCCACCTTTCGTGACGTCACTTACTGTTGTGACTTCATCGTCCCACCACTTCTTTTTTTAGGACTTGTGCCCTGGGTACAACTGACTCCCACAGATCTTCTGGTCACTGCCTCTTTGAGTCACCAGGTTCTCAAGAACTGTCATCCTGCTCCTGTAGGCCACAACACCTGTGAATGGTTGCTGGCAGAACTTATTTAGTGTGCTTTTAACATAACCCTGTCCTTTTTAAGACACACTAATTTCAAAATGTATTCTGCAAACTAACGTCTATCTCGGGCTACTAGATGCATGAAGGTTGGAATGGTGGCAAAAAGGGTTGTCAAAGTGCAGTGCGTACACAGCGGCACATTAAAGCACACAGACCAAGTACTTATGACTCTAACACATTCCTCTCATACTGCAATCATGGTTAGCTGAAAACGGATTTTGGCTTCAAATTCCCAGCTAAGAGGCCAATCTTTGAATAGGCAAAACAATATAGCTGTTTCTCCTCTGTGACATGTGCATATAAAATGAAAAGTATGATTCGCTCCAGCATTTAGTGCACCACATGTTTACGCAATATTGGGTTTGTAGCACCATATCAAATAGGATTTAATGTTTCATCAACAGTCGAGTCCGTGGTTATGGTTTGATAAATAAACTTACTCTACTCATAGGTCACCTGCTCAGTTTGTCAAAAAAGGCCTTCTCAGGGTTAACTTCAGTTTAAGGAGAGATCGTCTTCCTGCCCAGCATGTTCCAGTAAGCTCAGCTCTTCCCCTGAGAGAGGATACGAAAAGCAAATACACTGTACCACTAAACTCAACACATATACTCATTTCTTGGAATAAAATGGATACCTTTTTATCCTGTACATCCAGCTTTTTATTAAAACATATGTTCGAGAGCTCGCTCTCAGTATATTCTGTGAATTCGCTATTTAAAGGGGTTCTGGCATCTCCCTTCTCCAATGAGAAAGGGCCCTGCAGAAGTGTAGCACATTGCATATTTAATATTGAAGTTTCTCACTAGGAGTCACTTTCAGAATCAAGGCATCCGGTTTTGAAAAGAGATACAAAGGTTTGGGATTCTTTTACAGTCAGAGTTCCCTTTTAAATTAAGTGTTTGTTTAGGAAAACTGTGATTTAATTACCAATGTTCAACAATAAAACAAACCACTGAGACGACAACGAATTTCCTTCCATGCTCAAATTACATTTAAACAAGTATTTTTTTTGTTTCCTGCTCTAGTCAAAAGATAGGGATATTAACACAATCTGGGCTAAGCTCATATAGTTAGTGGATAAAAAACACAATGAGCAGGCAGACGGTGACCAATTGACCTTTAAAAGTGGCAGGAACACCATTGCAATCCAAATGCAGCTTTCTTAGGTTTTATTGCTACAGCTAGAAATTTGGTTCAAATCTGCAGATTTTGCAGCAAAATGTGAATTGAATTGCAATTGCCATAAATCCATAATTGTATGTAACACTTGATGCTGGAGGCCAGCATAAATCCAGCAGCCCTCATTACTTCCTGTAATCAACTTTAATGCCTTACCTCAGTATTTGGTCACACAATTACTTTCGTTGATATTTGCCATTTTCCAACTTTCCAAAAACTCTCAAACCTGAATCCGAACTTCTTCACTGGTTTCACAATTTTATAAGGCCTAATGCATAATACTGATTTCAATCTTTAGAAGAAAGCCAATGATCTCTTAATGAAGTCTTACAGGTTGTTATGCAAAAGACTAGAGCTAATACCAATTTGACAACAAATGGTTCACAAATATAATAACCGCTCCAGATTCTTCTACAGAGCAAATAACGGACAACACAGAAAATGAATGAGGCAGAAAAACAAACCTAGTGAACTATGCTCCATCTTGAAGATGCTGCTTGGCCCTCACTCAAGCCAGGGATGCTCAAAGTTGGAGAAGCGCCGGGAAACCCACTGTGGGTAGCTGTGCGCGGTAAAAGTTTAAATAAATAAATAAATAAATAAAATAAAAGTTGGGATTTGTCAACTTCTTTATGTATTTTCATAACTTTAGCAACTTTCGAAACTTCTTAAGCTGATAATCATTTTAAAAAAAGTGAGTACAGATTTCTTTGTAAAAAATTGCACTGCTTGGGAAATTTTTCTATTGTAACAGATTTTCAGCCTCATAAAATTGTGAAGCTTGTCAGTTTGCACGCCTTTGCTATCATGTTCATTTTTCATTCTCTAATTCCAACCCAAGCACAACCTACGCACAATTACTTTGTAGCAACATAATCAACTTTTTCAATAGTAAATAGCCAAAATTGCTAGAACCCTAGGCCCAGCTGTACAAATCAATTCTGAGGTTACAAATCCTGTAATTCACAAAATCTCAAGGTTTGTGACTGTAAAATGTTTTTTATTGTACTAAACTCATGTTGTGATTTGATAACAGGTTACTGAATCAGAAAATGGGTTCAAAAAGGCATAAAAAATTGTGGTTTAAAAAGAGCATGCTTAGAGTGTCCCTGACAACTAGTAATTTGTTATGCCATGTTCAATGGTCTGCGACAGCAATTTTAGTCTCAAACCTTTGGCAGGTTTTCGAGTTTCAAAAGGAGATGGCAATCAATTTCCCAAGGGGAAAGCATGCCCTTGAAATCCATTCCCATTTATGAAAAACTGTTTGTTTGTGGGTGGCAGGGGACCACTACCAACTTTGACGCAAACATTTTTAAAAAACAATTTATTTTTAATAAAACCCAGTTTCCTTTAAGGAAACGGGCTCATTAAAAAAACACTTTATTTGAATTCAATCACCAACCTGCCATACTGCCAGGAAAACTTAAGCAAAGTGGCTCGGAAGAACATAATGTTTATGCGACTTCTAGGCCTGCGCTCGACGGCCTTCAACAAATGGGCCCTAACAAGCGAGGAGGGGGCTTGCAGGCTGTGCAAATACCACTCCGAATCATGGCTGCATCTCCTGTGCTGCTGCCCGGCACTAGCAGCCCCCAGAAGGTCCCTTTTGAAACCCTTGTTCTTAAAATGGGGCACCAGGACGTGCTGGGAGGCCTAGGCCTTGTGCTTTACATCTACTGACATTCAAGTGCTCGCTCGGTTTGGAAAATTTGTGAGACTTTTGGACAATCTTCTACTACCTCCCCTGGTTGCCATGCTTCTCCCCCCTCCCCCCCCCCCTCAAAGACTCATTACAGACTTTTTTCGTCCTTTGTCCCAGTACTCTCTGTCTTAACTATTTTATCCGGCCAAGCATAGCAAAACGCTCACATAGGGAACTATAATGCTGCTCTTCAATAAGCATATTGGTCTCTAAGCCTTGAAAATTGTTCTTTAGCCTTGTTTTTACTTGATAAATGTGCTAAAAGCTAAATTTTATACTCGTGCTAAAGTAGATTTTGTATAGCAATGGTTTTAAGTAACTGTGCTAAATTAATTAAAAAAACAAACAAAAAAAACAATCACCAACCAAGTTGTCTGCTCACCCAAGCAGTGATGGCATCCACTCGGAGTGAGTCGCAATTTGCTACCTACCTAATTAATGGTAATGAGAAAGGTCGAATTACAAACCATCCCAAAGGCACTTTGGTAAACTGACGTACACAGGTTGATTTGCAAATTCAAAATAGATTCACAAAAAGTAAGTACTCAATTTGCCACTACTTTTTGCGAATCAATTCTTCGTTCATTTGGCCGCTAATTTGCAGCCATAATGACACAAGGTCTTATGATTCCACGGACCATGTGCTCACGTACCTTGGATCACTTTTTGCCTACAAGCCAAGCAGAAGTCCTTAAAATAATAAAAGGTCTCAAAAGCATTACAAGACCGGATCAGCCACGTCCTGTCTTCCCAATTAATTTCTGTGCTGTCTCCATTCTCAGGGATCTAGTGATAACTACACATTACAGGGCCCTGTGGAAGCACATTTGACCTATCTTCTGCATGAACATCGAGGTTTTCACATGAACAAGGGTTTTTTGCTTCCTTAGCAAAAGCAAAAATCTGGTTGAAGATTCCTCACTTTGCCCAACTACGCAAAGCAATGTTAAACTTGCCTGCAATAGCAGAAAGGCTGCATTTCCTACCACAAAATCTCCAGTGGGGGCTGAACCACTGCCTTGTGTGGGGATACCAACCACAGTGTGGTATCAGTTCCTAAGAGAGAAAGGAGTTCAACAACCTATTCTGGTTGTAAGTCAGTATACTAGTCTCCAAAGAACGGTTAGAGTGTGCTTGCTGTGGAGGTAAATCTCCTATCTGTTCTTGTGCCCTCAAACACCCTTGCGAGTGTAAAGCATCATCATTGGGCTGTGCTCCTCATGGGGGTGGCGCTGCAGTCCCTCGCGGGCCCCACAAGAGGGAGATCTTTTTAGGAGTTGCCGCACTTGTGCATGTGGGTATGTGGGCCAAGTGAGTGAGTGAAAGTGAGTTAAAATTACCTATCGGTACCCAATCAGATTTAATGAGGGGTCCTATAGGTAAATTAAAATGTGCTTTGGGTGTGGGGACTCTCCTTAAGCAAATAAAGGGAGGCACAAGTGTATTCCCGCAGCTCTCAACCCGTAAAACCGTGTGTGACATTCAAGAGTGAGTGGTGGTCGACATGTTTCGTGCAACCAGTGGGTCCCTAGTCGATCCCTGTGCGCTTCATCAGGACCTAAAGAGTGCAAAATACTGAAAGAGTGAGTCAGGGAAAGACACCCTACACTCCCCCCAATACCTTTTGTCAGGTCAGGAAAACGTCTAGGTGTCCGAGACACGTTTTATTCGTGTTCTCAATACCCTCCCTAGTTTGAAGAGGGACGGCGCCAGCAAGTGGTCAGGCTGGCGGGAGGAAAAGGTGTCTCTCCCTTGCATTGACGCCTGAAAACTTGTCTGCTGGAGAGTATTGAGAACACGAATTAAACGTGTCTCGGATGCCTAGACGTTTCCCTGACCTGACCTAACAATAGGTCGACCACCACTCACTCTTGAATATCACACACATTTTTACGGGTTGAGAGCAGCGGGAATACACTGGTCCTGCCCTTTATTTGCTTAAGGAGAGTGTCTTTGTTTCAACAGTTAGGGGAATATTTCTCAAAAAATTTTGGAGCCTGGAGCTGCGCCAAATTTGGTAGTGCTGCGCTCCGTCATATTGAAAACGCAACGATGCACTGTATTCACAAGGATATGGCGCACCCCTGTGTTTCCCATAGCGCTGGTGCAAAACAAGCTGCCTAGCGCCAGCGCAGGCACCCTGCCGCCATGTTGCAAGGGTGCCTGCTCTACAGGGACAATTGTTTATGTGCAGGAAGGGACACCTTCCTGCACATAAACAATCAATAATGGTGATTTGCTCTTTCTATGTGTACTGTGGATTGCAGCACATATGGAAAGAGTAAAAAACAAGGAGAAATTAATTATTTCTCCTCGTATCGCCATTCTAACACCTGGTATTCCATGGTGTTAGTTTCTGATGCTGCCTCAACCTTGTAAATCTGGGGCAGGGTCAGAAAGCAATGGGTGTTGCAGTGGAATGCCCACAGCAACACCCATTGCATGACACTTTGCCTCAGAGCGCTGTGGCAGAAAGGGGCATGTTTACAATGTGGGGCCATCTTTTAAATATGAGAAGTGGCGGTACGCTACGCCGCCGGATCATCAAAAAAAGTGACGTTCCGGTGGCAATAGGAGTGTGGAAATATACCCCTTGGCTACTTTGGGAAAAGCTTAAGGGATCTAAACATATGACCCTTTGCTGAATTTGGAATTGTTTCTACTTTTCTGAAATCTACAGCTTTTCTTGATCACCCACGGGTCTCACACTGGTTTCCACCACAAACTGAAAGTAGGTTGAGAGTACAAAAAAATAAGAAAATTGGACAACCTCTTTGAAAAATGCTTAAACTGTGGCAAAAAATGTATTTTTTATACAGCCCTGCATGTTCTTGAAAGATGCGAAGATGGTAACTTTAGTACAGCACAGCAAAGCATTTGTGGATGCCGTTCTTTTCCCGATCACCTTTTCGCTATTTCTCCGCAAAAACTCAAAAAGTAGGTATACTTTGACTATTTTCTCGACCGCCTTCAATTGAATACACAAATCTGGGGGGGGGATTGGGACCCCCAGGATGTTGGAAATAAATAACAAGCATTTGGCATGAATTCCTTATGTGGAAAGAAAGTTATAGAGCCCTCAGCACAAACTACCCCAAATAGCCAAAAAGGGGCTCAGCACTGGGGGGGGGCAGTAATTAAGGGGTTAATATGTGACTCACCCCTTGCAGAAGTCTTTGAGGCTCGTAGCATCTTCTGTTGTTTAAATGTAGAGGATATGCAATTCCATGTCTAGCTTTCGGCTGCTCTAAATCACTCAGCAGCAAGCGTGCACAGTAAGCTTTATGGCCCAAACACATAAGTAGTTTAAAATGTGCTTATAATCTCCAGCTGGGGTTACATTATTCTGTGTAAAGACTGCGGCAGGAGGTCTCTGGGATTAATTGTCTTTTGAGAGGCATTCTTTTCCCAGCAGTAACTCCTCACTTATCATTGACGGGCACCTGGATCTGGTCCTAATGGCACAGGTGTTTGCTCTAATCTAGTCGTCACTGAGTGCCGAGGCCTCCTCCTCCCCTGACTCAAGGATTGTGCTCTGATGCAGAAGCTCCGGAAAGACACAGGGCCTATACACAGCTGGGCAGTGGAAGATGGCTGAAAGCCTGTGTCAGAAACCATGGCTAAACATCCCAAGGTCAGATAAAGGGCAGATGTTATTAATGCAGTTTGTGAAATGGCAACATTGGATAGATCTGTCCTTATCTTGCATGCTACAGGTCTAAGTCCAAACTGAGCCATGCCAGCTAGTCATCCTTCTGAGGTACATAAAATGAATGTTACTAGAAGAAGCAGTGAGAGGATCCATGTTGTTTACAGCCCTATGAAGCTGCAGGATTATGACAAGCAAAAACGTTGTACCTTCTGTTCCCAATCCATAATAAAGAGAGAGCCCAAATATTTGAGGCGGGTAATCTCAGGAACCACAGCACCAATCACAACACCCAATACAGCGTTGGAAAGGGCAGTTGCATCAGAAGGACATACGCTATGCAGACGACCACCATATACATTTAAAAGGTAAAAGAACAGTGCCAGCAAAGTAGTCCCTTGTGAGCATGTCTGCGTTGTGCTGTGGGCGTGTGCTGGGGGCGTGACAAATGCTGGGGGCGTGTAGTAAGTTCCACCCTTCATGCCATGTCTCATATTGTGTGCTAAGTCTACCCTGCTCCCTTTAAATACCCCTGCACCCCATAATCATAACCCACCCTTACTCCTTAAAATACCCCAACACCCTTAAACACTAACCCATCTTAACCCCATAAATATACCCTGTACCCCAAAACCCAAACCTATCCCTAAACCTTAAAAATACCCCTGTGCCCCAAAACCCAAACCTAGCCCTGAACCCTAAAAATACCCCTGTACCTCAAAACCCAAACCTACCCCTGAACCATAAAAATACCCCTTTACCCCAAAACCCAAACCTAGCCCTGAACCCTAAAAATACTACTGTACCCCAAAACCCAAACCTGGCCCTGAACCCTATAAATACCACTGTACCTCAAACCCCAAATCTACCCCTGAACCCTAAAAATACCCCTGTACCCCCAAACCTAAATCTATCCCTGAACCCTAAAAATACAACTGTACACCAAAATCCAAACCTACCCCTGAACCCTAAAATACCCCTGTACCCCAAAACCCAAACCTAGCCTGAAACCTAAAATACCCCTGTACCCCAAAACCCATACCTATCCCTAAACCCTAAAACTACCCCTGTACCCCATAACCCAAAACTATATCTGAACCCTTAAAATACCCAAACACCCCAAAACATGTACCTCAGTACCCCAAAACATATACCCCTATACCCATACTTACCTTATCCAAACATTAAAAAAAACATGCTTTTACCATTCATGCATTTACAACGAATTTCGTTGTAAATGAATGCGTGGTAAAAACATATAAAATGTAATGCTATGCGTTATAATGGCATTGCAGAGTCATGGTACTTTCGCAATGAAAGTATGCGGAGTGATGGTATGCGGAAAGAAAGTTGCGGAATAATGGGTGTTTACCCTCCAGCTGTAAATACATTGGTGGCACGGCGGCCCACATTTCCAGCAACATACTCATATTTTTTCACCACCCGTTTGAAAAATGCATAGGTCTCTCTCGTTGATGACCAGCCGCGACATACACTTTTAGACACACCTCCCGCCACAAGTTCTAGAATTGCGAACTTTAGAGCTGGGGAGCTACGTTCGAATCTCGGCATCAGCTCAACATCCTATGATTCCAGGCAAATCGCGTTGTCTCCCCGTGCCTACCACAAATGAATGTGTTCTTCTGTAATGTAATTTGTGCTCATGCCATGTTGTCGAGTTCGCGCTATATAGTATTGCAAGGAAAAATAAAGTAGGGAAACTCGAGTTCAGACACTCCTGAACGCGCACTCTTAAGTATATCAGCAGTGCACTGTGAATCGGAGCGTTTCGCAGGCCTGTCACAGATAAGAAATGCTATCAAAACGAAATCCTACAAAACAATATGCCACTGGCCGGCAGCAATTCATACCCGGACAACGTCGGGACAGGCTGCTAGTTAGAGTAATAAAGTCACAGAATCCACATCCAGAATCTGTATCCAAAATGAGATGAAATGTTCATGATGGAAAATAGGGTTGTTTAACTCAAAATAGTCCGAAATAAAAAATCTGCTCATTATAAAAAAATAAAAACTCGAAACCTTGTTGATAAGCTGCAGTAAAACGGAAGATGCTCTTTTCAGAAAGGGGTGTCTACGTCTGCAGTAAGGGACCATGCTAGATTGGAAACATGTTTATAACTCACTGTAACCTTTTCTCTGTTTTCATACAAAACTCTGTCTTGCTTCTAAACTCTCCCACAAAGGATGATTAAAGGAATGAAGGTTGGTAAAGTGGTTTGTCAAGTAATATAGTCAGGTTTAGAAATCACTATTAAAACTCTGACTCTAATATTCATAAGTGCAAAAGAGAGCACAACCCACAGGCCCCAAATCACACAGGTATTTTAGGTCGTAAATGTACTTTTACCTCTGAAAATGGGCAGTATTACGACTACAAAGTATCCACAAAGGTCATCATATGTTATGTTAAACTATGCTATGTTATGTTATGGGCACTTACTATAGCGTTACGACTCACACCCCAAAGTGTATATGGGAGCTTAGCTACTCCGAGTCGGGGTAATGCAATTAGAACAACCACGTCTTTAGGAGTCTTTTGAACTTGGCAGGTTCTCGGCAGATACGAATTTGCAGCAGACGTTTATTCCAGTGCAGTGGGGCAACATATTAGAAGGACCTACGTCCAAATCTGGAAGTTTGGATAAGAGGGATCCTTAACCCCTTGTGTTCTCATGACGAGACCAGGCCATCATGAGTCACAGTTGAGCTGTGCTCATGATGGCCTGGTCTTGTCCTGTGCGGGCGAATTAATGAGCGGGCGGGGTCGTGACGAGACCAGGCCGTCACGAGCAGAGCTCCGCCATGACTCATGACGGCCTGGTCTCGTCACGAGCAACGCGGTGCCGCGCTCGCCCCCGTCCCCCGCACCGTAGGGGAATTAGCCCCGCATGGAAGGGGTTAATAAAGCTCTATCTGTGGACCTGAGCAGTCTATTGGGCTGGTGAAGGTATAATCTGAAGTACAGGTAAGATGGTAATGAGTTGGTTAGTGCTTTGTGAGTCAAGCAACACAGCTTAAAAATGGTGTGTTTCTTGACTTGCCGCAAGTGCAAGGCGTTCAAGATGGGTGTAGAAGAGGAGTGTAACAGGAGATTACAAGTCAGCCGAGCCGCTGTATTCTGCATAACTTGGAGCTTAGAGAGCTGTGTGTCATTTGCTCCACTAGCAGTGCATTACCATAGTCCAACCGACTCGTGATCAAGGCCGGGACTAGGAGTTTTCTCGAGGTGGAGGGGGGCCATGGAAAAGCCTTTCATTTTTTTGGCGGACGCATTGTGGCAAAGCAAGAGTCACAGGTCGCGCTAACCTGATTTTTCATGAATAGCGTCTGAACCAGTTTGATGCTGAGGTTTTTCGCCACCATTTTTCGGACATGGGGCTGGTCCTAATTCAGCCGACCACCAGTCTATTGAGCAGAGCTCATGAGCCTTTCCAAATAGCACTATTTGGTCTTATCACTGTTTAATTGAAAACAGTTGCTTGTTATCCAGTTGGCGATTTTCCTCCTGCAGCCTACAAACCGAAATATAACCTTACCCGGGCCTGCCTAAAGGAGATGACGAGTTGGGTATTGTCAGAGCATGATATGATCTCGAATCTGCACAACCTGACGATTTGTTGGAGGGGGGTTACATAGATATTAAAATAGAGTCAGTCTTCGGGGAAAACCCTGCAGGACACCTTTGTTGACCAGCATCGTTCAAGACTTGAAGTATTCTAGAGAGATTATTTGGGTTTGGTTATCAAGAAAGTCCATGAGCCAATATATCGTTCTGCCATTAATGCCTGCATCATTTGGTCTGCGGATTAGGATCATTTGAGAGACCATATTGAAAGCCACAGAAAGATCCAGTGGTACCAACATGACCGGTGTGCCAGCATCTAGTGACAGTCTGATGGTGTCAGTGACTGCCACTAGTGCAGTCTCAATACTATGCGTCACTATAAAACCTAATTTTGAGGAGTCTTAGATCTTACGCTCTTCAAGGAAAGCAGCTAGTTGTTTATTTATGTGGCTTTCAGGCTTTTTCCTAACAAAGGAATCAGCAAAATAGATCAGTTGGAAAGAATTGCTGGCCCTGGGTAGATAGTGAGCTTTTTAGGTCTCGCCTGGCATTAGCAGCGCACGCGCAGATCATGCCATGCGAGCCTTTTTGGAATCAATACGGTTTGCAAAGTTCACTTTCGGTTCCGGCTGTAATTTTCATTGATGTGCTTCATTTGACATCACCAATTATGCCAAACGGGGTGTACTGATTGTCCAGGAAGCTTTTTAGTCCCTCCTGGTTACCATCCTGTCCGCGTTTGGCCCTGCCCACCGGGATTGGATCTTTTATGGGCGGATTTACACTCTTTCCTTTAAAGAACAGTAAGCACTTTTTTTTCAGTTGCAGTGCCGTCCACACGCTTGTAATGGACATCGCACAAGCGTGGTCCATTTCTGCCATGTTTGTGTATTTAATAATTATTTAATCTCTGCAGTGCTTGTATTTAATGAATTATTTAATCTCAGCTGCGCGGTCCGATTCGGCCGCGCTTGTGTATTTAATTAATTATATAATCACACAAGCGTGGTCCACTTCGGACACGCGTGTGTTTTTAATTAATTATTTTACCAAACAAGCACCAGTCTCAGCGAGGCTTTGTGTACCAAAGAAAGGGTCAACAATCACGTCAGTTTTTTACCAAGAGCTTTGGGAATCACAGATGTTTTATTTACCATTGAACTGGTGCTACTCGGAGTCGTTCAATCCTTGTGGTCTGTGAAGGGAGTTTCCGAAATGCCAACACCATGCTTTTACTGTGGCTTGATAATCAGGTGAAAGCATTTCAGAAAAGGCTTCAGGGAAGGGTGGTGTGTGAGCTGTGTAGAAGCATTGCGAACGTATCACCTGTATTTACTGAATTGTTAACCACTTCCTACCATTTTCCCATTTCATGTGACCTATCGCTGTGGTTGTTTGCAGAGACCCTGTCTGGAAAAAAAAAAGACAATATTGGCTTTGAAGTAAAGTCATTTCTGAGCGCTGTCGCAGCAGCTTCCGGCATTTGGAAACAAGTGTGATGAGTGAGTCCAACTAATCTCACCACACATGTTAGGGGGGGCAGGAGCAGAGGACGAAAGTCTGTAGTTTGTAGTAACAAAGTAGCAGCAATAGCGGCAAAAAATAAAGAAAAGAAAAAAGCATCCCACATGCAAGATATCATCAAAAGCTTACCTTTGAAGCCGAGTCCTCATGCATAAAAACGTAAGTTTTATGCCAAGTCTGCCGTCAGGAGCAAAACAAGCGGGGTACGCTTCAGCCGTGCTTGTTTGTGTTTGTTAACCCCTTCGCAGCCAAAGGGCAGGACGGAGCTTGGAAGTGTTATTTTTGAATCCCTGCAGAGCGAGTATAAACTTGCCCCTCTGTTATTATCGCGAGCCCTTCCCCAGCCCCAGAACACATATGGTAGCTGGAAAAGGCGGCCTCGCCCGGGCTGCCCTTGTGCATGGTGGCATCACTCGCCTAGCATATACGGTGAGCCGCACCGGCTAATGGCGCCGCCGTAGGCATGGAAGGGGCTGGTTGTGTCAGCCCCTTTCTCCGTTAAAACTTTAATTGCAGTTCCCAAAGCCTGTCTCTTGATAGGCTGATTAAGTTATAACATTGCATTCTGGGCTGTGGTTTTAATAAGAGATCATATTATTATTATTTTTTACATGGTTGCTTTTCTGTCCTGATGTTCTTTGCATTTTTAATTTTCTAACTAGTTGCCAATTTTGTCTGATGCCGACTAAACCCTAATATCACTGCGGGATGCTTCTAGTGGGATATCTATGGTTGCTCAGAGCGCCCATCCCGTTACGCTCCTTCCATGGTCTCCCTTACATGGATCCCGCTCAGTCTGTCCCAGGCCTCGTATAGCTACTGTGAGTAGAGTGACATACATCCTGCAGGCAATCACCGTGGGGCGGGCCTGTGACACTTGCAAAATGCGCGCCCCACACACGTGTTATTTGCAGGCCCATTGTATTACATGGCCAGACCCGCCAGTGCCCCCCCCTCCTCCTCCACAAAGCTGTGTGCCAGCTACAAGTTTGGCACTGCACCATAATCTACTGGAGTTCACTAATGTTCCAAGTTTATAATCCGCAAAATTTAAAGGTTGCCATTTACTTTATGTATTCATTTATTCACTTTAGGATGACAAGTAGTTATTTTTATCGCTTTTAAACACGCCTAATATATTTTGTTTTATAAATAGGAAGTGTATTTATTATTCATTGTTTTTCTACTTCATTGCTGTACAATAATACACATGCGGCTGCATTCGCGCATTGGTGACAGCTTGTTATTTGACTACTTTTGATACAATGGGGCTTTGGGGGGGCGACCAACGGAGGGGTTTTGGGGCCCAGAGGGGGGAGGGGGGTCCCGGGGCACAGCTGCAGGTTTTTTGGGCTGGTTGGGCTGGGTCCGGGTAGTTGGGCTGCTTTGGGCTTCCCCTTGGGCTGGTTGGGCTTGGGGGGCTATTTAACCGGACATTTTGTGTCACTGCCCACCATTTTGGTGGCAGTGACAAGGCAGCCAGTGGAGGGTCGTTGGGGCACGAGTTTTTTGCCCGCCCTTCCTCCCCTTTTTTGATGGGCAGTAAAGGGGGGGGGTTCTGGGCGCAGGGATGTTTTTTGTTCGGAGGGGTTTTCTTGGGAGCTGGTGCATCGGGGATGAACGGTTGTGGGGGATTTATCGTGTCGCTGGAACAGGTGCTGGTGTGCAGAGCCAGAGGTGGCGTTTCTCCTAGTTTAAAAGGGGGGGACATGGCAGGAGGTCTAGGCTGTCTGGCAGGGGATGGGGAATACTGATGTCATGTTAGAGTTGGGCAGGCAGGGAGACATGTTGCAGGTGGGATTTTGTGTTGTTATTGCTATGTTGGGGAACCACTTAGGGTTGGGGGTGGGGGGCTGTCAGGCAGGGCTGTATTTAGTGACACACAGTTTTGTACGGCACAGGCCAAGGATTGGTATTTTAGGGTGCACCTGCTTCCAATAAAGCGGCCTTTGTCACACCATTTTTGTGGCTGTGGTCGGTCCCCCCCTACTGGTGGGCCCCAATGCAGCCTGAGCTCCGACAGGCTTCCATGGAGTGCTGCTGAGCGTTCAAGTCATTGCACCCCTTCCCACTCCCCCTTGTTTTATTAACAGGCTTCAGACAAAGTTTGTGTGGAGCTCAGTATTTGTGTCACCACTTCTAAAACATCCGCTTTTATCTCGCTCCTCCACCCGCCCCGTTGCTGCTTCAACTCTCTCCCAAACAAGCATTACAAATTCAGGAGATCTTGCATTTCAATAAGTTAAAGCCATTTGCTTTGCTAATGGCATTGTATAGCAAAGCAAATGGCTTTACCTTAATGAAAGGCGAGACCTATTGCATTTTTAATGCTTGTTTTAGGATTAGAGACACTGGGGCAGACGTCCACTCTGCCGGAAGTTTAGCTGAGACCAAGGAGAGGTTGTATAGAACCTTAACTGATGCCACAATCGCGTTGGATAGGCAGGAAGTGATCATGGCGGGGCATACGTCCGGTAGGGAGCCCGAATTGGCACGGGCCATCATCTCCTGTATCTGCTCCAGGGAGCATGGCTCACATTTGTCTGAAGCAAAGTGATATTCGGTGGGGGGTTGCAGGCGCAAGTCGATAGGAGGAAACTTATCATAGATAGTGTTAATCTTTCCTTTGGAAAAGTCTACCAGTACATCACATAAAGCTTGAGAGGCTGGAATAGAGCGATCGCAGGCTCAAGGTTTCACAAATTCGTTCACAGCTTTAAACAGTTCTTTTGTAGAAGTTCCTGTTTGTTTCATTTTATCTGTTATATTGTGTTTGCGGCTTGATTTAATCTTTTTATGATACCTCTAAAGCATAACCCTATAAGCTTCTCTGTCAAAGCAAGATTTGATCAGATGCCATCTGCGTTCCAGCCAGTTACACTTGGATTTTTACAAGCACAATTCATCTGAGTACTAGGGGCCTTGACCTCTGGTTGAGATGGATGAATTTTCTTTAAATAGTGCAATCTTGCTGGCTACATGACATATTGTGTCCCTAAAGAGACATTCTGGGTCTAGATCGCAGAGATGGCTCCCTCTGGGAGTGGTTCCTGACATGTCCCTCCTACTGCACAATGCCAGATGTTTTGGTGCAGGTGGCAGCATGTTGTTGGACAAAAAATATATACATAGCGGACACAGGTGAGTACCATACACACCCACTTTGTTCCTGTGGAAGCCCCCACCATGTAGGGCCCTGACAGCACCTCAATTGATTAATGCCCATATGGTGTGGGGTGCACAATGCGGTGGTAGAAGTTAGTCTATGCATGTTTGAGGACCTGACGGAGGGAGGGAGGCTGCTTGGGTTTGGGACACTTTCTGTTAATTCAGCCCTCCGTGAGGTGACTGGTAGAATGTGGGACTCCAAGAGAGATTTGTCAGGAGTGGCTCGACCACTACAATTGATACTGCCTACAAGAAGCTTGAGATGGGCAACATCCGTTCTTTATGGAACTTTGAGTCTGGATCCTTCCAATCCTTGCTTCCAGACCCTAAGAGAGGGGTTGAAAGATAGATTGTCTACGGAGCTGATGGACGCTGCTTGGCAGAGATGACTGGGGTCGGTGAAATCGATTACACAGAACTTTTGATTCCGCTTTACACAATTCATCTATCTGCAGCACCCATACCTCTACCCAGATAGATTATGCAAAATGTACCCAGGTGCAAGCACAGAATGTCTCAGATGCCAACAGGTCGGGCAGACTTTCTTCATATGATGTGAGTATGCCCAGTGATCTCAGAGTACAGGCAATCAGTGACCTCTTGTATTTCTGCTATTACATATTCCATCCTACCCTGTGACCCCACTTGTTGCATCTTCAACACAGGGATGGTAATGAAAAAGACAAAACAATTGATGAGTTTCCAGGGTCTGGCACTTGTCCTTGCGAAGTCGTATTTCCATGTCCTGGAAAGCAGCACCTGCCCCCTCAATCACAGCATGGCGGACAGATGTGGCTCGTTGGGTCTCAGCGGAGCTCTCAATACGGGCTGACACACAAACCAGAGAAGAGAAGTGTAACCTCATGGAGCACTGGGATAACTACTTGACTAAGTTGAAGGACCTGTTGGCCCTGGCTGAGTGACACCCAGATGAATGACTGGGAGACCCCTGACGGGGATGTATCCCCTGTTGAATACCACATTGGATATATTCATGCTAGGTGGGAATGAGGGGTGGCGTGGAAGGGGAGGTTATTTTTGGCCTCGTTCTTTTGAAAAGGTTGACTTGTTGCCTGTCTACACTGGTACCCCGTGTTTATTCCACTAAGCCTACGAGGAATCACTGTTACATAATATAGTGCATGTTTGCATCACGGATGCTTGCTCATGCCCTGAGGCGGTGATGTGTTGCATATCTTGACTCTGTCTACTGATTTCTTGAAGCACTATATTGACGTACAGAGGCTTCTGTTCTACGAAAAATCCATACAAATATTTGCAAAATAAGGTGCAATCTTGTCAAAAGCCTGAGAAGGAGAATCGTAGTACACAGCTAAGGCTGAGTTTATGTCCTTGTGCGGTGTGGTCAAATAGGCACTAAGCATGGGCGAATTTTGCGAATCACGCGTTCGCGAATTTTGCGGATTTGCGAACTTGCAATCCGCAAAATCCACGAATTTGCGCGAATTTGCGGATTTTTTTTTGTGTTCGCGCGGGTTTCTGCCAGTTCGTGAGTGTTTCGTACAATTTCGCAAACGCGAACTTACCTGTCGGGTCGCAAGTTTTGCGAACTTGTTGTTTCTACGTGTCCAGCCTGTTTCGGACACTCTTCTTCATCACTGCCACCCTCTGTCACCACTGCCACTCTCTGACTACTCATGCCACCCTCTGGCCCACCCATGCCACCCTCTGTTTCATCACAGCACCCTATGGTTGTCCAGTGTACATTATTGTGGCAAAGCAAAGCACACCTTCCCTGCCTCAAGTGACCTGAATTAATTTGGGGCTGATTAATGTGTCACAGAATATTTTTTTAGCTGGCACCTGCTTCCTTAGTGCTTCCTGATTAGTGATCTTTTGCACTTGCTAAGTGCTTTCATTGTTGCAAAATTAGTTACAACACCTGCACTGCCCTGCCCCAACTGACAATAATGAATTAGGGGCTGATTAATGTGTCACTGGATTTGAACTTCCAGCCTGGCTCCTGCTTGTCTACCTTAGCTGTAATTCAGGACCTTTGTGGCATATGTGTAACTATTCTGAGGGTCAGAGCAGGGTCACATAATAGTTGCAAGTAGGCAACTGAACTCTGGAGGGGCCCCTCAGGAAGCACTACAGGAAATGGCTACTAATGATGAGCTTGAACTTTTGAACCTGGTAAGTAGTTTCAGTTTTGCTAAGATCGTATTTCTGTAATTTAGCGCTTATTCGCGGGGCGCGAAGTTGAACTGGGAAGCCGCGAACTCACGCGAACAGTGCGAGCAAGCCATAAAATCCGCTGCTCGCGGATTTGCGGATTTTGCGGGAAATTCGCGAATCTCGAAGATTGCGAATTTACCGAAAATCCGCAAAATCCGCGAGCGGAATGGATTTTCCGCCCATACTTAATAGGCACAAATATTTTAGAAAGGAGTCAGGTGAGACAGCCTTCCATTGTGTCCTTACTTTGCTGGCCCCTTTACTGGGCTTGGCAGGTTCAATTTCTCTTGGGATCTGTAGCTTGATCAGGTAGTGATCTGACCATGTAAGGGGTAGTGGAGATTTGCCCCTAATTCTCGGAGAGTTGGTAAAGATAACGTGTGACCTGTCTTATGCGTAGGGCCTGTCGCTATTTGTTGAAGCCCAATCATCTCCATGGCCCTCAGGAGTTGGTCCACACTAGAGTCCCCAGAATTTTTGACATTGAAATGTAAGTTGCCCAAGAGCAAAAAGTTATTGAATGCCAATATACGTGGTGCAATATAGGACATTAGTGCATGGCTAAAATATTTTTTTGCACCAGGCAATCGGTAAACCAGCGCCCCCTTCCATTGGTCTGAGGTGGAAACTGCAATTTGAAAAATACGCAATTCCACCCAGTCTGGGAGTAGGATGTCAACCAATTCCACTTTCAAGGCGTCTTGGAAAGCGATGGCCACACCGCCTCCCTGTCTGGTCTCTCTATCTAGTTTAACTAGGTAATATTACTCTGGTATGGCCAGTGAGATGCAAGGGAATTCCGCTGAATTTAGCGAGGTGTCAGTGTAAAAAACATATATTTTCAGGATTGGTATTTTAGGGTGCACCTGCTTCCAATAAAGCGGCCTTTGTCACACCTTTTTTGTGTCAGTGGTCCCCCCCCCCCCCACCCCCTACTGGTGGGCCCCAATGCAGCCTGCGCTCCGACAGGCTTCCATGGAGTGCTGCTGAGCGTTCAAGTCATTGCACCCCAAAACACCAAAATAAATAGAGACATTTTGTTTGATATTGAGATGTATTTTGTTCCGTAGAAATATTCGGTGAGTAACACAAGCCATCAAGTTTCCATACTTAGGAAAGTTGTTCAACCTCTACATTTCAACAACTTTTTTGAATTTACCAGAACCTTAATCTTATCAAGAATGGACTATTGCAACAGTTCTTAACCTTTTGACTTCTGTGAACACCCCACCTAATCATTGCTGGAATCCAGGGTCCACCATCACTGAATCATATTAGGAATCTGGGGACTTCCACTGAGACATATCTGAAAGCCAGGGACTCTGGCCTAAGCAATTTTCATGATCTGAACCTCAAAACAAAACCCACAAATGCATTCTGCAAACAAATAGACAAATGATTAAATATTTCATTTCATTCACAGACAAATGTAAAAGATTTGAAATGTTCTTTTTAATGGGAACGGTGAGATTATCTAGATCCAACATGGCTACCCATTGTCTATACTATATTCTCTATGATATACTTGCACTGCTCCCACAAATCAATCTGCGAATATCAACTTCGTTTTTAATCTATTTCAAATTTCTAAACAGTTACAGAACATTATGCTTCTTTATTTATGTATGCTTTATTAATCTGTTAATATTGCCTAATTTTCTAAGCAGTCAAAGACCCCCTGAGAAGGCTTCTTGGAACCCCCGGTTTCCACGGACCACAGGTTAAGAATCACTAGGCTATTGCATTGTAAAGTGAGAGGACTGGAGACAGGGATCTCGATTATGAGTGTCCAGGTCCAGGAGGATCTGATGTTTTTTTAATCAAATGTAGTAAATTCACCAGGTGCTATAAATAGGACTAATTACAAATGTGATCCTAAAATGGGGCCAAAAAATCACATTTGGCTGCTTTTCACACCCAAATCCACCTAAATCCAAAGGGGAGCAGTTTATTACATCCCTTATATTTATGATCTTTATGCAAACAGATGTTTCTGCAGGGGTTGCAATTTAAGGAGGAACTTGTAATCAAGACCGTGTTCCCAGGTGGACACATATGGTATCTATATTACATTACCTTTAAATAAATGCCAATCCACCTCCCTATAGTGCCCGGCTACTAAAAAAGGCCTCTCTGTAACAATAGCCATATACGGTATATGGTGCTACACCCAGGAACTTTGGACTTTTAGTCCTGTGATCAATAAAACGACCTGGAGTATCTTATCTGAAATAGAGGCTTTGTAAAGAGATTATTCAAGACTGAATATGTATGTCTTGATAACAGCAATCACATGATAATCCAGGAGGATCAGATAGTAGCATTTGGGACTTTGGGGCTGAAGTTCGAGATAGTTCTGTGGAACGACCCATGTATAGCGCACAGGGCTTTCAAAGAGATGGTACCTGTGACAAAACTGTCACTGTTGTAATTGCATCTCTGAAGATCCACATCCTCCAGGGTGGACAAGGAATGGTAGTCAAACTACAGAGTTTTGCACATGCTTGAATCTGTGCAGGAGGAAACGTGACAGGCCGAGATAGAGGCAAGAGGATTAATGGAATAGTTAGTAGAACTCTATAATGTAATCCTGGGCTGGATGATTTTCCTCTGAGTGTCTGTATCTGGAACAAAGATGTTTTTACTAGAGTTCTCAGGAAGTTTCATGCCACCAGGATAGAATGTGTCCAGTTCTGGACTTACCCTTTACATGTTATTGCTATCAGGAGCCTTAGTCCATTTGACTCAAATGAAGGATGCAAAAACTACAAATCCCAGTATACAGCGATTTGTAAAATGGAAGCCTAGGACCTGAAACTTACTTAGTGTCATGTCATCATGGTTCTATTTTAACTGTGTTGTGCTTCATCTGGTTATGGGACATTATGAGATGATAAACAGCGTTACTCACACATGTTGAAGGTTTAGTCAGTTGGTGTTTTCTTTATTTTACGTGAGGACAGGGGGTCGGATGCATAGTTGTGAGGCAAACCTTTGACTCAGCTTTCTGAAATCATCAGATCTTTTTCCATTCCAAGATTATGATAAGTTATTTAGCTGAATACCAAAGGGTGTAACAAAAAACAAATTCAAATAAAATGAAACCCAGAAGCGGAGGTTCTTATTTCACAATCTTAAGCACATTTTGAGGAAGGTGAGCCAAAGGTAATATGAGATCCTAAGTCGGAATACTACAAATGGGGTGTACGGATCTTGAGTGACCATCCTCTAGCACACACCTCCCATTGGCAGTGGCTTCCCTTGGCGATAATCCCACACCATTCCTAGGCCGATGATTGGCCACTCGGGAACTGACGAATGTGCCTGTGACACAAGCCCAGCTGCCTTCAATCGTGCAAAATTCCTCAATTTCTTCAAACTTGGATTCCAAACGTGGCCACTTGAGATTTTGGTTGTTTTTGGCAGCCATGACACCTTCCCCGAATATTTGCAGCTGCTAAGGGCTTCCTATCTACACAGATCCGGAGATGGGGGAGGGTATGCTCCTCTGTTTTCTCATGACTAGTCTTGTCAAGATCTGGGCAAACGTTCAAACATGAAGACTAATTCTTGGCGCTACACAGTTCTGCAGCGCTGCTCATTAACTGAGCTTGTGGCACACAGGCAAGGGTGACAATTCAGGTAAGGAAGAAAACGTGGCTATTGGATAAGCAGTCGAGATAGGTGATCTTTCCTGAATTTTATCAAGCGAGGGACAGAGGCTGTGCTCCACGTGTGTGCTCCTTGGTAAAGTGTTTCCGACTGCCCACAGGAAGAGAAGAAAAGCTGATGGTAGATTCCACGGCAGAGGCCCTAATGAACTGGGGTGAGTGGTCCAGGCATGGCGTAATGACTGAAGATAGGACCAGCTCTGCCTTTCATTCATCGAGGATCATTTCAGCAAGATCCACTGAATATATACATTGATTGCGCCAGCTATTTCAGCGCCAAGTGCCAATTCAGTTTATGGGGTCCCCTATGTAGATGATTATTTTGTTGCTAATATTACATTGTGATAGTAATATGGGCTGGCATCATGATGTGTTTTGTGAATACCTTAAGCAACTACAGAGCAATTTGTGGTATGCCAGCAAATTCATTTGGAGTATCATGGCCTCTTGGTACTTATCGAGATGGTTCTAGTATCGGGTGTACACTGAAGAGATATTTCTATAGTCATTGGCCATCCCTGATGTCCTCTAGCTGAAACATGGTGGTTGGAGAGGGGGCTTAGTTTAGCTCCAAATAAGCTGTGTACAATCCATATAGACTTCCCAGGGTGCTGCAACTGGAAGAGACGCTGTCTAGGGTATACCTCCACTATAATCTGCGCATTATATTGAAAGACTAAATTCGTTATTCCACTATATCAACCTAAGCACTACATCCCAAGGTAGGTTTAGGTAAGCAGGCATAGCATTAGGAGAGGCTTTTTAGAAGTAATAGTGGATGGAAATATATTGCAGGTTGATACCACTAAACTCAATATAGTGTCATGCAGTCTAGTCTAGTGCTTATATTGTTCATCTTTAGAAGGAAAGAGTTTTAATCTTGACATTCCTATTTGGCCAAGTTGTGTTGCAAATCTCCTTAACTGCCTGCCTTGCTTTTTGTATCTGCCATAATTAAACAGCATGAAAACTTACTAAGCCAATGACAGACACTATACAATATAGTGTAAATTGCGTTATTGGGTCACGTTACCTGAGAGCTGCTCCATTCCTCTATCTGACTTGTGGATCTTTATTTGTTTGACTTCCTACTCTGATAACCAACACCTACTGTTATTTGCAGTTTGTATCTCTACAATGTCACTTCTTTCGAAAAGGTTTTTATTCTATGCTTTCGACATTGGATAGCACAAACCTCTGGGACCCAATGGCAAATTTTACATCAATGGGCTCGGAAAACAATTTGGGAGAGTGTATGTGGGGAGGGGTGGGGTGGAAGCAGCCGCAGCCCATGCAGGTAAGAGCAGTGAGGCAGTAGGGTCAGGTGGGGGGGGAGTTTCACAGAAAACTATGAGGGAATACCCCCCACCCGGCCCTACCGAGACACCGCTCTTACCTGCACGGGCCACAGGTGGGTGGAAGGAGTGGCTTCTATGTTTGACCCGGTTGGGTGGTTGATGGTCAGAGGCACCTTATTGATGCAAATCTCTTTCTGGAACACAAACTCCTGGGGTGTCCAATTGTCCTCTTTTTTTGCATATTTGTCCCATATTTGGGCAGTCTGTGTGTTGCCGTCAAATGACTGCTTGTTGCTACTCACAGCTTGCTCCCGTACTGCCTCCAGACTAGGGTCGGACTGGGACCAGAAGCAGCTCTGGCAAAAATGTTCAAACCAGCCCGCTCCCTTACTCCTCCATCATCTCTCTCCTTTTCTCTCTTCTGTCTCTCGTTCCTCTTGCCTAAAACACCCATTGCACCAGCTGTGATCACATGGGGGAGGTAGAGACAAGAAGCCAGCAGTGACTCTCTTACAGAGCTTTCCAAACTGTGTGTCCTGACACAGTACTGTGTCGCCTGCAAATGGTGGGTGTGTCGCAGGATGACACTGGTATTAATGGGCACTTAGCACATAACTGCTGCTAATTAAGAGGAATTTGTTTGAAAGAGTGTCAGCAAACACTGCCTCAGCAGCGGGGACTCCAAGACACTCTGTTCTATGGGGGCCGGGCGATTCACAGCAAAGCCAGATTAACAAGTAAATGGTCTTTTAAAGACCTGCGAAGTACTCCGTGCGGCTGTGGTGTGCCCGGGGAGCTGGGGTGATGTGACAGAGGGTGACAGACAGAGGGTGACAGACAGAGGGTGACAGACAGAGGGAGGGAGACAGAGACAGACAGAGGGAGACAGAGAGAGAGGGAGACAGAGGGAGGGAGACAGAGGGAGGGAGACAGAGAGGGAGACAGAGAGAGAGGGAGACTGAGAGAGAGAGACAGGGAGGGAGAGAGGGAGGGAGACAGAGGGAGACAGAGAGGGAGACAGAGGGTGACAGACTGAGGGAGACAGACAGAGGGAGGAGGGCGACAGAGGGAGGGAGACGGACAGAGGGAGGGAGACAGACAGAGGGAGGGAGACAGAGAGAGAAAGGGAGACAGAGGGAGGGAGACAGAGGGAGGCAGACTGAGGGAGAGAGAGGGAGGGAGACAGAGAGAGAGAGAGAGAGAGAGAGAGAGAGAGAGAGAGAGAGGGAGGGAGACAGACAGAGGGAGAGAGAGGGAGGGAGTGAGAGAGAGAGAGGGAGGGAGACAGAGAGAGGGAGGGAGAGAGATGTGTGTATGCCGCGTTTGGTGGCTCAGTGGACGAAGGCATCCGCTGCAGGGGCCTGTGTTCAACCTCATGGTCACAGTTTTTTTTGTTCTAGCCCTGCCCCCTCCCCCACTGACCCCGCCCCCACCGGTGCGGCCCTCGGCCACAAACCACTACCTGTCTTACTGTGTCCCAAAATGATGCATCTACAAAAAAGTGTGTCACCAACATGAAAAGTTCCAGCCCATCAGGGAAATGGCAGATGGAGTAAACAGGCATTCCAACCATGCACCTGGAAGGGTGTCCACATCTCACCATTTCAACAATCTAAAGCTGCCAAAGTGGTGCAGGGGGAGCTGCAGCAAAGGAGGGGTCCTGTACAATGCAGCTCCAGGGATGGTTTCCTTTAGAGATGCCAAAAGGGAATGCAGAGTCCTGCAGTTAAACTACTCTAATTGTGGGAATGAAAACCTTGCATTGGACATGTGTTGGCAATATACCCTTGGTGGGTATTTCTTCCATTAAGCTTCCTGGTGCACACATATTGTCATAGGAAGAGTATAACATAAGGAGAGTATAATCTGCTCTCGTCCAATCAGTTTGCTGAAGTTGGAGTCCCCAGATTGTAATGCAGCACTGCTAGCTCCAATGGCTGTTACTTTACCACCATGTTTCATTTGAATGACTAGAACATATGAGTCGGCACGGTCTACCCACTCTCCCACAAGGTAATATGAGTCCATTTTGTTTTACCACACACTAACAGTTAGATTGATTCTAAATACTCCCACTTTTGAGCAAAAAATGGCGATAGCGGAATAAGTTCAAAAGGTGATTGCTCAAGAGCACACAATTTAGCCAATTGGGGAGGCCGCGATTAACACTAATCTGATTGGTGGCTGCTATCTGGGCCTCTGTTTCAGGTATGCAACTGTTGGATGTTTTTCTTTCCACTCCTTAGGATGAGGAGGCTAGTTTTGTGCTGTGTTATCATCTTAAATTGTCAGATGCTGCACCAGTTGCCGTCGGCTAGGCTGTGCTAGCTGCAGGTTCTTCCGTTACCTTATGGTAGGCGGTCAGTAAGGTTTGCTGTGCATTGCATCACCCATCGAAGGTCTTCTTGTATATGGACATGCCTTGCTCCTGTATGGGTTTCTGTGGTGTACCCTCTGCATGTCAGTAATGGAGAAAGAACGGGAAACCATGGAGGTAATGAAAAACGGATTGAGCTGCCCACTAGAGCAGAAGCAACCAAAAACAGTGTATGCATTTTAAAAGGCTTGCATCCAAACAAGGTAGCAAAGGTTCGGCAAAAGCAATGACAAAGGTAAAGTTGGAGACCTGGAACAAAAGTAAGGAAATGGGCACCGGCGACTTTTATCTATCATCGCTCAGAATAAATTCTACTGTCGAATATTCTTGGTAGGAAAATAGACTGATGATGAAAAAACGCAGCACTCATGAGCGATCACTGGCAGGTATGCGAACTGTCAAATGCTGCCTAACCAGTAGTTTTTTATTCTCCCCTGACATTGTATAAAGTAGGATGTGTGGCTGGCGAGATTGGCGCGCTTTATTCATCTGCGTCATTCAGCCGGACACCGAGATCGAAGGCCCGACGCCTCGAGAGCGAGATCCGTCGCACAGCGCCGGCCAAAAGTCCTGCAACTGCTCAGGAAATGACTTGCTTAGTCTCGGGCGAGAACACAGCCCGTTCTTTGGAGACGTTCCCGGTATTCTAATTTCTGCGCACTTCAGCGAGGGATAGGTGACGTCAGCGTTCGGGTCTTCGTTCAGAGACTTCGCCTTCTGTGGTAGGGGTGAGACAAAGGAGAGCTCGCGCACCTCTGTCCGTGTCCTTGTAGGCAGGAAGTGTACCGCTGTCAGACACCACCTCCCACATTCAGTATGTGGTACTTCAAAAGGGTTCAGAGAAGGAGGTTACTTGTTCTTTAAATTATTTTTGCGGCTTTTCTCCCTACATGTCAGTTCCGCTTTAGGAACAAGCTTGGCCAGAACACACAGGGACATTAACTTTGTGCACAGTTACTCCTGACGTTGGAGCAATTTTCAGTCTTTTTTAGGATTCACAAATGGTACAAGGAAAGGAATACACAAGGAAATGCAAAACAACCGTAGATGTCGGTGATTCCCTGGCGTACTTAAAGTCATAGAATGTGTTCATGCAGGTCTCTGCCAGGTAGAACAATCTGCATACTTTAAGCAAAAAAAATGACAAAGCACCTCTCAAATAGCACAATTAATTGTTCAAGGTGAAGGGACTTGGCTATCTCCGTGCCCTTGGTACTTCCTACATCTGCACTGCCCCCAGGTTAGTGCTGTATGGCCCTCTGCACTACAGCACGTGCTACCTGACTCTTTTGTGATCAGCAGCAGACGTGATATATTCTAACAGGAAGTTTGATTAGCCTAATGATTTGGTGATTTAGTCTCCCAAAGGAGATGTTGTCTTGTGAAATCATGACATGGTCTTGCTGATCTGTGTAGCACCATCTCTCCCCTCGGCTGGTCAATCGCCCGCAGCAAATTAGGATTTCAGACTCAGCCCTGAAGCTCCACTCGTCCTTTCTGACGAATAAGTCATGGACAGTGTTGATGGACCAGTTCTACTCTGAACCCCTAGCTACTCCATGTGGGGTTCCTCAGGGCTCCTCCCTGAGCCCCACACTTTTCAACCTATATGTTTCCCTCTGGCCAAACTGATTAGATCTTTTGGGTAACAAGCCTTATCCTATGCTGACGACATACATATAATTGCATCTAACACGAAAACAGGCAACTGCTGCCAGCTTCAAGAACTGCGAGCAGGCTGGGGCCATCTGGTTGGCAAAAAACGACCTCAGACTCAGCGGTGATAAAAGTGAGGTTTTGATCTTTGGTAGTCAACCATCCACCTGGACCCAATCTTGGTGGCCAGTTATGTTGGGTCAACTTCCCAACCCTGTTGGCTCCACAAAAAAACCTTGTAATTCTGGTGGACAACAATTTGTCCTTCAATCTTCAGGTAAACAGGACGGTATCTTCCTGTTTCCCTTCCTCTCTTTCCCTGCACGCAAATGGGAAATGGCCTTAACAACAAGGGCTCAGTCACGTGTGCCATTTCCCTGCAAGTCGAACCACGCACGTCTTAACGATGCATATGCCTTAACAACGCATATGCGTGGTTAAGTTGATGCTCGGTCTAGATGCAGAGCGGATGGGCGGGCACAGGAAGACAGGAAGAGGATGGATCAGGAGAGGATGAAGTGAGATAAGTGGTGCTGGGACCAGGTCTTGGAGGGATGAGGGAGTAGTTTTTTTGGAGTGTGGGAGTAGTTCTTCGGGTGAGGTCCTTTTTAGGGCTTGGGAGGGTCGGGTAGTTTATATGGCAGAGGGCAGTTTTAGGGCTCAGGGTAGGGGAGCTGGGTCAGGGCAATTTACAAGTATAGGTGACAGTTTTGGGGTCTCTGAGCGTGGGGACTGGAGTCAGGGTAGTTTACAGAGCATGGGGTCAGTTTGTAGGGTTCAGGGCAGGGCAGGGGAAGGGTCAGTTTTCAGTGCTTGGGTCGGTGTTAGGCCTCAGGGAGGTGGGGCTGGGTTGCGGTAGTTTACACTGGTAAGCTCAGATTTTAGAGCTAAGGCGTTGGGGGCTGGGGTCGGGGTAGTTTTTAGGGTCTGAGGACAGTTTTAAGGGCTCAGGGTGGAGTGGGGAAAAAGGAACAGATTCAGGGGCAGTGGCAGTTTTAGGCCTTGTAGCTGAGCTAAGTCGGGATACTTTGCGGATGTTGGGGAAACAGTTTTTAGGGCTCAGGGCGGGGAGACTTGGGTCTGGGTAGTTTAGACCGTGTGAGGCTAATTTTTAGGTCTCAGGGTGGGCCGGGGGAAAAGGGACAGTTTTCAGGGCTGGTGGCAGGGATATGATCTTTAGCATACTTGTGCCTTTGCCAATCATATCTTTACCATGAAATTGTGTGGTAAAGTCAAGCGTGGTAAAGACGCTGTTGTGGATAAGACCGCGTGGTTCAGTCAAGCATTGTTCCATCACACAACCCACGCAAACAGGCGGTCTTGGCATTAATTATGTCCAGGTTGAATCACTGCAATGTGCTTTACCTTGACATCAATAAGACGGCTATAGCCAAGCAGCAGTTTGTCTAGAAAGCAGCAACTAAACTCACTCTGGAACTTCCAAAATCCCATACAGTCTCTGCTACACCTCATAATTTGTATTGTCCTGGTCCAAGAGCAATGGGATTCTTTCGAAATTCCAATATGGCTTTAAAACTGGTGTAGGCACTGTAGAGCAGGGTTTAAACCTGGCCCTAATAATGAACAAATATATTGGAGTAAAAAAAGGGAATCTGTTCCTGACATTCGTCGATTTAACCTCGGCTTTTGATTGCTTAGACCATAGTGTGCTATGGAAAACCTCGGTTAAATTGGGGATAGATAGAAACATTTTATATTTTATACAGGAATTGTACAGAGATGCAGGTGCCACGGTTAGATACGGCAAAAACGGAGAGCGAACTAGAAAATTCCCAATAGAAAAGGGTGTTCGACAGGGCTGCATCCTTGCGCCATTCCTTTTTAATTTATACATTAATGAGGTAGCAGACTTTTTAAATGATCTTGTAGTGGATTACCCTAAAATAAATGGCATCTCAGTACCACTACTACTATACGCTGATGATGCGGTGATCATGGCTCGCACACAGCTGGGTCTCCAGAAGGCCCTAACGGGATTCTCAACTTTTATGAGCACTAGAGGTCTAAAAATAAATGAGGGTAAAACATTCATAATGTCATGTACTATGAGAAAAAACATACCAGACTGTAAAACCTTTGTCAACAACACAAAGATAGCCATGACCAAAACATTTTCTTATCTAGGTATCATTTTCAATAATAGGGGCACATGGTCATCAGCAATAACCTCCCGGAACCTGGCCTTTTCTCGCACGATAGGTGCTATTAAACAATTTGCCAAAAGACTGGGCAGGAAACCTGTATATATAGTACTTAAGATCTACGCAGCTAAATGTGTATCCACTGCTGTATACGGGGCTGGCATCTGGGGACTGGCAGATTGCACACAAATACAAACAGTGGAAAACGCTTTCCTGAGGCACCTCTTATCAGTCCCTCGTTCTACATCTACCACCATATGCCATAACAAACTTGACAGAGTTCATATCACCGATTTGATAAAGATAGCGCCAGTTATGCTGTGGTTTAAGATCTGGACATGTGAAGATACAGGTTTCAACAGGGAAGTAATTCAAGACTGTTTAAATCAAGCCGCTTCTAGTAAGCAGCCATGGTTAGCCTATGTTAAAAAGTTCTTGAACTCTATTGGTAAACCAGACCTCTATTTAAATCCCACATCATGCTCACGAATATAAAAAAAAGCTTTAAAAGTGGCATGCCTTGACCTACTGGAGGAAAGGAGATGGTATCTAGATGGGAATAAGTCTACCATTGTAGCCCACCGTAGCATCCTTCATGGTTCGGGCCTTCATCCATATCTGGCGCCAACCTATTCGTGCTACCATAGAATGCTTTTGACACGAATGAGGACTGAGTCTTTTTATAGGTTAATAACATTTCCTGCACCGAATGATTGGTCTGTTAACTTGATAAAATGCCCGTGCGATGATCTATCCAACCAGTCAAATATACACTGCATTTTTTTCTGCAAGTATTATCAGTGGGGGAGAAAAAGATACCTGTTACCACTGTTAAAGACATGGGGCTTGAGAAATTGCAAAACTGCACTGACCAGACTGTATATGCTGCAAGATGAACTTACCATTGTGACAGCGATAACATTTTTGACCTTTGCCGTAAAATGTAGAGGGACCATGCGTAATGATTAGGATCTTATGGATAAAAATGTATTATATTGTGCCTAATTACATCAAATAATACATAATAATGAAAATGAAATATGTATCCCAGGAGATCGTATGAATTTTATGAACTTTTTAACGAATTTTAGAACCTTTTTATGCATCTTAAGAATTTCATCTGTTTTGTTTATATGATGTGTATTTCAGTAACAAGTTTTTAATGAGAAAGTTACCTAGTCTGCCCACGTTTGTATTTTGTATTTATGTCTGCTTTTATGGTCTTTTTGTAAAAATACCGAATAAAGCTATCTTTGATTTGATTTGATTTGTATTGTCTTCCAGTCAACAAATGAATTACGTTCAAAGCCTTATACATTGTCCACAAGGCACTACACAATTCAAACCCTATGGAATTAGGATCCTGTTCCTAAGATACATACCATCGAGACAGCTGCGTTCAGCAGGGACACATGTGCTAATTATGCTTAAGTTCTGAAAGGCACGATGGGGAGGGATAGCTTTTTCTGCAGCTGCATCCAAGCTCTGCAATACTGTTCCTTATTCCATTTCTTGTATGCAAGCCCACCTTCCATTTTGTAAGGCTTTGAAGATCTGGCTCTTTTCCTGTAAAGCTTCCTTTTAAGGCTGGGACCATGCAATTATTTTCCTCCCACAACAGACTACCGTATTAGCGCCATGATGCATTCAGGCATTTGTTCAGGCATTACAAATTGCCAAATCAAATCAAGTAAGCTGTTTTTTTCATATTTAGAACCTAGGAATAGTAATAAAGGTCACCCAACTCTGCTGGCTAAATAAACAGTAGGGCAGATTGCACTGAGTGGCATGTTATCACAATCTCAGTCTTGGACCCATTGAAACAAAGGTCTCCATGTGCCTTAAGCAGATTCAGATCCTGGCACACTGCTCTTCATTGTTTTCTAATCGGATGTGAATTTGTGTATTGTCAGAACACATTTCTGAATACAAGTGATGCTATGTGATGGCATCCACCAAAATATTGAACAGTAGCAGTGGAAAGGTGGAGTGCAGTGGAATGTGTTTGTTTGTTCAAGTGGTGTTTCAATCAATATTTGTTGACTTCATTCCTCTACCACGGTGTGACCCAATCACCGTGCCTCATTTCTTCAAGCACCGCAGAAATATGTCATGGTCTCCAATGTTGTATGCGGCTGACAAGGATAAGGACTATCAGATAGTGGGTTATCCACTGCTGACAGCAGTTCCTTCATAAAGTTTTCCAAGGAAGTCCCTGGGCCCCTACATGGTCTGTAAACTGATTGATGACTGAAAAGAATGTTATGATCTTGTATCTAAAACAAATATTATAAATAGTGTTGGAAGACTCATAAGGTCATTCTTTAGGAATACCTAACCAACACATGTACCATTCATGAAATGGCAAACAGTCGCGGGGGTCCCACAGACAGTGCCAACCTGCACACCATACCAGGGTTCTTATAGAGACTATGGGCCTCATTTATGAGAAGTGACGCATCGCTGCGTGAAAGCAGCAAGGAGTCACAGATACATCAGTATTTCTGACGTATCTGTATGGCGCAAAAGTGACGCATTGCCGGAGTGTGTCACAAAAGTGACGCAACTCCAGCAATGTGTCTGCGTCAGTTTTACGCCTGCTGTGAGGTAGGCGTAAGATATTGACGCATTCGCATCCTAGAAGTGGTGCAGTGAAATCTTATAGATTTCACTGCGTCACTTCTATGACCATTTGTTGCGTCAGAACGCCCCCCCTGCATACATTATACCTGGCGCAGGTATAATGTGGCGCAGGGGTTTACAAAGTGACGCATCTACCTAGATGTGTCACTTTGTAAATATGGTGCAACAAGGCACATTTTTTAAGCCGCTGGTGCGTCACAAAAAGTGACGCACCAGCGGCATAAAAGTGACGCAGAGCCTCATAAATAAGGCCCTATGTACTAACACACTCCTCAATGTCCTTTACGAGAGCTGCCGGTGAACTAGTCACATTTGTGAATACCATTTACAATGAAGCAATTATATTTCCTGTAAGCATTGGACCACAAGGCATTTACACACTCTGATGTTAGGGAATGCAATCTTATCTGAAACCTGAAAGCTCAAATTCATCTCCCCACTTGCATACGGTTTCATAATTGTTTTGCTACCAATAAAAGGCATATAACTCACTAAAGCTACCGTCGTCACTTACCCATTAATCTTTGATTGGTGCATGCTAGATCAAAAAAGGTGGTTACATGAACACATCTTATATTTAATGTTAACTTCCCAATATCTTTTTAATTTCATTTCTTCAAGCACCGCAGAAATATTTCATGGTCTCCAATGTTGTATGCGGCTGACAAGGATAAGGACTATCGGATAGAGGGTTATCCACTGCTGACAGCAGTTCCTTCATAAAGTTTGCCAAGGGAGTCCCTGGGCCCCTACATGGTCTGTAAGCTGATTGATGATTGAAAAGAATTTTATTATTTTGTATCTAAAACAAATATTATAAATAGTGTTGGAAGATTCATAAGGTCATTCTTTAGGAAAACCTAACCAACACATGTACCATTCATTAAATGGCAAACAGTCGCGGGGGTCCCACAGACAGTGCCAACCTGCACACCATACCAGGGTTCCTATAGAGACTATGGGCCTCATTTATGAGAAGTGAACGCATTGCTGCGTGAAAGCAGCAATGCGTCACTTCTCAGTTTGCCCTCCTGGCGACATGATTGATTCGTCATATTTACTGTATGGCGCATCATGTCGCAAGGAGTCACAGATACATCAGTATTTCTGACGTATCTGTATGGCGCAAAAGGACGCATTGCTAGAGTGTGTCACAAAAGTGATGCAACTCCAGCAATGTGTCTGCGTCAGTCTTATGCCTGCTGTGAGGCAGGCGTAAGATATTGACGCCTTCGCGTCCTAGAAGTGGCGCAGTGAAATCATATAAATTTCACTGCGTCACTTCTATGACCATTTTTTGCTTCAAAACGCCCCCCCCCACCCCCTGAATACATTATACCTGGCGCAGGTATAATGTGGCGCAGGGGTTTACAAAGTGACGCATCTACCTAGATGTGTCACTTTGTAAATATGGTGCAACAAGTCACATTTTTTAAGCCGCTGGTGCGTCACAAAAACTGATGCACCAGCGGCATAAAAGTGACGCAGAGCCTCATAAATAAGGCCCTATGTACTAACACACTCCTCAATGTCCTTTACGAGAGCTGCCGGTGAACTATTCACATTTGTGAATACCATTTACAATGAAGCAATTATATTTCCTGTAAGCATTGGACCACAAGGCATTTACACACTCTGATGTTAGGGAATGCAATCTTATCTGAAACCTGAAAGCTCGATTTCATCTCCCCACTTGCATACGGTTTCATAATTGTCTTGCTACCAATAAAAGGCATATAACTCACTATAGCTACCGTCGTCACTTACCCATTAATCTTTGATTGGTGCATGCTAGATCAAAAAAGGTGGTTAAATGAACACATATTATATTTAATGTTAACTCCCCAATATCTTTTTAATTTAATGTAAGGGGCTAGTCTAGTTTGGACGTACACCATGTCATGCCCTTTCTCACCCCTCCCTTTCTTTTTTACCTCTTCTTCAAAGAAAAAGCCTGTCCATTTCAAAATCTCTGTTATACAGTATTTACCATGTTGGATTGTTCTTGCATATCGTCCATTTGTTTTATTTAGAGAGTCTTGCCTTCTTTTGGTAGGGGAATAGAGAGAATGAGAACTACCAGCACAACTTGGCAACTGATGCTCGGAGGTGGAACCACCACACCAGACCCATAAGCATTTACTGTCAGGATAGCCTCTTACACTTTACACCGTCCAATAACAATTCAAGGAAGCGGATATTGGTCTGCCCACTCCCATATTCCAGTCTCTGGGTTGGGACCGCTCTCTCACTTCTTCCAGTAATATGGATATAAAAGTAGTTTGCTCAGTTCTGTGTTGGCAGTCGCGTAAAAGTAATAACTGGAGTTTTTCAAACAAGGAGACTGTATCTTCTGATGTCTGAATCCCAGATCCAAACATTTGCTGCCAATGCTTCACCGGCTCTCCAGGGAGAGCTGGGCTCAAGCAGCGGAGGCTTGATGGGGGGATCGTGTTAAAGACAGCAGTCCCTTGGCCCATTAAACAAGAAGCCCCTTTACGCCAAACCCTAAATAAGACCCTTAGTGTAATCATCAGTTACCACAAGCAGTGCTGGAAATGGCAAACATTGCTCTGGGATCTCATAAAATGGCACCCAAAGGTGGCATATCAATGCAGAAAGGGGGTGGAGTCCTGAGGTGCGGAGATATAAGGAAAGGAGTTTGACAATCAACATATACACTTTATCTTTTTTAAAACCCTGACCAAAAGAAATTTGCAACAATGACAAATGCAATACCATCTTGCTCTCAGTAGAACAGCCAGCCAACAGCATCCATCTCCAATATCCAACAAGCAACATTCCACTCTGTGAGGTGTAGCTCTGCAGCTGATTAGCTCAAGGGCTCCAATGCTTATGATGCTTTGCATGGGGGCACAAGGCAAGGTGAAATCATCCAATCGGCACAGGGCATGCATTGCTGATTTAGAGTTATTCTAGTAGGGTAAGGGATAATCACAGACTTTCGCCCATGCGCTATTAGAAACTGACTTTCAACAGGCTGTGTATTTTAATTCCCAAATCAGAATCTGATCAACACCTTGTTGTTTGGAACTGTAGTCGTTTGAAGGGCTCAGTAGAAATGTGGATGGTCATGCACACAGGCTGGCACTCCAGGAGGGAAATCCCCACTTCCCAAGAATCCACCTCTTGAAAGGTTTAATATCAAACTTTGCTCATGATCACCACTTGCATGTTGGTGAAAGGAATAACCCTGTAAATATGGACTTCTGAGTTCTAATGTGAGTTGAGAGTATGCGGCCTCTCTCACATGTGCATCAAAAAAGCTCGTATGACTACTTGGTAGGTTCCCATCAGTCAAGCTGTCGCTCCATAACCAGACTAGGGAGATTACTTTCTTGAGATAAAAGGAACCTTGGATGGTTCTCAGCCAGCCATAGTCTTCAGCTCTGCCTTGTTCTACTCTAGAGCTAGCTGGTCTTGGAAACAACCAGGAAACCCTTTCCGATAAAATCGATACATAAGGTGGAGCAGCTGCAATAGACAGCTCTGAACTTCCATTTTTACACTCTGCCTGTGCCAGCCGCAGGCCGTGCAGGTAAGAGCGGTGGGGCTGGGTTGGGGAGGATTTCAGCAAACAACAATAGAAAAATTAATTATTTATTTAATTTTACCTGGCCTGTGCACTTAAGTTGTGAGCTTTCAGAAATGGCTTTGAGGGAGTGCAGCGAAATCTCACTGTTCAATCTGCTTATCCTCTCCTTCGTGACAGCCCAGTCATCTCATTTTGGGGACTAGCAGCAGAAGGTACACTGCCTGTGTTGTCTTTCCCCACACTCTCTGACAGTGGGTTCGCCCTTAACATTTGTCTTTTTAACTATAACATTGGTGTGGTAGTAAACAGGGCATTTCAGCCTGCACACCAGACCTCCCACACACGCATGCATGTTTGTCTATAGACAGCCATAAAGTGATAGATGAAAACACTTAAAATCCTAACCGATTTCAAATGGTCTGGGTGGCATTCCATTCCATTGATTTTAGAGTGGTCAATACAGAAGTGGAACAACCATAATCAAACAAGTCTTGGCACATACAAGAGGAGCTATCCAGTATGAAATGTAGTCCACAACACCACTAATGATTTGAAACAAAGACAACCCGAAAGTTTGTCAGTCGTGTTGGTCCTCATTGTTGAGGTACTGCTTGAGTCTCTATGCCACGGCACGACCGGACCCACATTGACGTTATTTTTCTGCCTTGGTTTGTCGGGTATCGCGGGGTTTTATGGCTTTCAATCTTTATGTCTTTGTCATAGCTATGATTCAGCTTACCCTTGCTACATTTCTCTGAGGGCCCTCCACCCTCAGGGCTCCTGATATCAAGTGTGGCTGCTTTCTTTTCCATTCAGATACTTTGACAATTGCCTTTCCAGGGCCTTCACACTGAAGACGCGCAGGCTCCTACAAAACGCATAAAGCATTGTTAACATTTTTAGATCCTTAAATAAAGGGTCGCCAATGTCAATCCTTTAAGCTGGTAAACTAGTATTCAAGGAAATTGCCTTCTGTCTCCTAGCAACGCAAGCATCGGCGAGCAGCGCTGTTAGGTGGGATGAGGTTGTGTCTCAGGCAATAATGAGCCCACTTGTCTACACGCTCGCGTGACAAAGAAGGTGGCTTGTGTGCACACACTTCTAAGGTACACTCTGTGAAAGGTGTTGACTCTGGGTACCACGTTTGGTATGGATAGTCTTTTTTACAAATTTGACAAATATTTTATTGCCTTCCCTAGTATGAGGATGTGTCAGGGGCAAAATCCTTTTATGAACCCCTGGACTCCACAAAGAGAGGCGCGGATCGCCATCCAACAACTACAGGAATCTCACATGCCACGTACCCTTGACAAAAATTCACAATTCTTAGTGGAAGTTGTAACTGAAAAGTGGTTAAAAAATTGTCTTCTTAAAAAAATGGTAACAAAAGTAAATTCGGATTAAGCTTTACGACAAAACGCTCATAATGAAGAAATTAATCTAAAATGACTGCATTAGGGACCACCAGTGATTGGCTGCCAGCCAGGTAAAGAGCTCCAGGCTATGAATGGCACTGAAACTCACTTTAATGTATTGGGAGAGAAGCCATAAATCCAAACGTGACACTTGGAAATATACAACAGAGCATCTGGATCCATAAACAATAGCAAGTCTGGGGGGACCGCAGCAGCCGGCAAGTAATGAGGAGGTAACTAATCACGAAAACGGAAGGCGATTAAAGAAAACCTCCAAAGTAAGCATGGGCGGAAAATCCGTTTCGCTCGCGGATTTTGCGGATTTTCGGTAAATTCGCAATCCGCGAGATTCGCGAATCTCCCGCAAAATCCGCAAATCCGCGAGCAGCGGATTTTATGGCTTGCTCGCACTGTGCGCGTGAGTTCGCGGCTTTCCAGTACAACTTCGCGCCCCGCGAATAAGCGCTAAATTGCAGAAATACGATCTTAGCAAAACTGAAACTACTTACCAGGTTCAAAAGTTCAGGCTCATCATTAGTAGCCATTTCCTGTAGTGCTTCCTGAGGGGCCCCTCCAGAGTTCAGTTGCCAGTTGCAACTAATATGTGACCCTGCTCTGAACCTCAGAATAGTTACACATATGCCACAAAGGTCCTGAATTACAGCTAAGGGAGACAAGCAGGAGCCAGGCTGGAAGTTCAAATCCATTAATCAGCCCCTAATTCATTATTGTCAGTTGGGGCAGGGCAGGTGTTGTAACTAATTTTGCAACAATGAAAGCACTTAGCAAGTGCAAAAGATCACTAATCAGGAAGCACTAAGGAAGCAGGTGCCAGCTAAAAAAATATTCTGTGACACATTAATCAGCCCCAAATTAATTCAGGTCACTTGAGGCAGGGAAGGTGTGCTTTGCTTTGCCACAATAATGTAAAACTGGACAACCAGAGGGTGCTGTGATGAAACAGAGGGTGGCATGGGTGGGTCAGAGGGTGGCATGAGTAGTCAGAGAGTGGCAGTGGTGACAGAGAGTGGCAAACACAAAAAAAAAAAATCCACAAATTCGCGGGAATTCGCGGATTTTGCGGATTGCGAGTTCACAAATCCGCAAAATTCGCGAACGCGAGATTCGCAAAATTCGCCCATGCTTACTCCAAAGTTAAAGCCCCGTTAAGTCAATGGTATATTCATTTTATGGCACATTTTGAAGGTAAAAGCAAACTAGAAATCATCGTTTTATCACATGCTGTTACAATACTATAAACAGTTGCACCATATTCACCTCCTTTTGGTGTGAGTGTCACGCATGCATCAATAAATAAAAAGCCATGCACAGGGCAACAGACCCCAAACATTGGTCACACCCCTTTTGGTGTTATTGTAGGTACTGTCCCAACAGTTTATACGTCCTTTCTCCTTTATTTTTCATGTTTTATGACAGTGCCGCTCACATTACGTCTCAGACCACTGTCCATGTTGGGCCCTTAGGCACTTAACTTGTACTGCCAAGCCCTCACTGACTATGCCTGGAGTCATTGAGTATATAGTTCAAATCCAAAAGCTTAAACTGGAAACCTATAACTTAAACTGTGTAGGAGACTTAAGGGGCAGATTTACAAGCCCATTGCGCCACTTTTGCGTCACTTTTAACATGGGAAAAGTGACGCAGAAGTGGTGCAAGGGGCTTGTAAATCTGCCCTTAAGTACGCACTCCTTAAAATGTGCTTCTTTCTACTCAAGTGGAAAGCTTACGCATCACACAAGGACTTTGGAGCAGAGCTATCGGCAGACAGCTAAGCAGTGGTGTAACATAGGCCCCCCCTCACCATAGTCGCCTGGCCCGGGAGCTCCTTGACTGAGTCCTGAGGAGGGCCCCTCCATGTAGTTCGCAAGGGGCCCCCCTCAAGTTTCGTTTTGCTAGTGTCGATAAGGCTCCCCTGCAGCAGTAGGGTGTTCTCCGACACTGACGGTCTGCGGCGCCGAATGGAAACCCCAGGCCCTTTAAGAAATGTTAATTGCCTTCATTCACACCAGGAACACAACAGGAAATGTACACTGTGGCTACCTTTAGGTTTCCACTGCCCAGTAAAGAGTTTGCCGTTTCACAGAATGGTCTCCATGAGGTTATTCTTTTTTATTCTTGCCTAAGCAGCTTTTGGTTGTCTCTTATCGATACTCATTGAAGACAATACTGACACAGTTGCTTTTAGTTCAGCCCATTGCTTACTATTGGTTGGCTGTCTTGTCAGTCTCATTCGCTTGCTTTTAATTCAATGCTCTCTCTTTCTCTTCCTGTGTTTCTCCCTTACTTGGAGAATAGATTTTTTTACCATCCATTTGATTTGATGGCTCGTATCCTACTACAGCTCCGCATCTGGAACCAACTTATTTCTGTTACTTACAACACATACCCGGGAGTAGCCTCTTCAGAAGCACAAAGGATGCTGAGGCCTAATATCCCCAGGAAGTCTGTGCGGTGGACCCTGGGGGTGCGACGGCGCCCCGCTATCCTACGGGCGGTTGGAAACCTGTACAACCGGGGGTCGCTTGAATGCTCCGCCCCTCGTAGGGGGGGGGGAGGGTGTGAGCAGGAGGGTGACCAATGGTTCACCAGAAATGGGAGGGGCTATCTCCTCACCACAACCGCTAAGCAACGATTGGCTAAGGCCACGTTGCAATTTGGCCCATCAGGTGGTAGGCCGCGAGGGGCGGCTTGCCTTTGGATCGTTTGTAAGATAACCCACCTTGTTGGCATGTGTATATGCTAATAAACCCGCAGCTACTTTTCTCCAACAAAAAGTTGTCTTGTCTGCTTATTTCTGCGACGTGCATGTTGCTGTGAGCGGGCTGGTGAGTGGGCTGATATTTGCACTATGTTACTTACAACACTCCTTGTAACTGTATGTGTTTTCTTGCTCTCTTCCCTCGTGTGCTGCTTCCAGTCCGATATTCCCAATGCCTGCCCTTTCTGTATTGCTTCTCCAGATTACCCCTTCCTCAGTTTATCCTGCGGCTGCTCCTGGCACTCAGATGACAACTGCTCTATTCACCCACCCACTCCATCATAGTTTCCCTTCCCTCCCCCTATTATTAGGTTATTTTTGTATCTTTTTTTGAGTTCTCAGTAGCTGTTTAATGCTGTCAACCCTCATTTCTATCGAAGAATAAAAATGTGTTTTGAATTTTTTTATGTTTTTATATCTTCCAATTTCAAGATGATTGTCTGCAATCTTGGAGCAATAAATAACAGCAAAAAACAAAATGTTCTTAGCTTCATTACGCATGCATCCACATGCTTGGTGATGAATGCATGTCAATGGATGAGCGACTGGAGCCACTGTACATCATAACTTACATATGCATGACAGATGCATATTTAATGCATCATCAATATTTTTGTAATTTTTATTGATGCTGTTCAACATCGAAAACATGGTGGTAACCAAAGCTTTCATCACCATTGGCAACGGCAATAGGGCTACATTGGCGAAGTCAAAAAGGTTAAACCTATTTGCTTTATCAATGCTTACTACAACATGAAATCAGTATATTGAATGCAAAAGGGGTGGACTAAGAATGGGAATAGTGCCGTATTATGTGTATGTTGTTTTTTCTATGGCAGTGTTATCAAGTATGAACCAATGTGCTTTGGCTTTAAAAGTGGGATGCCTACAACGCATGTGGTCTACTCTCAAAGTTTCAATTGTTACATATAATAATACTCAATGTTTTTTAATACCTGTGTCTGTTTGACTGTTGTAAGTGCTGATCGTGGGGTCCTATACCATTTCTTTTTCAGTAAATGTATGTGTCCTGCAAAGGGGTTCTGCTGCTGCCCCCTCTAAAGGTATGGTAGCTCGCTGAGAAGACTTGGTGCTGTCTATCAATAGTATACCAACATCCTGGCTGAAAGGTGCAGGGTATTTTCTATTACATGTACTAACATGTTCTAACTATCTGCGACAGGCATTAACCGTTTCCAGGGCTTTAAGTGGGATGAATAAACTGGGGTGTGTGGGAGGGATCCCAAAGGGGTGTTGCTGATGTAATGAAGGGCGTGGCTTAGGAGTGCATAAGCAAAAAACTTGTGCTTAGCATAGTGTGCCACCTGACTGGTATTTTGCTGCTTCTGCTATTGCATCCAGATGAATAATAGAACAAGTAACATTACACCTTCAACAAACCAGGACTACTGGCTTTGCCAGTGATTGTTAATTGCATTAGTTAAATAGGCAACAACTAACTATGGCTTTGTTGTATACAATACTGAAAATGCTCCAGTTCTTAAACGGTGAGACTGTGAAAGAACTATAACGAGCCTCTTTGAAGTTGCAAAGGCAGTGAAGGGAGGTACAGCTGCAGAGTTAAGACTTTTCAGCGCCTGCTTTTAAGAACTGCTGGTGCTCAGCACCAGCAGGACCCGGCCCACTTAAAGCCCTGACCCCTTCTTCTCCTCTTTTTAAAAACATGTTCCTCAACAAGCATCTCCTTATACCTTACACAAATGTATTCCACAGCATGTCCCCATCTACGGCCTACATTCACATCTTTACTTCTAAGTAACACTGGGCCCAATCCAGGTACTTACGTGTAAAGTAAGGTTATGAGTGCCGAGTTTCCACACTGAGAACTGCAGTGAGGAGATTCCACCCCAAATGCAGAGATTCCGCCCTTGCGCACATTTATATGCACCTTCGTGAATAGGGCCCATTCTATTTTATTTCATTAATTTCCACTATTTCCTCTCTATAGATTTCTAGCAGAGTAACCACATGCTAAGTGGACATTGTATAATGTTTGACATCCCCTCCCACTCTTGTTTCTATTACTTCCTTCTTGCTAGCTCCTACTCCCTAGTGTCACCTTCTCCATTTGATTGTAACTCCACTGCTTGTTGTTATTATGTATTGAATTGTAATAATTTGTCTGTCATCCTGAATACCAATCAGAGTCTCTGATTGACTAGCTCTTCTTTTAGGTCTGGCGTATAAATAGCTTTAATGTTTTCACTAGCCTCGTGTAAAGAAAACATATTAGATAAAAATGCATACATATCAGTGGCTTCTGGTGAAGTTTGAAGGTGATAGGCTGTAAAATTAACCCATGATACTACTGAGCTAGTGCAGTAAGCATGTGCAACTGTAGCGTGTGAAAGGGAAGAACAGGTAAAAACATGAATTAATAGCAGCCACCATTTAAAATCAGACTAAAAAGGAGCATCATTCTGCACATCCTATAATACAGGTTTTATCATGTTCCCTTTGACTCTGCACAGAGAGGTGTGCTGCAGACCCATAAAACTTGTCATAAAAAGCCCACATGTAGTAATTAAATATACCCAAGCAGCACAAGTTCATAGAAGCTTTCCTTAGGTTGGCTCTGTGCCTGCACTTCTTGATTGTGGGCCACAGAGCCTGTCTCCTTACCGTCTGTAGCTCCTGGGAGTAATTGTAAAGCGACCTGGGGTGTTATAGTTTGCCAGATTTGAAGGAGCAATTTGTGTCTCGTCTTCTGTTAAGGATTCTTCCACTGAAACCTTTAACACGGGATTCATATTTCTTGTTTAACTAAGTCACAGATGATTGATCATGGTATCTGGTACAGTGTCAGCAGCAAAGAGGAGTTTGCCCTTTAAAATAAATAGTTACCTGCACCTTTTCCTCTTCTATCTTGGCTCACTCAACGAAGGGAAACAGCAAATAAGAAGACCACCAAACAAGCGTTAGGTAAAATGTCGCTGGACTTTAAACCCTCCGCCGCAGCGGGATTTCTGCGCCTGTGCGGCACATTCCGATCGCGGGCGTGGTCATGACGGCTCCCGGCCGTCATCAGCACACGCCCACCGTAACTGATGACGACTGTGAGCCGTCATCAGCACCGAAGGGGTTAAAGTCCAACACTTTCCCAACTGTTGCGGGGACTGGAATTGGAATCGTAAATTACACTATTCCAAAGTCCAGCACCCCCAAGGCAAGTCATTGTAACAACATGCGTTGTGAATGGAATGCGTGGTTCAGACGCACTTGTTGTTCCACCTGGGTTGTTAAGGAAGACATGGCAAAGGAAAGCGTAGTTGTGTCATACAACCCTCGACGAGCAGTTAGAGGCACGAGACCGAAAGCTAAGTAAGCTGCTTTGCTTAGCAGTGCGCACCACTCTCCAGTGTCCGTCTAGTCAGGGGATGACTGCACACTCTAAGAACCGAGCAGGGAGCTGAGAACTGGACTCTGCACACTGCTGGTACTGCACAGGCTCAGGTGGTCAGCTTCACACCTGCAACCTCTAGCCCCAGTGGCGGCTCGCAGTGGGAGTGCTGCGGGGTCGTAGGGTAGGGTGGGGGTAGTGGAGTCGGACATAAGTTGTCCACAAGTAAGGTAGATAAATAAATGAAACTATTGACCTTGTGTGCGCTGCATTGCCAACTGAGTGATGCAGCGCACGAAAGGTAAATAGTTTTACAGGAGCTGTAGATGTCTGATATTTTACCAGGCGGTGACTTATTTTTATATTTTTGTGTAACTATATTCTTGGGGATAATTTTATCTAGGGAGTGGTTCAGAGTGTAAGTGACCCCACCACGATAAAAATAAAGGATTCCAACTCGGAAGTAGGGTTTCAGATTTGAACAGAAATTCATTAAGGCTGATATGAACTGTCTGATTTATTGAGTTAGAAGACCCAAGTATTTGATTTTGGGAGAATTCCAGATGAAACCTAGAACAAGTGTTTGGCACAGAATTTATTCAAAGGAAGAATTTCAGTTTATCAGTGTCAATTTTATAACCGATATGTATACAAGCAATGATAATTCATTTGGTAAAGCTGGTATTGAGAGGTCGGGTTGGAGCCAAAAATAAGGATATAAATCTGCATTAGATTCTAATTTCAAATACTCTCTCCATAGTGCAACCCCAGGATGAAAAATGTATTTCAGATCCAATCTAAGAAAGGTTCCAGCGCATGAAAAGATGGATGCGGGATCAGGGGCAACCTTGATGTACAGCTCTTTGGAGTGTGAAGGAAGAGGATGCCTTCCCATTCATTACCACAGAAGCCATATGGGAATTGTATAATAAGGATATAAGGGAGATGGTTTTTGTGTCCGAAACCATGGCAGGCATGAAATCCCAACACAGCCTATCTAAAGATTTATCTAGATTCATATTTATTGCTGCTAAAGGATAAGACAGATTGGAGGCTTTGCCTAGAACATAAAAAAATAAGCGAGTATAGTCTGACGCAAGTCTACCTTTAATAAAACCCAATTGATTTGTCCTAATTAGTTTAGGTAAAAAGGAATCTAGGCGCAAGGCTAATATTTTTTGCAAAAATGCAATAATCAATATTGACAAAAGACATTGGCTGATAATTTTTACAACAGGCAGGATCTTTACCATCTTGATGTATGAGACATAAAGTAGCTTCTTGAAACATGCCTTTAGTCAAATTGGCTTGATGAGGCAAGAAATTAAATAACTGCTATAATTTCGGCATTACGATTAGGGGTAGGTGGAATTCGCAGAGCTTGATTCCATGGAATCACATGGAATTACATTAAAATTCAAGCAGATTCCACAGAATTCTGCGGCGGGTGGAGTGGACATTTGGTGTTATTTTCGTAACGCACACTGCACCCTTGTGTCCAAAAATGGATGTGAGAATGCCGTTTGCCTTGGAAAATCCATACTAGAGTATGTACGGGAGGAAAGTGGTATGCAGTGGTTTCTAAACTTTAGAAACCACTTGGTGCTCTTACATACTCCGCAGTGATGAAAAGCTGTAATCACTGCAGAGTATGCAAGGGCGCTGAGTGGTATGCAGTAGTTTATAAATCACCTAAGCTGAATTGCGCAAGTTGCACCTTGGCATCTGCTGGTGAGGTTCCGTGAATTCTGAACTTGGGTCATAAAGGTCGTGGTTCTGTTACGAAAACCGTAAACAGTGAGATCAGCAAGTATGGAAAGGGGCGACCATTCGGTCCCCCCGAACGTATGGTGGAGTACCCCGATCCCCCCGGGAGGCCATCTTGGGCGGGAGGCGAGTCTCGGCTGGTATGCCCGAAGCGGCGTAGCCGGGGCGCGCCTTTTCCCGCCCTGGAGTGGGTTGTCCTAGACACTGACGCGGCCGGCCACGCCCAGGGAGGCAGGCGGAGGCGGGTTTACGCCCGCCCGAAGACGGATAAAAGGAGCAACAAGCCAAGAAAGCATCCTCTTGTTCCTGTGCTCTGAAGCTGCACCTCCCCGCTGCACGTGAGCTCGAGACGGAACGAAGAGCCAATTTGGAGCGTTGTAATTTTGTCTTTGTTTTACAGATATCTTCGTTTGAGAATGCCGGGCAAGAAGGTCGGAAAGCGGGTCGGGACCGATCAGATGCTCCGCATGCTCATAAAGGAGGTAGCCGAGTTGAAGAAGCAGATGGCGGTAAAGAACGGGGAGGGAGGACCGAAGCGAATCGTCGGACCAGCATTGCCGGGAGTAGCCCCTAGCGGGAGAGGCAAGAGGTCCAAGAGGGGGGCACCTGGGGGGGAGGCCCCGGTTCCCGATACACCGATAGAGGAGCCTGTCCCGGTTCCGAAGGAGGGGCATCCGATCCCCGTGGTAGTCACCCCCGTGAACGGAGAGGATATGCCTCCCGAGTTGGCGGCACAACTGGCAGCGTGGTTGGGAAAAAATAGTGAGGGCACCACGGCTGACGACGCCAGGGCAGTAATGAGACAACTGCGGGAATCTAGAGAGGCTGCGAAGGCACCATCTTCTGTTCCCCCACAGGTTCCGGTGGCTGAGATTGCAGCAGGCGCGAGTTCGGCAGCAAGTACAGCACCTAGTTCAGGTAAGCGGCTACTGCCGATTGCGGGGGAGGGGTCTGTACCCTCACGAAGGGAGAAAGTGGCCCAGCATGTTCCACTTGAAATTAAGGAAAAGATTTGGGCCGATAAGTATGTGAACATGTTTTCTTTGCTTACTGACCATTACGAGATGGAGCATGTGAAGGGCCAAAAAGAGCTGATGCATCCGAGTGTTTGGCGCGCAAAAATGGCCGCCTTTAAGGTCGACGAAAACATAGGTACTTGGGGCAGAGCGTTTGGCATTTTTACCTCCATTATGGGCGAGCGAAGGCCTGAATTGTTGACGGAGTTGCCTATTTACCAGACACGGATCATGGAGTATTCTCTAGCATACGAGGGCAATCAGTGGTTTTGTTATGACAATATTTTTAGGAAGGCTAAGGAGCACGACCCAGCTCTAACATGGGATTGTTATGACTCCATTTCTTGGCAAAAAATGGAGTATTCAGGCATGTTAAAAGTACCATTGTCGGGGAGTAACGGGGGTGAGTCTTCCCGCCAATCCTCTGGGACACCCTTTCGGACGGGTGCAGGTAACGAGCACCACTCGAAGTCGAGTGGCAACGCAGGTAAAAGGGGGATTTGTTGGAATTTTAACAGGGGAAAATGTACGAGGCCCCAGGGGTCATGCAAGTTTAGACATGAATGTGGGGGGTGTGGACAGTCCTCCCATCCTGAGACCATGTGCAGAGCCAAAACGGGTGATAACGGTGGTAGGGGAAGCGCCAAACAGGTCTGAAATAGTCCGAGGGGCGCCTTTACCTACTCCGATTGATACCATGGCAATGATTCCTTGGCTCAACGAATACCCGGATCATGTCTCCGCTGGGGTGTTGCGAGACAGTTTTTTATATGGTTTCCGCATTCCAGTGGGGGATTTTCGGGGTGAAGCAAGTTGTAAGAACCAACTGTCGGTCCTGCAGCATACGGCGGTGGTACGGGTAAAGATTGGGAAAGAGGTGACTCGAGGGCGTGTTGCCGGTCCATTCGATTTTCCACCAGTTGCTAACTTTGTTTGTTCCCCATTAGGGGTGGTCCCCAAGAAGGACCCGGGTGAGTTTAGGCTAATACATAACTTGTCAGCCCCACGAGGTCTTTCCGTGAATGATGCGATAGACCCGGAAGTGTGTTCGGTGCGGTACGCATCATTCGATGAGGCCGTCGCCATGTTGAATCGCCTGGGGCCCGGGGCGCTGATGGCAAAATCAGACATCGAGTCAGCGTTCCGGTTGCTCCCGGTACACCCAGACGATCAGCGTCTCCTTGGTTTCATGTTTCAGGGTCGCTATTATATGGATAGATGTATGCCGATGGGATGCTCTATATCTTGTGCTTATTTTGAAAAGTTCAGTTGTTTTCTACAATGGGTATTCACAAGAAAGACGGGTTTTCAGCATGTTATGCATTACCTCGATGACTTTCTGTTCCTGGGGGCAGCCGGGGATCCAGAATGTGGACAGGCTTTAAACAAATTTTGTGTCTTAATGAATCATTTTGGTGTGCCATTGGCACCAGGTAAGACTGTGGGTCCCTCGACTTCACTCGAGTTTCTGGGGATCGAGCTCGACTCGGAGGAAGGTTGTTTTCGGTTACCCAAAGAAAAAGTGGTAAAATTCAGGGCATCCCTTGAAACATGTATTCGAGTGTCTAAGGTAAACCTGCATCAATTGCAACAAACGGTGGGCCAGTTGAATTTTGCCCTCAGAGTAATGCCAATGGCCCGCCCCTTTTCCCGCTCGATTGCACAAGCCATGGTCGGCCTGAAGGAGGGACACCACCGCACGAGGCTCTCGGCAGAGATTCGCCAGGACATGCGCATTTGGCTGGCATTCTTGGTGGATTTCAATGGTCGAATTGTCTGGAACAAACCGGCGGTGTCCTCCGAGGAGCTGGGGCTGTGGACAGATTCGGCGGGGAGTATAGGTTTTGGCGCCATATTCGGTACGCAATGGTCGGCTCAAAAATGGCCGTCATGGTGGCACGAGTGCGGGCTGACGAGTAACATTGCTTTTCTCGAACTCTTCCCTATTTTTGTGGCCCTGAAAACATGGCCTGAGGGGTTCCGGGATCACTCTGTGGTGTTCTGGTCTGATAACATGACCGTGGTTGAGTGTATCAATAGTCAGGCAGCACGTTGCAAATGGATTCTGAGACTGCTCAAGGAAATTGTGTTATTGTGTATGCAGTTGAATATGCTCTTTAGGGCGCGACATGTCCCGGGGGTGTTGAATCAAGCGGCTGATGCGCTTTCTCGTTTCCATATGCAGGCCTTCTGGGGTTTTCTGCCCACAGCGGACCGGGTGGCGGCACCCTTTCCCGAAGCTCTCTGGTCTCTCGGTGCCCCGAACTACAAAACCTCGTGGGAGAGAGTTTAGCACCCAGGACAAGGAAGGCATATGAAGGGGCGTTTCGTTCCTATTGGTCCTTTTTGGGTTCTGCTAGGGGGGAGCTTTGGGGCCAGGAAGAGCTTGTCGTAAAATTTTTGCTGTCTCTACATCGGGCAGGCAAATCAGTAGCTACGGCCCAGAGGCATCGGGCCGCCATTTCCTTTATGGCAAGGGCTCATGGGATCCGGGACCCGACAGCGTCTTTCGTGGTGCAGAAAGCGCTACGTGGGTGGCAACGCCTGGAGGGTCGCAGAGTAGATCGGAGACACCCGATAGGCCTGGATAGGTTGGCCCTGTTATTTTCTGTACTCCCTGCGACATGTTCATCCCAGTATGAAACAGTGTTATTCCGAGCCGCTTTTGCGCTAGCATTCCATGGGGCTATGCGGGTAAGCGAACTGGTGGCGAAGAACAAGCAGGATACGGTGGGGGGACTGTGCCGAGAGCACATTCAGGTTAAGGTGGAGACGATGACTGTCTCGTTTGTCAGGTCCAAGACCGATCAGGGTGCGATTGGGGACTGCATAGTCATACATAGGATTCCCGGGTCTCCCATGTGCCCTGTTGTTTGCGTAGAGGAATATTTGGCGCAGAGGGTGGCATCATGGGGGGGGACCTTGTTGAGACACGCTGACGCCACCCCACTGACGAGGTTTCAGTTCCAGCGGGTGCTTGCGATGTCAATTTCGGCCGCGGGCTTGAACCCCGGCGAGTTCGGGACCCATTCCTTTCGGATAGGGGCTGCTACTGAGGCTACAGCCAGGGGTCTGAGTGTGGAAAAAGTGAAACGTTTGGGGCGTTGGTCCTCGAATTGTTACAAAAAGTATGTGCGGTTGCACATGTTGTGAAGCTGTAATGATGTACTCACGCTTCTTGTTTTTGTTTGGTTTACAGTTTCGCAAGCTTACGAGGCGGGGCGGACTGTGCAGTCGACCCGACACCTGGGAACCAGCGGTCAGACATCACCGGCTGCGGAACAAGAGGTGTGGGTCGTGGGCCACTCATACGTGAGGCGTGCCGCGGACGTATTCAAAGCAGGTGACATGATTCACATGGCTGGGGAATACGGGTACAGGGTGACCTTCTACGGAAGGGGCGGGCTCTGTATTGACCAGTTTCAATCCTTTTTCGAGGTTTTGTTAGGGCGGACAAGGTCACCGCCGTCTATAATCATAGTCCATCTTGGGGGCAACGATTTGGTGACCACTGGTAGACGACTTCTTCTCGAGGCAATGCTCTCCACAGTAAGTTGGTTGGCGAGAAGAGTTCCAGGGTGCACAATTGCATGGTCCCATATGATTCCACGGAAAGTGTGGCGGGGGGCGAATTCGGTTTTTGCTCTGAATCACTCAGTGAAGAAAGTAAATAACAAATTGGGTAGATTGTTTCGTTCAAGTACACTGCATTCTATTCCGCATGGTTGTATTAAGGGGGACAGTATGTACCTGGGAGATGGGGTCCATTTGTCCCGGGTGGGAAATGAGTTACTCATAGGAGACCTCATAGCTTGGCTAAAGAGTTTAAAACATGACCTTTAGGCAGGAGTTGTTGTGGGGGGTCCGGATAGCCGGTCAACTATCCGGCCTGTGGCGGTAAGGTCATGATCGGTGAGCAGTAATTGGAAGATCCCTATGGGGGGGCGTCACCCATTACGGATGGGAGCGCTCGGGGGAGGTGGCCATTGGCCCCTCAACGGGGAGGTGGTCCCTTCTAAGGATGGGCCGCCGAAAGGAAAGGAAAGGCGGTCAAGGCCCCTTCCTGGATAGGAGGGGCGACGGGCCCCTCCTGGGGAATTTCCCGGGGCCAGGACACCTGCGACGGCAGATGTGGTAAGTTGTGTGGGGTGGGGAGGGGGTTTACGCTACCTTCTAGACACCTCACACGAGTCCTCGGACGACCTTTAAATGGCGTCGAGTTCATTGGGGCCCCCGTCAAGTCAAGGGAAATTGGTAGATCACTTGAGGTACGCCTCTGTGCGGTCGCCCCTCACAAGTGGGGGGGGTATTTCTGGTTTAGGGATCTGACACCGGTTACGACCTTGCCGTTGGCCCTTAAAAGTTAGGATGTACAATTTCAAGTTAAATGTTTTGTAGGATGTTAGTTCGGCTAGGAGAACCTTTGTATTAGAAATATGTTAAGGTTAGCCAAACATCGTAATGTGGAAATGAAATTGTACATAATATGAAACTGTTATTTTAATGTTTTGATTTTGTTTCATATTTTAATAAATACGGCCGGGAGGGTCACTCCCTCCCGCCTTCCAAAAGTTCAGAACCGTTTCCGGTTTCCCATCCTTGGGGATTGTGTCGAGAGGGGGTGGCGGGTATCTCAGCCATATGGAAAGGGGCGACCATTCGGTCCCCCCGAACGTATGGTGGAGTACCCCGATCCCCCCGGGAGGCCATCTTGGGCGGGAGGCGAGTCTCGGCTGGTATGCCCGAAGCGGCGTAGCCGGGGCGCGCCTTTTCCCGCCCTGGAGTGGGTTGTCCTAGACACTGACGCGGCCGGCCACGCCCAGGGAGGCAGGCGGAGGCGGGATTACGCCCACCCGAAGACGGATAAAAGGAGCAACAAGCCAAGAAAGCATCCTCTTGTTCCTGTGCTCTGAAGCTGCACCTCCCCGCTGCACGTGAGCTCGAGATGGAACGAAGAGCCAATTTGGACCCACCCACCAGCCCCTGAGGACAGCCAGTTGTTTTAAATAAAGTTTTGATGTGGTAACTCTATTTCTTACAGGTTGTGATGATTGTCGTGTTATTTTGATTATGCAATAAAGAATGGTCATTTACAGTATGTTTTTTCGAATAAAGTGATTCTGCACTAGTGTTGATCAGTAATCATACGTGAAATAGTTATGGTTGTTTTGTAATTAGTAATTTTAGTTAAATTGTCGTATTTATTTTGGTCGGGCGGTAAGGTCATGATCGGTGATCAGTAATTGGAAGATCCCTATGGGGGGGCGTCACCCATTACGGATGGGAGCGCTCGGGGGAGGTGGCCATTGGCCCCTCAACGGGGAGGCGGTCCCTTCTAAGGATGGGCCGCCGAAAGGAAAGGAAAGGCGGTCAAGGCCCCTTCCTGGATAGGAGGGGCTACGGGCCCCTCCTGGGGAATTTCCCGGGGCCAGGACACCTGCGACGGCAGATGTGGTAAGTTGTGTGGGGTGGGGAGGGGGTTTACGCTACCTTCTAGACACCTCACACGAGTCCTCGGACGACCTTTAAATGGCGTCGAGTTCATTGGGGCCCCCGTCAAGTCAAGGGAAATTGGTAGATGCACTTGAGGTACGCCTCTGTGCGGTCGCCCCTCACAAGTGGGGGGGGGGTATTTCTGGTTTAGGGATCTGACACCGGTTACGACCTTGCCGTTGGCCCTTAAAAGTTAGGATGTACAATTTCAAGTTAAATGTTTTGTAGGATGTTAGTTCGGCTAGGAGAACCTTTGTATTAGAAATATGTTAAGGTTAGCCAAACATCGTAATGTGGAAATGAAATTGTACATAATATGAAACTGTTATTTTAATGTTTTGATTTTGTTTCATATTTTAATAAATACGGCCGGGAGGGTCACTCCCTCCCGCCTTCCAAAAGTTCAGAACCGTTTCCGGTTTCCCATCCTTGGGGATTGTGTCGAGAGTGTTTTCATCATGTTACACCGATGGATTCACTGTGTATTTGAAGATTTCGTTCTGAACCCTTGGGTTCCATTTTGTGCATGGCAGCCATCTTGTGGTTGCCCTCACATAGGCCGATGACTTTAGCTGACTTCTGGATGACCTGAGTGAACTGACCCTGATGCCTGAAGCTGACCTTGTTCGACCAGTTTCTTGCCCAGTAGCTGATCAAGATTAAGGATCAGAGCACAGGAGATTGTAAAGTTTGGTATGCACATACACACCCCGTATCCTACCTCTCATCTGTTTCTGTTCCTTCTTTTTATGACCTGTTTACGATATGGGTTGTGGTGTTTTATTATGGGGTTGTCCAGCTTGTGTAAGAAGGAATGTTGAGTTTTTTGCATGCTTGCAAAAGCTAGGACTGCCCCCTTTCTTTTATGCTGAGTTTTGTAACTCTAAAACATATATAGGGCCTCTGTTCTCTGTATTCCTCAGACTACTTCATTCATTTGCTACGGCTTCTGCGTGACGTGGCCTCACTTATTAAATTTAATAAAGATGTCTTTTCATATTTCAGCTTCTGTGCCAAGTTCTTTATTGATATTAGTAAGACCTCTGAGAATGAAGATTTTCCATTTCCTCACTGGGTCCACCCCAGGCACTCTTACATTTTAAGGTCTGTTGTCTGTATTCACTTGAACCATCTCCAACATCAATGAGGGGTTAGCACATCCACCATGCAAGTATACTTTGATCAGGTACGTAGAATAAATACTTCATGACGCACACCCTAGTCCTTTCACATAAAACTACAAACATTGGCATGCAAATTGATGTAAAGTAACATGTGCGGCCGGTTCAGGTAAGAGCAGTGGGGTGGGGTGCGTGGGGCGTGCATCGAGCACAAAGTTAGTGTTTTTTTAATCACTTTTTTATTTGACCTGTTCTGTCAACTTCCCGCCCTACCACTCTTACCTGAACCGGCCGCGCCTCCAAAGTAATTCAAAACGATACACAGGTATTTTCTTTGCAGTGCAAAATGGATATTCCACTGGAAAATATGCCCTTTTCAGTGTGCAAAAAGCATTTTGTGCTGCTTTCTGTTGCTTTGCATCAAAGAAGCGAGACTTGGGCATTACGTTGGCAGTTTAGTGCCAAAACCTTTATATGTTTTAACACAAAGCCTGATCTACTGAGATTGCCAGACCAGGTTTTGCAAAAAAAAAACCTCTTTGAATAAAGGCACTAATAAGGGGAAATAAATACATTTATTAAAAAAAAATTATGGGTTGCAAGTGTGGTGAAGTTTGATGCACACATCCACTGCATGGGATCCTTTTAGGCATAGAAAATTGTACTGGAAGGGCATACTGGCAACTCAAAACCTATGCTAAATTGTGCACACTCACCTCTGCACCTTAGTGTGTCACGTAAGAAGCTGCCTTATTAGAGTGCCAGTGCAATAGATGACTGTGCCAGCGGGTCAATCTTAGTAGATATGGCTCTGTTCTGTGTTTTTTCACCTGTGCAATCCAGTGCTGCAAATGTGGATCCTGCGCTCTGTTGCTTGAATAATTTGTAAATGTGTCTCTATATTCCAGGACGTCACACACTTCACCCAACTCTTCTCACATATGTCACAGTAACCAAACACCACGCCAAGCAAACACGTCTGCTTGCAGTGCCAGATTACCAAATAGGAAAAGTAGGCACAGGCCTATGGGCCTCACTCCTTTTAGGGCACCCCGACAACGATCAAAATAATATTGATTTGATTTTGAAAGAAAATTACAATCAAGCTTTATTAAGTATTGTTTCCAAAAGATAGAATACAATGAATTAACTCAAAGAAACGAAGACTTTGCATTAAAGACTCCATAGAAAAAATACTATATTAATGTAATGTACCTATTAACGATTTAAAGTTCATAAACCAGAGACATCAGATTCACATAACAGTTTGTCTCTTAAAAGCTCATCTTCTGGCAGGTGTCAGATTGTAAAAAAATCCTGTGCGTTGGGTATTAGGAGATAATTTGCAAGGGGGGCAGAAATGTCAAGTACATAGGGGCCTCCACAGGGTTTGATCCAGCACTTTCTGCTTGTAACCACTTTAAAAAGTTTGAGTGCTACCATGCCACACTTGTGACAGCTGCATGCAACACAATTGGCAGATTCTGTAACAAGTATCTCACCATGGAAGTCTCTTGGTGCCCACCCATAGCCTGACCTCTGTGCACCTTTTCTGTGCTCTCCTGCCCCAGCTCCCCACCCCGGCTTCCGTGAGAAGGTGAGCTCCCCAAGTGTATTTTCCATTTCCAGCACTCAGTGTAACAATCCCTTCCACTCCAAGAATGGCCGACGCCGCTCCTGCCAGGGAGGCGCATTTTGTTTTCAAAGAGGAGTCCTTTTGAGGAAATGAGTTTCCTGCGATGACAGTCAGTTGATTTCATTTCTGTTTTGGGTGCCTCCCTGGCTTCTAGTCAAGAGCTGTGGAGGCGATGAATATTGAATGCGACAGCTCATTGATAAGGATGCTGAAGGCAGAGAGAGATGCAATCAGCGCTGGCAAATAAGCATCAAGATCAGACTCGGCGCGGAGTCGGTGACTCCCTGTATTTACACAGCCGTGTCACTCACCCGACATGGAGACATTTCCTCTTAATCTTCCTTTCTACGGAAAAGGGCGGGAAAGAGAACCGAAGGGGGGGAGCCAGAACAGAGCGTGCTTTCACTGAGTTGTGTGCTTCCACATGCCTCTGCCAGACAATCGGAGGTCTAATATGCATTACCACCGCTCCGTGGGGCTTATTTACAAGGCTGGGGCGCCACTAACATTGACGCACTGGCAGCGCAATAGACTTCCCCATATTTACAAGGCCATGTAAACTCACCCTGCATGACTTTTCATGGCCTTGTAAATATGTTTCCTTTTCACACATAGCTCTGTGTGAAAGGGGCGTTCCATGGGTGTTGCTTTTTGTGTTCCCAAACAACATCCGTGTAACTTGACGCATTCCCGGCACCTTGTGAACCCGGGAACCCAGGAATGCCTCAAAATCCTATGCCTCCCCAGGGGAGGCGTAAGGAGTTGCAATAAAGAGAAATACTTTTTATTGTTTTTGTTTTTTTCTCTTTCTATGCGTAGAAAGAGGAAAATGCCTTTAATGATTGTTTTTGAGCAGGTGTCCCTTCCTACACAACAACAATCATCCCCTCTGCTCAGGCACACTTGTAAATTGATGCAAGGGTATCTGCGGTGGTGCACGGCTGCTGTTTCATACAGAGCATTTCAGCCCTTTTCTTTCGATGCGCAGCAGCACAGCAGGAAAGGCTTGCTGCACTGCCATGCGTCAAAATATTGTAAATGAGGCCCTGGGACAGAACCTGGTGCTTCAGTTCATTTAATCCAGTGGTTGAAGCGGATGAGATCTATTAGGAATAGCATTCCAAATATTTTCTAATATTTTCTAATTGTACACTAAGAGCTCCTATACGTCTTGTTTTCCCCCCCATATTCGCTGACTGCACCCTCATTGCACTTATCATAGTTCCATATTTGTTATGCTATTCGACCTCTGATTGAAAGAACATACCAGCAGTCTGACAAGACAGCCATTTTCCAATGTGTCATCTTCAAGCTGGCATAGTATAACATTATTGGAGATGCACAAGTAAAAAAGACCTAATGTATTTTTTTAATCTGAAAGTTTTGTGCTCTTTTCTATGTGAAAATGAATGCTTGTTGCATTGCAGATACTGCTCCGGAAGTACATGCAAATTACTAGCCAGTCTCAAAGCGCATTGCAAAAATACAAAAGACGCTCCTAAGGCATAATAGGAGTACAGTACATAATTTGCATTTCAACAAGAAGTTTGCAACGCTTTAGAGAAAAGATTTTCGCCTCAGTAACTGACTTTAGAGCTGCCAATGGAGAAATTCCCAAGGCAAACACAGCACACTGCATTTAGCGAATTGCAAATGAAATGTACTAAAATAGTGAAACCATGTAACATCCCAACAACTTTGCATCGACCTACAGCAGGTACAATCAAAATGCTAAGCATTAAATGACTGGCATGATCATAACTAGGGGTTGGCGTAGTTCGCGAAATAGCGCTACGCGTAGCTACGCGAAGTGCACTTCGCACTACGCGAGCTACACGTAGCACTGCGCGAACTGCGTAGTAGCATGTTCGCACTGTGCAAGATGCCGTTTTCAATGATTGCAGAGTGCGGACAAGCATCCGGCACTGTGCAATCATTGAAAACAGCATCTTGCACAGTGCGAGCTGTTCTTTTCTGCCGCTCGAGTAGATTTTTACTCGAGCTGCAGCTTTCTCAACGCTGACTGGTAGTTTCTCATCACGAGCGGTCGCGAGCAAACGCGACAGCACTGTCCTTCTGTTCCGTTCCGTTCACTTCTAACACTGGTCCTAGGGGTACTGTAGAGAAGCTGTAACCAACCACAAAAGATTGTTCCAAACCCCAGTTGTCTCAGGATCGTGTGTATCGAATGCCTTCACAATATCTACAGAGAACAACACAAGATCCTCTCATCTATCTTCTAGCGAATGCAGGACATGTGCCAATCTACACAAATACAAAGCTATACAATGGCCCAGTATGAAGCTACACTGGGGATCACTGAATCAATATCATTGTAAACAATATAATTGACAAAAATATTGCGCACAAGTATCATTTACCACAATGTCATGCTCCTTTACTTATAATGGTAAATAAAAAAATATTGGGGAAAAAATACTGTTGACACAAATATTGTTGAAAAATAGACAGAAGTATTGATTTTTTCAATATAGAGTTTAAAGTAGTAAATGTTACATATTTTAAAATAATTTTCATATAATTAAATATATTCCAATAAAATTTAATTCTATACTTATTTAAACACACACATACATATATATGTGTTTGTATTGATATGAATATATATCTAGATAACATAATCCAAAAATATTTATGTTACTAATTTTTTATTTTTTAAATATATTACTATATATATATATACAGAATCAATAAAATATTTATTTATTTGTCATTATATTATTGTATATGTTTTAAATTTATGAATAAATATATATATATGTATGTGTGCACGCGGGTGTGTGCATATAAAACACCACCACTCAACTCTAGAAGATGAGTCATTAGATCATTAGGGGTAGAGCGTTGGAGCCGAGGAAGCCAGCCATTGGAAAATTGTCCGAACAATTTAATCAAAGTAGACGCTCACTCAGGTCAATGAGATGAAGGTTTACTCCCAACAAGACGCGTTTCAGCCAACACAGTGGCCTTGATCCCATGTACAAACTGAGATAATCACACAGTGTATATACAGCAAAAATGTGAAAATAAATAAAGGACTAGAAAAACAAAGGGCATTGCTGTTGTAACATAGGCGCCATTGTGTAACGAACAAAAGGTCACAAAAGCATGTGGAGAGAGTAAATAAAACATAATTCATATACTATGTGGCACTGTCCACCTCAAAGAATCCTTGTGCAGCCGAATGACATTACAGCAGTGCAACTGTTCAAAAGTACTGATAATGTGTGAAAAATGTATGTTGCTGCTGTGCTGTCTCATTATACCTCTACTTGTACTTTGTACGCTTTTGTAACTTGCACACAAGTCACTTTTTCCTCCTGTAATGTACCGCTTGCTACCTCTTGTATTTTGTTTGCTCACAATTGTCACTTTTGCCTCATCTAACTTAACGTTTGCTTTTGTAATTTGTTTACTTTTTATAGATGTTTTTTAACTGAGATATGCTACTCATTTTACCTGATTTTATCTGTTTTATTGGGAGCTGATGTAATGGTTTATGCTTTTATGACAAACTGTCGAATAAAGATTAATTGATGATGATGTTCACTTGTAATTTTTCCCTCATGTATCATTACTGTTCCTATTGTGAAGCCCTCTGACACCTTCGGGTAAAGTATGCGCTATATAAAAGCGCATGAAATAAATAAATAAATAAATAAATATGCACTAGTAAATTGTACATGCTGTAAAAAAAGCGTGTCTCAAAGCATGCTTATTAGGAACACAGAGCAAAGGTTCAGTGTGGAAAGTAAATGTACATGCGTCAGAGATACAATACATTATAGCTCCATGAATGCCCACAGACCCCGTCAGCAGGAGTCTCATGTGTGCATACTGGCATCCAAGGAATCAGGTGTGTGTGTCTAAGCATGCATACTCAAAGCACAGAACAGAGGTTCAGTGTAAGAAGTGAAGGCGTGGGCAACTAGGACAAAGCATATAATTGGACCGCAAGTTCACAGGGGTAGTGTTCATGGCTAGGCGTTGCAAATGGCACAGCCCTAAGTAAATGAGTACTTTGAAAGGACTCTTCAACATCAGATGGGCGTTACCAAAATAATAAAGAGGGACTAGAAAATGCGACAACTAATGATAGAATTAGTCTATAACTATTTCCTTGCTGAATGCTTGACTCAGAGAAGGAAGAGATAGTGCATGTGTGCCTGGAACAGACCAGCAAAAAAAGGGGTTCTTGGTGGCATGCAACTTAGTCTTGAGCCTACTATAAATCAAGTGCCTACCAGTGCCACTGTATCTCAATCTGAACGTGTGATCAAGGCCACTGCATTGGCCTAAACCCATCCATTGAGAGTAAATCATTATCACGCTGACCTGAGTGAGCGTTGACTTTGTTTGAATTGTTGGGAAAAAAAGTTATTTATATATATATATATATACAGTAGGAGAGTGAGAAGATGACACAAGCCTGTTCCTCTTCCCGTTATCAATATAACAAACAACTGGAAACAAGCCTGCTGCCATCCTAAGGTGATTTCATGAATGTCTTTCACTCATGTATCAAACAAACTATTAGGTTTTTTAAAAAAACCCTCACTCGCCAACCTAGTTGGTGTCATGCATCATCATTGGGTTCCCACCCAAGATGCCTAATGCATCTCAGGTGTTCTAGAACACCTGATTACAGTAGAGCTATTTGTTTTGTGTGACCTAGTGAATTTGTGAGGGAGTTAAACATACCTCAAAGGAATCCGTCTCTTGGGCAATTTTAATCGTGTACCCTTTAGATAGGGTTAAAAACAGTGATGGTGAATGTGAAGTGAGAAAATAATGGTCTTTCACATCCTAATGTTAGGTTGTCATGTTTCACCCGATTATGCGTGCAGTATGAGTCACAGTGGGTTTCTTCGGGACCAAGCTACTAGGAAAACCCTATTCAATAGATGCATACACACTAAGGCATATGTATAAGGTGTGGAGTAATTCGTAACCTATGATTTTCACCAATCTTCCTATTGATTCTAGAGTTGATATAATGAAAAAGACATTATGCATAAAATCATGGTATCTCATATCGTTGATGGAATCTGTGCAGAGCCAGCAATGCACACGCATTTCATGCAAACATGTTCATCCGGTGTTAACACTGGGTTTTCCATCATTTCAGCATGCGTGTGGTAAACAAGCAGTTCTATCCTACCACATGACGCATACCAGGCCAAAATAATATTCCTTTCATTCATTAGTGAAAATAATATATAGTTAAAATCATACAAGTGTGCTCATCCTGGACCGCGCCCAGCGCCAGAACCCCTGGACCCCGCCAGAGCCAGCCAACCTGACTGAGCTACGACGCCGCCACCCTCCACGTACTCAACACCGGCCGACATCCAGCCTGCTACCAAGCCACCCCGAAACGCACCCACGGAGCCTTCACCTGCCACGCCTGCTACTTCACCTGCACTCGGTCCTGCACCGCGCCAGCCAAAACAGCCGCCAACAACAACCACCTCAAGTGCATCCTGCTCAACACCCGCTCCATCCACAGGCATGCCGTCGAACTATGGGGCCTCCTGGACAAAACGGCACCAGACGTCGCCTTCTTCACGGAAACCTGGATGAACGCCTCTTCAGCCCCCAACATCGCCATTGCCATCCCGGACGGTTACAAGATCATACGGAGGGACCGCGTCAACCAGACCAAAGGAGGCATCGCCATTGCCCACAGAAACACTATCCGCATCACGACCAACATCGACGACACCCTCGCCACGGCAGAGCACCTGCACTTCCAGATTCACACCGACCCCAAGACCACCCTCAGAGGAACCCTCATCTACAGACTCCCGGGACCACGCTCACACTTCAGCGAGGCCATCGCAGACTCCATCAGCTCGCTCGCCCTCGCCTCCATCCTCCTAGCAGACCTCAACTTCCACCTGGAGAACGACCAGGACAACAACACCACCGCCCTACTAGACAACCTCGCCAACCTCGGATTCAAGCAACTGGTCAACACCCCCACCCATTACGCCGGCCACACGCTCGACCCTGTCTTCTCCTCCAGCAACCACATCTCCTTCAGCCACACCACCGAGCTTCCCTGGACCGACCACAGCTGCGTACACTTCAACTTCAGGAAAACAACGACCCACCACCGTCCTCAACAAACCCCCCGAAGATGCTGGAGCAAGATCACCACCGACCAACTCACCACCTCCTTGCGCCTAAACCCTCCCACCAACACCATGGACCCATCGAAGGAGCCCGCAACCTCACACAGTGGATCACCGACTGCGCCGACACCCTTGCTCCACTGAAAAACCCTCCCAGCAACCTCAACAGCAAGAAAGCTGCGTGGTTCACCATCGAACTCAAAGACTCCAAGAAATCCTGTTGTGACCTCGAGAAAGCCTGGCGCCACAACCAGTCAACGGATAACATGACAGCCCTCAAGAACGCCACCCGCAAACACCACTAGCTGATCCGCACCACCAAAAGGTCATCCTTCAGAGAACGACTGGACAACTACACCCACAACAGCAAGGAACTCTTCAACGTCGTGAAAGAGCTCTCCAACCCCAATGTCAGCGACAACGACATCACGCCTTCTCAAGACCTCTGCAACTCTCTGGCCACCTTTTTTCACCGGAAGATCGTCAACATACACGACAGCTTCGGTGCTCAGAACACGTACCCCACCACCGAACCTACACCCCCCACCACCACCGTATGTGCCTGGACTCAGGTCAGCACGGAAGATACCACCCACACGATGAACACCATCCACTCGGGCTCCCCAGACGATCCCTGCCCACACCACATCTTCAACAAAGCCGACTCAATCATCGCACCCATACTTTGGGACATCATCAACAACTCCTTCATATCCGCCACCTTCCCGGAGAGCTGGAAGCACGCAGAGATCAGCGCCCTCCTGAAGAAACCCACCGCAGACCCCTCAGACCTTAAGAACTTCCGCCCCATCTTGCTCCTCCCCTTACCCGCAAAAGTCATCGAGAAAACGGTCAACAAACAGCTGACAGCCTTCCTGGAGACGAACGGCTCCCTCGACCCATCGCAGTCCGGATTCCGAGCGAACCACAGCACCGAGACCGCCCCCATCGCGGCCACCGACGACATCCCGACCCTGCTGGACAACAGAGAAACCTCCGCCCTCATCCTGCTCGACCTTTCGGCTGTGTTCGACACGGTCTGCCACCGCACCCTGACAACCCGCCTCCGCCACGCCGGTATCCAAGGAAAGGCCCTGAAATGGATCACCTCCTTCCTCTCCGACAGAACCCAAAGAGTCCGTCTCCCGCCCTTCCTCGCAGAAGCCACCAAGATCATCTGCGGCGTACCTCAAGGCTCCTCGCTCAGCCCCACCCTCTTCAACGTCTACATGAGCCCCATAGCAGCCATCGCACGCAAGCACAACCTCAACATCATCTCCTACGCTGACGATACCCAACTGATCCTCTCCCTCACCAACGACCCCACCTCCACCAGAGCCAGCTTCCAGGACGGAATGAAAGACATCGCAGACTGGATGAAGCTCAGCCGCCTGAAACTGAACTAAGACAAGAAGGAAGTCCTCATGCTCGGCCCATTCATCTCCGCCTGGGACGACTCCTGGTGGCCCCCTGCTCTGAGCCCCCCACCCAAGCCCACAGACCACGCACGCAACTTGGGCTTCATCCTCGACTCCTACCTCACGATGACCAGGCAAATTAACGCGTTACCTCCTCCTGCTTCAACACACTCCGCATGCTCCGTAAGATCTTCCGCTGGATCCCCACTGGAACCAGGAAAACGGTCACCCAGGCCCTCGTCACCAGCCGTCTGGACTACGGGAACGCCCTCTACGCTGGGACCACCGCCAAACTACAGGAAAGACTCCAGCGCATCCAGAACGCCTCAGCATGACTCGTCTTGGACATCCCCGACACAGCCACATCTCCGCCCACCTGAGGGACCTGCATTGGCTCCCCGCCAGCAAAAGGATCACGTTCAGACTCCTCACCCATGCACACAAGGCTCTCCATGACTTGGGCCCCGAAGACCTCAACAACCGCCTCACGTTCTACACCCCAACCCGCCAGCTCCGTCAGCCTCGCCCTTGCCACTGTCCCACGGATCCACAGAACCATCACCGGAGGAAGATCCTTCACCTACCTGGCGGCCAAGACCTGGAACACCCTCCCCACCCACCTACGACTCACCCAGGACCATCTCTCCTTCAGGAAGCAACTCAAGACCTGGCTTTTCGAGCAGTAGACGCTCCCTCAGCGCCTTGACACCCTGGCGGGTGAGTAGCGCGCTTTACAAATACTCCTGATTGATTGATTGATCCTACTTTAGCATGGTTGTCCGCCATGTGTATGCAGACATGTGGCAAATAAACACATTTACCCTTCCACTTAAGACAGGCTGTGCCTTTTCTATCCACACTTGGGGACAAGATTACATGCTGCTAGTATTTAAAAAAAAAAAGTGTTTATTTTTGATTTCATATTTGTTGACATAAACAATGTTATCTCGTATAACCATTAGAAACATGAAATAAACTTTATAGCCATTTCACCCTTTCCCGGTGCAGTGTTTATTTGTACATTCCCAGTTTACTAAAGGCCTTCAATATTACAGTACATGTGTTACGTGAGGTCCATAGAGGAAGTTCCTTCTTTATTAGGTTCACATGCTGCTAGTATTGAGGCAGAAAATGCGAGATAGAAGATATCATACTCACTATTAACGTGTTCTATCCCATTGAGCAAGTTCAGAAGATCTTTGTATCCTTTAGATATGTCAGTGTACCCTGCACTATGGGTTTGAGGAAGAAGTTGCAGAAGCGTGATAGTGGCCACCGGAGAGAGCCTATACCCGACACCTTCGGCAGCCAGGAGATGGAGTTCTGTTTTGTGAAGTTTTCCCGACACCATCGGGCAGTCAGGAGGTGGAGTTCTGTTTTGGGAGTGTGTAGAAACAGGCTATTTTGGCGTTTTTTATGCAAAGGATATCATCCTCTTGATGGCCACATTTAATTTGACTTCTTCCATGAGATTTTTGATCTCGCTGCCCAATTGTCATGAAGGATCTAAGAGTAGGATCTTGTAATTCTTCCCGTCTTCCAAGAGATGGTTACACTCGGTCCTGTAATCCTCTTTATTCTGTAATACAAAACTTCCCCTTTATCTGCCTGCTTTATGATGAATGTTTGATCAGCTTTTAATTTTCTAAGTGCTCTAGTATCTTCCTTCCACATGTTGGAATAGGTATCCTTCTCTTGTATTTTTTCCACCTCGTTGAATACTGCCTGATTAAAAGTGAGTAACTAAATGGGGATAGTTGAAGCCTGTGGGCAAAAGGTTGATTTATTCTTTTGTTTAGGGGGTGACCTATCCATTTCTCCATCCAGCACATAGTTAAAATCCCCAATACACAGTATCTTGGAGGCCATACAGTCAGTCAGTAGAGCATGCATCCTAAGACAAATGTTTTTGTCATCGCTAGTAGACCATCAGAATGCAAATGTTTGCAACATTTAAATTTCCCCGCACAAGGACATATCGACTGGCAGGGTTTGCCCTTGAGTAGAGCAGTTTTAGGAGAACCCCAGGTCCCAACTAGATTGACACCCCTCGAGCATATGCGGAGTATGTTGACAAGTACAACTATCCTCTCCACTTCTATTTTAGTTTGGTTTCTTCCTTGGTAATAGGTGTGTTTCCAGCACGCTGGCTATCCTTACCCATTGTCTTCACAGGAGGGACATTACTCTATTTCTCTTTCCATGTCCTCTGAGACCTCTGATATTCCACTTTAGAAACTTGTATCCATGAATCATATAGGCATTCATGTTACCCCTCTGGGTGCTCATCGTGATCTCCCCCCAAGTGGGTATCTTCTCCCCTCTCTGGTCATTTTGCAGTGTCTACATCAAGCTTCAGTGAGCGGCCGGTGATTATTCCCTACCTTTCTGCTCCTTTCAACAGTAACAAAACAGAACTCCCTTGTTGAACCCCCCCCCCCCACCCCCCCCCCACCAATGATCCACGCCGAGTAAACACGTAACAAGAAAACATTGCGTTTGCCCATCCTGTGTGGTCAGAAGTCATTTCCAGACCCACCCATCCAGTCTCACAATACTTAAAAATTTGAGTTCAGAAAATGCCTACTCACTAGGTAACTGTTGTAATGCGCAGGACCAAGGCAATCCCCAGCAGGTCTCCAATCCCGCGGGGGCGAGAACCTCACTCATGCTGCACTGTAAATCCCTATCCAATATAGCCAATGAGTCCATCTGATGCATGTATAACATGATTCTGCTCATTTTTGATCCATTATTACTCACTTGTGTCATCAACTAAACCCATAACCCTCTTCCCTTCCCCACCCATTTTCTTTGTCAGGTGCACACAACGTTTGTGGTGACAGGATATCTTCCCGCCATTCTGGTGTGTGTTACTCTATTTGTTCATCCTCTCTGGTCATTTGGTGGTCACCCGATGTATAATTATCGTTTGTCCATTGCTCTTACTCCCCTCAGACCTCAGGCTCTCTCTCTGGTGTGCCATCCTCCCAGATCACCATCCAGAGTGTGAGCCGGCCATGAAGGTTCTCCAAACCTTGAGACATCTCATTAATAGTGTTCAGGGTTTCAATGCTTCTCCCGCTGCATCTATTTTGGGTATTCCTGTTTCTAAGGGGGTAGTTGGTCTCACAGTTCCAGCTAGGACCATACTTCCTCTGTCTCTCAAAAAAATAGTTTCTTTTGTTGGTGATCACTAGAGTCAGGTTGTATACATCAGCACGTGTGAGAGGTTCCAGACTGCGAGTTTCTGCTTAAAGTCCACAAAGTATTTCCTCTGTGTCTGCACTTTAGTCCAGGAAGACAGTAATTTTATTATTTTCTTACTGTGCATCCCACGCCTAATGCCTTGCAGGTGTCTCCTAAGATGCTGCCCTGGTCTCTATAATTACAGATTCTGACTTTAATTGCCCGTTGTGGGGCCCCAGCAGCAGTCTTACTGTCAAGACCTTGTGCACCTTGTCGACAGCAAACATGTCCAATAATCCTTCTGGCTTCACTGTGCATATGATCCATTGTTGGGACTATGTCTGCTAACTTACATACATCTGTGGGCAGTCAGCCAACATCAATAGAGAATGCATCTATGTTTTTCTTGCAAGGCTGTGTGTGAGCTACCTATGGCGCCCAGGATAGCACTTAATGACGGATCAGGATCATATGTCTGGGGTCCTGTATGTGTAGTGGTCCATGGGGTAGGACTCTGAGGGTTGTTTATTGCGTAGTGGTGTTGCCCTGGCAGTTCCTGGAGGTCTTATTTTTACCCATGGCAGGGGGACCACACCCCTGAAGGGATCTATTGATTTTGTCCTTAGGATATCCTATTCACATGGGGGAACTCATCTGATTTCTTTGAAGCTGCAGTTCGTGCACAATCCCCAGCCACCAGTTTCTCAGAGGGGCTTGTGGGTCAGTCGAATCACTGTGTCTCGGAGAGGGGTGCTCAAGTCCAGTCTCCCCTCCCAGGCTCTCCTTTGGCTTCACCCCTCTAGAGTGTCTCAGCACCAGATGGTTCCCCCTGCAGCACCAGGCGTTCTGCGGCATCTCAGTTCAGCATATCATTTCCAACCAACAGGGTCACCAATTCGCCTTTCTTTAATCAATGCCGCCACGAGGTAGGCCAATCTGCTGTCCTTGAGCTCACAAGCCGTGTCTGGACCAGGTGCCCCACTGTTCTTTGCCCAGAAAGGGGCCTTCCTGTCTATGCATTGTACTTTGGGCTCCCGGTCTCACTAGTTCGGGTCACTTGTTGCCTTTTACTGGCGCTCAGGATCTGCCATTAACGGCTCCTACAGCCATCACGGTCGTCTCCAGTCCTTCTCTGTGCCCAACTCCCCTACCTCACGCAGCAAACTGCCTTCTGGCATGTGCAGAAAGGGGTTGGTCTTGCAAGTCCTGACCACACTCAGGCAGACTTAATGAGTTTGTCAAAGAGTCACAAGATATTAACAGCAGGCCTATCAGTTTTATGAAGGGGTGAGCATAACAATATGTATAGGCTTCTGGCCCTGGCGGGACTCACTGTCTTCGGGCTCACCTGCGTTCCTGCCTTACCACAACTGGTGGCGGGTGGAGACACCAGGTCATCGCGCTACAAAGCGCTGTCTCTACCCTCGCAGTGACTCCTCCATTGTTGCTTCTGGCCCTGGTGGGACTCTCTGTCCCAGGGCTCACCTGTGTTCATGCCTTGCTACAGCTGCTGACGGGGGGAGTCGCCAGGTCATAACGCTACATAACGCTGCCTCTACCCTCACAGCGTGGACTCTGTAAAATACTACTTGGGCCTGCTAGTAATGACGGGAGACCACACGTGTTATCAGGTAGTGGTCAGTATGGAACTTGCCACGCCCAGAGCCCTGGGCTATTTATTAACAACCTAATGTGCCCTCCGTCTCTACGTAGGGCGAGATCACTGCATGCACGCCTGAGGGGGGCGTGGGATGGTATAACAACATTGTTCGTTGTGTGCCGTGGTTGCGTCCACCTCCGGCAACATTACATTCCTCCTTTACCCCAACATGAAACCAACATTAAACATAGCACAAAACAGCTACAACATTTAACTATAGTCTCTGAAAAATAGCGGAGAGGTAAGAAAGGAACAGTCTTACTTTATGCAGGCAGTTGCACATCACCTCCGCTTCACAGTCTGCAGCGGGCCACAAAGTCTCGGTACCTTTGGGATGGTTTCGGGAAGGGGCGCAGATTATATTGGCTCTGGCTGCGCTCGCCCGACGGGGTTAGAGCTGGTGCTCCTGAATCATTTGTCTCGGCAGTCTCTGGGTGGCTCTGGGTCACTGGTGGTTCAGCACTGCTCCGGGTCGGGTCTGCGGAGTCTGTGACGGGGGCCTCTTCACCGCTGAGGGCGTCCTCTTCTTCCGCTTCACTTGGGCCTTGCGTCGGTCTCGGATAGGGTTCTGCTGGGTCCGGGAAGCTCTCTTCTTCTTCGCCCCTGATCCTTTTGAAGAGCGATACGTTTCTGGTGACCTTCTCGCTCCCTTTCACAGCTGTGATCACGGTGCCATTGACGTTGGTAACAGTCCATGGGTCCACCTCAAAGGGGAGGCGGAACTTCCCCCCGGATGGCGGTCTTTCACGAGCACACGGTCGCCCACTTGGATAGGGCTGTCCACGGCTCTTCTCCTCCGAAATGCTTCTTTGTTGGACTTGGTTTGTAGTTCCTGGGACCGGTTGCAGGGAATCTGAGCAGACGCCCATAGGGGATGGTGTGGGAGAGTGTCCATGACTGCCCTGTTGAAACAGAGGCGGCTCGGAGGGATCCCCGTGGTGCAGTGGGGCGTTAGTCTGTATTCCCGCAGGAATTGGAAAAGGGCCAGCTCAACGTTCTGGCCATCTGCCATTGCAATCTGGATGGTTTTATTAAGAGTCCTCATTAGCCTCTCCACTTCTCCGTTGGCTTGAGGCCACCTGGGGGTGATCTTCAGGTGTTTGATGCGGTGTGCTAGTTCGCAGCTGGTGAAAGGGGGTCCGTTATCGGTGCGCAATTCTTCCATGAGGCCATGGGTCGCAATGATTTTTTCCAGTTTCGGAATGACCTCCGGAGCCGCGGTGGATGGTAGGATTTCGATTTTGGGGTATCTTGAGAAATCGTCCACTACAACAAACATGTACTTCCCACCGGGAAGGCTGCCGAAGTCTGCGCTGGCACGCACCCAGGGGGCGGTCGGCCCTTCTTCTGTGATCACAGGTGCTGGGGGGTTGGGCAGGCTGGTTGTCAGACACACCGGGCAACGCTGGATGACGTCCTCGACTTTCTTGTCAAGCCCCGGGAACCAGAGTTTGTTCCGGATGCGGTTCTTAGACTTCACAATGCCCTGGTGGGCTCCATGGGCCAACAGGACTGCTTGCTGTGTAAGACTGTCCGGTAGTACCAGGCGAGGGCCTCTCAGGAGGCACCCTTCCGGTGAGGTGGATAGTTCACTTCGGACTTGGTGGAGTGCCCTTAGCGTTGCCTGGGCTTCCAGGGTGCGGAATGATGCTGGGCTCTGGAGTGGTTTCCAGTTTCCAGACTGGATTGCTTGCATAGCGATCTGTAGGCAGTCGTCGTCTTGGGTGGCTTGCACTACATCCCTTAGGGAGATTGGTAGAGGCCTTGAACGCTCCACGATCATTCTGACGTATTCTTCCGTGGCGTCGGCTTCCGCGGCTTCTGCTTCCGTGACCGGGCGGGCGTGCCTCGACAGGTAGTCGGCCGGGTTCCTGGTGCCCGGCTGATACTCCACCGTGAACTGGTATTCCTGGAGCTGGAGCACCCACTTTTCGATGCGAGGAGGAGGACTCGATGATGATCCTTGGAAAAGGGGAAGGAGTGGTCTGTGATCACCACGAACGGGTGTCCGTATAAATAGATGTGAAAGTGCCGGCACCCCCACAGGATGGCGATGGCCTCTCTTTCAATCTGTGAATATCGTTGCTCTGTGGCAGTGAGGGTCCTGCTCGCATACGCAACTGGGGCCCACTCTCCGCACTGTTGTTGTTGAGTCAGGACAGCGCCGAGGCCGGTAGGGCTAGCGTCCACCACGAGTCGCGAATCGTAGCGAGGGTTGAAATAGGCCAGTGTCGTGTCGGCTGACAGTGCAGCTTTCGTTTTCTGGAAAGCATCTTGCTGCTATGGCCCCCGTTCTCACGTGGCGGTGGATTTCGTGAGGTCACGGAGGGGGCCTGTGAGGTCCGAGAGGTCTTTAATGAAACGCCCACAGTATGTTACCATACCCAGAAAACTGCGGACGGCGGTCACTGACGTTGGGGCGGGGGCCTCGTGGATGTCTTTGACCTTATTGGGGTCTGGTCCTACTCCTTGGTCAGAGAACTTGTAGCCGAAAAAGCTGATGTCCTTTCGTAGGAATTTGCATTTTTCTCTGTGGAGTGTTAGGCCCCGCTCTTGTAGCCTGGCGAAGACTGCTTGGAGGCGCTGGATGTGTTCGTCCAACGTCGCTGCGTGGACTAGAATATCGTCACTCACATTTAGCACGCCCTCCAGACCCTGTAGGACGTTCTGGATGATGTTCTGAAAAACCTCAGCTGCGCTGGATATCCCGAAGTTGAGTCTGGTATATCTCCATAGGCCGGCGTGGGTGGAGAAGGTTGTTATCGGGCGGGACTCCGGGTGCAGGGGGATCTGGTGATATCCTGATCTCAGGTCCATCTTCAAAAACCACTTTGATCCTGATAGCTCGCCGATGATGTCGTCAATGGTCGGTGTCAAGTGGCGCTCCCTCTTGATTGCAAGGTTGGGGATGCGCATATCCACGCAGATTTGCACGGCATCCGGTTGCTTCGGCTTCTTGGCTACCACAATGGGGGATACCCATGGGGTGGGCCAATTACTCTTTCGATTATTCTGGCCCTCTCCAGCATCCGCAACTCAGCTTCCACTTTGGGTCGCAGGTGGAACGCTATGCGTCGGTGTCTGAGGGCTACTGGGGCGACAGAGTGATCAATGTGGAGGCGAACAGCAGGTCCTTTCAAACAGCCGATTCTTTCGAACAACGACGGGTGCTGTATCACGAGGTGGTCAAAGCCGTGGGCTTGAACTGTAATGGCGAAATGGATCAGCCCTAGGTCTTGGGCGGTTCTGCAGCCGAGCAGGAATCCAGATCCTTCTTGCGAGACATAGACTTTGGTGTGTAGTTGGTGGGAGTCATGTGACACAGTTGTTCGGAAGACACCACACAGGCGTAGGGGTCGCCTGGTGCCGTAGGCGTACACCTGCACCCTTGTGGGGTGGAGCACTGGAGGGGTGTTTAATGTCCGGAATACGCTGGCCGCCATTAGGTTAATTGTCGCTCCGGTATCTATCAGAGCTGCCACTGCTTGATCTTGCACGTGTACTGTGCACATCGGTTCTGCGGACGGGGATGCGGCTAAGGTGTTGAGCATTCGTGACAGTGAAGGGCTCCAGCGGGGGCACTGCGGCCATGGCCATGAATGGGAGTTGGGAGGCTGTGGGGGCCCACAAATGTACTGGCACCAGGGGGCCAGGCGTTCAGGAGTCCGTTGTGGGGTGTAGGCAAATCAGGCAGAGTCCCAACAGCGTTGCACACGAGATGCGTGAGGAATCACCGGGCTTCCCTCATGCGAGATGCGTGGTAAATGGCAGGCGGGCCGCAGCGTAGCACGCGGGAGGCGTGTGGAGGCGTCTGGCGGCAGCACGCGGCAGGCACAGCAGGCAGGCGTGGAGGCAGGAGCAGAGGCAGACGCTAGCAGGGCAGCAGGCCGGGTTGCAGGCCGCAGTCACGCACCTTGGGCCGGATGGCCACGTGGACAGGAGGAGCGGAGACGCCAATGTAGGCGAGGTCCTTGCCACAGGAGGCACAGGCGCCGAGGAGTGCGGAATGCACCGGTGAGTGCGACAGTCGGGCGCTGGTCTGCAGAGCGGCCGCGGGGTGCAGGGGCGTACTCCGCTGGCGAGGTGGTGCGCCGTGCACGCTGAACGGGGCGCACTGTAGGGCTCAGCAGGGCTGTTGGAGGCTGGCTCGCGTTGGGCAGGGCGGCAGAGAGCCAGGCACGCGGTGGGGGTGGTGAGACCACCCGTCGTCGCCAATGTAAAATACTACTTGGGCCTGCTAGTAATGACTGGAGACCACACGTGTTATCAGGTAGTGGTCAGTATGGATCCTGCCACGCCCAGAGCCCTGGTCTATTTATTAACAACCTAACGTGCCCTCCGTCTCTACGTAGGGCGAGACCACTGCATGCACGCCTGAGGGGGCGTGGGCTGGTATAGCAACATTGTTCGTTGTGTGCCGTGGTTGCGTCCACCTCCGGCAACATTACAGACTCCTCCATTGTTGCTTCTTGCCCTGGTGGGACTCGCAGTCCCAGGGCTCACCTGCGTTGCTGCGTTGCTACAGCTGCTGACAGGGGAAGGCGCCAGGTCATTGTGCTACAAAGTGCTGCCTCTACCCCCGCAGTGTGGACTCCTCCGTCGTTGTTTCTGGCACTAGTGGGACTCGCTGTTCCAGGGCTCACCTGCGTTCCTGCCTTGCTATTGCTGCTGACGGGGGAGGCGCCAGGTCATTGTGCTACAAAGTGCTGCCTCTACCCCTGCAGTGTGGACTCCTCCATCGTTGCTTCTGTCCCTGGTGGAACTTGCTGTCCCAGGGCTCACCTTTGTTGCTACCTTGCTACAGCTGCTGATGGGGGAGGCGCCAGGTCATTGTGCTACAAAGTGCTGCCTCTACCCCCGCAGTGTGGACTCCTCCATCGTTGCTTCTGGCCCTTGTGGAACTGGCTGTCCCCGGGCTCACCTGCATTCCTGCCTTGCCACAGCTGTTGATGGGCGGAGGCTTCTGGTCATCGCGCTACAAAGTGCTGCCTCTACCCCCACAGCGCAGAACGCGCCTAGGACGCGCCCGGGCATGATCCTGTCTGTGCCAGTCCGCGGCCAAACGTGGCTGGGCTGGGCCACCCCTTTTTAGATTCATCTTTGGGCCCGGAGCAAGGGGTAAGTGGTTTCTCGAATACCTCATATCCTGTAAGGGGCGATTTTACCACAAATAACTAAACTCCAGGATCATGGGAAACGGAAATTGGCGCCAAACTCAAAAAGGAAAGGGAAAATTAAACTCTGGTACAAATACACCGATAACTTATTACTTAACTACTGCAATGGGTCTAATTAATAATGAAATAGCCAATGCTGAGGAATGCATTGCTGTTACTAAAACAGCCTTGAACACTGCTTTAGAAGAAGCTTGATTTGAAACAGCAATTTTAGAAAGCGGAACCAATAACTCATTATGCTCAGGGGGAAATGCACCTATCCCATCTAATGCAAATAAAGATCATATTTATTGACAACTTCACTATAGTTATCTGTACTATCAGGCAGCACTGAAATGATTTCCCCCCTTCTAAATAAAGTAAGCAACCCAACCAAGCCATGCCACCTAGGTCCAACAAACAGACCAAAGTCTTAAAGATGAGTAAAGCACATAGAACAGAAGGTGATTTGGCACCTAGCATCCCGAAAAGTCTTGAAAGCTTATTCAAGAAGTTACGCGCGAAAACAGACACTATAGAAAGAAGGCTAATGGCAGAGATAAAAACTATTAAGCATGATGTTGAATCTATTGGGAAAATGATTAATGACAAAACATAACCAGAAAAAATATCCAACCTAATCAACAATATTAAGATTCCAAACATGGAACTACAGAGCCATCCATCGCAAAATGTGAGCTACAAAGTCCCCTTTGTCCCCCCTGAATCCGGCCAAGAAAAGGATAACGCAAACACATGCTTAGGAAACAGTCACCACATGCGTATAACTAGCAATACCATTAAGAACAGTAAAAGCATCACAGTCAATAGAACCTCTAGTTTGCTAAGAAATCCTCACGATACCAGGCACTTACCACCCGAGGCAACACCATACATTATCATATTGAAAGACGCCCCAAAGTTGGTAGAGGGGGCCACCACTGAAACATGGATGGAGCTAAAGAACAAGGTTGTTCATTGGTTTACTAAAAGTAGCAATTGTAGTGCAAATTTTCTTCCACAAGCATTTATTATGTTACAAAGAGTGAACTGGGTTGCTCCTTCAAGGAAAATCGGACAAAGGGACTGTGTTGTTGTAAACTTTTGCTCATCAGATCTGGCCAGACATCTTCTTAGAGACAGCCAAAGGATGAGGGAGACACGGCCAGATGGTGTCATAACAGTACCCCTTGGGCTTTTCTATAAACCAGAAGGAGAACAATTTCCATGTAATAGTTACAGCCATTCATCTATAGATAGGCATACGCCATTGCCAATAACAAACAGATTCGCCCCACTAGGAATATGTAGTGATCTTGACTGACTAACTAAGTACTCAACGCAAGACCTGAATACAACTGGTCAATCAATCAATCATTTGTAGAGCATGCTACATACCCGTGAGGGTCTCAAGGTGCTGGGGGGGGGGGGCTTGGGGGTTGCTGCTACTAGAAGAGCCAGGTCTTAAGAAGTCGTCTGAAGGGCATCAGGTCCTGGGTCTGACGTAGGCCAGTAGGGAGAGTGTAAGCCCTACACACCACGAATATTTAAACCAAATGCCGGGACAGTACTAAAAGAGCCAAAACCATATATAGAATTCGGTCCTTACAACGTGGAATATTGCTGGGATTAGAAATAAATTCGCGGATGAAGCATGGATAGATACAATTAAAGGTTGTCAATTGATCCTTTTACAAGAGACATGGGAGACTACAGCCTTCTATATCGAGGGATACTCTTCAGTAATAACACCAGCAATTCCCTCTCGCACCAGCAGGTCAAAAGGACGTCTAGCTACTCTAATTGCAGTCACATCTTCATTAACTCAGAGTAGACGCACTAGGAGGTGAACAAGACTCATACAGTGCCTATGATTGTATAGCGGTTGTTCTACAATTGATTTAAATAATTGCTTTGAGTCATGTCTCCCTTTTTGTAAATAGCCATTATTGAAACCTGTATAGCTCACTCAACTGTACACACGTTGTTTTGGTTAGTTCACAAATCACTTGGGACACATTGCACTTTGTATATTATATTGTATGTCGCAGTCAAATCAATTTTATTCATTTGCTATTTTGAAATACAAAAAATACAAAAAATGGTTTGAAACTGGTATGATTGTGTTTCTCTTTTTGTTGCCACCCTCTCTCCAATACTTGGATTGTTATCAAGCCTTAGTCTATTAAGTAATTGATAAAGTGATATGCCACAGGAACCATTGTTTTCTCCAACTTACCAGAGCGTGAAGTGTAAACAACTTTGCAAAATCCACGAACGAAGCAGAGTTCACTGCCCAGGGTTAATACATTTTCACTTAAAAAAAGGTTTCATGGACGTTTTAGTTAGACTCACATTTCACTTGTACAAAACCAGAAAAATTCAGCAGTTATAGCTACCTGAGCTAATTATAACTGTTGCGTGTTAATCTAGGTTCCTGATCGATACTGTGACCTTATGCCCCTATTCGGCTATAAATCCATTTATTCCCTATATTGGCATAACCGTTCAAGTGCGATTTTCTGAAAAGTCATCTCTGGCCTCACACGAACAGAGCCACATTCCAGCATGACTCTCTGCTACTTCCTTTGCGACCAATTAGTGCAATGACAGAGCAGCAGTCACTATCTGATATTCCTAGATAACACTCCGAGTTCTTCAACAAGATAAAAACTTAGCAAACCTGGAAATCCCCGCTTGCTATGTTTTGATTAGTAATGGAACTCTAATGAGCAACTGATAACTATCACTTCCTAGTGACATCTTTAATTGACGTCTTATGTCCAGCAAACTTGCGTCAAACCCGGCACCTGTCAGGTATAAATATTACCAACGTTGCCTTAAGCAATGTTCGTTGCCTGTTGCTGATGCCAGCTGCCTGCATGACCCTGTGTTGGTAAATCTAGCACTCTGTCGCTGCAGCCTGCTATCCTGTGGTGGTGAAGCTGCTGATACCATTATCGCCGCTAAAGCGCGACCTATGGTGCAGTACGCTTAAGGAGCTGAACAGCCGTCCCTCTGCGAAGACATCCCGCAGATTCCAGCTGCCCGCGGACGCTGTCCCCCCTCCTTCCTCGACGCGCTGAAGAGAAGCCGCTGCCTTTCTCGTGCAGAGAAATCCAGTCCCGGCGCTTCCGGTTTACCCTCGCGGGTGACTGGGATATCGAGAGAGACCCCTGAAGGAGATACCAATCCTCCATCATTCTATTCAGAGGTATGGTGTTGACTAAACCCTTAGACGAGAATTCTTGAAACAAACCTTGGCAAAACCAACTTAACTTAAGCTACTTACTTACTCCCCTTCTCACGTGTTAGGCTTAGGTCAGGCACACTGGGGTAGGCTTAGTTAGAAGCACCAGTTGAGTATGTTAGCCTAATGTATATATGACTGTATATATGTTTTATTACTTTTAAACCATTGTATGGCTAAGAAACCATATCAATGCTTTTGCAGTTCTATTTCGCAATACTTATCTTACTGTACGTACTTTTTATAATAATAATTATTGCAATTGTGGCAATACATTTCTCTTGTACGGGAAGAAAGACTGTTCAATAAATGTTAACCTTTATTGATACACGCCCGTCTCTCTATTCTCTACATCTCGTGAAAGTAAACTGCACTAGACTGACTGAGTAAAATACAGGTCTATTGTTTCACACGACCCTAGAGATTGACTCTTGATCTGAGGAGCAAAGTTGTCATTTTGCACGGTTGTTGGAAAACTGAATCCCTTCTTGTCTGTGCCAAGGAAGCTGATCACTTCCTATGCAGAGAAGAAAGTTTCCAGTGACCTCTGAGCTAGTTGGTAACACAACCCAATTAAGTTTAGCATAGTCAGTGGAGGCCTGGAATATAAGCAGTTCCACGTTGATACTACTGTTTATGTTATTCCAATGCGCAGGGCCTAGCGGGAAACTAGGAACTACACTACATGGCGCCCAACGTTTGGTAAGGCGATAAACTAACGCAAGACAGTAGAGTAACTCAGTCGTGCATATTTCACACAGACCCCTTTCTCCCGTAAATACTCCAATAGACGTCTGGAGTGGGTGAAAGGTTAAAATCCGCCCGACCTTAGTAGGAAGAGATTCCTATGTAAAGCTCTGGTTTATTCAACGTTGAAGGATACAGTGTTCCAAAATATTGTGCACCTAATCTTTGTCTCCTTGGAGACCTACTCTGCAAAGCCTGCATTTTTTAAATGTCAGACAGTGAAGAAGAGAGGGAAGCAGCTAGGCTGGCTTCCATACTGATAGAGGAGGACTCGAGTCTCCTACAGGCAGACCCGGATGCTATAATCATCCCGGTTCACTTAAGAAGATCTATAACTTTAAAACTTATAGAAAACGGACTGACACCTCAAGGTGGTACAGTAATTTTCGTGATAGAGGCTCACGAGTATCGGCAGACAGAGGTATTCTATTCATGGATAAACTTTCCAGCGGCAAACGCTAGAACACAAGAGTTTCACTATTACAAAATAGAGGAACCTCCGGGAGAGTACGCTCCTTTCGAGGAGATTGAAATCCCACTTAAATTTCAAGAGCACCTGCTCTGGTTTAATGGCGCCCTAAAACACAATAATCACATAACCAGGCTCGGTCCACTAGGTAGACCAGGAGCAACGTGGCCGGTTCTAGCCAGCTACACACCACATCCTGACATTGCAAGAATGTCTAAGGAAGAGCTGTTAGTACAGCTAAACACATTAATAAAAATACATAGGCAATTAGTCCAATATGTAATGCGGACTGCAACAGTCCAGCCAGCTGTTAATTCACACCAGCTGACCCCTCACCAGGGGAACACAAATAAAATAACACCACAGAACATACAGTCATGTCTTGGTAAAACACCCGTAAAACGGGAAAAAATTCCTTTCTGGTTAGCACAGAAAATCACTCAAATAGAGGCAGTATTTCCTGATACTACCCCTGTTGAGAAACACAGAATCTTGACCATCTGCCCTCCTATGGGAATCGCACCACACGTGGAGGACTGTGACACTTGGGGTACAGTCTTTGCTTCCATTTATACAAAAACACACGGTGTTCCGTCTAAGGCGGTAATACCAGAAGTGCTAAAACAGATTCAAAATGAATTCGGTCCAGAGCCCGCTTTAAATCTAGGATGAAATTACTGAAAGACTTCAAGCAGGTCTCGGCTATATTATTAGCCAACATTAGAGGAGAAGCAGCATCTGTGGCGATTCGCCAGAAGTTGAGGAAAACAGATATAAAAGATCCTGTTGAGCTTGCAAAAATCATAGAAAAATGCTATGAAGAATTAGGTAGAGACAGCTTGGGTGGGAAACCAGTAAAACCCCAACTGCTCGAAAGTCCTGAAAAATTATTTATTAAAAATAATTCAAACACTCCTAAAAAGAGCTGGGATGGAAATAAACAATCCACTCCCAAGGAAAAAGTTTTCCAGTCCAGAGGAAGGTCTCCTCGACGGAGGGAAAGAACTCCGACTCGAGAACGCCAGTCTCCCCAGCGGGAGCCCTCTGAGAAAAGATATAACCTTAGAAATAGGGATAATCTGAAAAAACCTGATAGATATCAAAGTATTGATACACGTCCCTCTCGATCTCTTCCACAGAATTCGGAAGGAAGAGGACGGTCAGACCCAGGAGAGCACACCAAGTCCAAAGACAAGGAACCTGCTCAGAGTAAAAAATCTCAATTTCCTAAAAAGAAGGTAGCCAGTATTAGAGTAATCAACCATGCCGAGGATACTGAGGACACAGTTGAAAAACGGGGAGTGGGCATTGACAATGTTGGACAGTGCAGCAGAAATCAGTATAGCGCGCAAGAACTTGATGAGTCATCTAGAGACAGTGGACACGAATGAGTACATTCAGGTTGAAACTGCCGACACCAGACTTAGCGAGCCCCATAAAATATACGAAATAACATTGCGTATGGAGGGTGATAAGACTAGGAAAATTAAGGGTCTGTTTTGGGATAAGCTCTCAAAAGGCTATGATATTCTGTTAGCTGAAAAAGATTGGCCCCCAGAGTTTGTCAGGGAGTGCCCTCGTGGCGAAGAAGTGATTATGCCTGCCTTCTCGAATCACATACCGATTCATAAAAAATATACATATGCACGGAAATGGGCAGTAGCCCAAGCACCTGCATTGTATAAAAATCATGTAGGATGGGATGAGGACTCTCCTCCTCACAAAATCCAACTAAAAAGTGAACCAACTGCCCAACGGCAGTATCCCATAAAGCAAGAAGCTAAAAAACAGGTCAGGGAGATCTTAGATCGACTTGAATACCAGGGGGTGATTGAAACATGCACCTCTCAAATGAACAATCCTTTGTTTCCTGTCTCCAAGCCAGACAATTCATATCGTCTAGTTTTGGACTACAGACATCTTAATACATGTTGCAAAACTTTTGCAGTACAGAACTCGCATAGTGCAGCCCTAATGAATAACATAGTTAGGAAAAAATATAAAACGACATTAGATATATCTAATGGTTTCTTTTGTCAAAACATTGCACCAGAAAGCAGATATTTGACCGTTTTCTCCGCATTTGGGTCGCAGAAAAAATTCTGTCGACTCCCACAGGGGTTCAAGAACAGCCCAGGACTATTCTCAGCTAGGGTAACAGAGTTACTACAAATCTATGATGATGAAGCATTATCTTACGTAGATGATATTTATCTCACAGACGACGACTTGGATACTCACTTGAAGAGAGTGAACACCATTATACTTGGGTTCGCAGCAGAGGGTTACAAATTCAACTTTAAAAAGTCCCGAATTGCCCATCTGACAGTACTATTTTTAGGGTACGAATTATCAAGTGAAGGGAAAAGCCTAGCGGACAACTTCTTAGAGAAGTGCGCTGTACTCCAAGCTCCAAAAACGCTGAAGAATTTACAATCCATTCTAGGTTTTCTGAATTTCGGAAGAACTTACATCCTAAATTACGCAGAGAGGGTTAAACCTCTCTACGAACTAATAAAACCTGATTTTAAACAAATCAATTGGACTCAAAAACACACAGAAATTTTGAGATCACTGCAAACAGACATGTTAGCAAAAACAAAATTAGACACACGTGACAACACACGTGATCTTGTAATCCGAGTCATCCCAGGAAGATGCGGATTCACGTACCTAACCTCTAATGAGGGAGAAAAGGTACCAATAGCTTACAAATCACATTTGTACACAAAGGCTGAAATAAAATTCAGTTCAACGGAGAAAATTCTAACTGCAGTTCAGACTGCTGTAGCGAAAGAAAGGCCCCTAGCACAAGGTAAACGAATAATAATCGTAACACCCATACCGGCTTTAGAAGCGGTAACTAAAGCAAGCATTCCTAATGCTAAAGCTTTGCATCCAAGATGGATTCAGTGGGTTAATTCTCTTGCTGCAACAGACGTAGTTTACGAATTTGATCCTAACTTAAAAACACAGGAATTTTTACAATATGAATATGAATGTCCTCTGCCAATTGAAATCCTGCCTCTCGAGGAATACGGAAGTATTATATATACTGACGGATCAGCACAACCCGCAGTTGGGGGTAAGCAAGCTTACAGTGCTGCGTGCGCGATTGTAAAAGGTCGCTGGCACAAAGGAAAATTTAGACCACTGGTCACCAAAACACAATCTCTAGGAGATTGCTCGGCTCAACGAGCTGAATTAGTAGCATTTAAGATGGCGCTAGAAAATTCCGATCGCGAATTCCCCACACTAATAGTGTGCGATTCTTTTTATTGCGTACAATCTTATAATGAATACTTGCAGAATTGGGTGGAAAATGGTTTCAAAGATGCAAAAGGTGGCACAATAAAGCATAAAATGCTTTGGGAACAGGTAGTTCTTTTACAAAAAGAACTACAAAAGACTCACGTGATACATACACTGAGTCATCAACGTGATGGCGTTCACGTTGCAGGGAATTCATTGGCTGATGGAGCCGCGAAGGCAGCTGTGCAAACGGCTTCCGTAGCTGCGATAACTCGGTCACAAACAAAAATAGACAGCGATATTCTACAAGCTGTCAGTATGTCAGTAAAAAATGATAAGAAAACACTCCCAAAAGGCTTTCCTGAAAAGTACTTGTACTTAACGGATATAAATAATGTTCCTTTTGCTCGAATCCCTGGAGTGGGGGATAGAGTAATTCCAAACAGGGAACACAGACTAGGACTAATCAAAGCGGCACACGAAGGACTTGCTTCTGCACACGCTAGCGTTACCGCAACAATATCACTATTAAAACAGAGATATTGGTGGCCTCGCTTGAGAATACAAACTAAAAAGTATGTATTAGAATGCGACATATGCCAAAGGATAAAAGTATCAACAGTAAAACGACCAGCGCAGACACCCCTTCTCATCTCGGATAAACCATTTGCATGCGTTTACCTGGACCACTGTGGTCCCCTACAAAGGGACGGCAACTATAGATATATCATGGTAGCAGTGGATTCCTGTACGAGGTTCATATGGATGTGGCCCCAGCGCTCGGCTGACGCTAGAACGGTTATAAAAGATTTGCGAGTCTTTATCGGCACATACGCAATTACCACGTTCCATTCTGACCAGGGTCCTGCTTTCAGCTCTCGAGCCTATAAGGAGGCCATGGCTAGCATGGGAATTGGGTTGCGGTATTCTTGTCCGTCACACCCGGAAGGGAATAGTGTGGTAGAAAGAAAAAACCGGGACATAAAGCAATCTATAACAGCGAAGGTATTAGGTTCAGGCGCTGGGTGGGTCAAACATTTAATAAGTGTCCAGACTAGTCTTAACAACATGCCAAGAAATTCTCTAAAAGGTTTCAGCCCATACGAACTATTGTTCGGAATTAGAATGCGAGTTCAGGACCTCGATAGTCAAATGTCAGTGGTACAAGAAGAAACAAAGCACTTTGATGTAAAGGATCGTTTGGCTGTTTTACAGGAACTGAATGAAACAAGAAAATCATTAAGCAACATAAATTTAAAGCAACAGCCAAGTACCACTGACGAGGCACCACCCGCAACAGCCCCAGCAAGGCCTGTCTGGATTCCAAAGATTGGGGATCTAGTCAGAGAAAAGATCGCGGTTAAGAAGGAATTTGGGCCTTCTTACAGAAAAGCAGTACCTGTCTTAGCAGTCACCGGAACAAGATCAGTTGTGCTACCGCCCCTTGCTGGTAAAAAGGAGAACAGAGTCGTGTCTATCGATCTGGTAAAACCACAAGCATGTGGCCTATAATCAACAGTAGGCCCAGTGGACTCCCAAGAAACAACAGAATACCCAAACTTGCAACAATCCAAGAGGTTCAAACTGAAAGACTAATCACATTCGATCAGCCTGCAGTGCACAATGAAGGACTATGCAATAATGCCATGGAACTCGTGCCTCTTGAAACACAGATTGAAACAGTTCGTCAAGAAACAACACCAGTCTACAATGACGTGGCATCAGAAAGTGCTACCGAGAGACAGATTGAAAGAACAATCCCATCAATTGACAGAACTGCCTCTGGTTATTTCATCAACTTCGACAACTTCTCTGAAGATTTAAACGACCCCGAAGTGATGCCAGAAACAAAAAAGTCTTTTAAAGAAAAAGCAACGGAACTCTTTCATCAACTGAAGAAAATCTACCTTGTTTCCCCTTGGCTAGAGTTCTGGTTCGGTCTAGGTGTATTTTTCCTCCTGCTTTGGCTCATCATGGTACTATGTTTGGGAAAATTCATTGAAGGAAAATATATTACAATGGACACAGCAAGTCAGAACATCAACCTAGTCCTGAAACCACACAGATCATCCCACGTGAAGAAAAGAGAACTGTCAACAGTAAATGTCACAGCAATTCCAATACCTGGTGGGGTAGTATGGGAGAAAACGGACTATGAGATATATGGTCCGGTCGAAATCCTTAAGTATCCTCATCAACTAAAGGTTTCCTTAAGTGACTTTGTGACACCAAGTACATTCTCTGATGATTGGGACTTTAACAGTATTAATGACATGATGTCTGATTTAGTAATGTCAGCTAGATTCACAGATCATGATTATTTACAAGGTTCATCTAGTTATGAGCAGTTATTCTGTTACACCCACTATGGGGATCATTACTTGCATAAATCTGCACAGCCTAGAAATGTTTTTATGTATAATCAATGGGAACATTGTTCTACACCACCTAAAAGCAGTTCTAAAGCATTTTTTGAGAAATTCAAATATTTTTCAGGGTTTAACACCAGTGATGCAGAAACGTTTTATTATAAACTGTTAGATAAAACAGGAATGAAAACAATGCTGACAAATTCTAAATTGATATATTCAGAAGCATTTTATGACAAAATGATGACATTTGGTTTTGATTATTGGAAAAATAATATTGAAACGAAAACAATTTGGGGTACAAAAGATTGGCAGGTGCAAGGCATTGAAGCACTATTTAGAACCTGCATGATACCAGAACAAATGTTGTTTTTAAATGACACTATACACCAAACATCTTGTCTTGGCCTAGCTAAGATCAAAGACCTTAAAACACCGTCTATTCCAAAGCCAATACCTGAGAATACAACCACAGATATTGAGTTAGACGTGTCACAAATTTTACATTTCAACAGAACACATCCTGATTGGAAAAAGTGGTTAATCTGGCCTACAGACACAAATAGCTGTCAAGATAGATTCCTGAATAAAACACAGGGTTTAAAAATGACCAGATTAGACTCTAGATACTCCCAGAGACAACATCCAGGGATTATAACAACATACAGTGTAGGGAAACTCTGCCTCGAATGGCTAACTACATCCACACTGGCTGAAATTAAGCAACACTTATCTTTATTAAAAGATGGTGCTGATTTGCGCGATTTCATTCTTGGACCACGCAAACAGCGTCAAAAGCGTTTCATAGCGACCAGTATCTATGCTGCTTACAATCTATATGGAAATTACCATACACTCATTCTTGCTATAGTGACAGCGACAAAAATGTATTTCTTAGTGGTGAGAATTGTAAACATTCACTAAGCAGTATACTTTTGTGTCAGGGTATTAATTTACACGGAGCATGTGATGGAAATTCAAACAACCTTTCATGCCACCAGCTAGTCACACCTGCAACTCAGATAGAGCCCTTCTTTATGCAACTCGCAAACGGGAGTTACATTCTTAGAACGGATCACAGATGTTGTGGCCTGACGCCAGGGAAAAGTTATCTAATAGAAGTAACGTCCATGGTCAAATGTTGTATGCAAGCATTGTTCCCGAGCGGGCCTCCAGACATAGTGACTCCCCTCTGGCCTCGTCTGAATCTCTATTCTATACGAATTGATACATTAAGCAAAATGAAATCTGTACTTTTACAGACAACAGTGCCTATAACGTCATCTAAAGAGACGTATGATCTTCTAGTCGCAAGGACGACTACTGAAGTTCATGACCTTTTATCAACAAATTGCCCAGTGCATTTCGTAGAAATGTTCAGCCAACTCCTTAACATGTCTAGTGCAACAAGCATCCCAGGCATATTTAAGACAGTTTTTACGGGACTGCTAACACCCTTCCAGGCAGTTTTGGGAATCTTTCCTAATTTTGTGCACTCCATTTTTGGCGGCATACCATTATTTTTGGGACTCATCGCAGGGATTCTATTTTTGACCCTCCTGCTACGTTATGGCAAGCCTCGGCTCAGACATAGCTCCCATGGGAATGGAAGAGACAATCCTAGCAATGCGCTACCGGGACAGGATAACTAACGTCCTTGGATTGGCCAGGCTGAGAGATCTAAACATGACCTGGTTCCTTTCATTCAGACCGATATGGCAAAATTGCATTTTACCTGTGCTACGGTGTATGCTTTGCGGCGATGAATGCGTGTTGGACATCTGTCTTTCACTTCCATCAGCAGTACCAATGGACGTCGATACTTTGCTCAGTCCAATAACGGCTCACGCATTGTGTTGTCCCCAGCGGCTACCAATCCTGATGACGGCATTTGTGGAGACTCCTGTACTACAGCCAAGTGGTAACAGTGGAGCGAGTGACAAAAGCAACATCATCCAGGTACAACGTTCTGTGAGCATTGCTGCTCCCGACTATGATGACAGCAATCATTCTCACACCTGCCAAGTTACAGCGCTATCTATTTTGGTTGAACTATCACCTGAATTTGTAGACCAATTCTTTGAGAGCCTGTCTGATACGATGTTCTCACCCACAGAGAAACAATAACTTTTAGAAGCTTTTCCGACACACAGCGTTCCCATGAACTCTGAATTCGGCCTTCAGTTTTGATCAACAAAAACTGCCAAGAGCTATGGAAATCTATTTTCTTTAAATTGGACAATTTTTCTAATATTGACCTTTTTTGGCACGAACAATTCTTTGCTTAACGTAAAAACTATTCTTAGAGAACAGAAGCTTCACACTTCTATTTCTAAACACATCTAGAGACATAACAACGTTACACCAGCCTCTAGCACACATGTTATTACAATGCATTTTTATGTGATGATTTATCTCGCATTTCTTCTGTCAGAGATACTTCATGTGTAATTCTTTATGCATAATCGTTCATTGATTTCATATGCAATAATTTTTTAATGATTACTATGCTTTAAAAAACGTGCAGTACCTAAATTCCATGTATTACTAGTACGCCTATTTCGAATGCATTTATGTATTTTGGGGTGGGCAATGTTACACATGCATCTAATTGCTTAGTTTTAGTAATTTTGATGGACATTAACCCGTGGAGTGGGTGTTGCGTGTTAATCTAGGTTCCTGATCGATACTGTGACCTTATGCCCCTATTCGGCTATAAATCCATTTATTCCCTATATTGGCATAACCGTTCAAGTGCGATTTTCTGAAAAGTCAGCTCTGGCCTCACACGAACAGAGCCACATTCCAGCATGACTCTCTGCTACTTCCTTTGCGACCAATTAGTGCAATGACAGAGCAGCAGTCACTATCTGATATTCCTAGATAACACTCCGAGTTCTTCAACAAGATAAAAACTTAGCAAACCTGGAAATCCCCGCTTGCTATGTTTTGATTAGTAATGGAACTCTAATGAGCAACTGATAACTATCACTTCCTAGTGACATCTTTAATTGACGTCTTATGTCCAGCAAACTTGCGTCAAACCCGGCACCTGTCAGGTATAAATATTACCAACGTTGCCTTAAGCAATGTTCGTTGCCTGTTGCTGATGCCAGCTGCCTGTATGACCCTGTGTTGGTAAATCTAGCACTCTGTCGCTGCAGCCTGCTATCCTGTGGTGGTGAAGCTGCTGATACCATTATCGCCGCTAAAGCGCGACCTATGGTGCAGTACGCTTAAGGAGCTGAACAGCCGTCCCTCTGCGAAGACATCCAGCAGATTCCAGCTGCCCGCGGACGCTGTCCCCCCTCCTTCCTCGACGCGCTGAAGAGAAGCCGCTGCCTTTCTCGTGCAGAGAAATCCAGTCCCGGCGCTTCCGGTTTACCCTCGCGGGTGACTGGGATATCGAGAGAGACCCCTGAAGGAGATACAATCCTCCATCATTCTATTCAGAGGTATGGTGTTGACTAAACCCTTAGACGAGAATTCTTGAAACAAACCTTGGCAAAACCAACTTAACTTAAGCTACTTACTTACTCCCCTTCTCACGTGTTAGGCTTAGGTCAGGCACACTGGGGTAGGCTTAGTTAGAAGCACCAGTTGAGTATGTTAGCCTAATGTATATATGACTGTATATATGTTTTATTACTTTTAAACCATTGTATGGCTAAGAAACCATATCAATGCTTTTACAGTTCTATTTCGCAATACTTATCTTACTGTACGTACTTTTTATAATAACAATTATTGCAATTGTGGCAATACATTTCTCTTGTACGGGAAGAAAGACTGTTCAATAAATGTTAACCTTTATTGATACACGCCCGTCTCTCTATTCTCTACATCTCGTGAAAGTAAACTGCACTAGACTGACTGAGTGAAATACAGGTCTATTGTTTCACACGACCCTAGAGATTGACTCTTGATCTGAGGAGCAAAGTTGTCATGTTGCACGGTTGTTGGAAAACTGAATCCCTTCTTGTCTGTGCCAAGGAAGCTGATCACTTCCTATGCAGAGAAGAAAGTTTCCAGTGACCTCTGAGCTAGTTGGTAACACAACCCAATTAAGTTTAGCATAGTCAGTGGAGGCCTGGAATATAAGCAGTTCCACGTCGATACTACTGTTTATGTTATTCCAATGCGCAGGGCCTAGTGGGAAACTAGGAACTACACTACATAACGTATGCCCCCACAATGCACTGCTTATGACCACACATATTACATCATTCATGACATGGTCATTGACATCACTGATGACATCTCAAATGACATCACTGATGACATCTCAAATGACATCACTGATGACATCACCCAGTGAGTGTAACTTTTTGCTAATAGTTTATATTTGTTAACATATATAATACGCTACCACAAAAGGGAAATTAGTATAGTAGATGCACAAATAATGAGTGATACTAATTCTAACATATATTATGTGAAAGGTAGTTTGAATGTGTGTATCTGTCGGTGTGTGAGTGGGTGTCTGAGTGACTGTATAGGTGTGTGATTGGATGTATGTGTATATAAGTGGGTGTGTAAGTATCTGTGTGTGTGAGTGAGTGGCTGTGTAAGTGGCTGTATTGGTGAGGGAGTGGTGTGTGTGTCAGTAATTGTATGGGTGATGGAGTGGGTGTCTGAATGGCTGTATGAGTGAGTGACAATGTGTAAGTGGCTGCATGGGCGAGTGAGCGGTTGCTTGAGTGGGTGTTCGGTTAAGTGAGTTGGTGTGTGACTGGCTGCACTGGAGAGTGTTTCTCTGTGTGAATAGCTGTATGGGTGAGTGAGTAGATTTTGGGAGAGCTTGTATGGATGTGTGAATGGTATGTTAGCGGTTGTGTGGGTGTTTGAGTGAGTGTGTCTGAGTGTTTGTATGGGTGAGTGAGTGGTTGTGTTGATAGGATGTATAGGTGAGTGAGTGGTTGTATGAATAGCTGTATGGGTGAGTAGGTGGTTGTCTGAGTAGCTGAGTGAGTGAGGGGGCATGTGAGTGCCTGCATAGGTGAGGGAGTGGGTGTGTGAGTTGTTTATGGTTGAGTGAGTAGTTGTGCAAGTACTTGTATGGGTCTGTGAATGGGTATGCAAGTGGTTCGATATGGGTGTGAATGGATGTGTGAGTGGTTGTGTGGAATATGTAATCAGTGATGTCATTTGGGCTGTCATTAGTGATGTCATAAGTATTCACTGACCATGTCATGAGTGATGTAATATGTGAGGTCATAAATAGGGTATTGTGGGGGCGTAAGTTATAGTTAGCTCAGATACTATAATTTCTTTGGTTTTATATGAGTGAAATGTAAGCCTAACTATAAAGCCCCTGCAACTTTTGTTTTTTTCAGTGAATTTCTAAGTTTTTTAATTCTATTTCCTAACTATAACGTCTCTGTAACCTTTGTTTTCCTCAGTGAATTTACTTTTTTTTTACATTCTATTTCCTAACTGTAACCGATAACATTTGAGAGTGGGCATGTGAGTGGCTGTGCAGGTTTGGTTAGTGGGTGTGTGAGTGGGGGAATGTCTGAGAGAGTCTGTGAGTGGTTGTGTGAGTGGTTGTGTGAGTGTCCGAGTGTGTCTGTGTGTGTGTCGGTAAGAGTCTGATGGTGGTCTGGGAGTGGGTGTGTCAGTCTCTGAGTGGATCTGTGAGTAGGTGCATGAGTCTCTGAGTGGGTCTGTGAATGGTAACTAGGTGTGGGCATAAAATTCTGTTCCACTCTTGGAATTTGCAGAATTCAGCAACTCCACGTTCCATGGATAACGAAGAGTTACCAATAAACTCCACACTCCACAACAGAGTCAAATTCTTTTGTGCCATAGGTGAGCATGATCGAGCAGGAGTGAACGTGACTGCAACCTGTAGTGCACCAGGAGGCCCAAGCCTTTTTCAGTGTAAAGAAAGGGGGCGGGGTCTCTGATGATATTTCATCAATCCGGCTGTCGGGGACTTACTGGTGGTAACAATAAGGGTACTTAGCCCCAATGACCCTCAGCAGTCAAGGGGACTTCATCTCCCAACCAGTAGAATGCCAGGAGGCCCCTGTACAGAGGGGTTAAGGAAGGAAGCGGGGTCTTAGATGATGTCTCAGTGGTCTGGCTGTGGGGGACTTACTTTTGGCAACAATAGGGGTTCTTTGTAACCCTGGGTGTAGTTCAAGAAGTAGCGCTACGCTTAACTACGTGAAGTGCACTTCGCACTACGCGAGCTACGCGTAGCACTACCCGAACTGCGTAGTACCCTGTTCGCACTGTGCAAGATGCCGTTTTCAATGATTGCACAGTGAGGACAAGCATCCGGCACTGTGCAATCATTGAAAATGGCACCTTGCGCAGTGCGAGCTGTAGTTTTCTGCAGCTAAAGTAGATTTTTACTTCAGCAACAGCTTTCTCATCGCGGACCAGTAATTTCTTATCGCGAGCATATGCGAACACTCGCAAAGAGAAACCTGACCTCCCCGCATTGAGAATCTCGCCAGGAGGTTTATTTTCCACGCCCGCGATTGGCAACTTGATCTTGCTGATCGCGAATGAGGAAAAAGGCTTGCCGGGATGTCATTTTGTTTGCTCGCGGTCGCCAACTTGACGTTGAGGGCCACAAGCAAGCAAAAAAAAACCGCTGCACTACGCTAAGCTACGAGTGTTTGCACTGTGCTACGTGCAGTTTGCGTAGTGCGAAGTAGCGGAAACTTCGCAAACTACGTGAGCGTAGCGTTGTGCTTTGCCCAGGATTAGTTCTTGGCCCCCAACAACCCTCAGCAGCCAAGGGGACATCATCCTCTAACCAGTAGTACCCAGGAGGCCCTATGCAGAATGGTTAAGAAATGGAGCTGGCCTCTGGCCACGTCTCAGCAATCCCATGGTGGGGGACTCACTTGTCACAATAGGGGCTTTGGCCCACAATGACCCTCAGCAGCCAAGGGGACCTTATCCCCCCAAGCAGTAGTACGCCAGGATGCCCCTCTGCAGAGTGGTTGAGAAAGGGGGTGTGATCTCCCATGACGTTTCAGCAATCCATCTCTGGGGAACTTACTTGTGGCAACAATAGGAGTTCTTGACCCCCAATGACCCTTCGCAGCCAAGGGGACTAAATCCCCCACTCAGTGGTGCACTAGGAGGCCCCTGTCTCGAGTGGTTGAGAAAGAGGGTGGGGCCTACGATGATGTCTCTACAATCCGGCTGTGGGCAGGGCCGGACTGGGAAACAAAACTGGCCCTAGCAAAGAGCTTGGCCGGCCCCCCTGGGAGCGGCCGAGCTGGTTTCCAGGGCCGGTTTTGGACAATTTTGTTACAGGGCCGCAAAAACGGCCCTGTAACAAAAACGCCCCCACAGGGGCCCAAAATCGGCCCCCACTCTAGCGGCCCACCGGGGAAACGCCCGGTGCCCGCTACGGCCAGTCCGGCCCTGGCTGTGGGGGACTTACTTTTGGCAACAATAGGAGTTCTTGGCCTCCAATGACCCTCAGCTACCAAGGAGACTTCATCCCCCAACCAGCAGAGCACCAGGAGGCTCTTGTTCAGAGTGGTGGAGAAAGGGGGCTGGCCTCCGACCACATCTCAGCAATAGCACTGTGGAGGACATATTTGTTGCAACAATAGGGGTTCTTGGCCTGCAATGACGCTAAGCAGCTAAGGAGACTTCATCCCCCAACCAGTACTACACCAGGAGGCCCTGTGCAGAGTGGTGAGAAAGGGGGCAGGGCCTCCGACGATGTCTCAGCAATTCTCAGGAAGCTCGTTTTTGACCTTTATTTTGCCTGTTACTGGTTGTTGCTGACCTTTATGCTGTCTCTTTCTGCTCCTTTCTCACCTTTATTTTGTCTCGTTCAGCTCATTTCTCACCTATATCCTGCTTCTTTCTGCTCGTTTCTCACTTTTATTTTGCCCATTTCTTTTCATTTCTCGCCTATATTATGCCTCTTTCTGCTCGTTTCTCACCTTTGCCTTGTCTCTTTCTGCTTGTGTTTGACCTTTATTTTGCCTCTTTCTGCTCCATTCCCACCTTTCTTTAGTCTCTTTCTCCTCAATTCTCACCTTTTTCTCCTTCTTTCTGGTCCTTTCTCAGCTTTTTCTGCCTCTTTCTGCTCATTGCTGACCTTTATTCTGTCTCTTTCTCCTGGTCTCTCACCATTATCACCCCTCTTTGTGCTAATTTGGGACCTCTATTCTGTTACTTTCTGCTCGTTTCTGACCTTTATCTTGCCTCTTTCTGCTCATTGCTGACCTTTATTTTGCCTATTTCTGCTAATTTCTGACCTTTATTCTTCCTACTTCTGCTCAGTTCTCACTTTTATCTTGCCTATTTGTGCTCATTGCTTACCTTTTATCTGCATCGGTCTGCTCATGCCGGACCTTTATTCTGCCTATTGCTGCTCGTTTCCGACCTCTATTTAGCCTCTTTCTGCTGATTTCTGACTTTAAATCTGCCTTTTTCTGCTCATTTCTCAAATTTCTTCTGCTTCTTTCTGCTCGTTGTTGACCTTTATTCTGCCTCTTTCTGCTAATTTCTGACTTCTATTCTGCATCTTTCTGACATTTTTTCCCTCTTTCTGCTGGTTGCTGACCTTTATTCTGTCTGTGTCTGCTCATTGCTGACCTCTACTTTATCTCTTTGTGCTTGTTACTGACCTTTAGTCTGCCTTTTTTTTCTGCTCATTTCTCACCTTTATCTTGCCTATTTTTGCTCATTTCTGACTTTGAGTTTGCCTCTTTATGGTCCCTTCTCAACACAGGGGGATCCTGAATGCCCTTGTGGTCCTTGCCGGGTCCCTACACCTACTGGGTCCTGTCATTGTTCTCACAGATAGGGAGCTGCTAAATATGCAGCTCTCTGTCTATGACAGCAATCCGTTTGTCTGTTTCCCTGCCTGCTTGACAGTGGCTAGTGAAACAGATGAAACCTCTGCTTCCATCAAGCAAGAGTATTTTCTCAGCTCTCCCTTGCTGGAAGCGAAGTGTTTGCTCTGATTTGGCGGAAGCTGTTAACGCTCCCATCAAGTCACAGCAAACAGCTGTGTCTCAGGGGTGGGCACCCTGGGACATAGCAGGAACCGTCTCTGAGGGGGTGGTCCACAGGGCCATGTAGGGCTCCAGGAGGGGGGGCAAGTGCCCCCCTCCTTCTCTTTGCCCGGGCCGCCGAGGGGAGATGGTGGTCCCTGATGCTGAGAAAGATCCAGGAGAGGAGCAGGTGTGTGGGGGAGATCTCTACGCAGCCCCACTCCATTATTAAGTTAGCCCTGGGGAGGTGGTGATCCCCGGGTTTCAGGGGGAGTCTGAGCGGCCCCCCTGAGCATTTATTAAAACGCCCCGGGGAGGTGGTTAATCCCGGGACTCAGTGTCAGCTAGGCCCCCCAAACATTTAATTAGAAGTCCCAGGAAGTTGGTGGTACCTGGGGCATTTTTAAGCCCTTTGAGAGGGGCTCCATGCAACCAACTTCACTTTTATATCAATCCCTGCATGCCCCCAGGAACTGGTCCATCGGGAGCTATAATTCAAACAAGTATGGGGGCACGCGCTCGTTTAAAAAATAAAATTGCCACAGATTCATGATATTCACGAATTTGCAGCAATTTTTTGTCTTGTTAAATGCCTTTATGTCATAGCCGGGATCCAATGGAACTCCAACCCCAAGGCTTGGGGTCAGGGTATTCCTACCCGGCCCCCTATTCTTTTTTTTAACTTTTTTTGTGGGACTCGTGAGTCCCAAGATGGCTGCCAACACTTCCTGGTTGAAGTGCTGGCAGCCAATGAGATCTCTGCATTTCCCTGCATGAGCTCGTTATTTTTCGCAGCGTCCTGGTGGCCACAGATATCACTAACTGTATATTCTAAATATTCCCAACAACAACTGAACAGATTCACACCAAATAACTGAAAGCGTGATTTGTATAATCAAATCCTAATTTCTGCAAAATTTGTTATTATTCTGTTTAGTGCTTCGGGCTGCAGCTTCGACTAAAGGCCCAATAGGAATTAACATGGGAAATGCGCCTTTTTGTGGACCTCCCCGAGCCACCCATGAAAATTAGGGGTGCAGGGTATCCCTAACCAGCCAATTTTTATTTCATTTATTATTTTATTTTTATGTTTTGTTATTTTTTTACAAAAAAAAGTTTTATTGTATAAACCAAAATTCTACATTCATACAGACAGCGAACCATAAATGAGACATCTAGTAAAGATTAACAACCATCTTCAGACTCTTCTCTCATTTCGCCATCTTCTTCCTCCTCTTCCACTCCTCGGATATAGAGGACATTATTACAACTATTCAGGACTTCACCCAGATGTCCAGATAACGTCCCATCAATGTATTCTTCTGTGTTTGCCAGGTGCATGTTCATATATCCATCGACAGATACTAGATACCCTTTGTATTCCATTTCCCATTTTAGTTTGACCATTACTGGCTTGCCAGTCAGTCCATTGAGGAAAGGCTCAGGGTTCAGTGGTAAACTCATGCTGGGTTAATTTTCCCTCACCGGGAAAACACTAAATATTTCTCCCCCAGGGCCATAGAAATCATGTGCCACTGCTGGATTGCTACGAAAAAAAACTTTTTCTTTTTTTTAATTTACTACTTGAGTACAGGGGACTAAGCTTGTGAGTACTGCAATGGCTACTAGCAACATTTTTCTAATGTTGCTGGCAGGCAATCTGAGCACTCCCTCACGCAGGAGTATAATTTCTGTGGAAGCAAATTGGCCCAAGGGAAAAAAATCTTCCTGGGCCAATCAGAAAGCTCCATTTTAAAATTGGCTTTCACACAAGAGTCCCTTGAGCCTCTCTCTGACTCAACCGTCCAGATATAATAATATTTTTGCCCCTTAATTTCTAAAAGACTACTGAAAGGATTTACACACAATCTGCAGAACAAGATCTAGCTTCCTGCCAAATTTGGTGTAATTCTGTGCCATATTTTTTGCAGTAGCCCTTCTTAAAGTTGTCTATGGAAAATTCATGGGGATTTTGCATTTTGGATCCCCCTTTTTCTAGTTGTGGGAGATTAATTCTGCTCCGCCGGCACAGTTCACTGAGTTCAGCCAACATTTCGCCAACCTCCACGTAGCAGAGTTTACCAGGGCTCACGGCTCACCCCTACTTTCCCACAGAGGGGACACTGGACATGGAATGCATAGGAAGCCTCTTTGTGCATGGAGAGCTACTGCTGTATAATTTGTAATATTGCAGTGGTTATTGTGGCATGTCTAGCTCTTTACCGATTGCATGTGTGTTTGTAGTATGTGTAGGGCATACCTGGCTACTGCCCAGTGCTGAACATATTGCATTGTATGGAACTGATACTTCTAATGTGTTCAGCAGGGGTAGTGGTCTTGATTAACCCTGGGAGTAGTTTGCGAAGTAGCGCTACGCGTAGCTACACGAAGTGCGCTTCGCACTACGTGAGCTACGAGTTGCACTACCCGAACTGCGTAGCACGCTGTTCACGATGATTGCACAGTGCTGGATGCTTGTCCGCACTGTGCAATCATTGAAAACGGCATCTTGCACAGTGCGAGCTGTTGTTTTCTGCCGCTTGAGTAGATTTTTACTCGAGTGGCAGCTTTCTCAACGTGGACTGGTAGTTTCTCATCGCGAGCGGTCGCGAGCATACGCGACCACTCGGAATGAGAAACCTGACCTCTTCCCGTTGAGAATCTCACCGGGACGGTTTATTTTCCACGCTCGCGATCCCCAACTTGATGTTGCTGATCGCAAATGAGGAAAAAGTCTCGCCAGGGTGTTATTTTGCTCACTCGCGGTCGCCAACTTGACGTTGAGAACCGCGAGCAAGCAAAAAATTACCACTACACTACGCTGCGTGTGTTCGCACTGTGCTACATGCAATTTGCGTAGTGCGAAGTAGCGCAAACTATGCGAGCGTGGCGTAGTTGTCCGCCCAGGGTTAGTCTTGATCAAGATTCCATCATTTATTTTTTTTAAACATAAATGAAGTGTATTTTTTTGCATGTCACAATTGAAGCAGACGTGTTTTGAAAGCAGTTTGTGTGCCACTTGCGTGCGCCCTCTTCTGAGAAATGTTACTGTGTGCCCCTGTCCATGTGATTTTTAAGAGTGTCCATTTTACGTGTGGAGTTTGAGGTTTGAGCAGTTGCCCCAAGCATTGTGCAGGTCGTATTCAGGCATTAAAATCGAAATTCCATTCATCTAACACTTACAATCACTGACAAGGCATTGACTGCACTAGGCCCTGACTTATTGGTGCGGCGCTTGTTCCTCCTGCAAATGGTACCATGGGCTGCGGAAGTTGTTAGAGCAGGAAGGCAATGTGCTACTATACATGTCAATCACATAAAAGCTGGATTGATGCGGGCAAAGCTGACATCTTTTTGATGTGTTAGATACATGCCAAATCCAAGTGGTTTATCCCCTGTCCCACACCAATGGTGCTCACTGCTTATTGGAGTTACCTAATCAAAGGTAATTACTTCCTTCGGAGGCAGGGGTTGGGCCAGTCACAGTGGGCATTTCCACCACCTCTCCTGTCTCTAACAAATGGCTTGGGATGAGGTCTTCGTTTATATAATACCCCGCCGAGGTTCTAAATACGATTTGCCAATGCTTTTATACTTTTGCAAATGACCATTGTTACAGTACCCTTTTACAGTGTTTATATTTTTATTATTTATCTTCTCAAGTGTTGTGCCTTTTCACAGTAAATGGATATGCAATTTGTGCTGTAATATATTAATTAAAAACTCCAGAAACTCACAAATTCAATTATAAAGTGCAATATTATTCCTGAGGTGCCATACTGTGCTGAATGTCTGCTCAGCACTTCAAGGCTACAATTGAACGTTCATATCAAACACTAAAGTAAAGACTGCTCATCAGGTTGAGGAAGGACGCCCCCCTCCTTTCCCAAGGGAATGTTATCCAGTTCACAGCACCTTCCACAAACCTGCAGCACTGCTGTTTATCCCACTTAGCATTGGCGGAGCAAGAGCTCAGCCATTGCATCGCTTTTTGCACTCACATGAACCACAAAGACAAAGGCTATTTCAAAGTTTCAGATATTTCTAGTTTTAACCAGAAATGGGTAATTTAGGGAAACACGTACATGTGCATTTTTTTAAAATTCTGTATTTGCTTGAGCATAAGGAGTGATTAGGACTGATACCTTACATATTAGTAGCAGTGTTTGCTGCTTACTAGAATAATTAAAGTACGTCACAGCCAGGTAAAAGTCTTAAAAGTCATGGATTTCATCAGATGGAAATAAATATTGCTTGTGATTATGAAATGAAATGAAATGATTACGCACTTGTATAGCTCACGACTACCCGTAGGCATCTCGGCGCTTGTACGAATACCGCCGATGAACCCTTCCTGGCCTTTCCCTGTGAAGAGCCCACTCCTGGGCACCCCCAAGGTGAAGTCAGGTATCCCAGTGCTGTAGGGGCCGTTGTGGAGATTAAGCAAGCTATTGCCTAGAGTTGCAGAGTGGGACTCATGATCAGAATAGGCACCACAGCGAGAATTATCAGGTCCGAGGAAATTGAGCCCAAGACCCACCGAGGCGGGAATTGAACCCTGGTCCCAACCAGACTACTGCATCAGGTTCTGCCACTCTAACCATTGAGCCACACTTCTGGCGGAACTCCGTAGAATTTCGCGGAGCTTTTGTGTAACTCCACGGAAATCCGCAACGTAAAACTCTGCAAGTTCTGCCCACCCCTACTTTTTTCTTGGCCCCAGCTTGAGGTATCACCCTGAAACTTTCCATGGACACTCTAGTCAAAAAGTATCATCTTTTCTGAGAGCTTTGAGGAGGTTCGTCAAATGGGGCCAAAGTTATTAGCAACACAACAAATGATTGCCTATGGAACAGCTGACCTAACTCTAACTACCCAGTGGCAACTGCCAGTGGCTGGGTGATTAATATATATCTGTATATATATATATATACACACACACACACATATACAAGGAGGAAGAGACAGAGTGAGGGATAAGAAGAGAGAGAGAGAGTGTGAGATGATCTTTGAATAGCCTTGGCATTAAGGAGGTATACCAAGAAAGTATTAATGTAGGACTTCAAATACAGTACCAGGTTCAAAGTGCACTATACTGTATGAAGAGCTGTGCCTGAACCAGCATAAAGAAAAAGTACTTGAATTGCGATATTCCTTCTAAAAAGTAGTGCAACTGTGTAAGAGAAAAAACAAACATCCTTCCTTTATCTCCCACAGGTTTTGAGCTGCTCTGTTTTGAGCTCTGTTTTATGCATTCAGGGCCTGATTCACAACAGCGAAATGTACACTTTAGTGTATGTTTACGATTTGTTCAATTCACAAAGGAATCTAATGAGTACTATCTGTACGAGTGTGGAGTCTCATGCACTCCTTGCAGATACTCCGCACATAAAAAGATAGACAGTCATAAAGATACTACCATAAGTTTACACTAAAGTGTTATTTTACTTTTGTGAATCAGGCCCTATCACTCTAGCACTTCCACTCCTACCTATGCATGGGTCACCTTAGTCATCAGCATACCTCTAATCAGTGCTCTTGTCACCTCTTACAGAACTGCCACTCCCATCAATGCCAGTGGCGACCCTAGAAATGAATTATAGTGGGGCAGTCATTGGGACACTGTTAAAACTGGTGGGACCCTTGAAAAGTTTTAATCAGATTTTGTATGTATAAATACCTATAGAATTATATACATATATTAAGATGTATATGTGTGTATATATATATATATATATATTCACTTATCTCCCTCCACTTGAAAGGAACTTTGAGCCGCACACAAAACTTCCAGTTTGCCGATTTTAATAAAGAGTTCAAAACGCATGTGGCAATGTCCTGACGCGTTTCGTTCGCCATGGAACTTTTTCGAAGGTCTGCCATTCACCTCGACATGCCGTCTCTGCTTACAAGTCCGATGTTATTCATGAATCCATTTCCTCTAATGGTCTTTTATTGAGGAATCACTTCCTTTCGTTACAAAGTGCCTTGTGGGACTTGTGGTGCAGATGGCAGTCATGTTTTATTCCCTCCAGTGGGTGGTGTAACTTACATGCTTTTGGAAGTTGGTAATGTTCTCTGGCAGGAAATTCTCCCGTGTTAGTTCACTTTTGGAGCTGACACAAGGCCAATACCGAGGCCAGTCCTCGGCGACACCACATTCTCCTTAGTCGTTTTACCGATTCCAACTGCTAGGTTCAAGCCGGAGAATGATGGCGCTCTTGTGGTGGCGTTAGGCTCTTCGGCAGAACCAAGCCGATAATTATATTCACTTATCTCCCTCCACTTGAAAGGAACTTTGAGCCGCACACAAAACTTCCAGTTTGCCGATTTTAATAAAGAGTTCAAAACGCATGTGGCAATGTCCTGACGCGTTTCGTTCGCCGTGGAACTTTTTCGAAGGTCTGCCATTCACCTCGACATGACGTCTCTGCTTACAAGTCCGATGTTATTCATAAATCCATTTCCTCTAATGGTCTTTTATTGAGGAATCACTTCCTTTCGTGACAAAGTGCCTTGTGGGACTTGTGGTGCAGATGGCAGTCATATTTTATTCCCTCCAGTGGGTGGTGTAACTTACATGCTTTTGGAAGTTGGTAATGTTCTCTGGCAGGAAATTTTCCCGTGTTAGTTCACTTTTGGAGCTGACACAAGCCCAATACCGAGGCCAGTCCTCGGTGGCACCGCATTCTCCTTAGTCGTTTTACCGATTCCAACTGCTAGGTTCAAGTCGGAGAATTTTGGTATTCACAGAAGGCACTTACTCATCAATGAGTAAGTACCTTCTGTGAATACCTTAATGAGTAAGTGCCTTCTGTGAATACCAAAATGGTAGTAAGTGCCTTCTGTGAATACCAAAATGGTAGTAAGTGCCTTCTGTGAATATCAAAATGGTAGTATGTTTAGAATTTTGTCTTAAGTTAGTTCTGTGAATCAGGCTCATACTCTCTACCAATGCAAGTGTCACCAGTCACCACACTCTCTGTCAGAGTCATCAGCCACAGCACTCTCTACCATTGCCAGTGTCATCAGTCACAGCGCTCTCTCTGTCAGTGTCATCAGTGGCAGCACTCTCTACCATTACCAGTGTCACCAGTCACCGCACTCTCTCTCAGAGTCATCAGCCACAGCACTCTCTACCATTGCCAGTGTCATCAGTCACAGCACTCTCTCTGTCAGTGTCATCAGTGACAGCACTCTCTACAAATGCTAGTGTCTCCAGTCACAGCACTCTCTGTGTCAGTGTCATCCGTGACAACACTCTCTACCAATACCCGTGTCATCAGTCAAAGCACTCCCTCCTGCCAATGCCAGTCACAGCACTTCAACCTGTGCCTGTGTTGCCTCTCCAAACACTGCCATTCTTACCAGAGCACTGCCTCAAGCTGGTACAGCGTGTCACGCCTAGAAATGTCAGTGTTACGTCTACCATCGCTGGCTCTACCATCGCTGTCACGCCTGCCAGTGCCAGTGTCCCTCGAACAGTGAGCTCTACCAGCGCCATTAGAGTTGGTACTGTTTTGTGCAGAGAGGCTACCCACAATCCACCGGTCCTCAGACATCCATCTTAGCGTGTAAACGCGGAAGTATCCCATTCAGAGAGCGTGATATTTTTGATAAGCAGCTGCGATACGGCTGGCTCTGCGCCTCCTCGTGAGTAAACGTTCAATCTGGCATTCCTCTCCACTGACTCTGTGTCTGTGAGCGATAACATTTCCCAGCGGGAGCGGTGGCAGGTGCTGGACTGCATCCGTGCATACGAAGCTGGGGGGTTTCACGTGGGAGTGATTGAACAGATGTTTCCCTCCGCAGTCCATTTAAAGTCGATTCAATTACATACACACTCACTCCTCCTTCCCCCCAGAAACAACACGAAAACTGCAGAAGCACACTCTGGAGTTCATCATCTTGAGCGGTGTCATTTTATTTCCTGACAGTGTCTCCCTGGACCTGAAAACACTCTCACGGAAGCGCTGTGACTTGTCTAAGCCATAGTGATGAGTGACAGCTGTCCACTCATCAGGACACGGGGAGACTGGTGTTATGAGGCAGGTGACTGGCACTGCAGATGCACGAGCCGTTTTACCAATATTTCGGGGGAAAGCTGTCTTCTGACCCTTTTGTTACAAGCTGTTTCCATTACTTATTTGTTTGGACCTCTTGTAAAGTGTCTCCAGCACCCTCCAGTTGCCTTAAAGTGCTTTAGGTTGTAGGTACATTTAAAGTGTGACGGGTAGAAGAATAATGCTCTGCAAAATCTGGTGATGTTGAGTCAAATAGGTTTGGGAGGGGCATCCCGCCATTTAATAATACCTAAAAAGAGGACAATGACTTAAAGGACAAAGCCTTAAAGGTACACTGTCCTGAAAGTCACAAGTGAAGCAAACGAGAAGTTATTAGGTTTCTGACCAGCACGGACATTATCTCACCGCAGGCCATCGCATCCACCAACTACACCCTGCTGGGAGATCTCAACTTCCACCTCGACAATCAACTGGACCCCAATACCACATGCCTCCTGGACAACCTCCACAACATTAGACTCCGCCAGATCGTGACCGAGCCCACGCACTCAGCAGGACACACCCTCGACCCCCTCTTCACTACAGGAAACTCCATCACCTTCAGCCACACCACGGAACTCCCATGGACCGACCATCGTTGCGTCCACTTCACCTTCAGAACACCCACCATCCACAGACACCAGCACCGGCTTCCACAAAGAAACTGGACCAAAATCACTGATGACCAGCTCACCTCCTCACTCAACAACTCCACCCCAACCATCACGGAAAAGGACGACCCCAACACCGCAGCCCGAATCCTGCATGGATGGATCTCGGACAGCACCAACACCATAGCCCCCCTCAAGAAAAACAACAATACCCGTGCCAAGAAAGTCAGATGGTTTACCACCGAACTTCGAGAGTCCAGGCGCACATGCCACCGCCTCGAAAAGACCTGGAAAAACACCAAATCCACAGAAGCCCACAACAACTTCAGAGCCGCCGCCAACGCCCACCATCAACTCATCAGAGAAACGAGGAAAAAAGCGATTGAAGACAGAATCTCCACCCACGCACACAACAGCAAGTAACTCTTCAGCATCATCAAGGAGTTCGCCCAACCCACCAGCGAGTCTACCGACATCCCTCCCTCACAAGACCTCTGCGACAAACTCAGCATCTTTTTCCACCACAAAATCAAGAGCATCTACGACAACTTCGAGGAAGACAACCAACACACTGAACCCTCACCAACCACCCCCAACACCCGGAAACCAGCGATTGATGACTGGACAGCCGTCACCACCGAAGACACATTGAAGACAATGAAGTCAATCCACTCAGGGGCCCCCAAGGACCTCTGCCCCCACCACATCTTCAACAGAGCCGCCAACACCATCGCACCCATGCTCTGCCACACCATCAACCACTCCCTGGAGACAGCCTCGTTCCCCGATGACTGGAAACACGCCGAGGTCAACCCCCTCCTGAAGAAACCCTCAGCGGACTACACTGACCTCAAAAACTACAGACCCATCTCCCTGCTCCCGTTCCCAGCGAAAGTTATCGAGAAAGCCATCAACAGCCAACTCGCCACATTCATTGAAGAACACAACATCCTCGACTCCTCCCAATCCGGCTTCAGAAAAAACCACAGTACGGAAACCGCCCTCCTCGTCGCAACAGATGACATCCGCACCTTACTGGACAAAGGAGAAACAGTAGCCCTCATCCTCCTCGACCTATCAGCTGCGTTCGACACAGTCTCCCACCGCACCCAAATACGCAGACTCTATGATGCAGGAATCCAGGACAAGGCCCTCGACTGGATCTGCTCCTTCCTCTACGGCAGGACGCAGCGGGTCAGACTCCCCCCTTTCCTCTCGGACCCCACACCTACCACCTGCAGAGTCCCCCAGGGCTCCTCCCTCAGCCCGACGCTCTTCAAGGTCTACATGGCTCCACTTGCCCCCATCGTTAAAACCTACGGACTCAACATCGTGTCATAGGCAGACGACACCCAGCTCATCCTCTCCCTATCCAACGAGCCCAACACCGCCAGACGCAACTTTCGAGAAGGCATGAAAGCCGTCGCCAAAGGGATGAAAAACAGCTGCCTACAACTAAACACCAACAAAACAGAAGTACTCATCATGGGCCCAAACCCCGACGCCTGGAGCGACACCTGGTGGCCCACCGCCCTCGGAAACCCGCCAACCCCCACAGACCACGAACGCAACCTGGGAATCATCCTGGACTCCCAGCTCAAAATGGACCGCCAGATCAACTCTGTCTCATCGTCCTGCTTCCACACCCTCCGCCTCCTTCGTAAGACCTTCAAATGGATCCCCCTCGAACACCGAAAGACAGTCCTGGTCACCAGTAGACTCGACTACGGCAACGCAATCTACGCCAGAATAAACAAAAACCTCATCCGCAAGCTACAGAACATCCAGAACGCCGTCGCAAGACTGGTCCTCAACCTGCCAAAACACTGCCACATCTCCCAGCACCTGCGCACACTCCACTGGCTCCCCGTCGAGGCGAGAATCACCTTTAAGATGCTCACCCACCACACAAGGCCCTCCACGTCACCGGACCAGCATACCTGAACAGCTGACTCAAATTCCACGCACCCCAAAGGACCCTACGATCAGCCCAGCTTTCCTACGCCGTGGTCCCTCGCACCAGAAAGACCAGATCGGGAGGCCGCTCCTTCTCCTTCCTCGCGGCCAAAGCATGGAACGCCCTTCTGCTCCACCTCAGACAGACAACATGGCTCCCCATCTTCGCAAGAAACCTCAAAACCTGGCTCTTCGACAGACCCCCTCCTTGATGGAATGGAACCTGCACCCCCCCCCCGCCCCTAGCGCCTTGAGACCCTCATGGGTGAGTAGTCGCGCTTTAACAAACTCCTGATTGATTGATTGATTGATTGATTGAAAATGGAGAGGCTATCATATTTCTTTTAGAGAAACATTATATACATGGTGCACTCATCTCATGCAGTACTCAGACTCTATATAGGAAGAGATGTGGCGCAGCAGCTAGGGCGACTGACGCTGGGCGCTGGGATTCACGGTTTTGATCCCCAGCTCCGGTGGCAGGGGTCTGCCCAGCACCATGTGACTCTGGGCAATAGCTCGCTTTATCTTCCCGACGGCCCCCAGCGCCTTGACAGCTTTGGGTAATTGTTCGCGCTTTACAAATACTGGACATTATGTTGTTCAATACGGTTAGCGGATGTCCAAGGCTTCTGTTATGTTATGTCAATTTGTATAGCGTGCCAATCACATGTGAGAGTATCCAGGCGCTTCGCAGGTGGTAGGTGGCTGTCTCCCAGGTGAGACTATTCGAAGAGCCATGTCTTCAGCTTCTTGCGGAACTCTTGAAGCGAGGATGCTCTGATGTGATGTGGGAGGTCATTCCTTATTTTAGGGGAAATGTACAAGAACGCGCGGCCTGCAGATCTATTTTTGTGTATGAGGGGTGCATGAGCTAGTGAGAGTCTGGCTGAACAGAAAAGCCAGGAAGGTTAGTGGAAATGAATGTGGCAGTTGACTGAGTTGAGGTAGGTGGGGCCTGTGTTGTGTAATGCTTTGTATGTGTGTGTGTGAGGAGTTTGAACTGAGTGTGTTTGTGTATATGGAGCCAGTGAAGCTCCTTGAGGTGTGGGTGATGTGGGTGCAGAGAGGTAGTTTGGGGGTGAGTCTTGTGGCTGTGTTTTGGAGCCTGTTCAGGAGCTATTTGGTGTCTCCTGCATAGAGTGAGTACCATAGTCAAGTCTGCTGGTTATCAGGGCCTGTGTAACTGTTTTCCTGGTATTGTCTAGTAGCCACTTGAAGATTTTTTGCAGCACCCTCAGGATGTGAAATCAGCTGGAAGTCACCACGTTTACCTGGGCTGTCATGTCGAGCTTGCCATTTAGGATAATTCCAAGGTTTCTTGCATGGGCGATGGTGGTAGGTATGGAGATGAGGTCTGCTGGGCACTAGGTGGAGTCCCAAGCAGAGGCTTTCCTTCAGAGGATCGCCACTTCCTTTTTGTCTGAGTTGAACTTGAGGCAGTTGGATCTCTCCAGGTGGCTACCGGTGTCAGGCAGGTGGTGAAGTTGTTTTTTGTCGTGGAGATCTTGTCTGACAGAAAAAGTATCAGCTGGGTTTTGTAAGCATGGGACAGTATGTTGATGCCTTGTGATCTTATGAATTTGGCCAGTGGGGTAGTGTAGATATTGAATAGGGTTGGACTGACAGATGATCCTTGGGGCATTCCGCAGATGAGGTTCTTGGCTTCTGAGCTGTAAGGTGGCATGCTGACTTTTTGTGTTTTTTTCTGTGAGGAAAGAGCAGATCCAGTTGAAGTTGAGTACTTAGATGCCTTTTTTATGTAGAGTTCTGATCCGGGTGGAATGGGAAACCATATTGAATGATGCTAAGAGGACGAGCAGGATGAGGCCGCTGTTTCTCGTCTGTTGAGGATCATCCCGATGTCGTCATTAATGGTGATGAGGGCAGTCTTGGTATTATGAATGGGTCTGAAGCCTGATTAAGTGGTGTCTCGGAGTTGGTGTACGTCAATGAGGTGAGCAAATTGCTTGTTGATGGCTTTCTCCATGACCGTAACTGGTTAGGATAGAAGAGAGATCGGTTGGTAGTTTGCTAGTTGGGTGGGGTTTCTGATACCTTCCTGTGCTCTGGAGCTCACATATGTTCTATTATGACAATATGCACTTTCACTCTCTCCCTCTGTTCAGAGCCATTGACATAGAGTGTCTTGATCTTGATGCTGAATATAGTGAGTACGTGAGAGACATACTGTGGAAGTAGGAGCCATGAATCTTTGCCAACCAATGTATTTTTATTTCCACATAACAAAAAGCAAAAACACATGATTTATTGATGCATCTATTACAAATATGCAGTATTATTTATTGCAGTCTGGCCGTATTCGTAGCTCTCAAATTTCCCAGGTCAATGCATGAGTAGCCATTCCAATCCATTTTAATTTGTGGTCATTATTTCATAATGGGATAAACAGGACTACAAAGCCCAAAATGTTAAGCAAAATCTCTGAGCTACTCGCATATGGCCCTAGGAAACTTGAGAGCTCGCCTGATCCCCATTTTGGGGTTGGTTTTGGAAGATGTCTAGTCTATTTCAGTGTAACTTGTACACATTGTATATTTCAGGAAGCAGCATGGGGAGTCTGCAGGGCCCCTTCAGAGGTGCTACGAGATCTAGAAGTCTGCTTGCCAACACAATCCTTTGTTTGGAGCATCACCATGTTTCGAGGCAGCTAGAGGCAGTGCAAAAGGGAAGCCACACTCGGAGGAACCTAGAAAACTCTTCAAAGAGCAGAAAAAACCTAGAAACGAAGAGTGATTGTCTGTAAAATGCTTGAGGACTGGACCTATGCCTAGCGGTTTTGCCTCCAAGCTTTCCTCTTCAACTGACAGTGGCTTTCCTCAATCTTTAACTCAAGTTACTATCACACCCATTACCATGCTATCCAGTCAAAACATATAACTTCTAAAACTGCTATCGAAACGGTCCTACACAAGGGAGCATGGAATGCCTCCACCCAAAATATGAAATAAGAGGTAAAACGTTTTTGTTGGAGTTGGAGCCTGGAAGTAGATTGCAGGCTAGAAAGTCTGGGCTCACCCCTACTACTTGATGCCCCCCCCAAACATCTCACCTGGGGTGTGTAGCTGTATTAAAAAAATTCAACAAGACCACCCAGATATTGTTTTAATCATTGCAAGAGGTATGCACGGTGCTACACAAATATCAATACAATACGAAGTATTCGATTCAGATTTACTAATTTCTCTGATTGCTAAAACTTCCCCAGGTATTTGCATGGACAGCTGCACCATAATATATTTAATTGTGTAGGTTGAATTTTGAAGTGTTTACATGTATGTATGATGTATGTATGTTGTAATTAATACAAACGTTTAAATGTACGTTTTGTATAGTAAAAACGTATTATGTGTAGACTATTAATTATACAAAATCTAGGCCTTGGAAGCTTTTAAACATTTGGACTTTGTTTGAAAACAAGCCTCACATGTGTTTTGGTTGGATCCCTGGGAGAGGTTTTGTGTCGTGTGTGATAGTGTGTGATAGATTGTGTGATAGATTTAAGATAGGTGAAGCCCAGATGAAAGGCTGGAGTATGGACTTGTTTGTCTGAATTTATAGTTTGCCCAATAAAATATAGCTAGTGAATTTCTGTTTTTTTGTGTTTTAAAACAATCATTTTTATATTATTAACAAGGCCTAGCTATATTGTTACTCTTGATAAAAATAGCTAATTTCTAGGGCTTTCTTTTAACATAAAGCAAGATTTTTTTTACCAGAGCTAATTATAATGCCACTTTAACCTTTGGGTTTTTACAGTGAATTCAGTTTTTTTATTCGTAAAGTAAGATCTTATTACCTCGCCTAACTATAACGTAATTTTAATCTGTGTTATTTTTGTTCTTAGAATTTATGGGGCGGGTTTATCATATTTGCCCAACTTCCTCACTGAGTACAACTTTGACCATGTGCATTAAGTGGTTGGATGCAAAGCCTGGTAACAGGTCCTAGCCTAACCAAACATGGCCAGCCAGCTCACCGCATTCTGGCAACTAGCCACAACGCACGCCCCACATAATTTATTTATTTTTAAATTGCTCCTGCTGAACTGCAGGTGAAGTCTGAGTTGGGTCCTGTGGGAGAGGACCGTGGAACTATAGGGACTAAATAAAATAAAAAAAATTGACCACCGGTGGTGCCTCTGGGATCCCCACAAAGGCCACAAGGGCCAGGGTCTTAGGGTGTTGTTTCTTTAAACAAACTCAGGACAAGGGGATCAAATAGAAATGACCGCCAATCAGATCGCTTGGTCCTGGCGGGATCAGGAACGGTTCCGCAGGACCGAGTTGCTCTATGGGAAAAAGGACTTCTCTGCCAATGAGAATGCTCTATTTTTTATTTTAGTTCCCTGGAACTCCAGCGGGACCAACTGGCTTTGCATCACTATCTTTTCAACCTTAATTTCTTAAAAAACACTGAGTGGATTTGCACAAAATCAGAAAAAGCACATACAAATCTAGCTTTCTGCCAAATTTGGTGTAATTTTTCTGTATCACTTTCTAAAACTTCAATTGGAAATTGCATGGGGAATAAGCATTTTGGGAAACCACCTTTGTAACACCTCCTGCTTAACAAATCACCCTTATAACTTCCAGGAAGGAGCCATTTGACTGTTTGATGAATCTCCACAAACCCATTAAATTTTCTATATTGGCTTGTGATGCAAATTCCCGTGGTGATTAGTTAAGTGGGTTCATTGAAAAAAAGGGTTTCCCAAGACACGTTTTTTTACATAGACCTTTTAAACAAAGGGAGCAGCAAAACAGTTGAACAGATTAACATGAAATTTGGCAGGAATATAGATTAAGATGTGGAAAGGGTCTTTCTGTTATTTGATCTGAATTTGTTCATTTGTTTTAAGTACTAAGGGACAAATGAAATGAATACATAATAAAATAAACACAATAAAATTAGACATTATATAGAATGGCTCTCAAAAGAAACTTTTACTAAAGAAAATAAACATATTTTATCTGTTTGTCAAGCTAAATTTTTAGGTTTGAAATGAAAATATGTTTTTCATAAGTTAATAAATGTACACTATCATGAAAATACTGTACTGCATTACCATATTTTGTATTTAAATGAAAAATGGATACAATGATATGATCGCGAAGGAATACTGACACTCACTTTTTTTACGTCTGACTTTTTGAAACATACTTTATTTATTCTCGTTATGGACAACATAACATCTCAAGGATATACTGTCAGAAGGTACATACCTTTAGCCCCAAGGGGGGGGGGGGGGACCAGCAACAATGTGTTACATATTAACTGTAGTTCCTTAGAAATTAAGGCTGTAAGGTAAACATAGAAGTAACACATACACAGCTCATACTGAGTGGTATTAGTCTGCTTATCTTTTTTTTTTTTTTTGTGTCCTCATATTCGCCCTTGGTGACCATATAGTAACGAACAATTAGAGGAGATGACAGGAACACTGACCCAGATTTACTGGGGGGGATTTTAATGATTCCTACCAGAGAATCCCGCAGTGCAAAGCATCTACTACTTAAATCATCTTCATATGGTACCAACAGGGCTAGCATACTGCTATATACAACCCATTTCGTAATCAAAGTCGCCCTTGTAGGTTGTGTATAACAAAAGGGAATCAAATAACACGATCCTTCCAAGCAGCACAATCATAGGACATGGGAAAAAAAAAAACCATGATATTCTGATCCATGATTACCAGTTCAAAAGTAGTCAGAATCTCCTCTTATGTTGGTTACCCGCTCTAACCATGTCCAATTTGGACATCTGTAACATAGATGCACGCCAATCGGTAAAGAGAGGAGGTGCCTTATCTTTCCAACGTCTACATATTTCTCTTCTAGCCAACAAACAGCCATAGAAGATCAGTTTTTTACTTATGTCATCAAGCTCTGGTATAATACCAAAAAAGACTAACATGGGGCAAGGGCTGACTTGCGAACCTATCGCTAACGAGAGGGAAGTGCAGATTTCATTCCAAAATAGTGTTAAGAATGAACACTCAAAAAACATATGAACATCTGATGCGGCTACCAGACCGCATCTAGGGCAGGCCACCAGAGCATTATTGGGGAACTTTGATAAACGCAGTGGAGAATAGTACACCCTGTGCAATGTAAACAAGTGGTTACGACGAAGCCAGGAAGGTTTCACCGTCTCCCCCAGAATCTTAAATGATTTTAGCCACAGACCCTCCACATCAGTGTTGGTGATATATGTTTCCCAGAGCGAGTGGGGGAGCAAGAATTCGCCATCAGTCTCGTCTAACATGAGGTTGTACCACTATGTAATCTCTTTTTTGAAAGGTGGTTTGTCAATCAGATGGATTACTAGATTACTCTCAGCACCTATTTTATACCTACCCCTACCTTGACTATAAGCCTGAGACCAACTCTGGATTTGAAGGTATTTAAATCATGAGAAGCGAGTTCCTATTATTGAACTCAGAGTCTCCCATGAAAGTAGAACTCCTTCAACAAACAGGTCCCCCCATTCTGTAAGTCCAGCCTCTCTGACTGAGAGAGCTAGGCTACCCAAAAGCCAAGACGGCGCGCCTGGAGAGTCCCACAATGGGACCCTACTATGATAGTAGTCCAGTTTGAGTGTACGTCTAAAATTACCCCATGTTCTAGCAAGATCCCTCAAAACCTTTAGCTTAACCTTTTTAAAGTACTTAGGGTCACCAAAATTTAACAAAAAGTTTGTCGGCCTGATTTTTCCCCCTTAAGAAGTGCTAAAAATAGTTTCCCACACCCGGCGTTATTAGGGGTCTTTAAAAGCATCCTGATGTGAGAAAGTTGAAAAGCCCATCCATAAAACTGCAAATCTGGTGCTGCAAGGCCCCCTTTTTCTCGGCGACGTCTTATCTTCTTCCAAGATAATCTGGGCGTATGACTGTTCCATATAAATCTGTTTATCTCGGTTTGAAGTTTGGCAGTCAAAGATGGATCAAAAAAGAGAGGGATAGTATTAAACAAAAACATAATCTTAGGTAGAATAGTCATTTTAACCAGGTTAGACCTGCCTATCAGGGAAATAGGAAGAGCAGACCATGTTCTCATCGATCTGCGAGCCTCCTTAGCCACAAGAGCAAAATTTAAAGGGACGATCTTATTAATATCCGTATAGATAATTAAACCGAGATACCTGAGAGTAGAACTAGGCTGTACCCCTACGACCGGTGCAGGATGATTCCAGACCATAATATCGGTCTTAGATGCATTAACTTCGTAGCTGGATATTGCACCAAACTCTTCTGCAATGGATATTACAGTAGGAAACGCCGAGCTCAACTCGGATGAAAAAATAAGAACGTCATCCGCATATAGTGCGACTTTCCGCTCCCATCCTTCAAAAATAAAAGGTTTTATATTAATGTTGTCACGGATTAGTTGGGCAAAAGGTTCTATATATAAATCAAACAAAAGTGGGGAGAGGGGACACCCTTGACGGGTTCCTCGCGTAATGCTAAATGGCTCAGTGAGTTCCCCGTTGACCAATAGTGAAGCAGAAGGATTTTTTTATAGTAGTAGTCTGCTTATCAAAACAAAATTACCCAACCTTCCCCCTATCTCTTCACCCCCTCCCCATCCCCTCCCTCCGTACCTGACTCACTTCAGACCACGCATATGTTGGTGTGGAACACAGTTCTATATGAAGTGTATATGTAGACATAGCTGCTTAGCATGCGGATTCACACTCTCTGCTAGGGGTGTATCTGGGGGTGTTCCGGTACAGTGCATAGAGTGTAGTATGACTTATGTGGTGTTTCCTGCATCATATCCTAATGGTGGGGGGTGAGTTTTTTTAAACTTAGGAGCATTTACAGTAGACCACTTCCACTTTTATCTCTGACAAATATTAGAGAACACAACATGTGTGTTCAGAAACATAGATATTAAGATGGAAAATGTCTCCTTCATCTCATTTTCCAATCTTAATCCAGTTAAGTGCCCTATATCAATGTGGGGATAGACACACTTGCTAACAGAAGAAAGTAGTGGGAGTAACTGATTCTATTTTGAACCTCTTTCACCAATCTATGTTAGCTCAACTCCTTTAAAAAATAAATCAGTTTCAAATCGTACTTTCTTAGCATGCATTCTGGCCCAAAAAATATAACTTTACCTTACTAACCAAAGCCTAAACACCTTGCACATACACTGACATACAAGAATAAAGAACACATAGGCAGAAATATAAATATAGAAAGAGTTAGATGATTGGTCATTAGGAATCTACATCTTACCAACATTTTAATTTTGAAAGGAAGACAATTATTGGCTAAATACAATTTGGCCTAGAGCCTACTAATGTAGCACAATACTACCAAAATCCAAAATGAGGCAAGAAAATAAATTAGTCAGCAGCATTTTAAAGGCATTTGACATGCAACTTGTGGTTACATCACATCACAATGAAAACGAATAGAAAACTACATGAGAACTAAAATTAATAAGTACTGTCATCATTACATTAAAGACTTCTGAAATACCTTACTCATTTTGATCTGACAAACAAAGACATTTAGAAAACAAATATGTTGGACACATTGTTAGGAAAAACTATTCCTCTATAATGTAGCTAAGCTCGTACATATAGAAACAATATGACAGACGATATCAACTTATATGTCCATTCTAATGTTTAGAATGTTTACAAAAATTATAATGCATTGCCTAAATTTCAGACATACTTACAGATGCTCAATCAAGAAATAGAAGAAGAAAACAGTATTAATGCAGAAATTCAATGCAATACTGCATCTACTAATAAAATCTCTACTTCCAGGACTTACTAGAACTCGCACTCCTTCATACAGAATGCTATCAACTCGCTATCCAGATTCACAACTGTACTCATGACATCTCAAATGACATCACATATGAGAAGAGTGTGCTTGGTAGAAAGTCGACTTATAGTTACATTTAGTCTGACCTGCGAGATGAAAACACTACAGAGGAATTTGAGCTACAGTAAGTTTTGGGATGAGTGCAAATCATGACTTTGAGTTATAACTTAAGTTTTGAATTTCTAAGGGTTTGTGTAATTTAAGTTGGTTTTCTACAGAAATATTAAATGATGTTTTCCTAACTTTAACTAATCTTAAACCTTTGTTTTTCATTGAACATATGTATATTTATATCTAAATCTCGCTCTATATATATGTATATCTATATATATATATATATTCACTGAAAAAAGCATAGGTTTCAGGGACGTTATTGTTATTATGAATGATGTAATATGTGACGTAATCAGCAGTGCAGTGTGGGGGCGCGAGTTATAGTTAGCTGAACTAACTATAACGGCTGAATTTCTCTGGTTTTGTACGAATGAAATGTCCAGCCAACTATAACGTCCCTGACACCTATGGTTTTTTCAGTGAATTTCAAAGGATTTTTAAATGCTAATTTCTAACTATGCCTACAGAGGTAGGACATGTACAGAAAGAGGAAGAAAGGCACAGAAAGAACAAAGAGAAATGCAGAAATAGGCAACAGAAGACCTGAAAGACGAAGAAAGGTGCAGAAACGAGCAAGAGATGTGCACAAAGAACTAACAGAGGAGCAGAAAGAGACCTTGTTGCAAAGTCCTCCAGTGCCCCCAACTTTTTGCTGACTGGTACTGGTGGTAACTGACTCTGACTAACCAGGCCTAGAGCCAGTGTGATGCTAAACAACACTTAGAATACAGTGAAAACATCTACATACACTGTAAGGTCCTATTACATAATAGGGCAATGGTATTAAAACTACCTCTATGTCAGAGGTGCAGAAGCTGCTTCTTTAAGTAGTTGTCACATTTGCAGAGTGGTGGAGAAAGGGAGCTGGGCCTTCGACCAGCGCTCAGGAATTCCGCTGCATATGACTTACAGGAGGTACCAGGAGGGCTTATTGGCCCCCAAAGTCCCTCAGGATTAAATTGGACTTCATCCCACATCCCGTAGTCTGCTAAGAGGCACGTTTGCAGAGTGGTGGAGAAATGGGGGCATAGCCTCCAAAACGTCTTAGCAATCCCACTGTGTGGGACTTACTGGAGGTAACAAGAAGGGTAGTTGGTACCTTGGGGGCCAACTACTCCTCCTATTACCTCCAGTAAGTCCCACAGAGTAGGATTGCTAAGTTGTCATAGCAGGCCACGCCCCCTTTCCCCACCACTCTGCAAACTCACTTCCTGTTGCGCTCTTAGATGGGGATTAAAGTCCCCTTCGCTGCTGGGGGCCCTTAGGGGCCAACTAGCCTATCTGATACCTCCAGTATGTCGCAGATAGTGGGATTGCTGAAAGCTGGACACAGGCCACTCCCCCTTTCTCCACCACTCTGGAAATGCCCTTCCTGGAGTGTTCTAAATTGGGGAATTAAGTCCCCTTGAAATCTGAGGGTTCTGGGGGCCAACTAGCCCACCAAGTAGCTCCAGTAAGTCCGACACACCTGGACTGCTGAGAGTGGTCCAAGGTCATGCCCCCTTTTTACACCACTCTGCAATCACAGCTCCTGGTGCACCGCTGCTCGGGGGTGGAGTCCACTTGTGTCCTGAGGTCCTTAGGACACAAGAGGACCTCATCGCCCCACCAGCAGTGTGCCAAAAGGCGCGTTTGCAGAGTGGTGTAAAAAGGCGCGTGGCCTCGGACCACCTCGCTGCAATCCAGCTGTGTGGCGCTTACTGGAGGTACCTGGTGGGCTAGTTGGCCCCCAGGGACCTTTAGTATTCAAGGGGACTTAATCCCCCAACTTAGAATACGCCAGGGGGCGTGTTTGCAGAGTGGTGGAGAAAGGGGAGATGCCGGCTTTTAAAAATATATATTTGTAGAAGGGGCTGTGTGGCCCCCCTTTTTTTACTATTTTTTGAGCCCCGGAGACCCCATCCCCCAGGGCCTGATCATTTAGAAAAAGAAAAAAAAACGGGAAGGGGGCCGCGTGGCCTCCCCTCTCTGAGGCCTATAATGGCCCCGGGGACCACAGCCCCTGGGGTATTACCTCATTTAAAAATATAAATTGCACGGGAGGGGGCGCGTGGCCACCCTTCCCTTGGCCGCTTCAAGCCTTCGGACCCCATCCCCCGGGCTTGGCCAGCCATTTAAAAAAAAAAAAAAAACATTTAATTATTGGGGAAGGGGGCTGTGTGGCCCCCTCCCAGCCCACTGCTGGCCCCGAGAACCCCATCCCCCGGGGCCTGGCCTCACCGTTGGGGACCGGGGGGAGCCCCCATGCCCCTGCGGTGCTGCCGGCTTTCCGCATCCTGCGGGAGCTGGCATTGCTTTTGCACAAGGGGAGCTGCTGACATGCAGCTCCCCTTGTGCATAAGCAATCCTGCTTTGGTTTTTGGACGTGAGAGCAGGATTCCAAAAACCGAAGCAGTGTTTGCTATGGCAGGGCGGGAGCCGCACGGCTCCCGCCCTTCAATAGCAAACAGCAATGTCCTGGAGGTGGGCACACTGGGACATTGCAGGAGCCGGCCCTGGGGGGTGGCGGTCCCCAGGGCCATCAAGGGCTCTTGGAGCCCTGGGGAGGTGGCGGTCCCCGGGGCTGTGGGGCCCCCGCAAATTAATTATGCATTGCCCCCAGGATCTGGCCCACCCGGGGGCTTAAGTACAAGGAAGCGCGGGACTCACCAGATGGCTGCCTGGTTTGGAGTGTTGGCAGCCAATCAGAAGTCAGCTCGTGTATAACATTTCCACCAATGACTATTACAGATGTACATCCTTATGTATACATATTCACATGTCATTTACATTTCTTTACAGTTATTCAGAAACGTTCTACGTGCATATTTACACGGTTTGATCTAAACAAAGAGGGCAGGAATCAGGCTTAGAAATACATCCCAAATGATATGTGAGACGCCATGCCGAAATGTGTAAATATGTACGTAGAACGTTTCAGAATAACTGTAAAGAAATGTAAATGACATGTGAATATGTATACATAAGGATGTACATATGTAAATAGTCATTGATAAAAACATTATACAGAATTTACAAATGGCGTGAACAACAGTATGACAACAAACAGTCTCCTTTCTCTGTTAATGAATTGTGACGCAAACAATTAAATGGCCCTTTGTAGTGGCTTTTCCCAAACACTGACGAAGGCAACCCGAAACGTGTCTGTCTTGTTGGAAATAAACATTTGTCCCCCCGTGAGTGCTGATACTCTTTTCCGGGTAGTGGAGATTGTGAATAAGGAGCAGGATGTAACGTGGCGCACCACCACGAGAAGCGCCCGAGATATATATATATATATATATATATATATATATATATATATATATATATATATATATATATATATATATATATATATATATATATGTAGTCCAAAGTGCCCTGAAGCAGTAGAAGGTCACACGACAGCGCCTCACCATGCGGTTCCTTAATGCAGCCTGCCTTTCCTGCTCATGTTTTAGCTGCCAACGCGTTTCGAGGAACAACCTCTTCTTCTCGGGCTGCCAGAAATGAAAGCACCTGAGCCTCGCACTTTTTTCTTTTTTGCAGCTTTATTTTAATTAACATCACTGCCCCCAGTGGGCGTTTATTCTGTTAGAGTCTTTGGTGTATGCTGGGACACAGAGTCCTAAGTGCGAGCATTCAAATGTTCATTTCAAAATAATGGCACATTTAAGTCCTGTAGTAGGTTCTGAGCATTTTCGGCTGACAATTTTTAGCATATAGGCACTGTGCTGGTCAGTCTTGATTAGTGCAAAGACCACAGCCTCACCTTGCTGGTAAACGGACTTCCCCTCCAGCTTTCACGGTGATGGTGCTCCTTCTCACGGCCAGGCTGCCGTGTTAAATGTTTGTAGTCCAAAGTGCCCTGAAGCAGTAGAAGGTCACACGACAGCGCCTCACCATGCGGTTCCTTAATGCAGCCTGCCTTTCCTGCTCATGTTTTAGCTGCCAACGCGTTTCGAGGAACAACCTCTTCTTCTCGGGCTGCCAGAAATGAAAGCACCTGAGCCTCGCACTTTTTTCTTTTTTGCAGCTTTATTTTAATTAACATCACTGCCCCCAGTGGGCGTTTATTCTGTTAGAGTCTTTGGTGTATGCTGGGACACAGAGTCCTAAGTGCGAGCATTCAAATGTTCATTTCAAAATAATGGCACATTTAAGTCCTGTAGTAGGTTCTGAGCATTTTCGGCGGACAATTTTTAGCATATAGGCACTGTGCTGGTCAGTCTTGATTAGTGCAAAGACCACAGCCTCACCTTGCTGGTAAACGGACTTCCCCTCCAGCTTTCACGGTGATGGTGCTCCTTCTCACGGCCAGGCTGCCGTGTTAAATGTTTGTAGTCCAAAGTGCCCTGAAGCAGTAGAAGGTCACACGACAGCGCCTCACCATGCGGTTCCTTAATGCAGCCTGCCTTTCCTGCTCATGTTTTAGCTGCCAACGCGTTTCGAGGAACAACCTCTTCTTCTCGGGCTGCCAGAAATGAAAGCACCTGAGCCTCGCACTTTTTTCTTTTTTGCAGCTTTATTTTAATTAACATCACTGCCCCCAGTGGGCGTTTATTCTGTTAGAGTCTTTGGTGTATGCTGGGACACAGAGTCCTAAGTGCGAGCATTCAAATGTTCATTTCAAAATAATGGCACATTTAAGTCCTGTAGTAGGTTCTGAGCATTTTCGGCGGACAATTTTTAGCATATAGGCACTGTGCTGGTCAGTCTTGATTAGTGCAAAGACCACAGCCTCACCTTGCTGGTAAACGGACTTCCCCTCCAGCTTTCACGGTGATGGTGCTCCTTCTCACGGCCAGGCTGCCGTGTTAAATGTTTGTAGTCCAAAGTGCCCTGAAGCAGTAGAAGGTCACACGACAGCGCCTCACCTAACATTTAACACGGCAGCCTGGCCGTGAGAAGGAGCACCATCACCGTGAAAGCTGGAGGGGAAGTCCGTTTACCAGCAAGGTGAGGCTGTGGTCTTTGCACTAATCAAGACTGACCAGCACAGTGCCTATATGCTAAAAATTGTCCGCCGAAAATGCTCAGAACCTACTACAGGACTTAAATGTGCCATTATTTTGAAATGAACATTTGAATGCTCGCACTTAGGACTCTGTGTCCCAGCATACACCAAAGACTCTAACAGAATAAACGCCCACTGGGGGCAGTGATGTTAATTAAAATAAAGCTGCAAAAAAGAAAAAAGTGCGAGGCTCAGGTGCTTTCATTTCTGGCAGCCCGAGAAGAAGAGGTTGTTCCTCGAAACGCGTTGGCAGCTAAAACATGAGCAGGAAAGGCAGGCTGCATTAAGGAACCGCATGGTGAGGCGCTGTCGTGTGACCTTCTACTGCTTCAGGGCACTTTGGACTACATATATATATATATATATATATATATGAAACAATCTCAGCTATCTCTCGCCTGGAGCCCAATTCCGGATACCAAATGGCGCAGAAGAAGAGAGGAGACCCAGGTGCAGGTGAGCAGTGGTTTATTCAATCATTACGAAGGCGCACCTCAGCATAACGTTTCGGCCTTCCCAGAGGCCTTGGTCACATGACGCATGCAGGGAAAGAGGCAAAATGTAAAGTTATGTTATATGTGGATTTATAACGCGCTCCGCTAGTCAAGACTGTCCTGGCGCGGGAAAGAAACTGAATCAGAATGGAAAATGAGTCTGCTATTCATGAACTTGAAAGAGGTGAGTTTTGAGCCGTTTTTTAAAATTGGTCAGATTAGGAGCGTGTCTAAGGGCGTCTGGCAGGGCGTTCCACATTTGAGCTCCCCTTACCGTTAGAGATTGTCCACCCTGGCGGACTCTTCGGAATCTGGGGACGACCACCTGCTTTTTGGAGGTAGATCGCAGCTGACGGGTCGGAAGGTAGAGTGTGAATCTTTTGGCTAGATAGGAAGGGCACGGTCCATTGAGGGCTTTATAAAAGATGACCAAAGTTTTAAAGCGCACTCTTTGTGCCACAGGAAGCCAGTGAAGCTCCTTCATCTGTTTGCGAACGCTGAGTCTCCTAGGGATGTTAAAAATGAGTCTCACCGTAGCGTTCTGGACTACCTGTAACTTTCTGATCATATAGTCAGGAGCCCCTATATAAAGGGCGTTTGAGTAGTCCAGACGGGAGAGTACCAGAGCTCTGGCTACCGTTTCTTTGGCTGTTTGTGGTAGGAGGGGAAAGAATTTGCGAAGAGTGGTCAGGGTTCCAAAACACGTCCCAGCCAAGCGCAAGATCTGGTCGCGGAAACATAAGTCGGCTCCGAACCAGATACCCAGGTTCTTGGCAATCCCACTTTCTCCCGTTGGGCATGTTGATTCACAGGGCCAAATAGACTCCTTAAAGTCAGTGGGGAATTGGCCGTACAGCAGGATTTCTGTTTTATCCTCATTGCATTTGAGGCATGATTTAGCTAGCCAGGCAAATACAGAGGATAGGCATTGGCGTAAAAGTGAAAAGTGCTAGTGCAATTCAAAATGTAACATCATTGGTTGAGCATAGTCAGATGGAAATGCAGTCAACGATAGACATAGACAACAGATATCGAAGTTAATAACTCTCATACCCGGGTAATCCCCTATGATGTGCAAAAGGCAATGTGCAAAATACAAGGTGCAAATATAGTCAAACCTACAATTAAGGTATTGAATAAATAAATATAATTATTTCATATAAAATGCGGTATTAAAATCAGAGTGTATTAGAGGAATATAAACTCTCTAACAATTAATATATTTACAATATATACAATGACCTTAAACCACGTTATATACCATGGATGAGATTACGGATGAATGTTAAACGTAATTGCATAAATGCATTTCACAAACCCATGAAATCGCAGCAACCTTGAATAAATAAATATATTGCACATGCTAAAATCCTGTCTATGCCTTTCAGTGTGTGTGGAGAGGAGATAGTCTTTGTTTGTTGCCAATACAATATCGCAGCCTCCCCCAGTACACTTGCAGTAGAATATATACAACAACCGTTAGATTGTACAAAAAATTATTAGTGATGGTGAACATTGAAAAAAAATTCAAATTGTTTTTTCTTTTTCTTTTTTCCTTTTTATCATCTCTATCCTCTCTCATTTTTTTGTATTTATACAAAAGAGTGAAATTCGACAATCCTATATGTTGCTCAGTTTCATAGCCTAAGCCTAGGCTATGCTACACTACTTGGTCAATTGCAGTACTAGACATCCTTAAGACTTGGAATATCATAAGGCCCAATCTTAGCCAGCCCGATTAAGTTGCGGGACAACCTTGCTCTAACAAAGTCCAGGCCATCAAGGTGGAATACCCAGGGATGCCCATAGTAGCCAATTAAATGCACAGGGAACCGAGAGACATTAGACTAAGTCAGAGACAGGTATAAAAATCTTCCGTGGAATTTAACCCTCCCGGGGCTCTGCTATCCATTTCCAAAATACACCTCGTCTCTAACCTTTTCAGAGCACCTTCCCTGTCACCTCCTCTTTTAAGTGGGCCTACATTATCAATGGCATAATATTTTAGAAGAGTGCTATCGTTGTTATGGCACTCTTTGAAGTGGCGCGCCACAGGGTATGCCGGGTCACTGGTGTTAATGGCCCTTATGTGCTGGAGTATCCTCTTGTGCACCTCCAGCTTGGTACTACCCACATACCGCAGGGCACACGGACACTCCAGCACATAAACCACAAACTCACTTTTGCAAGTCAATTGCTTTTTGATCTTGCGAGCACTGGGAGTAAAAGGGACCACATATTCTGTTTTATTGAGTCCATGTTGGGAGGCTTTACAGGAAGAACATCTCCTGAAGCCTTTGCTCTTGTCTAACCAATTCCTGTTTGCTATTATCTCCGGGCTAGATTTGACAAGTGCATCCTGCATTGAGTATGCCTTCCTATAGGTGATAGAAGGTTTAGCTGGAATCCTATCACCTATAATAGGATCACATTTGATTAAATCCCAGTGTTTAGTGATAATCCTTCTAAGCACGCCATGTTGTCTGTTGTAGGCCCAAATCGGTCTGACAGACTGGTCTTGGGAGGTAGCAGACCCAGCAATGTCTTTACGTTGGAGGGTTTGGCTGCGTGATAAAGCATTCGCTTTAGCCATGGCCTTGTCAATTTGCTCCAGCTTGTATCCTCTCGCCAAGAATCTTGGCTAGGTGACATTGAGCATCAGTGCTGCTCAACAGTCTGATACGCAACATCTCCCCATAGGGGATGCTACGTATCAGATGGGGAGGATGGTGGCTGCTGGCATGGAGTACTGTGTTTCCAGCCGTGGGCTTCCTGTATAGCCTGGTCTCAAGGTTGTCCTGACCATTTATGATAGTCATGTCTAGAAAGTGCACCTGCTCCTGACTTATATCTGAAGTGAACAAAAGATTGAAATTGTTACAATTCAGTGTCTCTATGAATTGCTCAGCTTCTTGACGTGTGCCTCTCCAAATAAGAAACACATCGTCTATATAACGATACCAGCGCACAATATACCGCGTTGCTATGTCAGAGTGTTCGCCATAGAGGACCTGCCTCTCCCAGTAGCCCATATGCAAACAGGCATAACTGGGAGAGAAACAGGCCCCCATGGCAACACCTCTGACCTGCTGATAGTATCTGTTATTAAACATAAAGAAGTTGTGATGTAAACAGAATGAAATCATGGCTAACAACATACGATTATGATCTACTAACAAAATCGGTCTTTGAACCATCAGCAGTGCATTACAGGCGCAGGTTATAGTGAGTCCAACTAACTATAACGTGGAATTTCAATGGTTTTATGTCAGTAAAATTTCCAGCTAACTATAACTGGTGTGAAACCTATGGTTTTTTCAGTGAATTTAATAGGTTTTTTAAATGCTAATTCCTAACTATAACTGGTGTGAAACCTATGGTTTTTTCAGTGAATTTCATAGGTTTTTTAAATGCTAATTCCTAACTATATATAAGGCCCCAAACCTATGTTTTTTTCTTTGAATTTCCAAATTTGGTTAATAGCAAATGTCTATCGCTATGAAATGTAATATTTTTGAAAATTATTGAATCCTTCCTATATTTTATTTGTATTTTAAACAATTTTTTTTTTAATTATTTTTTTTTGGGACCCTGGAGCGCTCCCGGGGCGCTCCCCGGTGACCGCCCCGGAGAGCGTAGTCGTTTGAAGCTCCCCGGTGCGCAAACCGGGAAGCGTCCCGTTAGCGCCAATGTCGCGAACGAAAACATGATTGTGACGTATCGCGTAACCGCGTCCGTGTGATACGCACGGCGTAAGCGCACCCGGAAGCACTCGAGCGAATATGCTCGCGCAACATAAACATCCGACACGTTTACGCGACACGACCCGGGGCGTCGGTCATGTGACCTGAAAATAACACTTTTAATTGGTGCAGAACAGTTTTAGTTTCATAATGATGAAATCCCTGGTCTAGTGACCTGAAAATAACACTTCTCATTGGTTCAGGCCTTTTTTTTTTTCCAAATGATGAAAGACCCCACCTTTTTTCCTTATTCTGACTTTGTCCTTTGACTGAGGAAGACCTGATTGTACCTCTCTGTACCTTTTTGATCTATATAATGGCTTCAGTAGCAGCAGCAGCTGGTGCATCTGCACCACCACCACAACCACCGAGGACCACCACAAGACTACATTGGTGGTCAACAAGAGGAGGAAGAGGAGGAGGAGGAGGAGGGGAGGAGAAGATGGCTTGAAGAACACAATACCCCATACCAGCCAAGACCACACATTATATGGGAGTTTTTTTCGATCCCAGAGGGGAAGAAAAAAGTAAATGCAGCCAAGGTGACTTGCCTAATCTGTGGCATGGCACTTTCTAGGGGGAACCCTAATAAAAATATTCATTCGGAAACAACACAATGATTAGACACATGCAGCGCAGGCATCAATAAACTATTCTGCTGCAGAGATGAGGGAACTGGCCTAAAACCCTCCCCAAACTACAAGCACCACCTCGAAAAGAAAGCAACGCACTCCGTTGGGACACGAGGCAAGAGAGACGATGCCTTGCATTCAGCCACGGTTTGCAGATTTCCGAATAACCTGTAAATATTGTGGGAAGACCATCTCCTACGGAGAACAGAGCGTAAAGCTAATCGTCCTTGCTGGGGACAACCACAAATGCCCCAATAAACCCTAATTATTTGTTTTCTTTTTTTTTTTGCTCCAGTTGAGCCATTTTCAATTCCCTGTTTTTTTGTTTCTCCCCATGAAAAATACAAAAAAAATATAAAACTGTTCAGAAAACCCCCAAAAAGTTAAAAATGTTAAAAAATACAATAAAAAAAATATAAAACAACAAAAAGAAGAAAAAAAACAGTTCTTTTTAGAACTACCTCCCATTTATAAAAAAAGGCTACATTTTTTTAAAACTCTGTCATTCTTTTTTCCCCATGGTCCGCTCCCCGGTTCGCTCCCCGGTGCACACACCTGGTGCCCCCCCGCGCAAATAAAAAAAAATGGTTTTTTTGCCCTGCTGGGCCATTTTATGGCCCCCACATCAAACCTAGGGGGTCAGGGGGGGTCTATCCCTGCCCCCTTATGGTCATTTCCCCCTTTTTTTTCCACCTCTTGTGTCTCGATCCTACCAAGACACAAGATGGCAGCCGCTCCGGACTGTTTCGAATGTTTACAGACACCCGAGAGCCAATCAGCTTTCCGTGCGCTCCCCGGTGCGCGTACCGGGGCGCTGCCATAGATATATATTTTTTTGAACCTAAATTACTCAAAATCCACTGGAGCACATATCTTGAGACATAGCAAAGGCACATCAGGCTACCAGTCCCTACAATTTTGCCAAGTTTGGTGGTAATCCATTGAAAAAAATCCTAACTATAACTACCTACTGGCGACCGCCAGTAGGTAATATATATATATTTGGCTTAACAATCATGCACTGTCTATATAATACTGTATTTTACATTTATCAACGTTTTAACCTGTATTTTACGTATCACACGAGAAAGAAAACTGTTAAAAATATTTTTTCTATGTCCATTTGCACACTAGCACTTTAAAAGGAGGTGCATCCCACGACACTGTTGTCATGTGATCAAGGCAGGGAGCTGCCGAAACGCATCGTGGTGATGTGGTTGCACTTTAACGCAAAATAAAAAAGAAGCACCAATTTGGGTCTACCTCGTCTTCTTGCGTGTTCTGGCTGTCTGTTTCGGATGAGAAACTGAAGGACGAGTCTTTGCAGCATATATATATATATATATATACATATACATATACATATACATATACATACGCACACATACTCACACATGCATATACTATTCATGATTGTCCTTTGCAGGTGACCCCACCACTTTAATCTGTGACTCATGTGCCACGCCTAAAAATCACTACTGAGGATGCCACTGTAAGTCCCAGCACTTACTCTTCTTTGGCAGGGACTGGGGTCAAGGAGAGCTAGACCAGCACCAATGAGGCAGCTGCATATCTAAACGTATAGGCGTAGGATGGCTTCTGCTAGTCCTAAGCCAGGACTGCACATCAGTCACCCAATTATGAATGAGCATCAGCTCAAGGTGGTAGATGTGCAAAGTCACAGATGTGACGTTTTAACCCTACACTGCACATGTTGTGTTAAAGTTGCTGGTGGCAGCTGCCAGGATGGCCACCTCCTCCACTCTTCCAGAGCCTCATGACTCATGAATGCATTTTGCGCTAAAAGAATAGCGCTAATTGCAACAGAACACAAATAGCGAGTGCAAGCAGCCAGTCACACCGGCTAAATGTGCTTCTGTGTAAGGATTCTCCTCCAACCTAAAGCTTGCATTTAGCAGTATGTTCTTAGCACAAAATGCCCCCTTCGGATCCAAATTGGGCATGAGAATGCATTTTACGCTAAGAAATAATGTCAAATGTGCTCTTGGAGTAAGATTTCCCCCAACTTAGGGGCTCATTAGGATTGCAGTTAATCCGCATCCTCCGGGCCGGCGGAAGCCACCGCCGGCCCGGAGGATGCGGATTAACCGCTGCAGACTGAAAAAAGCCCCCCCGCCAGATTTGGATGGCTGGGGGATCTTTTTTCCGTCCGCCGTTTTTCCGCCGCGGTCGCCTTCCAACCGTGGCGGAAAAGCTCTAACATGGCCAGCCATATTAGGATGTCAGCGGTCCTATGCCTTAACACAGCGGCATTTCCGCCGTGGAAAGGCATACAGACTTTTCTTTGGGGGTCCGTTGCGGGCCCCCAGGGGTGAAGGGGTGGTGGGGGGGGGGGGGGGACATGGGGGGTACCTGTGGTACCCCCCTGCCTTTGCGTTCACGAAGCGGCAGGCACCACGTGGCTGCAGCTTCGTGCACGCAAAGGAAAACATGGTGTTTTTAACATTGCGGCGTGTGCTGCTTCAAGCAGCACCCGCCGCAATGTTAAAATACAGGATGTGACCACCAGCTAATTAGCACGGAGGGACCTTCGCTGCCCCTTATGGAAGCCCCAATTCACCACACATGAGCCTTGTAAGAGTTAACTTGTTTTTATTGCCCGGAGCGCCGGGAACCACTTCTGCTAGCTATCCCGGTCGGCGCCAACAACCTAAAATGGCAGCCTTCCGCTTACCGTCCCGCCCTTCCGTTTCCGGGCTGCGGGACGCTAGACCGTCACCACACCCCTGCGGACGGTCCCTCCTCCTCTGGAGTGGCAGACGGACGCAGGTCCGTCCGCCATCCTAATGAGCCCCTAAGTCCGGCATTTAACAATATTTTCGTAGCGCAAAATGCAGCCTTGCATGCAAAATGAAAGCGAGGATGTATTTTGCGCTAAAGAATTGTGCTTAAGGCAGCAGAACACAAATAGCGAGTGCGATTGGCCTCTTGCAATCACTAAATGTGGGCTTGCAATTGGATTGTTTTCGGCCAAATTGCTCTTCGTTATGCGAGCAGGAGTAATAACGTTATTATTGGTAGTTTCACATCAAAGCGTAATGTGGAATTGCCAAAATTACTCTGATTACTCCAAAGTAATTAAAATTACACCAAGGCCTACAATTGATCCCTGGCAAAACCAATTCATCCAGACAATAGTGAGAGTTGATAAAGGAGGTATCAAACTCCACTGACCTTTCCACCTTACGTTATTAATTTCAGTCACTTAGCAGCTCGGAAATAAGTAAAGGAGGTTACCAAAGGTCAGGAAAATGTGGTATGTATAGCTTCTCTAGGAAGCCTCTATCCTGTATGTCAGATTCTAAATCTGCTATGATGTAGCAACAATTGATAACAAGACGTGTTACCCATAGTTGCTACTTCATAAAGGCTTTCCAGGCCAGGCTGAGAGCGCTCCCTCAGAGCCTGTCAGCGCAGTGCTGCTGGTCTGCTCTGACTGAAAGCAGAAAGCACAGCTGCAGGAGAGGGGAGAAAGGCAGGGACTGTGATGGGGTTAGTTAAGGATGGCAGGTAAGGTATTTCTGTGCACGTGTGCATCATGAAGAGAGACCATGGTATATATGGCTTTTTTCATTACTGCTCACCCTCTGCGTAACAGCAGAAAGGATGGGCAGATGATCTGGCGGGCCTTAGATAACATAGAAGTATAGATGGGTGAATTAAAAGATGTTTTTCAACTCTGGGTCTCAGTGACATCATAGACAATTCGAGCTTCGCTCTCATTGTCTATTTGATGTCACTCAGAACCCATCAGAGAAAAACACCCTAGTGGTTCACTGTTGCCCATCTATAATTCTATATGTTAGCTATAATGTTTATTAATTACATTCAAGTACTCTGTTTTTGAGACATTACACACGCTTGTGCTAATTGAGGGAGCGCTTGATTATTTGCAGTGAAGTTCCTTCCCGCGCATCCACAGAACCACCTCCGGGGGCAGATCCTTCTAACACCGCGCCGCCAAGACCTGGAACGCCCTCCCCCTCCATCTACGACAGACTACTGAACTCCCGGCATTCAGAAGACTGCTCAAGACCTGGCTCTTCAACCACTGACTGTAGCTCCCCCCCCAAACCCCCCCCCCCCCCCCCCCCCCCAGTGCCTTGAGACCCTAGCGGGTAGGTAGCGCGATCTTTACAAATTACTTGATTGATTGATTGATTGATTCCCTCTCTTACATTAGTCTCAGGTACTCAGCATTACTAAGCCCCAATGTCTAACCTCACTGTACCCTCGTCTGAAGGATGTGATACCAAGAGCTTATGACTGGTCCCAGTATGTGTTTACGGTATAAAAGACCTGCTAAGCAGCAAAAAAGCATAAATACATCTAAAACTTACAAATTGAAACTCCATTTCATCTCATACCAGGGACCTCCCAGAAAAAAAGCAACATCAAAGCGTTTAACTACCTCTAAGAAAATAAGTACTCCAATTGTATTTCACAATCAATGTGAGGAGTAAAATAAAACACGTCAATCTCCATTCAGTGACTTATGCCTACATATAATGAAATGATTCATACACACACTGCTATTGTCAAACTCGTAACCTAGCAATAGTATTGCAATGCAATTATTGATGATTTCTGTTGCCTTCCTTCTTGAATATGTTTTTGTCCATCATGCTTAGATAACAATTCAGTTCTTATAAATTCCATATAAATCATATACTGCTAAATTAATTGCACATACATACTTCTAATAAAGGAAATATAATCTTGCACGTGCTCCAGTCCATCATGGTTCTCTAACTTCAGCCTAAAATTCATGTTTGTCTTGATGAATTTCCTTATATAAATTATTTGCACATAAGTACTTCCAATAAAGGACACTTAGGGCCTAATTATGATGACGGTGGTCGAACGACTGAACGCCATCGCAGCGGGAATGAGACCGCCGACAGGGAGTCAGTGGTCCCACCCACCACATAACGATTAGACCGCCATGTAGGTGGTCATAAACTGCCTTTTTCTACTGTGGCTTGTGCTGTGGCCCAGGAAAAAGTGCCTCAGCACACCCTGCAGTGGAAAAGGGCAGCTTGTACACATCCATGCACTGTGTGCCATGCACCATGTGTTGCCTGGGACATGGTGCATGGATGTGCGGGGTGCACTACATGTACCTCCCAAGCCATTTAGCAGTGGCCTATGGGGGAGGGGGGCCCTGCTTGTGGTCCCAAAACTCCATTACCCACTGCCTTTTTATGGTGGCGGGACCGCCATGAAAAGGTAGTCAGAAAAGGATATCTTAATCCATACGGCGGTGCCTGCGCATACACCGCCCACATTGTAGTGTTAGGAATCCGACCGCTGTCCCGACGGGATCATTGAAACTGTCAGAGGCAGAGGTCCTACCCACCCCCCCAACCTCTCCATTACAGCTACCTGTATTGTAATTCGGCGATTGGACCGATTCAAGATGTCAGACAGACCTTTTCCGATGGCCTATCGGGGCAGTCCGCCCCACATTGTGATGACCCGCCTAAGCGTTGTGCCCAGGATCACAAAATTTGGTTAAATGGGGATGCAGGGATTCAAGTGCAAGTCTCCAGTTGTTGAAGTTTTCTTCTAACTTGTCCCTATGTTTGGAGGCAATATCTCCTGCTCAGTATCAAAATGCAGGAAGATCTCAGAGGAGGGTGGATGTCACGTGGCTCTGCACATTCATGCATTACTTTGTGGACAGGGGGCAATCGAATGAAACCAGATGACTTGAGGTTTCTTCTCTTCTGATTAGGAGCTCCACACCTAGAAACGGTTTCTGTCTCTTGAAAAGTTATTTTGCACGCCGGGTCAAGCAATCCTTTACGAAGAAACTCCAAGGTTTTGTACCATGTGTATATTTGGTTGTGGAAGACAATTATGTATGTTTGCGTGGTTTTTCTAATACAGAGCTCACCCTCGGGCAATACACACTTCCACTAATATAGAGCCAGTCTCTCCTCTAGGGACATTTAGACATGGATCTCTTTTTTCTTGTTTCAGCTTTGTCAGAATGGCTGGGGCAGAATCAGTCCTATACCAGACATAGATTTCCTTAACTAACCTTACATAGACACCAGTTGGTTGATGAAGTGGAAGCTTTTGGTCATGTCAGGATGTGCATAAAGTGCATCCATGTGTGCCGAATGGACACCATCTTGTTAACGTGTTGAGAGATTCATGAAGTCACACTTCTAGAGCATCCTGATTTGTGACTCTAAACCAGCCTTTCAGAAACACCAGTTAAGTGTTCCATTTTCTAATAGACTCATGCGCCTCTGTCCATAAACTTACAGGTAGATTCATCAAGCATTTTTGCGACCGCAAACAGTGTGAATCGCAAAATTCGGTCGTTTGCGCCCGCAAAAATAGCATTTGAGATTCATCATTGGTTCATGAACTCGCAATTTGACAAATCGCAAATAATTGCGAATTATCAAATTGCGATCGCATTTAAGGAATCTCAATTTGAGATTCCTTAAATGCTATTCATGAAACTTTTAAAATTTGCGAATTCGCAATTTCTGGCCGCTATTTACCGCGAAGTCTGACTTCGTGGGGAGTTATTCCTTATTTGCGATTAGCAATTTGCTAATCGCAAATAAGGAGGCTGTAGGAATCGCAATTTATTTTGCAATTTAAACATGAATCCCGATTTGCGAGTCCTTAATAGCGATTCCTTAATAATCGCTATAATGGACTCGCAAATCGGGACATTGATGAATCCGGCTGTTTGTCATCAAGAAGACCTCATATTCCTTTGGAAGGGAGGAGAACAGAAGAGGCACATGGAATATGGGGCAGGATTTTTGAGAGAGGAGGCATTCCTAGTGCATAAACTATTCACAGACTTGCCCAGTTAACAGTAGCGGCTGCTACAGGACAGGGACGCCTTCTCCCTTGCATGCAATACATCATGATGATTGGTCTGAGTGCCGTGGTTCGGTGCTCAGATAGGAACAGGGAACCTGTGCATGTTTCTCAATAGGCTGTGTAATGCAGCCTTGTGGGGAGCATGCAAACTGCCCACGAACTGTTTGGTCGGCCCAAGAGAGCCGGCCAAACAGGTCATGCGCACTTAGGGAGTGCAAACCACTCCTCCCCTGCTCTGGCTGCCCAGCCCCACCCCACATTGAACAAGGCCACTGACTGCATGCAATAGGAAAAATAAAATGATAATAACGATACGTTATTGTCATTTTATTTTTCCTTTTTGAGCAGTGGGGCAACGCTCCTCCACCCTAGCGGAGGAGCCGCCACTGCCAGTTAACTTTTTATTGGAATCTAAGGAGACAATATATGTTGTCTTTTTATAGGTGTAGAACATTGTTCTAAGGTTGTATTTTTTCGACCATAGTGTGCAGTTCTTTGTGGTTTTCTTTGTCGTTATTGTGGAGCAGTGGGATTTTTATGTTTAGTTTAGTAAGTGCAGCGTCAGCAGGGCTCAAAGTTGCAGTGGGCTTACCTGGTTTATTACTACCTTATACTTCTCAACCGGAGATGGCACGGCGGCCATTTTGCTTTTTTCCATATTGGCCCTTGGCCCTCTTTGGTGCATAATTAGAGTCGGTGGTTTCATGTGCTCAGCACCGCCACTTAATTGTCAACACCACACTTATGAAAGTTTTGTTCTGTTTGTCTAAGTTAGTGATGAGCACAATAATAGTTGTTTATTAATTCAATAAACATTAAAAATGACTAAGACCTACCACCTAAGCTTTTCTTGTAGCTTTGGGGGCCTGGAAAAGTTTGAACTGTCCCACTTGTAGCAGTTTGATGGTTAGTAGCCATGTTGTTACCGTCATTGGCAGAGCGGCAGGGGCAATGCGTGATGCAAGCTGCAGTGGCCTCCTGACGAGGGCCCTGACACTTATGTTTTTAAATTTTTGACATATTAAGCACTTGGTCCTTTTCCTACGCATCTGTTAATGAACTGACTTGATTTACACCAGTTATTACCTTCCTTTCTGTGCCCAGGCACTGAACTGCAACACAAACAAAAAAATATGCAATCTCTGGCTTTAGTTAAGCACTAAAGAGTCTCTTACATATACTTGGAGGGCACTCTGACTCACTGTCCATTACCCTGAATTCGCACCCTAAATGTCGTTCAGTGGGTCCCTGTACACACTTCTTCCTTTGCATCGCCTGTGATTCAGTGAAATGGACTCATTTTGAAAGGTTTATTGAGTCCACAATAAATTGCCTTGCAGCAAGAAAATATAACAAAATAATGTTGCTCCAACACAAATCCATCACGGAGAGCAATTGTACTCAAGTGATTCATTCAGGGCATGGGGTTCCGAGCTGTTCAGACAGAAATCCAAAATGCCTTTCTGTGAATTAATATAACGTTCTAAGTCCACTCGGATGATTTGGCACTGGCAGTGTTTCTAATACCAAAAATAAAAAAGTTGCAGTAGAATATCTCAGTTATGAGTTAAGCGCTTACCACTGAACCATGTGGTGATCTGCAGGTCACGTGATCATCCTGGTTGGTACCATTAAATTTTGCAATAGTAACGCCTTTTACGTATCAAGCCTAGAAATGTCAACGTGTGGTATGGAACTTAATGTAAAAGACATGGGAAATCAGCCATTACAGAAACAGCACTCATAATGGGCATAGTGGTTGAATCCGGCAGAACTCTAACCTTGAAATAGGCAGAGATCATGTGGACGAAAAATCAACATCGATGTCCTGGTGAACATCACCAGTGACGCCCCCCCCCCCAATAAGTCTTGACATTCACAGAAACAAGTTCTAAGTCTTTCTTTGAGGAATATTTTTAGGAAGTAATCAATCTCTCTCTGCAATGAATCCACTTTCGGTCCTTGCCTGTGAGGCAACAATAGGGTGTTCAGATGCTTTAATATATAAATCAAAGGAATATTTGCCTTACAGTAATATATCCTAGGGGTTATAAAGTTACAAAATCAGTTATTCACAGTCTCTGTCAATGTATTTGTTTTTTGGGAATGACTCAGATACATATCAAATTAATTTAGTATCAGGTCTGACTCTGTACTACTAAAGCCAAATAAGATATAATTAAGGCTCCCAGTTTTCTGTTTTTACTGATTTGTACAGATGGATGTATGACAGTACAGCGCTTACCGTTTCAACGCGTGCCTTTACAACGCGTCTTTAACAACGCAAGTCGTTACAACGACTTGCATTGTTGGGCGCGGATAGTAAATAGTATAATTTACTATTCTAACACCAGTCCCTGTGGATAGTAGGGAAGGTGTTGGAATAATAAATATACTTTTCTTTATCCTTTAGCGCTCTCCAGCGCAAGTCGTTGTTACGGCTTGCGTTGTAAAGGACACGTCGTAAAAGCACTGCGGGGTAACATCTGCGTTGAAAAGGATGTTCCCCGTACAGATAAATACAGACAGAAAACAACTGTTCTCGCAGAATTTATTTTTAGAACTAGAATAATAAAGACACTTGAGCTTCTTTTGAGTGACTTTCCATGCTCATTAATTCCATGCTAAAAGCTGATCAGATAGACAGCATGGGGAGTTAAAAAAAACTGAATGAGAATTACTTTAATAATGGCATTTGTCAGCATTAATTTGTAGTACAATGCTCATATTTTCCTGTGGATGTATTGTTATGTTAATTTTGGCTGTTTAGTTTGCTAAAATATGTCAGGCATGAAAATATGAGTGCACATTGATTGTTAAATAAATGCAGAAATATACAATTGTGCAACTTTTTTTTTTTTTGCTGAAATTTGTTTTATTGTTGCATCAAAGTATACCGGTACAGTGTAAATGATCTGCTGACGTGGCCTCAACGTTCAGCCACGAACAGCCAAGCGTGCAACGTTTTCTTGTTTTTATACAACTGGTGCAAATATACATTTCCTTGAATAATCAGTGTAGATCGTACAAACATATCTGCAAGCCGGGAAACAGTGAATCTGCATCGCCAATAGGGCGATGGATAATAGCAGGTATGTAGGATCCCGCCTCGAGAGCGTAGGATCGAGGTCTGTACTGTCCATACAATGGTGGCACCTGAGAACGGGGGGGACAAAACTGTGGGAGGGAAGCGTATGGGCGCTAGCAGGGTCTAAGCAGGGGGATACTGGCGACGGGCGTCAGGGGGGGGCCACGGAACCAGTCGGTCTGCGCTCCACGAGAGGGGGGGGAAGAGGAGTGGGCAGGGGTGAATACCCTCCGTGTATGCGGGCATCGAGGTGGGTGGCATGACATATGAGAGTTTGATCAGGATGCAGGGGGTACCGGGAGACGGTCCCGGGATGGCTGATACTATGTAGAGGCTACTGGTTCTCTCGGGCGGGGGGGGGGGGAGAGGAGTAGGCAGGTCTTCTGCATGTGTGGATTGCCGGAAGCTGTGGAGGAGCATGGCCCATTCCATGGATATGGGAATTTTACGCGCACCCCTGGCTTCTTCCTCTCTAAGGGCATCCTCTTCCGCCGCCGCCCATTTACCGACCGCGCCCGTCCATGCCGCTGCAGAGGGACCCTCCGGGGAACGTCAGCGCATGGCTATACATCTGTTTGCCAACAGGAGTGCTAAGGACACGAAGCGTCTGTGCACCGGGTCTCGCTTAGGAACATGAAAGATGCCTAGTGCGCTGGACTCCCAGGTGGCTAGTGTAGTGAGACCTGTAAGTTCCGCCAGAGTGTCGTGTCCCGCCCGCCAAAAGGGGTGAAGGTTGGGGCAACTCCAGAACATGTGTCGAAAATCTGCCGCAGGGGAGCAGCATCTGGGGCAAAGGAATGGCGTGGAGGGATAGAACTTCTGCAATCGCGCTGGGGTGAGGTATGCCCTGTGTAGGATATAGTATTGGATGTTCTTGAAGCGGGCGTTCCTAGAGACACGTTTTGGGGCCTCAAGTGCTTTAGTCCATTCAGAGTCGTGTAGTGCGCGACCTATGTCCTCCTCCCATGTAGCTCGCAAAGTCGTAAGGGGAGCGTGTGAGAGTTCCCGGATGGATTTATATAACCAGGTGATTAAGTGGCGTCCCACCCCCATATGTAGGATTGTATGTATTACTGGATGCGTGTCTGGCTCGCCAGTGCAGAGATTAAAGTGGGGCCGGTATCCATCGAGTAGCTGTCTATATCTGAGGAATTGGCCTGGGGAGAGTCCGTATTCAGCGATCAGGCGGTCAAGCGATTTGAGCTGGCCTTCCTCGAAGAGCGATTCCAGATCCGTGATGCCACAGAGTGACCACTCGGTGAACAATGGAGCGGTGAAGTAGGAGTCCTGCCTGGGGCTGCCTATCAGTGGTAGTAGCGGGGAGTACGGAGGTCTACTGGGGGACAACCGGTGGATCCGCATCATGCACCGGCGCGCTATCGCCACTTGAAGGGGGTATGTGCGCCGTGGCTTGGTGCCCGGAAGGAGGAGACGGGTGAGTTCTGGAGTTGCGATTCTGCCGGTCGAGGTGACAGTCTCCTGAGGGTAGCGGTCCGCCGTCCAGTAAGATAGCCATTGGAGTTGTGCCGCGAGGAAATATGCCTCGAAGGATGGAGCTCCGAGTCCTCCCTGCGTCGTGGGAAGTTGGAGGGTTTTCAGGGCGACCCTGTGTCGGCCCTCGCCCCAGATAAGGGTCCCTAGGAGGGAGTCGACCTCACGGAAGAAGGACCTGGGTGGTATAACCGGCAAGTTTGTGAAGTGGTAAAGGAGTCGGGGGAGCATTACCATTTTAGCTAGGGCTATCCGTCCTATCTGGGCCAGCGGGAGCTTATTCCAGAAGGCGACAGTCGGGCGCAGGCTAGCAAGCACTGCGCGGTGATTACCCTCAAACATGGCTGCTGGAGAATGGTACAAGCGGACACCGAGGTACCGGGGAGCCTTCGCGGACCACGAGAGTTTATGCGGACCGAGCTCGACTTCCCGGGGGGGTAGGCTCGGGTGTAAGGGGTAGACTGTGGACTTGTCCCAGTTCACCTGTAGGCCCGAGGCATCTGCAAAGTCTGCCAACGTCGACCCTATGGGGGCCAGGTCCGTTTCGATGTCTCGGACGTATATGAGGAGATCGTCCGCGTACATGGACACGCAATGCGTGTCATCCGCGAGAGGGATGCCCCAATCCACACCCTCCAGGCGCAGCCGAACCGCCAGCGGTTCGACCGCCAGCGCGAATAAAAGCGGCGACAGGGGGCACCCCTGTCTTGTGCCCCGCCGAACTCCGAATGCTGGTGATATGCGTTTCCCAATACGAACCCGAGTGGTGAGATCGGTATACAGGAGGCGCATGTACGCCATGAGTGTCGGGCCGATATTGAGGCGCCGCAGGACAGAAAAGAGATAGGGCCAGGTGAGGGTGTCAAACGCCTTTTCCAGGTCCATGATGAGGCAGGCGGCGCGAGGAAATCGGTCACGCACCTGATCCTGAACATGGAAGACTCGGCGAAGATTCTGGGAGGTGTTTCTTCCCGGCACGAAGACGCATTGGTCGGGGTGGACCAATGGGCGAATGATTTGCGCATACCGATCCGCCAGGATTTTCCCCAGGATCTTACAGTCGACCGACAGGAGCGTGATGGGGCGATACGACCCCATGTGAAGTGGATCTCTGTGGGGTTTGGGAAAGGTGACGATCACGGACTCCCGCAGTGACTGGGGTAACCTACCTAGATGAAGAGACGCCCCAAACACCCGTGACAGACGGGGGACCACTAGGGGGGAGAATGTCGAGTAGTATTCTAGCGGGAAGCCGTCCAACCCCGGCGCTTTATTACGAGACATGGCCCGTATCGCCTGGGTGATGTCAGACGGGACAATCTTGGCGTCGAGGGAGCGCTTGTCGACGTCCGATATTGTGGGTAAAGTCAGAGGGTCTAGAAAATTGTCTACAGAAGACGGGGAGTACTGGGTCGGGGTCCCGTACACCTGTGTATAATGACGCTGGAACGCCAGAAGAATCTCGCCCTGCGAGCGCACCAGCACACCGTCCGGGTTGATAATATCCGTGATTGGCTTGAGTTCGGTGTCCTGCCTTGCCATCCAGGCTAGCAGCGCCCCAGCTTTGTCCCTGTCCTTATGCACTCTAGAAGCGTAAGCCCTAAAATTGTACTTCCGGAGGTCAGCGCAGGCGGCCTGGTATTCCATCTTAGCCTCGGCTGTGAGTACAGCGTGCTCCTTCGAGTCGTCAGGCCGCTTAGTGAGTGCGGCCAGAGCCTGCTCCGAGGTTAGGAGTGTCCGCTCCAAGGTGCGGCGAACCGCCACCACCTGTTTGATGCATTCTCCCCTAGCCACCACCTTAAACGCGTCCCACTCCACTAGTACCGACGACGCCGTGTTCGCGTTATGTGTGAAGTAGTCCTGTATGCTGGTTTTGTGTGTGTCTCTGAATACTGGGTCGGTCAGGCAATCCCTAGGGAGGCGCCAGGTGGGGACCGGTGGGTGGGGGGGACGCCAGGTTAGACGTATAATGTGAGCATCATGATCCGACAGGATCCGGCCCAGGTAGTCTGTAGACGTGATCTTAGGAAGAATCGGTGCAGAACAGAGGAAGCGGTCTAGGCGGACCCGGAGGTTGTGTGGGATCGAGTGGAAGGAGTAAATGCGAGCCAGTGGGTGTAGGTGTCGCCATGCGTCAGTGAGCGCCCAGTGTGTGACCCATGTCCTAAAGAGCTCTGCCTGCCGGGGGGCCGGGGAATGTGCGGGGGGAGGATGTGAGCGGTCCAGGGTGGGGTCCAGTGTGCAGTTAAAGTCGCCTCCCAGTAACCACGGGACAGTAGTGAACTGGGCTAGAAAGCCCGTGAGGTGATCCCAGAATTTATCCTGGTCTATGTTAGGGGCGTAGATGCTGCCCAGGAGTATTCCCTGCCCGTCCAGTATTCCCTCCAGAAGCGCATACCTGCCCTCTTTGTCTACCACCCGTCGGAGCACCCGGAAGGGAGTACCTGGCCTGACCCAGATTAACGCGCCGCGTGCAAACGCAGAGTATTGTGTGGCACAGAAGGTCCCTCGCCATTTAGACTGTAGGCGAGTGAGTTCGGTGGCGTTTATGTGTGTCTCCTGTAAAAGTGCAATATTGGCTGACATGCGTCTAATGTAGGCGTAAACAGAATATCGTTTGCTGGGCGTGTGTAGGCCCCGTACGTTCAATGTAAGGATGTTAATGTCTGAGCGTGGGACTGCCATTCTTGGGGTGTCGTTGTAGGGATGAGGGCCCCCTTATAGTACCCGAGGACCGCCAGTGTGTATGTTGCACGTGTATTTCTGCGCGCCAAGCTTCCATAATCGTAGAGGAGGGACTAAGGGGATGAACAACAAGTAGAACCTTGGGTGGGCAACAGTCCCAATACTGAGGATATATCACCGGAGGTGGCATATCCAAACTAGTGTCCCACTAGGGGAGAAATACAACAGGTAACTGTGGGGGTGGTAGCATGTGTCGCTGCTGGGCCTGTGCGCGGGTCGGGCTCTTGTAGGAGAAGAGTCCATCGCTTGGTAGCGCTTACAATAATCAGGCAAAGCAGTCTAGGCTCCTAGACGTCGCGCAATACAGTGGGCAACCATTAAAAGGATACAGTAATCGATTGTTCATTGTTCATGAGGAGGTGTTAGGTTGGCCGGCCAGGGTAGCGTCCAGTGTAGGTGCCGCCAGGAGGGGGGAAGAGATTGGGCCAAATCCCGACATCGTTCCATCGCTGTCTCGGTCCTTCTCTGGGGTGAACAGGTGCGGGTGACCTTCCAGGTCCGATGCTGGGGGTGACGTGTGTAGTTCGGTCACCGCTCGTAGGGCGTCTCGTCGCTCTTGCATGATTTGCGTGAGGTCGGGTGAACCCGTAGGGGAGGATGCTTGGCTTTTGGGGCGGCCAGATCGGGCACGGCTCGCACCCCGTCTCCTAGAACGTCTGGAGTCGTTGTTGCGTGTCCTACGGGGTCCGGGTTTAGGGATCAGTGGGCAGTGGAATTCAGTCCAATCTTGTGCTTCCGCCGCCGTAGTGAAGAAGAGGGCTTTCCCATTGTGCAGCACTTTAAGGCGGGCCGGGAACAGCAAGGAGTATTGCAGATCGTTAGCACGAAGGCGCCTTTTGACTTCCAGGAAGGTGGATCGCCGCTGCTGGACCTCCCGGGCGTAGTCTGGGAACACCATAACATGTTGATCCTCCACCTGCAGGGGACCCGCTGCCCGGGCCGCACGGAGCACCGCATCCCGGTCTCGGAAGTGCAGGAATTTAGCTAGCATGGGTCGTGGAGGGAGGCCGGGTTTAGGTGCCCGGGCCGGGACTCTGTGGGCCCTTTCGATGGAGAAGTACGGCGATCGCTCGCTCTCCGGGGTGAACGATCTAGTCCAGGATTCCATATAGGTCAGAGGATCTGAATTTTCAATCCCTTCCGGCAGGCCCAGGACGCGGATGTTACATCTTCTCGAGCGTCCTTCTAAGTCCACTGTGCGTTCTTCTAGGGCCTCCACGCGGCGTAGGACCTCTCTCATGTCTTCCTCTTGCATCTTCACCACGGGTTGTAATTCGGTCACGGTTCGTTCTCCTTCCTTCACCCTGTCCGCCAGCTTACGATGTTCATCGCGGATCAAGCTAATGTCCGTCGTCAGGGCGCCCAATCTCTCTTCCATTGAAAGTCGAGACATTTCGATCGCCGCCAGCACCTGGTCCAATTTTGCCGTCAGCGTAGGGTCTGTTTGCGACGCATTGGCTTGCGTCCACGTCCTGGTGTGTGGCATCTTTTCAACGGCCGTTTCAGGGACAGCCGTCGTCTGCGTGGCCCTCGGTTTCCCCATAGGTGCCGTCAAGTGGGCCACCGGGCCTCCGTGTACTCCGGGAACAGCGGGTCGACGTAGCTGGGTTAGGGGCAGTTCAGCGTCAACCGGTCTCTCCTGTCCCCCCCGGCTCCGGGGCGGCTCCCCCCCGTCCCAGGAAGCCTCCACCCGTTCAGGGCAGCAGAGGCGGTCCACGGCCGCTGGGGTCGATAGTCTCGTTGTCAGAAGGCCTTGCGGGCCCCCCCGGCGTGTGGCACAGTGTCAATACTGGCCTGGAGGGCCAGAGGTCAGGTGGTGTGAAGCCGAGGGGGTTTCCGGGGCATCGGACGGCCGCCGGCAGTGTCTCGAGTTTGGGGGGGGCACCCCGGCTCCTATGGCGAGGCTCGCGTTGCTCCCGGCGTCTAGGCCTCTGTGGGCACCATCTTGGGGTCAGGCGCTCGGGTCCGTCGATCGGCGCAAGGCAGTGGGAGCGCCCTGGATCCCCGGGTCAGCCGGCGGCGTGTGCCGCGACTTCACACGGAGCCCCGAGGAGGTAGGGGGGCCGCCGGGACCAAGACCCTTGGGGGAGGAGGGGAAGAGATGGCCACTCACCGCCCTCGTTGGTAGGTTGCGGGCCACTGAGGGGCACACCCCCGCGCTGGTAACGCATCCGTCGACCCTCCGCACCTCGCGGTGGTAGGTCGGCCGATGCCGGAGGATGATCAGGCTCCCGGTGAGGCAACAGTGTCGGTGCAGCGGAGCCCCGGTGCGGCGGCCGCCATCTTACGCGCCGGGGTGCTGGAACGAGAGAGGGCGCCGTTCGGTGCACACTCCTGGGGGCCGGTCCCGCTGTTGCTCCGAGACCCTTCGTGGGGGTCCACTGGTCCCGTCCCTCGGGGTCGTCGGTCACCGGGTCGGCTCCCGGCGGCGTATGTGTCCGTAGGACGGAGCCGCGCCCGCCATTTTGAGTTGCGGCGCTAGGCTCCGGCGCCAGATGGGTCAGTCCGTGTTGTTCTCCTGCTGCTTTCGGGGTCCGTCTGAAGGGCGCCCCAGTGCGCGGGGGTACCCCAGGTGCTTTTTCGGTAAGCTGAGGCTCCCGGCGATCTCAGGAACTGGGCAGGATGCTAGCCCGATCGCGGAGCCTCAGCAGGACACAGCCGCCATCGTGGCTTGCTAAGCCACGCCCCCTACAATTGTGCAACTTAATGTATTCACAAAATACATATGGACAAATACCAATAAGATGGCCCAAAAATAAATATGGATAAATGTAGATGGAAATATTAAAAAATAAAATAAACACCATAAAACTGGGAGCCCTATATATAATCTATATAAAAATACAAAAAGGCCACATCCTGTGCACATTGTTTGGTCTAAATAATGCTCAAGGAAATAATTCTTAGCTAGTATCAAAATTAGACTTCCTATCTGGCCAACACATTGTCTGTAAAGCATGTCCCAAAAGCCTGAGGTCAATTCCTAATAGTGACATAAGGGATTCCATATGGATTTTTGCTGCTTCCTTCTCCTCGTGCTGCCCTGTTGACGATATTCATTTCTTCAACAAGCATATGTTCATGTAAAGCCTGAGTGCATGTATTGTAACTAGACATTAGCGCGCCTCCCCCGTAAACTATGTAATCATCACATTTGTCAAAAATCTGTGCACATTTAAATGTTTACTACCCAACTGAACAAATACTGAGGAGCAAAATAATCATAAATTGATAATGGTGGAAGAATACAATCCTTTGGTGTCTTCTAGATAGTTTCTCCCAATTCATAAGGATTTTAGGCAGCCTGTATGCAATTAAAATGACCAACAGTGCACCGTTTGGTATCAGCAGAAAAATATAATATGCCGTCTGCCGGATTTAAGGATTCCAAAGTAAGATCATGCTCTGACAATTCATACACATCTTGATTATTCAGTTTAGACATAGAGACAGCAGCAAAATCAGTTGTTTTCAAATTGTCAAAGGCCTTCCTTGATTGTCATGTGTAAAGCCATTTAAAATAAAGATTTAGGAGGATTCCAAAGCAATCACAAGCATGCACCCTAGAAAAAGAAATCAGGGAAAATTGGACAAAAAGCACACAAACCTGGGGGCATATTACCAACGTTAAGCGATATTTATCGCTAACGATGCTTAGCAACAAATTTTTTAGCGCTAAGCATCGCCGGAAATTATCGCAGAGATAACTTGCCATTAGCAATGTTTATCTCAGAAGTGATAAAAATCCTCACGCTAACTGCCAATTGAGAGATTATCGCTGGAAAACCAACGATAATCTCTCAAAGTTTGGCGTTAGCTTGATGATAGGGGCTCACAAACTTAGCCATGATATCCACCTTCCATAGGATATCATGGCTAAGTCAGGAAAATACCAGGTGTAAAAAAAGCAGTGCTAACCGCGGTTAGCGCTGCTTTTTTTATCACTAACAGGGTTAGTGAAATCCTTGATAATAGGAGAAATGTCGCTTAACAACATTTCTCCTATTATTTTTCTCTGGAACGCCCTCTTTGCATCTCATTAGAGAAGGGGAAGCGTAGAGAAAAAGGGTGCTAACATGCGAATTTGCGTGTTAGCACCCTGTCGCTGATAGGGAGATAATTCTATCTCCGCTTTCTTGTCTTTTAAAGCCAAAAAAGCGGAGATAAATCCCTTGATAATATGCCCCCTGAGATCTAATTTACATCACAAGGACGTGTAGCACAATTCTCCTTTCATCCTAATATAAGGAAGCAGAGAGAGAACTCTCTGGAAAGGATTTTTCCTGGATTCCCTGGTTGTCTTCTTGGGTTACTTTGTGGGTGCCATCTTAAAAGGAGAGACAATCACAGGAGAACAAAGAAAAAAATGGCACTTCCTGACATGTGAGTGGAGCCACATAGAATAATTGCCCTCCAGAAAGAAACTCACAGAAGAATTCCCTATATGGATAGCCCATAGCATGGAACACTCATGCCCAAATCCCTGGAGGTATTTATAACATGAAGGAGACTGCATGTTACCACACACGAATATAGTACTTGGAGATAGAGTGTCATAAGAGCGATCACACCATTTTTACAAGGCAGCCATTTACCACACCGACTGGATACAGAAAATGGTTAGACACCTACTATTAAATTTACACTACCACCAACAAGAAATTCAATCCTAGCCCTCCAGGGAGAAGATACCTCCAGAAAGAATCTAACTCTGCCAGGCAATACCTCATGGCCGGCACATGGTGGCCTCTGACTCATTTACCACTCGGTGAAAAACTCTGTAACAGAGATGTACAAAGGGGAAAGCAAAGAGGTGCAGGCTGGTGAGGAAGCCCTGACTTTTGAAGTTTTGAAAAATTGTTTCAAGATTATGTTGGTGGTGCATCTTTGATGGAAAGGGTGAGTCTCACATACTAAAGGTACAGAGTGAAATGAATGATTCACAGATGCATTAATTCAATGAGAAAGAAAGTTCTTTCTACGCTACAGTATGAAGAAGAAAAATGATTTCGTTGGTATTCTGCCTTGGCAACATAAGTGGCAAAGTAAATATGAAGGTCCCAACAGTAAGTGCCAGCAGTGGCAAGCTGCTTTGTTCACCTTAATGTTAATTCCAGAAAATGTGCTAGCAGATTTCATGGAAACAATATTGAGGACCAAGTTATTGAGAAGGTAAGCATGTATTGGCAAGTATAGGATTACTTATATGTTATAGATCTACTGTGACTATCTACTGTGACTATATATATATATTTGAGCAGATAATTGGTGAATAAAACTATTCTTACTTTGAAGTATCCACGGAGTCAGCGCCTTCTTTTGGAAGTATAAGGTTGGACAGGTGTTCGATATATATATATGGCAGATTGGTGTTGGGCTAAGAAATAAATATTTTGCACCAATTCCTGGGTCTCGCTTCGTCTGTTTGGCTGAGTTGCTGAGTTTGGACGTCTACATACTGCATATATATATGAACAAGGCTCGTGGAGCCGAAACGTCATGGACTTTACCTGCACTAATTAATAAAGGAGAAAAGGAAACTTTATTGGTCTGAGTGCTACTTACCCTGGCTGGTTGGTACTCCAGAGCGAGGTGAGGCGACGGAATGGAGAATATATATATACATGTGATCAAGGGTCGAGGAAGACCCGAAACGCGTCATGGCTATGGTGCGGGGGCGCTTTTGCACTAAATAAAACTTTGCACCTTAAATTCCTGGGTCCGCTGTCGTCCTTCTGCATGCTACAAGGTTGCGACTTCCTGAGTTATATATATATATATATATATATATATATATATATATATATATATATATATATATATATATATATATATATATCCCAACGAAAAGTTGCCTGGATCAAAGAAGCCCACACAGGTGAGTAGTATAAGCCAGAATTTTATTGGAAGATAGCAGAGTCCAAACAGCAGGGGTGCCCTGCAATATATGAATAGTCCTACCCGACGCGTTTCGTGCTAAGATAGCACTTCCTCATGGGCTGCGGGCGTCTGCATGTAAAGTGATCACATCTACGGCTTCAGTTAAAAAGAACATCACCCCGCCCCAGTGGGCGAGGGCATCCCCGTGGCCTTCTGGTAATTGTAATTCATGTATTACCCTAGTGGGTTGCTGAGCCTACACTCGCTCTTCACAAAAGTTAAATTCCAAGTAGGTTGTGGTATACAACCACCGCCGTCAGTCCAGCTTCATGACATCTTCGAACAAGCATTTACAATGCAACGGTTTCGCCTTCGGAAAAGTTTGAGCTATTGGCATTGTAAATGGCAAACTTTTTATTTATGTGTTGGTTTTGAAAACAGATAAATAAATGGCATTCTCATTTACAATGCCAATAGCTTACTCTGTCGCAAATGCAAGACGTATTGCATTTGCACACACACACACCCACACAAGAGCCCCCCACACACACACACACAAGAGCCCCCCACACACACCACACAAGAGCCCCCCACACACACACACAAGAGCCCCCCACACACACCACACAAGAGCCCCCCACACACACCACACAGAGCCCCCCACACACACACGCAAGAGCCCCCCACACACACACGCAAGAGCCCCCCACACACACACGCAAGAGCCCCCCACACACACACGCAAGAGCCCCCCACACAAACACACACACGCAAGAGCCCCCCACACACATACGCAAGAGCCCCCACACACACACAAGAGCCCCCCCACACACACACACACGCAAAGAGCCCCACACACACGCAAAGAGCCCCAAACACACGCAAAGAGCCCCACACACACGCAAAGAGCCCCACACACATGCAAAGAGCCCCACACACATGCAAAGAGCCCCACACAGAGGTCAGGGGTGGCACAGAAGCAGAGTTTCACCAGCTGAGGCTCGCATGAAGCCTCTAGCATGAAATAGAGGGAGGGTAAGGGAGAAGTGATGAAAGAGAGGAGGTAAACAATGAAGGGAGAGCTCCATACGGGGGCGGGGGGTCGAACTTGGCCAGAGGTGGAGCAGGTGTACCCCAGATTCGAGGGACTGCCCCTTCCAGCAATCTAGGAAGATCTTTTCAGGAGAATTTGTTTGAAAAAGCAGGTGGAGCAAGTTGTTCCAAGGGGAATAGCTGTTTTTATTATTACTGCTGATAAGTTATCTGTGCCGCCTGCTCTTGTAAGTTTTAGCATCTCAGTTGTTTTCTTAATGATTGGTATTGAGAACCCCTCTTTGATCTCTTTATTAGCAAGAAATGTTATCAGGCTAACAAATGATGGCATCTTTATTGTAGACTGCCTCCAGGTATTCTACCCAAGCATACTCTCCTATCAAACCTGTCAGTTTCCCCTGCGCTTTTTCAATCCCATTCTATACCAGTCTCCAAAATTTCCTTACGTTGTTTGACTCAATTGTTTCGAGCATTACTTTCCAGCATTTTACTTTAAATACCTGCTGCTTACTTGCTGCCATGTTTTTAAGCTCTTTCCTTACATTTTGAAGATAGAATATAACCACTTTATTTTTAGAGAACTTTATATATCTTTCAAGCTTCCTTATTCTTCGTTTTGGAAGTCTGCATTCCATATCAAACCAGCTATTTTCCTAATACTTCTCACTCTTATTTTGATCTTGAATGTTATTAAAGGCCTTCAATTTGACTTTTAGGCACGCAACAACCTCTTTAATTATGTCCTCATACCATAGTAAGTCATCAGAGTGTAATTCTTCATCAGCGAATTCTCTATACTTGTGTTTGAGGACCTTTAATAAATGTAGATGTTTTTCAGAAATGATTGTCCTTAGCTGTTTTGGATACATAACCTTTATAGGGAGCACCTTTGTCTTCCTTGAAATGTGCCAAATTTTGAATTGTATTTAATGGATAGTGGTCACTCCCCTTTACTTTTAGAGCCTCGAATGTCCTAATCAAACTAAAGCATTTAAGATAAAGAGCACTGCCTCTCCAAAGAAGTAGGTTCAAGCTAAAGAAAGTAGAGGACTATGTTCTTAGCGTGTTTAAGGAGTGACTGTACTACTTTCACCCACAGTGATTTTAGACCTATTTTAAATATAGCTGGCTGGTGTGGGATTTTTTTTTAGGAATTTATGTGATGGTGTGAAAATTATAAAACAATATTCGCAGAAGGGTGAGGACAATTCACGGTCTCTTGACCACAAGACTACCACAGATGAAGCACACTACAGCACCAGACGATCCTTCTTCCTGTTCATTACACACCCAACAAATGTATATTCCTCTACCCTTTCACTAGGAGTCATAAACTGCTTTTGTTGTCTCACACTAATCCATGTACCAGTTTCCTGGCCTTCTCCTCATTACATGCTGCTTGACAAAATATAATTGACAAACAAACCCAACAGCCTAAATGGTCAACAGTGATTTTTTTGTTTAAAAAAGTGCTCAGTCATGACGTGCAATTTGTATACTGTCAGTCCCTACTTCCTCCGTGAAACATCGATGCCTCATGGACTGTCGCTTAAAATATTTACTAGAAGGTACATGGTTTTATCTGGGCAAGCACCTTACTAGCTGCAGGGAGTTACAGCATTCTGTTTCTGTAACGATTGGTAGCTCCTTCCTATTTGAGTTCCACTTGGAAGGGATGCACTTTCTGTTGCACTCGGTACAAATTAATTAGGTTGCACTACTCGCATTAATGGACACGGCCATGGTGCCTGCCTTAACAGCTGAGTCATCTCAAGAGAACAGAGCGGATCCGCCAACAGAAGAGGCAGTGAAGAAACGACCGGCAACATTGGGAAATCTGGAGATAACTTGTTCCCGAGTGCACTGCACCCGCTGCACGATTTTCAACTTTGAAGAATTTAGTGTAAACAGGCCTCTTTTCAAAACCGGTGCATGGAAGCAACACAGAAAGCTGCATCATGTGCATTCCTTTTAAAATAAAACTGCATATGCCCATTTACATCACCAGACCGTAGGACTGCCCACGCTGCAAGGGTGTCATTGGTGCACGGACTGCGGGGCCATTCATGCCTAAATAAAAAACAAGCACCACGAGCACAGGGAGGGAGGGGGGCGGGAACGGGCACAGGACGGGGGGGGGGGGCGGCGCACGGCAAACCCACCAACAGCCTAAATGGTCAACAGTGATTTTTTTGTTTAAAAAAGTGCTCAGTCATGACGTGCAATTTGTATACTGTCAGTCCCTACTTCCTCCGTGAAACATCGATGCCTCATGGACTGTCGCTTAAAATATTTACTGTAATATTTAGATCTGTAAAAGTGCTAAGAGGAGGACCTTCAAAAGGCCTGTTCTTCACACAAGAGACTGACAGACTGGGGACAACAAACAGAAGACTTGTTTTTAGTTTACCCGTTTGTGCAAAACAAGGGGCACTGGAAATGGCAGGGTTACGAGACAGTTAATCTCTTTGCTGCAACCCGCCAGCCTTAAACCCATGTTGTAGGACTAGGACGATAACCAACTTCCACCCCCCTCAACCCACCGAGCATGTGGTGGAGCCATTGTTAAACCAGTTTTAGCACGTCGGGCCGCTGGTAGGCCTTGTAGCCGGATTGTTTTTTTCGGCCCTCAAAGGGAAAACTCCCTTCGGAAAGAGATTTTAAACACTGCCAGGACACTTCCGAGAAGCCAGGACATCTGGCACAATCTACACTCCGCAATCTGGCAAATTTACAGAAACGGCGGCAGAAATACCTATTGGGGGGTGCGGTTAACCCAGAAAAGAACCCAGAGCCCCCCCTTGTCCAGGAAATAAATGTTCTACTCCATCCCTCCTCTGTCCGCTGAACATGCAATGCTGCTGCTAATATGAAAATACAGTTAATTTCCCAAAGGTTTGAGTATCAGGCCTTCGTTTTTGGGTCGTTAACATCTTTCATAATCGGTGCTTCGTGGCACTCGCCGGGTGAGCCGTGCTTCCAAGCGGCGTCGAAGGAATGAAATATGAGGCGTCTCGTCATGTTTTGAACCTGTGACCTGCCTGCACGTTGTACTCACGCATGGTTACTTCTGCAAGAGGCTGACTCAGCCTTTCCTGACTGATAACTGGTACGTTCCAGCGAGATACTGGCAAAAACTGCTATCTGCTTTTTTTAAAGAAAAGAATATTATTGGAGTATGTTGACGTGTAACATCTACCAATCTTAAACTTTGCGGCAAGATTAAGTAAACCTCAGCAGATGGGCCCTCCTTCTCGGTCTCGAAGCTCTGGAAACGTTTACCGGATCATATCAGAGCACTCATTCAAGAGCCTCTTAAAAACCCAACTCTTTAAGAGACCAAATGTTGGCTGGTCTCACCTCTGTTTATTTCTTCAACATCTCTTTCCCTCACCTACCTCCGGAACGTTCCTTTTGGATCAGCTGTTTTGCGCTATGCAGACATTTCATTCATTCATCGACATATCCGCAGTTAAAAAGCGGCAAGACAGTCCCAGCGCTTGCTCTGGCAACGCGCCGCAGACTGTAAACTGCATGTAATATGATTAAAAGTGTGAATCCTCTAATAGACTTAATTTGCGACTATTGGGAGACTGCGATATTTGCTGGCACTGGAACTCAGGTCTTTAGCCCCCCCTTCCATGTTTGAGGCGAAGCGTTTTGTCAGCGTTATAGGATAACACACCATTTTCATTTGTTGTTTTTTTGCAGCGACCTATCGCTTTACATGACACACCATTATCTTATCCTCTGACCTCACCGTCCTTCGAATTGTAGGGTCTCACATGCTGGACTAGCCGGGACAGGGTACTAGGGCACGTACGGTACCGCAGAACCCCCACCCCCTTCTCGGTGTGTTTTCGCGGCCCTGCTCAGACACGCACCCGGGGACGGGATTTATCGCCGCGCGGGGGCCCCGTCCGTCAGAACACGGAGTTCATACCCTGCTTCCGCCTCCCGCCGGAGGCGCGTCCATAAATCAATAATCAGCTGATGGATGGCTCGGAGCGCGGCGCGCTCTCCCTGCAATCCGCTCCAGACGGAGCGGGAGCGCCCGGCCTAATGCAAAATGCATTAGCAGTTTACCAGACGGAGGAAAACATGGAGGAAGGAGCGAGGGGGAGGTGAGCAATCACCGTGAAGCAAGTTAAATAAAAACAGAGAGAGGCTTTTCTTAAAACCGCCCGCTTGCATCCCCGGGGGCGCGCGATAGTGCAGAGCGGAGCCTGGGAATCCTGACGCGCTGCCAGCGGCCCGCCGCCCCTCCCCCTCTCTCGCGCCCTCTTGCACTGGGCGGGCAAGGCAAGGCATCGAATCAGAGCGCGGCTCTCGGGACAGGCCTACTGCAAACGGCCAATCAGAGCGCGCCTCCTGTCAACAGAGGACCAATCAGGTCGCGGCCCCTTCGTTTCTCTCGCTTCAGCTTCTGATCACTTTCAGGCCCCCGGGCCGCAGCGGTGAGAACACGGGGCAATGCCGGGTGGGCACCGGCTCTTCAGTTAGTTAGCAATCGAGGTGGCCACTCGATCGGGCCATAACAGGACAGCGAGGAGGGGGGAGGGGGGAGGGGGGACGGCGGGAGGAGGGACACAAGGCAGGACAGCAGCAAGCACGGCCCGGCCGGACCAGATTCGGGGGCGTTCCCGGCGTCGCGTGACGTCGGCAAAAGCCAAAGAATCTCGGGAACGCCCCCGTGTCTGCTCCGGCATTGACGGACAGGCCCCTGGTCCAATGGCTAGGCTCCATTTATGGAGCTAGCCAATGGGACAGGGGGGCGTATTCCAGAGTCACTACTGCAATCAAGAGATTTCTCTGGAGGCGGAGCCTAAAGGCTCCGTTCCCCAGCGAAACCTAAAAAGCACCCCCTGTCCCCATTGCTGCAGCCTCGAGTGGCGTTGTAGCGGGCTGCACTGAAGAACAGCAGGGCTCCTCGCACGGCTCAGGCTCACGCGTCGGGCAGGACTATTCATATATTGCTGGGAACCTCTGCTGTTTGGACTCTGCTATCTTCGAATAAAATTCTGGCTTATACAACTCACGTGTGTGGGCTCCTTTGATCCAGGCAACTGTTCGTTGGGATATTTACAGCACAGCCTGAGCCGTGCGAGGAGCCCTGCTGTTCTTCGGTGCAGCCCCCCTACAACGCCACTCGACGCTGCAGCAATGGGGACAGGGGGTGCTTTTTCGAAGATGTCATGAAGCTGGACTGACGGCGGTGGTTGTATACCACAACCCACTTGGGATTTAACTTTTGTGAAGAGCGAGTGTAGGCTCAGCAACCCACTAGGGTAATACATGAATTACAATTACCAGAAGGTCACGAGATGGCCACGCCCACTGGGGCGGGGTGATGTTCTTTTTAACTGAAGCCGTAGCTGTGATCACTTTACATGCAGACGCCCGCAGCCCATGAGGAAGTGCTATTTTAGCGCGAAACGCGTCGGGCAGGACTATGCATATATTGCTGGGCACCCCTACTGTTTGGACTCTGCTATCTTCGAATAAAATTCTAGCTTATACTACTCACCTGTGTGGGATCCTTTGATCCAGGCAACTTTTCGTTGGGATATATATATGTATATATTAAAGCATAGCGAATCTATACTTATCTACATATACTTACCTTCTCAATATGTTGGTCTTTGATATAACTGGCCACAATATTTTATTTGTTAGCACAATGTTTCTGTAGTCGATATTTCGTTATGCCCCTTTTATCATGTTCCCTCATTTGTTACCCAGGCATGTTTAAAACACAGCGGACTTTGCTAAAGACTGGATTGCTGGGTTACCTACTCGTCATGCATAATTCTTGTACTGAATAAAGATCAGTTTTATAATAACAAAATATGGTTTTGTGTTTTATTGATGTAGAGCTGGATAAGAATACAAAATGACCACAATAAAGTGTGCCCCCTCAAGGTTTCTCCTGAAAAAGCCAACTAAATTTCTCTTTTTCAAATTGGTCAGAGACTTAGAAAGTCTTTGAAGAATATTCTTCCTAATAGTGATCTGTAGCTCACCTACATCAGCATTATATTATAAACTAGCTTGGAAGCACCAGAAGGCTGAATATGAGTGCCAAAGGAGTGGTGCAAGCATATTCAGGCAGTAGGCAGCATTCCATGAAGAAATGTGTCTTATGCGTCATCCCAGATTACATGAGGATTGGACAGGCATGGCCGGTCCATTTGGGCGGAGGGGCCACGCCCTCCACCTTTTGCCCCGTATGAACAGTGTCTGTCAGGCTGAACAAAGATCAGCCTGACAGACACTGTCCCCTTTCAGTTTAAGCAGCAAGGAGATGACATGGACATTTAGCACTGGCTTCTGGATGCCTGAATTGAACTTTGCTGGGCTGAGAAAGTCACAGCTCCGTTGGGCATGACGTTCTCAGCTCAGCAAAGGATGCTGAGGCCCTCCCCTCAGTGACGATTGGTAGCGTCACTGATTGCCTCACGCCTGGGCGCTTCAGTTTTAAGCCCTGAAGCGCCCAGGCTTGAGTCTTAATCAGTGACACGTCATCACAGAGTGGGGTGAGGTCAGTAGTCTCACTGACTCCATCCCACTCTGTGATGACGTTGGGACTGCTGCCTTCCTTCAATGAGGGAAGGCAGCAGTCCCAAGCCTTCTAGAACCGTTGAGGGAGTGCAGACCTGCTGAAGGTAAGTGTGTTTTGTTTTCTTTTTAAATTGTTTGGTGTGTGCGTGTATTTATGAATGTTTGGGAAAGAGTGTTGTGACTAAATGTGTTTCTGTGTGTGTGTGCACGCGTGTGTGAATGCATGGTTGTGAGTGTTATGTGTATGTGTGTGTGTGTGGGTGTCCCACCCGCCCCTCCCTCCAAATCTTGCTGGCTGCCACTGGGATTGGAGCAGTTCTGCTATCACTGAGAAGATTGCTCCAGAACCAGGGAGCATAGATGGAGACGGCCCTTCTTCTATTGTTTTCCCTTCTTGCAGCTTTTGGTCTCAAGTATGATGATGTTCTCATTTCAGGTATGGTGCTGGCCACCAAACGTTCATAAGGCCGGATATACTAATCAATCAATCAATCAATTCTTCTTTATTCGGATATTGAGCATAAATATCCATAAAAGTACAGGTTAAAAATAACACATATAATACAATCATAAAAAAGCAGATATTTTTTTTAAAAAGAACAAATATATATACACATCATAGTTATATCACACATTATTCAGAATTGGTTTGCGAGATCTAAAAATATACTAATCATTTTCAACAGTCTCAAGCTCTCCATTTTGGCATTTGCGACTGTTACAATGTTTTTCTCATGTTCTAACTTCATTTTAGGAGTCAGAAATGTTTTGCGACAAAATTTGGTCACAAACATTGATAATTACAAACACTTCAAAGAAGGTGGCAATGCATTTCCATGGACCACTTTCCCTTTGTGAATGTAAAAAATGTTTGCTGAAGAGTAGGCAAAGGGACCACTAACAACTTATAAAAGAAAAAAAAAACAAGCAAAGAAACTAAAATGTTCTCTTGAAAAGCAGTCTCATTCCCTGTATTGAAAATGGGCTGCATTTTAAAATAAATCATTTATTGAAAAGAAATCACAAATATTTTCTGCTGACCTCAGTAGGCTACCTGTGATGGCCTCAAATTGTAATGAGTGCAATTGTGACATACCCATTAAATATGCATGCGGTAAGTCCCTCTACAATTTCTATTTTTAGGACAGAAATCGTATCTTATAGTATTGTATGTCTGGGAGGACTGCGCAGCATAGGAGATTTGCTTTTGCACTGAGGAGACCAGGAGGAGGACAGCCCAGGCACACCGAAGAACGCCAGACCCAGGGTAAGACCTGGTACTCCTCAGTCCTCGCCTCATAACTCTCTCCACTGGGTGGGCAGCAGTGGCAAACTCCACCACGCTACAGAATCAAAGGTTTTGCTGAACTCCGCGTTCTCAGCGGATCGCGGAGTTGGCAAAATTCTGCAAACTCCACTGGCGGAGTAGAGTTCACCAACCCACCCTTAGAATCAAGGTTATTTTGTCGCTGTTCGGAAACATTGCCATCCCGTGGAAAATTACCTATAAGAATGTGGTCTGATCGGATGGCGTGACCTGAAAGGAATCCTGTGAAGACAACTGTGAAATTGGGACATTGCAAGTATTGAGAGAGCCCAACCTCTTCTTTGCCCTTGGAGAGAGAGCATCTTAGAACGAGCTCTGACTCTGTATCTTTATGGTGCCTGGCCCATTGAAGTGGAGAGACTTCTAATGAAGACTCCACATGGTGACACCTTTACATATCTTGCCCTGAAGAATGCTTGTGTTGGGATGTCACGCTAGTGCAGGTGTAGTGGTAGATCAATGCTTTATCTACATCAACCCTCAATGCGGGATGACTTATGCTTATGCTGTCAGATTTTCTGCATCCTAACTCTTGAATTCATTGTCTTGTGCATGACAGTTGCACCGACATAACTTTATTCGCACATTTGGCTTTATGTTGGTTCCAATGTATTTCTACACCCTCGTCTTGAGGTGCCTGTATGTTCAGTTACTTTAGGCTTTGTAATAAATCAACTAACCTTAGTTGGCAGTCTGTGGTTCCTATGGGTCTAGAGAAACTGCGATTGAATGGATTGACATTGCTAACAAATTCTCTCCCCTCCACGCTTTCATGCTGAGAAAAAGTACCATCAACTTCAGGTTCTAGAACGGATCTAGAAGGTACACACAGTCACACAAAGCTCAAGAGAAATCTTAATTGCCTGGGATAGAGAGTTGCAGGAGGAGTACCTGAACCCTCTGGAGCCATTCTGAGACAACAGTGTCCAACAGTTGATGACAATATCTGGATGATTACCACTCTCTATGGGTGCCAGAAAAAGCTCACCACACTCTATGTATGCTTGCAAAACCAGCAGGTGTTGGTTTTCCCACGACAACACATGGTGATCAGCCATTTACAGATGCATACTATGGGAAAAATGTCATCTGTGCAGTTTGGAAAAGCTGTGCTCTCCTAAACAGCATGTGTTTTCTGGCCTTCCATTGTAGGTCCACTGAACATGACAATCTGGAAGTGCACTGGAGGAGCTCCATCTATTACTGTGTTGTTATAGTGTCACTCAGAGTGAAGCTCCAGCCTGAGTAATGGTGTTTCTTAGTCCTTGGCGAAATTTTAATTATGACAGAATAATCTAGTATTATCGTGTTACTCTTTTTGTAGAGACACTGTCTTTTGTCTTCTACTGGCAACAGTTGATCCGGGTCACCACAGTGGTGGGTCCTTTCCAAGACTCAAAATGTAGGACATGTGTGTTTGGAGAGAAATGTGTGTGGGTGAGGGTGTGTGTGCATGTGTGTGCCTGCACAGGCAGGTACACACATACTTGGATGGTGCCTTTAGAATTGCATATGCCTCCATCCGCTCCTGGTTATCCTTTGTCCAGCTAAGAAATAGAAGCCTGAACATTCCTTAGGTCAAAACCTCCACCCAGAAACTAGGAGAGTAGCTACCAATTGTGCAGCAGGTGTAGTGGCACCATTACTCACTGAGTTGAATGTCATATTTTCTCTGCCTTCCAGTAGTAAGGGGGTCTAGATGCTTTGCTTGTACCCAGCCAATGGTATCCTTGCTACGCCAATATCAAAAACCGCTCTTTACAAGTGCAACCTCTTTCCTTCATTTAGTTTGGGGTTTCTCTGATACCCACACCTCCCCCTCATCTTTAGTTGCTGGCTGACACCTTTCAACTGGGGCATTCTTTTTGGCTTTATTTGGGGCCGATCCATATTGACACCTTGACCGGTCCAAAGTAGTCTGCCCTTGTTCTCCTTGCTCCAGAATCTGAGTCTGAGACAGGACAAAGGAGTACTATGTCTTTCTCGGTAAATAGCAAAATACTTTGTATTTAACAAAAGCATCACTGTGGTTGGTCCAGCACATGTCTCCAAAGTGTGATCATTACGGGACAAGTGAACCTACAGAAACAGTACTAGTGTACATGGTCTGGACATTGCTGGGGCTTTGCACATTAATGTTGAGCAAACACAATTCCATTTGCTTGTGGTTACTTTTCCTAAAACTAGGCGCAAGCTTAACTTCCTGTAAAACCTTAATTTTGTTGACTTGTTAGGGAACAGAAATATATTCCTTTAAGTAGCTGCATTGATCACTGAAGACCTGTCCAAAGACCAGTTGAATGAAGTTTGCATGGGAGATGACTCAGGAAATCGAGGCCTCACATGAGCCATGATGAGATCGCTGCCAACTAGCTGGCCTGGAAGCAAGACAAAGGCCACCAACAACCATCACCTGAGTGGCAAAGCTGCGGAAATTTTTTCCTGCATCATCACTGGAGAGCTTGCCCCATGTCCCTAGCTGGCCAGCACTCTCCAGTTCCACAGCAACCTCAACGTTTCCACCACCAGAAGATGCTCTGGCGCCGGAACTGTTTTAACTATTTTTCGAAAAACCTAGAGTTAATTTGATATCATTGTTTACTGTAGTTGGTTCTTATCCGTCAAGTCTAACCTTCAAATCAATCCAGTTCACAGATTGGCTTGGTGTTTAGGGTTTCACTAGGAACTGTAAGCTGACCTTTCTTCACACCCTTTCTCATGCTGCATGGAGTGGGCCAAAGAATGCTTGGAGTGTAGGTTTGGCAGTTCTCCCCAATGTTTGGAACAAAATGGAGGAAACTTGTGTCTTTTATACACATTTTTCTAATTATACTTATTTCCCATCTCCTTTTACTACTCATCCTTTTTCCTGCTCTCCTATATTTTCCCTCAACCCCTAGTCTCCTCCTTTCTGGAACCATAGTATCCCTAAGTTCCTCTCACGTATCCTTCTCTGCTCTGTTATTCCAATAGATCTCTCTTTCCCCTTCGCACTTATACCCAGTTTCTTTCCTGCCCCCTCCCACTTCTCTCTTACCATTTTTTCCTTGCTCCCCACATTGTCATCATCATTTTTTACCCTGGGTAATCTTCTGAACAGCTTTATTTCTACCTCTATATCAGTCTTCCTGCTATTCTTTGCTTTCTCCTTTCTTGTTGTCACCATCTTTCACTTCCTTCTTCCAAGTCTCTTGTCTCCCCTTTCCTTTCTGCTACTTTCACCACTGTTCCCTTACTTTATTCTCTCTCTCCTCCTTAAAGACACAGGCGGATATTGATAGATAGAGGTGCAACCTGTGAGACCTGTTCTTGAGAGGGAGGGGTATTCTGCATACTAGATGGCCCTGATACACAGGGGAGGCATGGATAAACCTGCAGGCTACTCACTTGACCAGCCCAACCCACTTCCTGAATGGAGGTGGGGCCATCCCAGGCAGCAGTAGCCCAACCTTTTTATTTAGGCCAATACTGCAGTCCAATCCTGTGACGATGATGTAGCACATCATCACATGAGTATTCACAGATGCACCATCACTGTGGTGCAAGAACAGACCGCAGTGGAGGTGGGACTGGTGGTACCTGGTGGTACTGGTGATCTTTAAAAGCAACGAGGCCCAATACCTGTTGCGAATGGCCACCAACACACCCATATCAAGAAGAGATCTTGGGGGTGGAGAGAATATTTTGAAAACAATTGTCAAATAGTGAATTTAAATCACATTTTCACATGAATTTCCTAAAAACCAATATGCTTTAAAAGGGCATACATGAAATATTCCAGTGCATTCATGGTATACGAAATAAGGCTGACGCTCCCATGGAGTGTTGCAGGCTACTACCTCCTAAGATAGTTTTCAGAAAATTGAGTTAAAATGTGGGTTCTAATGGAATTAAGTTTAAACGTGAATTGGTGAGCTGTTAACATTTCAATGTTTGTTAGGCTTGCTTAGAAAATCAGATGCTTCCTGGTTATTCCTTGCAGGAGTGGCCAGTTTCGTGGGCCACTCATGCGTGGAGCTAGTCAAAGAGAAAGAGATCATGAAAAGCTAACATATTAGTGGCGTTCAGTCTGAAGGTGGAGAGGGTGGGTTTGGAGCAATCAGGGTTGGACTGGGACAAAAATTAAGTCTGGGCACCAAAATAAAAGTGACCCCCATTAGCGAACCACTGACAGCTAAAAAAGCGGTCAACTTTTGTAAATCAGGCCAGTTTTGGACTTGTAAAGACACACTGCATGGGTATTTGCAAGGTACAGGAGACAATATGAATTTGTGTTTGCTGCAGGCAATGTTTATAGTAGTATAGGGAAAATCAAAAGTAAAAATCGTCTCACCAGACCATAACCCAGGCCCACACCCAGCAAAAAAAAAAGAACCACACCCTGATCTGTCAGACCAGCCCAGTGGGAACTGGCTGATTGCCCTATAGTTCGATCTAACCCTGGGAGTAATAGAGGGAAAGTGCATGTGAGGTTACCTAACTTTAACATCCTTTTATGAAACAGTATTGCCTGTAATTAGTATGAATGTAATGTGAATGTTGGGTGTTGGGTGTGGTTATGAGTAGAATCTTACGTCAAGAAGGGGAGTCATGGTTTAGGCAAACAATCGGGAAATGTGGGATTGTATAGTTAGGTGTATATATGTGTGACATCCTGTTCTGAAGGATGGCTGTGAATCTGACTTGTGTGGGTCTGGGTTGTGTGGCATAAGCGGGGAGAAGAGGTTCTCGAATGGACTATAGTTGTTGAGCAGAGTCAATGGTACTCTATGATAAGCAGTAGTCGAAATGGGGGAAAAAGTAGGGAAACTGTGGGGGGAGAATCAGAGGGCAGGATTAACCCAAAGATTGGATCAGTGGGCGGAGTCAGAGGTGTGACCAGAATGCCCAAAACATCCCAATTTTTAGTATTAGTTTGGGATTTCACTGGCCAGTTACAGCGTATTATGTTATTTTATTTAAACATAGGATACACATGATTATTTAAGGTTTAATATGAGTTATTGACATTAAATTACAGCCACAAAGTGGGTTAAGTCTCCAATGACAGAATGTCCCAAATACACTTAAAAGTGGAAGCACAAGCCATTTGTCTCTGAGCCATGGAGTTTCTGTCATCAGCACTTCTCCTTTTTCCACAAGTGCAGTTCAAACATGAATAGCAAAATATCCTAGTTTGCAAATGTTTTCTATATAATTATGGTTCTGCCATATTTGACACATAACACAACATCTGCCGCATAATCTGACAATTTTAACTTGTAAATTGTTTGTAGCTCAAACGGATCAAAAGTTACAAAAAAATGTGGCTTGTGTTGCTGCGAAGTGGACAGCCCTTCGCAAAGGTTGACTGATCACCTTTCTCACTGCTGTATTTGTATGTTACACTGGTACTAAAAGACAAATTCTTCCCAGACACTGTTAGCATGTGTAAAATGAAAAAACAAAAAGTATCAGAAAATATACAGCATTACGCTGCAGCCTTTTTTTCCTGCATAATTTAGTCAGCACTGCGGCATAATTTGGTCCTCCTTTGCTGCATAATTCCAGTGGCCCTAAAGCAGGTAACACATGTTAAAAGTGCTTGTGCATGAAGCAGAGACTGTGAAGTTTGCGAGCTAAGTTTGGTGTGCGTGCTAGTCCTGCATTGCCGATCCCTGGTGAGTTGCAGCTAGTACTGGTGAAACAAGGCCAATGGAGGTACCAATGGGTGAGGCGAATTGGCGTCAAGGGCAGGGCAGGCTTTAGCACTGGTGGTGCCCTGTGCAACAGTGTTTGTCTGTTCCCCCCAATGACCACCTCCACCATGGATTTCCTCACTACCACCCTTTAACTGTGCCCCTCAAGTCGCCATACCTACACTCTCTCTCAGATGCATTTAATTTGACTTACAACGTCGCACATGCCAGTGTAGGGTGTCAGAGTACTTTACATCACTCACATTACACAGAGACAATCAATTATACGTGTGTAAAATCACTGTATAGGAAAGGTTACATGAGACAAAGGTGAAGGAGTCACATGACAACCATACTAGTAGGCAATATAGTTTAAGTGATTGGTCTGGAGGAACACAACCGAGAATTTAACATGTAATACCATGGTTAGGGGTTCTCTTTAATTATCAGAATTGATTTCCATCTGAATGAACAACTTTTGCAAAATTCGGATAATCAAAGACTGGGGGGGGAAAATATACCGCTCTAATTTATACCTTGCAGTTTGCATGCAGCTTTCAGGTGACAATTAATAGCTCACTGTTCTATGTTAGAATTTTAACTTATTTAAACTGCAAGTAACAAAAGTAGCTCTCTGACAAAAGCCGTAACCCACTGACTTATTTACATTGTGTGCACTTTGTGATCTACATGGTACATGTTCTTTGTGACTGGCACATTAATCTCTCTCTCTCTCTCTCTCTCTTAGAAGAACATTGATCACCAGGGTTATCATGACTTTTTTATTGTTTCCGAAAATTGCTGGAGGCCAGGAAGGAGGCAGCAAGTGCCTTTAAAACGATAATATCGTTGCAAACACAATGCCCCCACCCAAAGTCAGCACCCGGTGTGATCACACTGGTCGCACCGCCCTAGAGATGGCCCTTCTCAAGGGTCCTGTGACCTCAGTGCCAGAGTCACTGTTGCTCTAGGGTGTGCTGCTTTAAAGGCCTGCCCGCAAGACTGGAGATGATCTTCAGTATGGATTGTGGTGGACGGGCATCAAGGTTACACTTGCCACCACTAGGGTCCACCTGCTGATGCTAAGATGCCAGGGCTTCTAAGGTCTTGTGTGGCCTTCTAAGGTCTAGCATGAGAATGTGCTCCCTCAGGAGAGTGGTCTGGGGGACTGGTCATTAAGGCTGAACCTGGTTCCCAGTTCCAAATTCAGCTGCTCTGACCATAGGGCCACATCCTCTACCCCACTGAACACCATACTGCCCCACTGGGAGAATCTCACACTGCCTTCAACTACAACCCAATTGTGTGCCCCGCTATAAACACCTGGATGCGAATCAATTCAAATTACACTAGACGAGCAATATGCTGTCTTAAAAAAAAGTAGCAGCATCTTGGAAAAAGCAAACACTTATAGGGTATGCAAGATTAAAACATGTGAAATGTAAGCAGGAACAACATGGTTACCATAACTCTTTTACACTCATTATTCAGAAATCAGTGAGTGTTTTTGCTTGAAAAGTTAAGGACATGACTACAGGGTCCGGATGGGGCCCATTTCATTGTCCATTGCTTTATGGCCGGGATACCTGTCACCCCCTCCCAACACACTCCCCAAGGATGGGAAGACAGACACAGTTCTTGAACTTTTGGAAGGCGGGAGGGAGTTACCCTCCCGGCCGTATTTATTAAAATATGAAACAAAATTAAAAACATTAAAATTAACAGTTTCATATCATGTACAATTTCATTTCACATTACGATGTTTATTGGCTAACCTTAACACATCTCTAATACAAAGGTTCTCCTAGCCGATTCTAAAACATCCTGTAAATGCATATTCTCAAAATTCAAATTGTACATCCTAACATTACGGGCCAACGGCAAGGTCGTAACCGGTGCCAGATCCCTAATACCAGAACTCCCCCCTCACTTGTGAGGGGCGGGCGCACAGAGGACTGTACCTCTGTGCCAACTTCCAATTTCCCTTGTCTTAGCGGAGACCCCATATTTACTCGACGCCATCTTAGTGGTCGTCCGAGGACTCGTGTGAGGTGTCTAGAAGGTAGCGTAGACCCCCCTCCCACCCCACACTGCTTACCACATCCGCCGTCGCGGATGTCCTGGCCCCGGGAAATTCCCAGGAGGGGCCCGTAGCCCCTCCTCCCCGTGTGAGGGGCCAATGGCCGCCTCCCCCCGGGCGCTCCCATCCATAATGGGTGGCGCCCCACCTCTAGGGATCTTCCAATTACTGCTCACCGATCATGACCTTACCGCCCGACCAAAATAAATACGACATTTTTGAACCTAATGAGGACGGAATAAACAGTTATACTGGGCATTTCAGAGTATAAACCTTTATTGACACAAATAACACCTCTTTCAACTTAGCTGCGATACTTCGCCTAAAAACATGCTAAAAGAGCAACCATTTTATTGTCATAAAACAATCCAGACTTTATTAAAACAACCTGTAAAAGAGAGAATATCATCGTTAATCGACTTTATTGCAATCCTAATCGTCGCCATAAGGGGCTGGTGGGTGGGTCAAAATTGGCTCCTTGTTCCGTCTAGGGCTCACGTGCAACGAGGAGGTGCAGCTTCCGAGCACAGGAACAAGAGGATGCTTCCTTGGATTGTTGCTCCTTTTATTCTTCCTCGGGAGGGCGTGTACCCTCCTCCGATCCGCCTACGGGGCGTGGCCAACGGTGTAGGTGTCTAGGACAACCCCTCTCGGGCGGGAAAAGGCGCGCCCCGGCTACGCCGCTTCGGGCATACCAGCCGAGACACGCCTCCCGCCCAAAATGGTTTCCCGGGGGGATCAGGGCACCCTACCATACGTTCGGGGGGACCGAGTGGTCGCCCCTTTCCATATGGCCGGGATACCCGTCACCCCCTCCCAACACACTCCCCAAGGATGGGAAGACAGACACAGTTCTTGAACTTTTGGAAGGCGGGAGGTAGTTACCCTCCCGGCCGTATTTATTAAAATATGAAACAAAATTAAAAACATTAAAATTAACAGTTTCATATCATGTACAATTTCCTTTCACATTACGATGTTTATTGGCTAACCTTAACACATCTCTAATACAAAGGTTCTCCTAGCCGATTCTAAAACATCCTGTAAATGCATATTCTCAAAATTCAAATTGTACATCCTAACATTACGGGCCAACGGCAAGGTCGTAACCGGTGTCAGATCCCTAATACCAGAACTCCCCCCTCACTTGTGAGGGGCGGGCGCACAGAGGACTGTACCTCTGTGCCAACTTCCAATTTCCCTTGTCTTAGCGGGGACCCCATATTTACTCGACGCCATCTTAGTGGTCGTCCGAGGACTCGTGTGAGGTGTCTAGAAGGTAGCGTAGACCCCCCTCCCACCCCACACTGCTTACCACATCCGCCGTTGCGGATGTCCTGGCCCCGGGAAATTCCCAGGAGGGGCCCGTAGCCCCTCCTCCCCTTGTGAGGGGCCAATGGCCGCCTCCCCCCGGGCGCTCCCATCCATAATGGGTGGCGCCCCACCTCTAGGGATCTTCCAATTACTGCTCACCGATCATGACCTTACCGCCACAGGCCGGATAGTTGACCGGCTATCCGGCCCCCCCACAAACTCCTACTAAAGGTCATGGCTACACAAACTCTTTAACCAAGCTATGAAGTCTCCTATGAGTAATACATTCCCCTCCCGGGACAAATGGACCCCATCTTCAAGATACATATGGTCCCCCCGAATACATCCATGTGGGATACAGTGCAACTGTCCAGAACGAAACAGCCTACTAAGTTTGTTATTAACTTTCTTTACCGACTGATTCAAAGCTGACACAGAGAGGGCCCCCCGCCACACCTTCCGAGGAATCATGTGTGACCATGCAATCGTGCACCCCGGAACCCTTCTCGCCAACCAACTCACTGTGGATAAAATTAACTCGAGAAGTACTCGTCGGCCCATGGTCACCAAATCATTGCCCCCAAGATGCACCATGATTACAGACGGCGGTGACCTTGTCCGCCCTAACAGTCCCTCAATAAAACTTTGAAACTGGTCAATACAGAGCCCGCCCCTTCCGTGGAAGGTCACCCTGTACCCATATTCCCCAGCCACGTGAATCATGTCACCTGCTTTGAATACGTCTGCGGCGCGCCTCACGTATGAGTGGCCAACGACCCACACCACTCTTCCCTCAGCCGGTGATCTTTGACCGCTGGTCCCCAGGTGTCGGGTCAACTGCACCGTCCGCCCCGCAAAGCCTGCTCGCGAAACTGCAAACCAAACGGAAAACAAGAAGCGTGAGTACATGACATTAGCTTCACAACATGTGCAACCGCACATACCTTTTATAACAGTTCGAGGACCAACGCCCCAATTGTTTCACCTTTTCAACACTCAGACCCCTGGCTGTAGCCTGTGTCGCAGCCCCTATCCTGGAAGGAATGGGTCCCAAAATCGCTCGGGTTCAAGCCCGCTGCCGCGATTGCCATTGTTAAAACCCGCTGAAACTGAAACCTAGTCAGTGGGGTGGCATTGGTGTGTCTCAGCAAGCTTCCCCCCCATGCTGCCGCCCTCTGCGCTAAATATTCCTCCACGCATTTTACCGGGCACATGGGGGACCCTGGACTGCGCTGGACCACCACACTGTCCCCGATCGCTCCCTGATCGGTCTTGGACCTGGCTATTGTGACTACCATCGTATCACCCTTGATTTGAATGTGCTCTCGACACAGACCTCCCCCCGTATCCTGCTTGTTCCTTGCTACCAGTTCGCTTACCCGCATAGCCCCAAAGAATGCTAATGCAAAAGCGGCCCGGAACAGCACTGTCTCTGACTGAGATGAACATGTCGCAGGGAGTACGGACATTAACAGGGACAACCTTGCTAGCCCAATCGGGCGCCTCTCGTCCACTTTACGACCCTCAAGGCGTTGCCACCCACACAGTGCCTTCTTTACGAGAAAGGACGATGTGGGGTCCTGGATGCCATGAGCCCGCGCCATGAAGGAAATGGCGGCCCGGTGCCTATTGGCTGTAGCCACTGATCTGCCTGCCTGATGTAGTGATACGAGAAACTTGAGGACATACTCCTCCTGCCCCCATTGCGCCCCCCCAGCTGGACCCAAAAAAGACCAATAGGAACGGAACGCCCCTTCGTATGCCTTCATTGTCCTGGGTGCTAGACTCGCTCCCACGAGGTCTTGTAATCCGGGGCACCGAGTGACCAGAGAGCTTCGGGAAATGATGCCGCCACCAAGTCCGCAGAGGGCAGATAACCCCTGAAGGCCTGCATGTGGGAACGAGAGAGTGCATCAGCCGCCTGGTTCAGCACACCAGGCACGTGTCTTGCCCTAAAGTGGACGTTTAGTCTCATACACAGTAGAACAATTTCTTTAAGCAATCTCAAAATCCATCTGCAGCGTGCTGCCTGATTATTGATACATTCAACCACGGTCATGTTATCAGACCAGAACACCACTGTGCGATCACGAAACCCCTCTGGCCATGTTGTCAAGGCCACTAGAATGGGGAACAGCTCAAGAAACCCAATGTTACCTGTGAGTCCACTATCGTGCCACCACGTCGGCCACGTTTGCGCCGAGCATTGATTACCAAAGATGGCGCCAAATCCCGCACTCCCCGCCGAGTCAGTCCATAAGCCCAGCTCCTCCGAGGAAGCTGGCGGCTTACTCCACACGACCCGGGCGTTGAAATCCGCCAGAAATGCCAACCATATGCGCATATCCTGGCGAACCTCAGCTGACAGCCGTGTGCGGTGGTGCCCCTCTTTGAGGCCGACCATGGCTTGTGCAATAGAGCGGGAAAAGGGGCGAGCCATCGGAATCACTCTAAGGGCAAAGTTAAGCTGACCCACTGTTTGTTGCAACTGATGGAGGGTTACCTTTTTCTCGCCGATGCATATCTCGAGTGAAGCCTTAAACTTCATTACCTTCTCCTCGGGCAAACGGAAGCACCCCTCCACCGAGTCGAGCTCAATTCCCAGAAACTCGAGTGAGGTGGATGGCCCCACTGTCTTCCCTGGTGCCAGTGGCACGCCAAATCGTTTCATGAGATTGCAAAATTCCCTTAAAGCCTGTGCACAATCTGTGTCCCCGGCTGACCCCAGAAACAGAAAATCATCAAGATAATGCATAACCTGCGTAAAGCCCGTGGCTCTGGTGAACGCCCATTGCAAAAAGGTACTGAATTTTTCGAAATACGCACAAGAGATGGAGCAACCCATTGGCATACATTTGTCCATGTAGTAGCGTCCCTGAAACACAAAACCTAACAACCGCTGATCCTGTGGGTGTACCGGGAGCAACCGGATAGCTGATTCAATATCAGATTTCGCCATCAGCGCTCCGGGCCCCAGGCGATTCAACATGGCGACAGCCTCATCAAAGGAGGCGTACCGTACTGTACAAACTCCCGGGTCAATCGCATCATTCACCGAAAGACCCCTAGGAGCGGACAAGTTATGGATTAACCTAAACTCACCTGGGTCCTTCTTGGGGACTACTCCCAACGGTGAACAAATAAAATTAGTGACCGGCGGGTGCCCATACGGTCCAGCGACCCGACCCCGGGCCACCTCCTTCGCAATCTTTGCCTGTACTACCGCCGTATTTTGCTGAACCGACAGTTGGTTCTTACACTGTGATTCCCCACGAAAATCCCCCGCCGGGATGCGGAAACCATATGAGAAACCGTCTCGCAACACCCCAGCGGAGACATAATCAGGGTATTCGTTTAGCCAAGGGATCAAAGCCATGATGTCTACGGGAGTAGGTAGCGGTGCCCCTCGGTCGATATTAGACCTGTTTGGCCCCTCCTCTACCCCCTGTATCACCATTCTTGGCTCTGCACGAACTCTCGGGGTGTGAAGACTGTCCACACCCTGCACACTCATGCCTGAACTTGCATGACCCTTGTGGCCTCGTGCACTTGCCTCTGTTAAAACTCCAACAGACCCCTTTTCAACCCGAGTTCCCATTACTCCTTGAGTGTTGATCACTGCTGGTGCCCGCCCAAAAGGGTGCCGGCGAATAATGGCGGGTGGGCTCCGCCCCATTCCCACCAAATGAAGATGACTTCGTTGTGTTCGGCATGACCTGCTTCTGCCAGGAAATGGAGTCGAAACAATCCCACGTCAGAGATGAGTCGTGCTCCTTGGCGTTACGAAACTTGTTATCATAACCCAACCATTGATTGCCTTCATACGTTTCATAAAATTCCATTATACGTGTCTGGTAACACGTCAATTCAGACAATACTTCGGGCCTACGTTCCCCCATGATCGCAGTGAACATTCCAAACGCCCTGGCCCAATTAGCGATTGTCTCATCCACCCTGAAACCCGCCATCTTTGCACGCCATACACTCGGATGTAACAACTCCTTCTGACTTCTAACGTGCTCTATCTCATGGTGGTCAGTCAACAGGGAAAACATATTCACATATTTATCAGCCCAGATCATTTCTTTTGTGGCCAACGGGATATGTTGGACTACCTTTTCCCTCCTTGAGGGTAACGATCCCTCCCTCGCCATTGGCAACGGCTGCTTACCCGAGTCAGTAGCTGGACCTGCAGTTGTTGTCGTTCCAACGCCCGACGCCGGCTGTTCCAAGGGAACCTGGGGGTAAACAAGAGGACAAGGTGCCTTCGCAGCATCTCTCGATTGCCGCAACTGCTTCATTAGTAACTTAGCCTCCTCGGCCGTGTCTCCTGGCGCCACAGCACCCTCGGTGTTCTTGCCTAACCACGCCGCTAACTGTGCGGCCAACTCGGGAGGCATATCCCCCTCGTGAACGGGTGTAACTACCACCGGGATCGGCTGTCCCGCGTTCGGGATCGGAACTGGGGCCTCAACCGGACTGACCGGGCTCGCCGGAGGTGACTCGGGAACTGGAGCCTCCCCCCCTGCCGCCCTATTCCTGGCCCTTTTACCTCTCCCGGTAGGGACTACTCCCGGCAATGCTGGTCCGATGACTTTCTTCGGTCTCCCCGTCCCATTCATTGCCGCCATCTGTTTTTTCATGTTCGCCATGTCTTTCACCAGCATTCGAAGCATCTGTTCGGTCCCGACCTTCTTTCCGACCCTTTTGCCAGGCATCGTTCTCGGATGTTCGACACTTGCTGCCCGACGAAGTCCTAGATCCAAAGATTCGGAATCACTGCAAAGAGAAGCACAAAAATTACAACGTTCTCAAAATTGGCTCCTTGTTCCGTCTAGGGCTCACGTGCAAGGAGGAGGTGCAGCTTCCGAGCACAGGAACAAGAGGATGCTTCCTTGGATTGTTGCTCCTTTTATTCTTCCTTGGGAGGGCGTGTACCCTCCTCCGATCCGCCTACGGGGTGTGGCCAACGGTGTAGGTGTCTAGGACAACCCCTCTCGGGCGGGAAAAGGCGCGCCCCGGCTACGCCGCTTCGGGCATGCCAGCCGAGACACGCCTCCCGCCCAAAATGGTTTCCCGGGGGGATCAGGGCACCCTACCATACGTTCGGGGGGACCGAGTGGTCGCCCCTTTCCAATATCCTTACAAAGCTTAAGCAGTATGGTTTAAAAACACCACATCTGTGAACACAGAGCCACAGTACACATTTTGGTTACCAATCCATCCATCAATCAGGCATTGCAGTACTTCCAGGATTGGTGCACCTCCTCACCTGAGGAAAAGCATGCTGTTCGAAGAAAGACAGGAAAACAAAAGTAGACCTTCACTGACAAACTGTAAAGTGACGCTAATGTGTTTGGGTGTGAATAAAATTCATCTGGCCACTGTGCGACCACTCTGTCTTGCTTTATTTTGTTTTTTATTTATTTTTCATGTGTTGAACCTTTGATTCCTGAGGCCGCCCAGTAGAAAAGAAAAAATGTCAGAAAAAGAAGACAAAAGTGTTTTTATTTTTTGGATCCATTTCACAGGGGAACAAATAAATGAAAGGAGGAAAGAGAGGGTGAGAACGGTTTCTTGAAGTCATGGGGCCTCATTTATGAGGCTATGCGTCACTTTTACGCCGCCGATGCGTCATTTTTTGTGACGCACCAGTGGCGTAAAAAATGCGCCTTGTTGCGCCATATTTACAAAGTGACGCATCTAGGTAGATGCGTCACTTTGTAAACCCCTGCGCCACATTATACCTGCGCCAAGTATAATGTATGCAAGGGGGGGCGTTTTGATGCAAGAAAGGGTCATGGAAGTGACGCAGTGAAATCTATTAGATTTCACTGCGCCATTTCTTGGCCTCTGATGAATCAAAATCTTACAACTGCTTCATGGCAGGCGTGACTGACGCAGGCACTAACAACATGGGACTTGCCCATGTGAAAGTACACATTGCTGGAGTTGCGTCACTTTTGTGACACACTCCAGCAATGCGTCACTTTTTCACCTACAGATACGTCAGAAATACTGATGTATCTGTAACTCCTTGCGACATGATGCGTCATAATATAAATATGACGCATCAGTCATGACGCAAGGAGTGCGCACTGAGAAGTGACGCATCGTTGCTATTACGCAGCGATGCGTCATTTCTCATAAATGAAGCCCTTGGTTTTCAGTAAGTGAGGAGGAGCTATTCATAAAAAGAGGGAATAAGAGGAAGAAAGAGAGGGGGCAGCTGCCAGCGGCAGAGCAGACGTGGACACTGCCCTTGTCTTTCTGGGCATGAAGGAAAAGAGTCCTTCTCTGCCCGCCATGCCCTTTCCCGAACGGCCACGAACGCTGAGCCTTCTCTGCAGGCCTTGACTACTTCTGCCATCCTGGGACGAATGTTTTAAATAATAAAAAAGTAGGGGAACAGAATCTATTGAATAAAAGAAGTCGGGACACACCGTGCCCTGCCGATCCCACCCACTTCGACCACTGATTGGTAAGACATGTTCCAGTATGCTACAGATAAATATTGGTACCACTTTTCCTTATATCTCTGTTAAGCTCCACAATATTTTCCTTATCTTGTGTTAACCATGGTCCCCATGACGTCATACGCTTCCTGTACTACTGTCTGCCCCTGTCCTCTTCTGTTCTCTTTGTCACTCACTGAGTGTCAGAAACAAAAACATATTTGCAGATTGTATTGCTTCTCACCAAAAGCTTGCCATATTTAAGGATTGTAAATGTTAGTAGGCAGTGGTCCCAGTATCATTTCAGTTTAGGAAGGGAGAATGGTTGAACTGGCCTCCCTGTGATTCGCCCTCAAGATCTGCAGGTCTCGAACATGTCACGCGGTGAGCATTTAACCCACACAACAATATTCAAGGAATTCCGATAAATAATGAAATTGCATTACCTAAGGCATATCTTCATTGTAATTTTCTATCACTTGAGACATTTTGAGAACTCGAACCGTCATAGTTTTTCAAAGAAATTGTGGTGATTAAAATTGCTTAAAAAATGGTTTGGTTCGCGGAACGCTCAGTCTGGGGAAGATGACATTTGCCCACGGTCTGGGACCTGAGCCCAGCCCGCCCCCGCAGGAACGTTATGTGGCTGAGAACAGTGAGTACGGAATGCACAGAGAGATTGTGGCTTGTCACTACCGCAGTGTGCATCTCTTAAAAAGGAGATTCTTCACCAAAAAGGGCACGTTTGCACCGCTTATTCATCAGAAAAGAAAGGGCGATTGAAAAGAATCCTTACTGTGCTTCACTAAAGACAGGAGTGGAGCCGAGAACCCCATCAACAGTGGTGAAAGTTTTAATCCAGCGCGCATGCGCACAACCCCTCTCCCTTTGAACACAACAAATAGCAGGGTTTATAACTTGGATATAAACGGCCATAGTTTATTACATTGTACATCACTGTGGGCCATATGCATGAAAATAGAGTTTTGCGATTCTCAAATTGCGATTTTCAGCAAATCGCAATTTGAGAATCACAAAATGCAATGTATGTGGGATTTGCTAATAATTGTGGAAATCCCACATATTCCTTATTTGCGAATCACAAATTGAGATTCGCAAATAAGGAATACCTTCCCATTCAGTCCTATGGATTAAGAGGCCCGTAGGAATGAATGGGAAGGCATTGTCAATTTGCGATTAGCTAATAGAGAATCTCCAATTGAGAATGCAATTTCAAGGGTGCCAGGGCGTCAAAAGGACACCCTGTTGCACCCCTAAAAAGTGCATGTGTGCACATGTGGCACATATACATGCCCTAGGGCACGGATACTCATAGTACGGCCCGCGGCAAGCCTTCTTTGGCGGCCCGCGGACCGTGCAGACGTTTGCAGCAGCCCGGACTCTCAAAGACTCTGCTCTGTGGAGGCTGGGGGATTCTGGTGATTGTCAGAGTGGAGCTGCAGGGGCACTAAGAGGTGAAATACAAAGCCTCATTAACATGTAAATGGTCTTTTTAAAGACCTATGAAGTACTGGGGAGGGAGACAGAGGGAAGGAGACGGAGGGGGCGGAGACAGAGGGAGACGATGAGAGGGAGACAGAGGGAGAAAGTGAGAGGGAGACAGGGAGGGAGACCGAGGGAGGAGGGCGACAGAGGGAGACAGACAGAGGGAGGAGGGCGACAGGGAGGAGGATGACAGAGGGAGGAGGACGACAGAGGAGGGAGGGAGACAGTGGAGAGAGAAAGAGGGATGGAGACAGAGGGACGGAGACAGAGGGAGACAGAGAGAGGGAGACAGAGAGGGAGACAGAGAGAGAGAGGGAGACGGAGGGAGACAGAGGGAGCAGAGGGAGGAGGCGACAGAGGGAGGGCGATAGAGGGAGGGCGACAGAGGGAGACCGGCGGAGGGAGACAGACGGAGGGAGACAGACAGAGGAAGACAGACGGAGAGAGACAGACGGAGAAGGAGGGAGGGAGGGAGAGGGAGGGGGGAGAGAGAGGGAGACAGAGAGGGGCATAGAGAGAGAAGGGGAGGGAGAGAGAGAGAGAGAGAGAGAGAGAGAGAGAGAGAGAGAAAGAGAGAGATGTGTGTATGCCGGGTCTGGTGGCTCAGTGGACGAAGGCAACTGTGTGTGTGCGCACTGGGGAGGCTGTCTCAGCCCGGGCTGAGGGTTGACACACATATGAAATGTGATGACAGAGGGAGACAGAGGGAGTTGGAGGGAAGGAGAGGGCGGGAGGGAGGGAGAGGAAAGGAGACAGAGGTTGACGGAGGGAGATAGAGAGGGAGTCAGGGGGAGACAGAGGGAGGGAGGGAGATGGAGGGAGACAGAGGGTGACAAAGGGAGGTAGAGGAAGAGAGACAAAGAGAGGGAGGCAGATAGGCAGGCAGAGAGGGAGGACGAGAGGGAGGCAGAGAGGGAGGGAGACGGAGGGAGGGAGAGGGAGACAGGGAGGGAGACAGAGGGAGGGAGAGAGACAGTGAGAGGGACAGAGGAAGGGAGACAGAGGGAGGGAGACAGAGTGGGAGACAGAGAGCGAAGTAGACAGAGCCAGAAGGAGACAGAGCGGGAGGGAGACAGAGAGAGGTGGGAGACAGGACGGGAGACAGGGATAGAGACAGAGAGGGAGGGAGACAGAGGGAAGGAGATGGAGGGGGCGGAGACAGAGGGAGACGATGAGAGGGAGACAGTGAGACGGAGACAGGGAGGGAGACCGAGGGAGCAGGGCGACAGAGGGAGACAGACAGAGGGAGGAGGGTGACAGGGAGGAGGATGACAGAGGGAGGAGGACGACACAGGAGGGAGGGAGACAGTGGAGAGAGAAAGAGGGATGGAGACAGAGGGATGGAGACAGAGGGAGACAGAGAGAGGTGGACAGAGAGGGAGACAGAGAGAGAGAGGGAGACGGAGGGAGACAGAGGGAGCAGAGGGAGGAGGGCGACAGAGGGAGGGCCATAGAGGGAGGGCGACAGAGGGAGACCGGCGGAGGGAGACAGACGGAGGGAGACAGACAGAGGAAGACAGATGGAGAGAGACAGACGGAGAAGGAGGGAGGGAGGGAGAGGGAGGGGAGAGAGAGGGAGACAGAGAGGGGCATAGAGAGAGAGGGGGAGGGAGAGAGAGAGAGAGAGAGAGCGAGAAAGAGAGAGATGTGTGTATGCCGGGTCTGGTGGCTCAGTGGACGAAGGCGTCTGGTGCAGGGACCAGTGTTCAACCTCATGGTCACAATATATTTTTTTAACCCCGCCCCTCCTCCTCTGACCCCACCCTCAGCCACAAACCACACTGTAAATTTGGCCCCAGAGAGAAAGTTTGTGAGTACCCATGCCCTAAGGGCATGTATGTGCGCCACATGGGTCGTTAAAATATGCAAAATAATGCATTTTTAAGTTAAATCACAAATTACCACCATTTTGAAGTTGGTGGTAATTTGCTATTCCTTAAGGCCAAATCGCACCTTATTATGTGCTTCTTACATTGCATTTAAGGAATCGCAATTTGCGATTTCTTAAATGCAATCACAAAATAGGGAATCGCTAAATTTGCGATTCCTTATTTTGCAAGGTGATTTTTGTGTGCTACATTGCACACTACTTATTTGAGATCACAAATGCTGAAATTCGCAGAATTTCCGCATTTGCAATCGGAAATTGGCTTCCTACATATGACCCCAAGGCACATAAAACAAACATCGCAATTTCTGGTCATACAAGTTGAAAGCACGGTGAAGGGATTCTGAGTCCTTCAGGTTATCCTGAGTTTGAGTGTTTAGCTGGTGATTACCAGTGTTCCTGCACAGCCTTTACCACTTCGGCCCTTTAGTCAGGTAGTCAGCGTTTGGGGGCTAGACTTCCCTTGCTATCAAAACTCAGTGGGAGGCCCCCTGGCCTTGCCCAAGGTGCAAGTGTTGTGTCCGTCCACTGCTAACCTTTGCATGGCCCTTCTTTGCTCCCCTGTGCCCCTGCCGTGAAGCATTTAAAGGACACTACCTGAGCAGCTTTTCTTCTCTAGGTTATTGTGCTATCTAGCTGTCTGTGTTTTTCCTCCACCACGCTGCCCATAGCCACCTGACCACATGCAACTCCCTCCTTGTTGCTTAGTTTAGAAGAAACCTATTTGTTCCAGCGCTCCTGCTATGTTTAACAAGAACCTATCCATGCCTACCCCCGTCAAGTGAATGCCATCTGACTCAAAATACCCCCGTGTCCAGAGGTTGAGGAACCTGTGCCTCACAAAACCTCAAAAGTTTGCCCTGTATACTTTCGCCATGCATGTTTTCTGTTTTCTCCTGGATCTGTACACTGTCCCTTGATTCCATAGCCCCTCTCCACTCTGGCCTCGCTATTACTTCGGACAACAGGATGTCGGTGGGACGTAACATCCTTGTTACTGCTGTGAGTCTCAATACCATCACCACCAACACGTCCTTCCTCCCCAGGCAGGTTAGGTTGTTTCCCCCCAGGTGTATTACCACGGCATCTGGCCGCCCCTTCCGAAGCAAGGCGATCAGCATGGCAGGAACACAGATGTGTAGTCCTTTTGCGTTGATGGCCACCACTGTGCACGCTTGACATACTAGTAGCCAACAATCTATATTCTGTGCCCAGAGCCAGGGTCCAGCTGTGAGAAAAAGGGAAATAAAACTTAGGGAGCCACAGGCCGGGTGTAAACCTTGAATGCGCCCTATGCCCAGCGGCTCAACCTTTTCATCCATTCCTCACTTCGCCACTTGCTGCTGCTGTCGTGGCTGTGCCTAGGCGGAAGGAGTAGGACCAGAACCTGTCAGGTAGAAGTCTGGCTTTGTTGATGGCCATTTTGAGCACTGCTATGAATTGGAATGGCTGAGGTAGGAGCCGTCCTCATCCAAATATACAGCAGAAAACCCCCTGAATCCTATTCACATCAAAACAGTCCCACACAGAAAGCAACAATTTTATATAACTTTTTTGTGTTTTATTTTCAAAAAATATATATTCATTTCTTTCAATTAACAATCCATAATTTTTCAATAAATACGTTGTACATATGATTAATATGATTAAATATGACTCACATCTAAATCTAACACATTTTTTGTTGTTGTGAATGTCTATGATGTATGTTTTGTTTTGGTTAAACTGTTTTTTTCCGATTATCAACTTTTTTCACTATTTCTGTGGTTGTTGTTTATGTATATATTATTTTGCTTTTGTTGTTGTGGAGACATGTACCTCAATTTTCCATAGTACTTCGTCTGTGTTGGGAATCCCATGAGTTAGATTTAGATGTGAGTGAGGCACTTGCAGCCCCTCCACCCCTTTTTAGACCCTGGGAAGCAGTCCACTTGACAGTGGGCACCGTTCTGGCTACAGCTGCCCTGCGCCCTGAGTCCATGGGGGGCACTGTTCTCCTTGTCCCGAGTTGTTTCACCTGCCGCCCCTCCTCTGCATTTTTGCCAGGCCCTGCTCAGGTGGTCTTACATCCTCTTTATTTCCCAAGCCTCTGCGTTGTCTGGTCGGCGAATCTCTGAAAGAATATCGACGGACATAATATCGACCTACAAAACATTGACGCTGGAATATCGAAGGCAAGTATATCGACACCTTATCTACAACATGGTAAGTACAAAAATATCGAAACCAAAACATAGATGTTAAAAATATCGTAATAAAAAATATCGGGTTTTTTTCTGTAAAAAAAAAGTAAATAATACTTATAAATAAAATAAACATATTTAAACATATTTAATAATGTTTAAAATTAATAAATAATACATATTGAATAATAAAACTTTAATTAAAAATAAACATAACATATAATATATACTTATGTAATAATACCTTTTATTAATTATTTTAATTACTTATAAATTATTAAAATATACTATAAATTACAAAAATATCTACATACATAAAATAATAACATAAATAAAAATAAAATAATTAAATTTAATAAATTTAAAAAATTAAGTATACTTTCAATATTTTTAAACTTAATTAAATACAACATTATCTAAAATAATAAAATATTAAATACATAAATAAATAAAACTACTATTTACAGTCCATAAAAAACTACAGTAATGAAAACATTGGATAGCGAAGAATGTAAAATTACTATTCCCACTCCAGAGAGAGCAACAGTAGGGAAAGCGTTGGATAGCGTAGTGGTAAAAATTACTATTCCCACTCCAGAGAGTGCAACAGTAGGGAAAGCATTGGATAGCGTAAGGGTAAAAATTACTATTCCCACTTTAGAGAGTGCAACAGTAGGGAAAGCGATGGATAGTGTAGGGGTAAAAATTACTATTCCCAATCCAGAGAGTGCAACAGTAGGGAAAGCATTGGATAGCGTAAGGGTAAAAATTACTATTCCCACTCCAGAGAGTGCAACAATAGGGAAAGCGTTGGATAGCGTAGGGGTAAAAATTACTATTCCCAATCCAGAGATTGCAACAGTAGGGAAAGCATTGGATAGCGTAGGGGTAAAAATAACTATTCCAACTCCAGAGAGTGAAACAGCAGGGAAAACGTTGGATAGCGTAGGGGTAAAATTACTATTCCAACTCCAGAGAGTGAAACAGCAGGGAAAACGTTGGATAGGTAGGGGTAAAAAATACTATTCCCACTCCAGAGAGTGCAACAGTAGGGAAAGCATTGGATAGCGTAGGGGTAAAAATTACTATTCCCACTCCAGAGAGTGCAACAGTAGGGAAAGAGTTGGATAGCGGGTGGGTAAAAATTACTATTCCCACTCCAGAGAGTGCAACAGTAGGGAAAGCATTGGATAGCGTAGGGGTAAAAATTACTATTCCAACTCCAGAGGGTGCAACAGTAGAGAAAGCGTTGGATAGCGTAAGGGTAAAAATTACTATTCCAACTCCAGAGGGTGCAACAGTAGGGAAAGCGTTGGATAGCGTAGGGGTAAAAATTACTATTCCCACTCCAGAGAGTGCAACAGTAGGGAAAGCGTTGGATAGCGGGTGGGTAAAAATTACTATTCCAACTCCATGGAGTGAAACAGTAGGGAAAACGTTGGATAGCGTAGAGGTAAAAATTACTATTTCCACTCCAGAGAGGGCAACAGTACGGAAAGCGTTGGATAGCATAGGGGTAAAAATTACTATTCCAACTCTAGAGGGTGAAAGAGTAGGGAAAGCGTTGGATAGCGTAGAATTTAAATATAACATGCTTATAAATAATTTTTATATTTAAAATAATATATAAATACATTTTAAAATAAATCTACATCCTTTACAATTAATAATTAATAAAAACAATTACATTTGAGTAATTAATTAGCAATAAATTGACAACAAATACCAATAAATATTAATTAATAAATAATAATACATTTTACTCACCAAATAATAAATATTAAACAATAAAATATTTTTCATTACAAAAAAATATTATTTAAAATTAATTCACATTTAAAAATTATTAAACAATAACATTATTTTTATACCAAATAATAATGTTGATAAAACATTGATTACCAATTAATTACAAATATTTTCCAATTAATAAAAATAATTGCCAATTAAAAATATTTATTGCCAAATAACAAAATTATTAACAAATTAATTACCAATTACAATTTTTTTTTCCCAAATACAAACATGAATTACCAAATCAAAAAAATTAAATAAAAATTAAAAACATTAATTACCAATTAAAAAAATAAATTATCAATTTAAATAATTAATTGCCAATTAATAATTAATTATACATAAAATAATTATCCATAACAAAAAAATTATAAATCATTAATTAATTACAATTAAATTACTTCCCACCCAATTCCCCTATAAACCCACAACCTGCTACAGAAATAAAAACAAAAATTAATTAAAATTAATTTATAATTCCTAAAAATTACTAATTAATTTAGTATATTTAAATTACTTCCCACCCTATTCCCCTATAAACCCAAAACCCACCCCGGTACTAAAACATAAAATTTACTTAAAAATAACATTATTAATATATAAAAATAATACACATATAATTAAAAAAAAATTAAAATACTTAACAAAAACATATTACACATACATAATTAAATACATAAAAATAATACAAATATCAATATTAGTAACATCGAAATTAGTTACATCGATATATATGCTATCGATATTACTAACTTTGATATTACTTACATCGATATAAATAAATTCGATATTACTTACCTTAGGGTCGATATTCTGTCCAACGATGTTCTTGACATTGAAATTCTGTACCTTCGATATTTCCAACTCGATATTTGTGTAGGTCGACAATTTGGAATCGATATTTTGACTGTGTACCCTGGCCAGCAGACCCCTTGCTCTCATTAACAGCTCCTCCAGGTCTTCATTCAATTCTGGCTCTGGGTTCTTTCTTTTTGTCGCTTTTCCCATTTGCCACCATTGCCTCGCTACTGTCCATGTAGCGTGCAGGGTGCTTCGCGCAGTTACTACACTCCACACTGGTTTGAAGCTTAAAAGGCCATTTATTAGGACAAGGTTATCAAAAACTCCCAACTTTATTAACATAACAATTTAACTCCAATAACTTTAAACACCAATAAACAAGCCCATCCCCCTCATCCATCCATTCTCCATCCGTCCCACCACTTTCACTCCTTCCCATTCCTGCTGTAAACGTTTCCATCCATCCCTTCTTCCCCTTCAAAACCCTCATAAGCATTCTTTCTTTCATTCTTTCTGCTGCACTTGCATGCTGCGCTCTGCTGTCCTTCATCTGTGCACCTCCCCCCCAGGGGTGGCTCCGCCTATCGGTGCCTCACCACCCCTCCAAAGCTCCGTAACCCGTTAGAACTGCATAACTTGTCCTAACTGGCACTCCTCGCCCCAATAACTGTAGGTTGGGCAGTGGATCAATTAAACAAAACTACCTAACCTCCCTATCCCGGTGTTGCAAGGTGCTGGAAAAACAGCCGGAACCTCCCACCCCAGCACCTTTATAATTACCACCAGTCCGCCCCCAATCCCACCCCTTTGAACTCCCACCCCACCTTGTCCTTCCGGCCACACCAAGATGCCCGGGGGAAGACCAGTCTGCGACTTTGCTTCCCCTGGGGACTGAAATCTCCCAGTAACTTCACTCTATGCTGGTTTGAAGCATAAAAGGACATTTTTTAGGACAAGGTTATCAAAAACTCTCAACTTTATTAACATAACAATGTAACTCCAATAACTTTAATCACCAATAAACAAGCCCATCCACCTCATCCATCCATTCTCTATCCATCTCACCACTTTCACTCCTTCCTGTTCCTGCTGTAAACTTTTCTATCCTTCCGTTCTTCACCTTCACAGCCCTCATAAGCATCCTCTCTTTCATTCCCTCTGCTGCACCCGCCGTCCTTCACCTATGTACCTCCCCACCCCGAGGGTCCATGACTCACCACCCCTCCAAAGCTCCGCCACCCAGGTGACCTGCCCCACACTGCTCGGTGCACCTTTTGTTCACTAAAACCTGCGGCACCAGATGGATTCATTCCAAAGCTTGCTGATCGTATTCCTCATTTCCATCATGTAATCAGCATTACCCATCCTCGAAAGGTGTACCCCATCGTCTCTGAATAGGACCGGCTCTTCAAACCTCAAACCCCCATGAGCAATCAACTTAATGTTCCTTGGTTGACAAAAAAACTCTCATTACCTAATTCAGTTTCCTCCATGCTTTATCAATGGCTGCATGGTTGATAGGTCCTCTCCAAACCCGTCTTGGTACCTGTTCCGTCCACACTAGGCAAGTCCTCGCAAGGTTTTTCCTCAGAACCTCCAAATCCCTTTGCATGTCGTGCAGCAATGCCAGGCCTGACAGCTGCACCAAGTCATTCTCCCCCAAATGGATGACTAGCAAGTCTGGGCAGCCCCTCTGAGCAACCATCTTGGTAAGCCAGGGCAGCAGCGCACCCCTTTGCATTCCCCCCTTCTTCATCAGCTCACTTTGTGATGGCTGCTTCTCAGGCCCAAATTACGTCCACAGAGTTGCTGGTCCGAGTACTTGGCTGTCCAGTGCACAAACGAGTGTCCTATGATCCAGGTGACCGTCTTGGTCCCTGGGCCACTCATGCACCCTATGACAAAGGAAAGCAGAATTTACACTAGAAAAACAACCTCATGTCCCTACAAACCCCCATGTCAACGCCAGAACTGTGAAGCCCCCTTTGCTCCCCTTTCAAGTTATTTCCTCACATACTTCTCGCAACAATGTGAACGCCAACGTCCTATACGACGGATCCGACCCCATGACCACTCCAGACACGCCGCTGAAGTTGCCGCACCTATCCTGAAGGAGTGTGTTCCATACTCAGCGGGCTCCTTCCCCAACCTCCTGAGGGTCCTGCGCAGCACTGCCAGCAACCCTTCCTCCAGAAATGTGGCAGAATATCTCCCTACTCCCCTGTTGACCCCCCCCAATGCAGCCCTTTGCCATTCCCGGACCAGGCAAACTTCAGCAAACCCACTTTCTTGCAACCAAACCCACTTACCCCTCCCTGCCTGATCTCTCTTTGATTGCCTCAGCCAAATTCCAAGGTTTCTGTTAGCCATATCCACCTCACTGTACAACAAACCAGGCCTCCATGAGGTACCCAGCAATTCCAACACCCGGAAGGCTCCAAAAAACATCAAAATCATGCAAAGCCTAAATAACTGCACCTCCCCACATCATAACAACAACTGGTAACACTTCTAACAAGTCCCTCAACAACTCAAAAGTAATGACCCCCCTCACTGCCCCCCTGTCCCTCTCACTCTCCCCAACCCTTCAGTGCTCTGCTCAGAAGTTCATCCTTCACCGGATCAAAGCCCATATACAATTTACAGTAGAAGGAGATCCCAACCAACTTCCCCGCTATGGTTTGTTAGTGACTGCCCCCTATCTATATAACGTGACACAAAAGTCATGACTCCCTGCTCAGCCACTGGACGTACGATGATTTGGGATGCCCTCCCGAACCCCAGCAACTCTCTGAACTCTGATCAAGCCAGCTTGTAACTGCTCCGCGTTGAATCTGCCAAGGATTTTTCAGCCAGCCTGTCAGCTTCATCCCCCCAGGCCCAGACATCGTCCGGCAACTGCGTTTGCACTGCTCCGCACCCGGTGTCAACATCCGAAAGCGCTGCCACTGAAAACGAGACAAAGCATCCGCCGCGTCATTGCCTGCCCCAGGCACGTGCTTGGCACGAAAAACAATATTCAACCATAAATAGTTCAACATAAACCTACGCAACATTCTCAACACTCTCAGGTCCCTCGCCTTCAGCTCATTGACCAGTCCCACTACTGTGGTATTATCCACGTAGAAAAGTATTGTCCATTTCTGCAGCTCCCTGTCCCACACCACCAGTGCCACGAGCAATGGAAAGAACTCCAAAAAGGCATTGCTCCGGCCTTGGGTCAACCAATGTGCCAGCTATCTTTCCGCACACCACCGCCCATCCCAAAACAGGACAAATCTCGAAGCCCCAGCAGCATTCGAAAAGATCTGCACTTGCCAGATCATGTTTTCCTCCAAAAAGATCAATGAGACACCATTGAAGTCCTCCAAAAACATTTCCCATCGAAATCCGGACCCTGTGAAGCGGTAACATGGCACCTGACAAGGACATGCCAAGCCGCTTGCAAGATGTCCTCCCTGCTCTCACCACCATGCACTCAAAGTTCAAGAAACCCAACATCTTCTGCACCATCCTCAACTCGATCATCTTTTCCCCATCACTGTTGCCAGAAATCCCTGAATGTCCGCGACTTTGTCCTGTGGAAGCTGCACCATCCAATGCACAGTGTCTAGCTCAATGACCAGGAATGTCAGCCTACAGCTGGGCCCAGCTGTCTTTTCCGGGGCTAAGGGCACCACGAACGTCCACGCCATCTCCTCAAACTGCTAGAGTGCTCGTCCACTGTGAGCCGAGTTACCATTCCCCACGAACAGAAAATCGTCCAGTGTGTCACCGCCCCATGCCCGCTATTCTTGATGAACACCCATTCTAAGAATGTACTGAAAATCTCAAACAGTGAACAGGAGATGGCACACCCCATAGGCAAGACCTTGTCCACATAGAAGGCCCCATTGAACTGCAACCCCAGCAGCGGGAAATCCATCGGATGAATAGGCAACAGGTGGAAGGCAGATTTGACATCACACTTGGCCATTTCTGCTAGCACCTGCACCCCCTCACCAGACGGATCGGATCGTCCACTGAGGCATACAGCACCACAGAGACACTCTCCATGATAAAATCATTCACTGAGTTCCCCTCCAGCCAGGAAAGGTGATGAATCATTCGGAACTCTCCAGGGTCTTTTTTGGGCACCACCCCGAATGGTGACACGATCAAGTCCTCCAATGGCCAGTCCATAAAGGAGCCCACCATCCTTCCTTCTGACACCTCTTTCTCCAATTTTGCTGCCACAATTGCAGGCAGTTGCTTAGCTGATTTCAGGTTGTCCACCCAGTGCCTGACCCTAGGACCCTGATACCCCACCTGAAAACCCTCTTGAAACCCCCATTGCAACCTCAGCACCGCCTCTCCGTCAGGGTAGACTGAAAGCCATGGGCCCATGGCATCCAGCTTCATTGGAGTAGGGGCCCTTTGGTCCCACCTGCCCTCTCCCTTTTGTTGCCCACCACTACTCACTGGGGGTTACCAGGGTGAAGCACTGGACAAGGCGGTGTCTACTCCCGCACTTGGAGCATTTGTGCTTAAACTTACAAGGGTGCCTCGTGCAGGACCCTTTGTTGAAGTTCCAGCAGAACCCTGTATTTGCCCCTGATGGTTTGGACGACCCGCCCATGCTCCCTGCTCCCACACTGTTCCCACCCACCCCATACTGAAAGGACCGGGAGTCACTGGCAACCCGCTCTCCGTAGGAGTGGATGCTGTCAAATGCGTGGATGACATCCACTGCATCCAAAACTCCTGATCCACCTCCCCCCAAGGGTGGTCGGGGTTGATACTAACTCACGCCCAAAACTCTACGTCGTAACTCAGCCATGCTGAGCCGCCGAAGTGCATCTGAGCTTTCCTAATTATGTTCATGTATTTTAGCAAAGCTATCGCTCTGTCCAGATATTTTTCGCAGTATATACTGGCAAAGATCAGAAATGCCGAGGTCCAATTTTCCATCGTAATGGGGACCCTCAGCCCTCTAGTCAGGTCCCATTTCTCCTCCTTGGAACCCTCCTTGGACTGTAATTACCAATGTAGTAATTTTAAAACATCGACATATTCGTGTTTCCATATCCTGGCCCTAGTTTTATCCGAGAGATGGGAACCTACTGGCATCGGTAACCCCATGTACGGAAGCTTCTTCTGGTGCTTATCACCCGACTTATCCTCGTTATTGTCCGTCCCCACTGGTGCATCTGTCTGTACCCCGGTCCCCACTATATTGACAGTCTGAACCCCCGTGCCCACCAAATGTACCTGCCCCCCACCTGTCTCATTGGTTTTCTGGACCGACGCAGCCTTTACCTGGAGGTCCCCCACACCTACCAACTGGCAGGATTTCCCTTTCGCACCCACCCTCGCCTCCCACCAGGCCGACCACCACACCCCCACACCCCCACACCCCCGTACCTGAGGATCCTCCTTGGGTTTCCATGTCGCTGACTCGGCCACCGGTCTTCCGCTGGTGCACAGCCTTCCCTTTAGTCACCGCCTTTTCCTGCAAGACACCAATTTTGTTGTTTGCCCCGCCAGAGACCCCTAGCAAGACCCTATCCCCTTCGTCCTCTTCAAGCAACTCTTCATCCTCCCATTCATCACTCTCATCCTCATAGTCCAATACCAACTCTGTCATGCTCTCCGCTTGCTCACTCACTCTCTCCTGCCTAACTATCTTTTGCTCACCACCGCTCTCATGTTCCTCGCCGCCCCTCTCTGCTTAGCGTGCTCCCTCGATGGCAGGTTGGCTGCCACGGACCCCCGGTACTTCTGGCTAATGTGCTGGAGCCGTGTTGTGCCCCGCCGGCCCTCCCCTCCCCCACCCAGCTGATGCTGTCGGGTAAACCCCCCCAGGCTGCTCCAACCTGAGGGGTCCTCAGCACCACCGGGCCTCACCACCATGCAGGCTGTCCTTGACCCAACATCTACCTGCTGTTCGAACAGGGACTCATACTCACTGACCCCTCTACGATTCTGTGTCCTGAAGCAAACTCGGCCCCCCTCCTGATCCCGCCCCACCCACTTCCCCCTCCAAGTCTCCCCAGCCCACCCGGTCCCTGAGATCACCGATGGCAGACCACCTGTTCTCTATCTCCTGGATCAGTCGCCTCTGCTCCTTGATCCTGTCCTCTAAGCAGAGCCCTGCCCACTGTGGCAAACTCGGGGGCAAGTCGTCCTCCCATCCCCTAGCTCAGCTCCCACTTTGCCCTGTTCTGTGGAGCACGAAGATCCCATGTTGGCTCCCCCTGCAGCCCTGCTGTCTTCGCCTTCTTTTTTGCTGGGGCCTGTCCTGTTGGAGCTTTTCTGTCCCCTGTAGCCATTTTGGGCCTAGTAGTCAGGTCTAACTGCATGCTGGCATCCTCCTCAGCCCCCCCACCCTCTCCCCCATTGTTAGAGCTTCCCACAGACACTATGGGGCCGATTCCGATCCTGGAAAAACGATGTACAAATCGTGGTATGGAGCGTTTTCCCCATACAACTCGTACGTGTAAGGATTCCCCTACAACCTAGGAAGTACGATCCGTTCAAATAGACGCACTCCATACAAATTGTAAAAAAGACCATACAACTCGTATATACAAGCGTTTCCGATTCGGATTGCTCTGTACGCGACGTCCCCATGTATTCCCGGCAGCAGTTTACAACCCGTCACGTACGATTCGTACAAACGGCACTCCGTACGGCTCTTTTTTTACAGGAGCCAAAAAGTGCCGGGAAAACCTTGTATGCCCCGAAAACAGTACAAGACAGACCCCCCCATGTACGCGTCGTACACCCCATGAATACAGGGGTACGGTGCGCATGTACGGTGCGTACAGATGACATGGAAAGTGGGGTACGGTGCGTATATACATGATGAAGGGGTACTGGTCGCGTACGCACCGTACAAGCACCGTACCCCAAAATCGTGTATGTACGCACCGTACCCCGAAATCGCCTGTGTACGCACTGTACCCTAAAATCGCGTATGTACAGTGCGTAAATGCGCGATGTTGGGGTACGCACCAAACACATGCCTCGCATGTGGGTGGACCCCTGTACGCCTCATACCCCTGTACGACCCGTATCCCGGTATGAGTTGTACCCCCAGAACGAGTCATACCAGGGTACGAGGCGTATAGGGGTTCGCTTCGTTGCCCGATACGAGTCATTCCCCGTATACAGGCCATTTACCATACAAATCGTATACTGACAACCCGGTACGAATCGTACTTGACGGGTTGGACTGCCTTTTTACAAATTGTATGGTCTTTTTTACAAGTCCGTGTCGTACAGCTTTTCCCAATCCGATATGTAAGGATCGGGCCGATCTGTATGTATTTTTCCCATACAAATCGTACTACACGGGTTGGAAAGGACTTGTACAATTTGTATGGAAAAAAATACGGATCCGATTTGTATGGAAAATAAAAACCCAGGATCAGAATCGGCCCCCTAGTCTGCCTCGCGCTGCAACCCGCCCCCTCCTCATCCCCCTCACCGGTTACTGCAGTGCCTGTCAAGCGCGTAGGCAGGCTCTGCCTCCTGCCCCCACGCTTCCTTCTGGACATGCCCTGCCCCCTGGGCCCAGGGGGTCTCTCTGTTGTCAGTGACTCGTGAAGACATGCCGCGATCGCCACAGCTATGCCCGCAGATGTGAACCGTGTGGGCCAGACCATGCCGACCAACGCCTGTTCCAATACGCTGGGATGTAGTAAATCCACCCGGCCCGCCCTTCCAAGGACGCGCAGTGCTTCGCTCGCCTCGTCGGAATCCACGCCGGCTATCCCTCGCGGTAGGCGATCCTATTATGCACTGGATCTCGAAACTGTCCCCTGCCTCAAAGGGCCTCTCCACATGAACCTACCCACTCCTCACTAACAATCAATCAAACAAAACTACCTAACCTCCCTATCCCGGTGGTGCGAAGTGCTGGGAAAGAGGCCCAAACCTCCCACCCCAGCACCTTTATAATTACCACCGGTCCGCCTCCAATCCCACCCCTACGAACTCCCACCCCACCTTGTCCTTCTAGCCATGCGAAGATCCCTGGGGGAAGACTAGTCTGCAACTTTGCTTCCCCTGGGGGGCGACATTCTCGCTCTCTCCTTGCCCGCTGGCATGCTTGGATCAGCTATCACACTGCTCATGTCTATCAAGGAGTTCAGTCTGGGAAATGGGGGGTGGGTGGTTGGTCATCTCAATTGTGATGGTCTTCTCCGTCGATGCTGGTTCCCATCCTGCCGAGATGGCAAAGTCAGCATTGTGTTCTCGTCCTTCTTCACCTGGAAGAACTCCCAGTACTTCCTGTAGAGGACTTGGGAGACAAAGTTGAGATGGATAATCTACCCTGATGCTGAGGCCTGGCAGCTCAGCACATCTTGTCCTGGGATGCCAGCTGTCTTGATGACCTCGCTAAAGAACAGGTCTTGGTCTAGCTTGGGTCCCTTCTTGTTTTTCAATTCCCACAGCATAACCTGGGCATGTCTATGGGTGAGATTGTACCCATTGAAGGGTTCAGGCGGTCCCTTGCCTCGTCCCCTCTTCACCTTACCTCTTGCAACCTGGTTTGGCAGCAGTAGAGTTTTCAGGTGCACCTGCCTTAGGCCCTGTGTCCTTCTGGGCACCATCCTTCCCAGCCTTGGTGCTTGGTTCTGGAGGTGCAGCCTTATTTGCCTCTCTGCCGCCCTCCTCAGGGAATTGGGGCTTGAGCTTCAGGGCATCCGGTGGGGGGAAGCCGTCTGTGGTGGTCACTCTGGCTCCAGTGTCCATTGCGTCTTCCATTTGGTGGACTTTGGGCTTACCAGTAATTTCTGGGGTTACCATCCAGTTACTGTTGTCGCCCGTGTTCCACTGACAGGGTACTTGGGGTGTCTCCCAGCAGACCACAATAGTCTGCAGTGCAAGAAACAATAATCAGTCACACCCTAGAGCTAAGGCAAGGGTTATAGGTGTTACTGCCTAAGCATGAATCCCCTCACCAGAGCAGTAGCGACCTGCCTGCATTGAGAAATAACACTGGAAGGCAGTTTAGAGCTCAATTTTCTTGCTCACGCTCACAAAATTAATGTTGTCGTGCAGCCACGAGGTGGTTGTTGGAATTTTGCCGGAACTGAGTGGGCACAATTCTGCATACTCGATTGGGGGAGTGGCGTTTACCATCCACCCCAATGCTAATTCACTACTTTATCATTACCTTGAGAAAAGATGCTTCTTCAAGAGGTCTCTAAACTCAGTTGCGTTCTGGGTAGGCCATGTTTACTCGATCACTAGTAGCCACTGGAAGTGGACACAGACACTGTTGAAACAATAAAGACTTCACAATTGACTCTACTTTGCCGAAAGCGTTGTTGCCTGGGTGAAGGGATTTTTAGTTTGTTAGACTGAGTTTTCCAATGGCGGACACAGGATAAGAGACCATAAAAACAGATCTCCACCCATATATAAAGGCAAGGTTAGGTTGCTATATTGACTTCCTTTTGTCTGGCACCTTTGTCAAATCTGATAATGAATGTTTTAGCAAATAGTCTTAAAGTCCAGCACATTGACCCTAGAACAATCCCACAGCCATAGGCTAACACTGGCCTAAGTGCTGATATTAGGAAAATCGTGTGAGTAAACAGTATGAAGATGTTTTGAGTCCTATCTGGGCGTCAAAAACAAATGAACCTTTGGGCTTTCTTTCTGCATAATAATTGTGACATTTCTTTTAACTTACCTATAAATATATATCACATTCTTCTTCAAAGCAATAGCTCTTGCTGGACATGTTGTTGGGCCCTATTCGCAAAGTGAATTTACATGTTTAGATCTGGTCATATGTAGATCTACTCCTTCATCTCTATGTTATGCTCCACTTTTTTGCTGTTCACTATTTCTCAGTTGAGAATTACACCTGCTTACATGCCTCCACCCTCCTAAAATGAGACCACGTAGCCGTCAATAAATTAATTTGTTAGGGTTAAGTTACTGCAAGTAACTTTTCATCTGTTGGTTGAGATCTCCGGCATAAGGGGAGAGATCTAACTATGGGGAAGTATACGGAAATGTAATAACGTTTATTAACAAAAATAAAAATATAAATGTAAAAAATCTCAAATATTTAACAGTATACTGAAATTAATAATATGAAAAAGTTACAGCTCATTTACTTTTCAAATTAAATTCAATCAAATTAAAAGTCCAATTATAAATGCAATACTTTAAATATTATAATGTATAAATATTATTTTTAACAACATAATTTTAAATAGAATTACTTGCCCTCATTAATGTTTTTATCGTTATTTAATTTGTAGTAAACTTGTTAAAAGTCGTATATTTACTTAATTTCTTTATGGGAATTTTTTTTTTTAGAATTCTAACCATTCCTTCTTTCAATGTAAATTATTTTCAATATTCAATATTAATGTGAAATAAATAAAATAATAATAAAAAATAGCCACCCCCACTAACATTTTTATTTGTATTTAATTCATACTAAACATAGTTGAGAAGAGTGAAGAGAAATTCTTTATTGTTGATTAATAAAAATAATTACAAACAGAAACAAAGAGAGGAGAAAAAAAATTCTTTGGGTTGCGACAAAGCTTAATTATACCAATTTGATCTAGCTAAAATCATGTATTTTCATATCATAACATATATAATGCATTAAGTTGAAAATACTAACAAGGTACATTATATTTCGGTTCACTATTTCATGCCAATTACATAAGACATCACTTCAAATTGGGAATATTTTTTTTAAATGATCTCAATAGAACAACCTACACTTCCCCAAAGTTCATATCATAATTAAATTATAATACTTAAGGTGCGCTAGTACAATGACTTACATTTAGCAGCAATGGTTACAGTCCACTTGGTTATACCAATCCGTTCCATCTAATGGCACATTTTTTATAACAGCTACCCACCTACAATACCCCCTAATTTAAAATCCAAATTTAAAATGCCTTATTAAAATGGACATTTTTACAATAGACCTGTCATTTTTTACATCTAGCAGTAATTACTAAAGTGCACTTGTGCGGTTGCTTACAGCTAGCAGCAATAATTAAAGTGCACTTGTGCAATTTCTTGGGCAAGCATCTAATATCAAAAGTCACATTCTGAAAATATTTTTTTCCTGCAATAAATATAAACTTTACATGTTCCCAGAGAGACAATTTCAGACTAAGAAAAAGGGGGAAAAAAAACAAAAAACCTGTGCAATGTTTTACTTCTAGCAGCAATTGTTAAAGTGCTCTTGTGCGAGAATAAAACGTATCTGTGCAATCTTTTTCATCTAGGAGCAATTATTAAAATGCTCTTATGCGATGACTTACATCTAGCAACGATAATAAAAGTGCACTTGTGCAATTACTTACATCTAAAAGAAAGAGAAGGAAGTTTAGCATTTTTTTTCTTTTCTTCTCCCCCTTTTCTTCCCCTTTTCTTTCCTCCTGAACCCTTTTTTCCTTTAAGACTAAAATAAATAATCCTGTTAGACCAATCGTTAATTCTCTAGGCAAGCATCTAACATCAGATGTCATACTGTGAGGAAAGATTTTTTCTGCGTCAAGGATGTACTTTACAAACTGGGTAGTCAGGCGAAGCGAGTTCCCAGAGAGACAAGTTAGAATGGCTTGACAATATGTTCTCACCCCTAATTCATTAAAGATGGACTTTAATAAAAAAAAATATCTGTTCTAGTAGTTGCGGACAAATGGATACAATATGCATAAGAGATTCATTATAAAAACCACATAATCGACAACTGTTTGTGGGCCAATGTGATTCCCAGTTGGGAATTCCATCCTTTGTGGGTATCTCCCAAAACGTATCTGCATAAATCTATTTCTTAAAGGTGGTTTTAAACGAGTTGTGAGGTACGATTGTGGTTCCAATTTAATAAATGAGTTAATAATTGTCCAAGAGTGTCTCTTTTTAGCGAACTCATCCTTATCCAGAAGATTCGATAAGAAATTAACGGAGCAATTTAGTGTCCGTTTAAACACCACTTTACTCCTGGTCTCATCTTCAAAGGACGGAGACTTAAAATTGTTTAAACTCTCGGTTAAATAAGCTCTCCAACCCTTAGCATATTCATACCTCATTATCTCCTGCCAACATTGGTTTGCGAGAGAACCCTTTTATGAACAGAAAAAAGAATATAACGAATTTAAAAAAGCAGATTGGAGTACCGCTATCCTGCCTAGGAGGGTGGTCCAGCGCCTCCTGCCTCTCCAATCCCCCTACCCCCTTCCTTAGGGGTTTGGAACTCTTGGGGGTTTGGTGGTCTTATCGGGCCACAAGGGGGGAACCAGGCGCAGGTGGTGGTGAGCGGGGGAATACCCTACCGGTTGGTCATGTCGGGGCGGTCCGCTGTGCCTCCCCTTTTTCCCCAGCCCCTACGGACTGTCCAGTTGCTTCAGCCGGCTGTCGGCCGGACAGTGAGAGCTCTTGGGGTTGAGGCAATCTGCCTGACATTGCTGTGATCAGAGTGGCGTGTTGGAGACGACAGCGGCCAGGTCGGGTCACAGTGGGTGCATCGGTGGGGCTGGCGCCCCTTGATCCTCCTTGGGGCCCTGACGCTTTCTCCCCCCCTTTGGTGATCTCTTTGGGGGCAGTACCACTGGGGGTTCGGTGGCAGTGTCGGGCCGTAGGAGGGGGTACCACGTTTCGGAGGTTAAGCAAAGCTGGCCGGGCGAAGTTGGCTTGGGAGGCGGCCGGCCCGAACCACACCAGGAGTGAGACCTCGACCTCCATCTGAACAGCTACGCATTTCCCACCTGGGGGGTTTTACGGCCGGGGTCAGAGGTAGAGATTGGGCAATTATGACTAGAGACAAACCCAGTGGTGGCTCATCTAAACAGAGTACCATGGACATATTCACTGGCCAAGGGGCTACGGCGGCGCTGCCCGGGGGGGGGTCTCAATCTGCTGTAACAGATAATGCAGCCCTCATGGCCGCCATTACGCAATCTAGAGACACCTTGGAAGCCAAGATCGTTGTGGTTGGCTCCGATGTGATGTTCCTATGTCAGGACCTGAGGAATGCGGTAGCCCACATTATTGAGACAGAGAGAAGGATCTCGGGCTTGGAGGATGTAGTCGCCACACTTCAGCAGAAAGTCGCGTCACTAGAGACCACCCAATGAGGCCTAGCATTGAGAGTTGAAGATGCAGAGGGGAGAGCGCGATGCAATAACCTGCCCTTTGTTGGTTTTCCAGAGGACTTCGAGAAGGGGAATATGGAACAATTTTGCACGGACTGGCTCGAGAGATGGCTCCCCGCTGGGAAACTTTCGACTTGCTTTGTTGTGGAACATGCACACAGGGCTCTGATGCAGAAGCCCCCCCCCCTGGGCACGTGTCTGTAGCCTGTCATCGCCAAGCTCCACAATTACCACAACAGGGACACTATCCTGAAACAGACCAGAGCTAAGGATAATTCACAAATCCTAATTTTCCCGGACTATACTAAATTAGTGCAGCAGCAGCGGCAGTCGTTCCTGGCCTCCAAGGCCCGTCTCTGTGAACTTAAGCTCTCTTATGCTCTGCTTTTTCCGGCCATCCTGCATGTGATATACCGGTCCAGCACCGCTTCTTTGACACACCGGAGGAGGTGTTTCACTGGACAGGTGAAACTGCGGTTACTTCGTCACTCTCCCCGGGAAGGAAATCCGACTCTTCCTCAGGATGGCCCGCCCGCAACTAGCACGGGTCGAAGGGGAGAGAGGGCAGACGCTCCAAGTCCAGACGCCGCTCACATTCTGCGGGTCCCGCGGCCTGGGAAGGCTCCGTGTCTTGGCCACATATCTCAGTGGACTGACACCAGGATGAACATGTCACTTTCAGACATTGAGCACTCTATATAGGCCGAAGGGGCATGTGTGGGGGCCAGTCTCTCCGTGGGGCTCCACAGAAGGAGAGGGGGCCATTAGACAATGGGCTCTGATTTGGGGTTTTGTTGGTGTGTGAGGAGTGGGACCTCCTGTTGGGGTCAGCCTGCTCCGCCTGCCGTGACAGGTATTTCATATTTTGGAGTCACAGGATGGGGGGTGTTGTGTTTTTGGGGGGTTTGTGGGGTTGCTGCAATGTCTACATGTGTTCCGGACTCTATTATGTCTTATGGAAGATTCTTGCTGCTGTCATGGTACTGTATAGGATCTGCACAGAGTAGGAATAGCTGTTAGTTCACGGGAGACCCCTGGTCTTATTAGGGTTCTTAGCTGGAATGTTAGGGGGGTGCTAGACAAGATCAAGCAAGGGCTATTTTGAAGTCAGCCAAGCGAGCTCGCACAGATGTGTTATTGTTGCAAGAGACCCACCACAATTGTACTAAGGCAGTATGCTTCCAGCCCTTCGGATTTATACAGGTCTTTCATTCCGAGTTTGTGAGGGGTTCCAGAGAGGTTGCTATTTTAATACATCTTAGGGTTGCATACACACATGTTAAGACTTGGGGGGATATGCAGGGCAGGTACCTGTTCATACAAGGCATGGTATGGGGTGAGATCTTTATACTGGGGAGCGTCTATGCCCCGCCTCTTTCCTGGGGGTTAGCAGAAAAGATTCTGACCCTGAGGATAGATATACCTGAGGGTCTCGTGTAGTGGGAGGGGATTGGAATGATGTGATGGATGTGGCCAAGGATAGATGGAGGTCGGGGGGGGGGGGGGGGGGGGTTTATCTGAGGCCCGTCATCCTACCAAGCTGCATTCCTTAGTGACGAGTCTTGATTGGGTCGACCCCTGGCGCAGGATGCATGGTAGTGCACAGGACTATACATATCTTTTGGCAGTTCATGGTTCCTTCTCCCGCCTGGATTATCTGTTCATCCCACGGGTCTTTAACAGCAGAGTGGTGGCGGCCGAAATACTCCAGCGTGGACTCTCTGACCACTCCCCAGTGACACTTTACGAGCAGGGGGAGCCGGTGGGCCATTCCGATGGCATCTCTCAGTCTGGAATCTTCAGAAGGAGGACTACAGGGAACGAATGGAAGATGCCCTTGATCAATATTTGCCCATTAACATGAGTCTCTATAGGATGCTTTGAAGCCCACCATTCGGGGGTGGACATCTCGTTCTGTGCCGCTACCCGAAGACAGCGTCAAGAGGTCTTGGTTCGAGTGGAGGCAGTTATTCTTGAGTTGAAGGTGCGCGGCAGGGAGGAGGGCGGGCTGCTTGCTCGTCATTGGCTACTGCTAGAACAGCAGGACTATTCTCATATCCTTCTAGACAAGGCTCGTCAAGCCTGGCTTGCTACTCGTAGTAGGATCTACCAATTGGGTGACAAATCTGGTAAAATGCTGCACCGATTGTGGCAGGGTTTGCTTCGCCTCGAGGTCCTCCCGGGTGTGATGGGGTTGGATTGGCTCCCTGTGTCAGGCACATCGGCTATCACGAGTAGCTTTGCAGAGTATTATGCTCAGCTGTATGCCCCCGCGGAGTGCCTTCTGGCGGAGGTCATTGATCGTTTTTTGGATGATCTCCCTCCGAGGGCACTCTCGGATGCAGTTTGGGAGGAACTAGAAGACCTGCTTACTGAAGAGGAGCTGGAGGCGGCCCTGGGAGATCTTAATTCTGGCAAGGCCCCAGTCTATAATGGCTTTCCATGCGAATTCTTTAAAAAATATTTTTTGCAGCTGGGGCCACACTATTGCAAGGTGGTAGAGGAGGCCAGGGACCGGGGGCGTCTGCCCAGTGATTGCCAACATGCGGAGATAGTAGTTTTTTGTAAGTCCGGTAGATCGCCGGAACATCATGCCTCGAACCGCCCTATCTCCCTCCTGAACGGGAGGCCAAGATATTGGCCAAGGGTTTGGCGAATCGTCTCCGCACTCATATAGCTTTGCTGGTTCACCCAGACCAAGCCGGGTTCATGCCCCAGCGTGCACCCCACCACAATATTCGGCAGGTGCATGTGGCAGTCTCGACAATTCAGGGTCTGGGGGAATGGGCTGTGCTTCTCTTACAGATATGGACAGGGAGTTCGATTTCCTGAGTTGGGTCTATTTATTTGCGCTCCTACGGCGGCTGAATTTCGGACCGCGTTTCCTTTCCTATCTCACCTTGCTATATACCGATTTGATGGCATTGGTGTGAGTGGCGGGCTCCGTCTCTTCTGCGTTCTCCAATGAGCGGTCACCAGGCAGGGCTGTCCATTATCCCCATACCTTTTCACCTTGACAATGGAACCCGTGGCTGCCTGGGTTAGGATGGACGCTCAGGTGTCCGGGTTTGAAAGGGCGCATGGCCTGTCCGACCGCATCGCCCTCTACGCCGACGATGTTTTGTTCTTTCTTACCAACCAGGAATGAACGGGCAGTGGCTGTTGCGTATCATGCAGGTTTTTGGGGAAATTTCCGGTTTATACATGAACCCCCAGAAGTCCACTCTGTTGGTGCTGGGAGGTCGGGCGAGCTAGGTCCTCTGGGTGTCGTCTGTACAGGTGGTACAAGGTGGCATTAAATATCTGGGGATGTACCTGTCCGATTCTCCCGCCATGGCCTGGGAGCGTAAATTTGCACCTGTATGGGAGCGGGTGCATGAGGACTTTAAGACCTGGTCCCACATGCCTCTGTCCATCTACGGCCGGTCAGCCATTTTCAAGATGGTGTCACTCCGACGACTATTGTATCAACTACAAAACCATCCCTATCCGATTCCCCTGCAGTGGTTTTGGCAGGTGAATTCGGTTCTGGGACAGTTCTTTTGGGAGGGTGGCACGGTTAGGGTGGCTGTCTGGACGCGCTTCCTCTCTACGTATTGTAGGGGGCTGGCAACCTCCGATATCTGATCCTATTATGCTGCATCACATCTACTTGTCCCTAACAAGTGGTGGTATGGAGACAGGGCTGACCCAGCACTACGCCGTGGAGCGGCGCTGCATGCACACTATTCTTTACTCTGCCTCGTTGAGGTGTCTTCTTCCATCTGCCACGCAGATTGTGTTTCAGATTTGGAGGCAGGCATTGCGAAAGAAGGGCTGGTGGAACAGACAGACTAAAGAGACCCCCCATGGCACAACAGCCGTTTTCCCCAATTGCTGGGTCTCTTTGGGTTCCGCGGTTGGGATAACATCGGGATATCTGCTCTGGGGGACGTTATGTGTGACACAGTATTGAAATCTTTCCACGACATCCAGGTGGCTTTTTAGATACCAAATACTCCGTTTTTTAAATATTTACAATTTTGGCATGCAATTGCTCCCAGCTTGGAGGGTCTGGGCTCACTGCCGGAGTTTAGTCTGGTGGAAGCAAAGGTCTTATTGGGGGACCTCCTTGATCTCAAGATCTCCAAAATTTATCAATCTCTGGTTACGCATTGTTCCCCCTTTTTGCAGTGACTGAGGGAGGCCTGGGAGGGTGATGTGTGCCAGTTAGAGGAGGAGGACTGGACTAACTGGAGGAGGACTGGACAGAAGCATTGGCTCCCCCACGTGGGCGGCTATTGTAGTGCGCCTGCGACTTATCCAATTTAAATACCTTCCCCGGGTTTATTTTACCAGGGCTAGGCTCTGGAGGGCGGGCCGAAGTACCTCTGATGCGGGCATGAAGAGGGGACCCTGATACATACCATATGGCACTGCACAGTGCTGTCTCGCTTCTGGAGGGGGGTGCTAGCTTGTCTCTCGGAGGTTCTGCGGTGGGAGCTTCCACACTCACCGAAACTAGTTCTCCTCCATGTGATGGAAGGGATCGGGGGCAACATCTATAAGCCACATCTCATGCTCCTAGGCTTTACATTAGCGAAGAGAGATATAGCTAGAGCCTGGAAGGCGATGGTTGCCCCATCGGTCTCGACCTGGAAAGATGGCCTAGACGTTAGTATGGGCCTCGAGCTCCCCATTTTTGAGACGAGAGGGTGCCCTAGGAAGCACTATAAGATCTGGAGGCGCTGGGCGGATTATCAAGGCTTGAAGCTGAAGCCGCTGAGGGGGACCGGGGTCGTGACCCAGAGTAGCCAGTTGGCCTCTCCTGTTCCTTGCATTCCCCTATGTGTGGCTCGCGATTCCTCAATTGACAATGGTACTATGGCTGTTGAGTTCTTGTGTGGACGGATGGCAGCCTGGGTCAGTTATATGTTGTTCCGGAATATGGAGACGGTGCACTGGAGGGTGGGGCGGGAGGTGGGAGGTTGGTTGGTTAAAGGAAATGATTTTATTTGTATTGTCTTTCATATTTTCCTATTCTTAACTATGCAAAAGGGTCAAAGTTATTTTTTTGTATCTTTCAGGCAGCAGTTGTCTCTGGGATTCAGAGATCTGCATTATATGTGCTATTCTGACAAATAAAATCTGTTTTAAAAGCAAAAAAGCAGATTGTCTCGTCAGAGTTTGTCTTTTAAGACCAAATTCCAATCTGACATTGGCATGCCCGATATACTTTGGGACCTTAAAAACAGATTTAAAAACTTTTATATGTAGGTTGTCATCAGATTTTGAGTCTTTACCTCAAACAATAACTAAGCCATAAGTCAAAGAGGGAATTAACTTTGCTTTCATAATCTTAAGTAAATGCTCATGATTTAGATTTGCCAACATATCTCTCAGCTTTCTAAAGGCAAAGGACAGGGCCGTAACTTTTGCTTTTTGGTTAATAAAATGTTGTTCAAAAGACAATCTGTCGTCAAATGTAATCCCCAAGTATTTATAAAATTTCACAGTTTCAATATGAAAACCGGTAATCTTCCATGCACTCTTATCTTGTTTTGTACCACCAATCGCCATTATTTTTTTTTCTTGGTATTCATTTGTAAATCATTAACAGATATATAGATATTAAATAATCAACTAATCTTCTAAGACCTATAGCAGTGTGACTTAGCAGTATGGTATCATCTGCCTACTGTAAGTATTTAATTTGTTGACCTGAGAAGATAGGCGAGTGACCATTGACATCTTTAAGATGTGACGATAAGTTGGCCATAAAAAGATTAAAAAGACAAGGTGCCAAAACGCAACCCTGTTTAAGACCGCTATTACTTTCAAGTCGATGGGTTGTACATCTACCGTCTCCTACTTTAACCTGGACCCATGTATTAGTATATAACAATGTAATCATATAAAGCAGCTGACTCAAAATACTCCATGCAGATAACTTAGCCCACAGTAAATTACGGGGGACAGAATCAAAAGCGGCCTTAAGGTCAGTGAAACAAATGTATAACTTTTGCTTTTTATACTTAACTCTTTCAGCAAGTAAAGTCAATACAATTAAATTCATGGTGGTTGACTCGCCCCTTCGAAACCCAGTTTGGAATGTTGGGATAAGATCTTCCTTTGTGGCCCATTCTTCCAAGTCACTCAGCAGACAGCTAGAGAAGACTTTTGCCTCCACATCTCTTAAGGCGTTCAACCTATAATTTGCTGAATTTTCTTGAGCACCACTTTTGTAAATTGGCTGTATTATGCTTCCCTGCCATGACTTGGGGACCTTTTTAGTTTTAAATTTAAAGACATCATTAAACAAAGGTGTTAAAATCTCTGTCCAAAGATCAATCTTTGCTTCAGAAATTGAATTCAGAAGTCCGTTGGGACCTAGCGCACCATTCGATCTTATCCTACTTATTGACGATCTTACTTGATCTATTTGCCATGTCTCATTGACTTGTGGTTCGGCTTCAATATGATGTTCATTCCAGAGTGTTCCAACTTCATTAATTATCGGGGGTTATAGGTTAAAAATAAGAGACCTCCAGCATGATGCAGAGATATTAGCACAATTGCGCTTTTATTACCATTTTCAAGATTATTTATTATGCCCCGAAATTCCTTCACATTTTTTGTTTTGCAGGCAAAGTGCAACTTGGTCCAGATTCCCTCGTAATACTATGTTTGGCTTGCAATACTTCTTTTTTATATGAATTTCTCAGACTTTTTAGTTTATGAAATTCCAAATGATTTAGGACTCAATTTGCTTTTCTATAGGTGGCTTTGTTAAGTTCTCTCTTTTGTTGTAGTAGCTTATTTGTATACCATTCTGATCTTTTGAGTCTCATAATGGACCCTCTTGATGTAGTTGAATAGGAAAGCGATCCAAAAGGGAAGCACAAAGACAATGCCAGATATCCACCATTGACTTCCCTTACCCTTTCTATGTTAGCGCCTTAGCTATAGCAGGTTCTAAAAATTCCCATATTTCCATTTGATTTCTAAAGTCCCACACTAGCCTTTTCAGGCTAAAGGCCGTTAGTGCTGTTTCCATTAAATTTGGGTCGGGCAAATGAGCGACTGATAAGACGAAAGAAATTGTTTGTGGATTATGGTCACTTTCTATCCTGGGAATCAGGTGGTAATCGTGAAGAGAAGATGCCAACTCCTTTGAAATGATGGAATAATCGATAATAGAGAGGTGACCAGACTTTTTGAATGTAGTCACACTCTTTTTGAAGTTTTGCATATCTTCATGTAGTCAGGGCCGGCTTTAGGGCAGTGCGACTGGTGCGGCGCACAGGGCGCGGACCTGTGGAGGAGGGCACTGACCTCAGGGGGGGGGGCGCTGTGTTTAGTAATAACTTATGAATGGAGAGATGATGGGCACTTTTGCCTGGTGGTAGTGAGAGAATCAGAAGAGGTGGTCATGGGGTGTGAGGGGGTGCCAAAAGTTAATGTTGCACCGGGCGCCGCCAGCGCTAAAGCCGGCCCCTGCATGTAGTAACCAGAGATTGTATTTGTTAAGCTGGTTATGGCACATCTGTATTAGCGCTCTACTGGGTTTGTTAGCGTGATTGTTAGCAAGCAGGTGTGTGTTAAAGTCTCCTAAGATGATTATCATAGTTGCTGGATATTCATGATACAAGATTTTAACCACTTTCCAAAGTATAGTAAATTAGGATGTTTTAATAGTGGTTTTCGAACTGAGATAAATATTTATAAAAATTATTGTGATTGCTTAAAATCTATTTTAATACACAGAAGCCATGCTAGCTGAAATTCAATTTTATAATGTTTGATATCCAGGTTTAATGACACATAGGTAGCTAAGCTTAATTCACATTCCATGTTTCCTGAAACATTAGGACGTCAAAATCCCTTAAAAATATTACTGTATCTTGGTCATCAATTAAGGATTTAAGGCCATTGGTGTTCCAGGAGCAAATGTAAAACTTTTAAATTCATTTGTTGAACTTCTTGAGCATCAGTCCTGCTCTCTAGCATTCAATTTTGTGGGTATTTTTGGGAGCCAGGCCCAGTCATCACTTAGTGCTGTATTTTTCTTTTGTTCCTTGCAAACTCTGGTACCCGGGCTGCAGCTTGTTACTTTGATCCCAAATGGCAAAGTTGGATTAAATTATGGACCTATGGCTCCTTTTAAAACCCAGTTGTGACCTCCTGATTTTATAGATGTAGTAGCATTTGTTGTAACAGGGTTTTTAGGTCTCGCGCCTAGCATTGCAGTGCGCAGCACTGCCCGAGCTGAGAGAGACCTCATGTAGGGGGTTTGAAAATGGACCTAGGAATCGCACACGCTCGTGCTTGTGCTTTTCCTTTTGGCCCACGCTATTGGCTTTTGCGTGCATCTTTTGTCACCTGCAGGCCTCTAAGCGCTAGGAAATCGATGGTACAAACAACAACTTTAGCAGCACAGAAAGGCAACCAATATCCTAGTTGGCATTCAAGGACCTCCTAAATAGCAGCGTTTTTAACCCCTTTCTAAAGCGTAGGAGGTTCTCTTCCCTGCGCAGCGGGTCAGGTAGTGTGTTCCATAGTTGAGGAACCAACACCGAGAAGGCTCTTCCACCCTTGGTGACAAGTTTATACCGAGGGCAGACCAACAATTGAGAGTCTGAGGATCTGAGGGTTCTCATTGGGCTGTACTTTTATCAAAGACAGCACGCAATTGGCCAAAGGCAGGCGCATTGCTCCACTCATGGCCTATTGGTGTCTATTAAGTGCACCGCTGCCATGTGGTTTCAATTATCGTGCCCAGACATGGGCGCGATCATTGAAACCACCTGGCTCACTGTGGCGCGCGTGCATGCACCACTCGCGGTCTTCTTTGTTTTGCACATGATCGCTTTCACTGCCGCTTGTTGAAGCAGTGTTTGCTTACTATTCCAGTACAACGCATAACGTAAAAGTTTCTTAAGGAAGAAAGGTGTGCACCTCGACCATAGCTTGTTTCTTCTTCTTCTAGTTATATCAAGAGTTGTGATATGATAACGTGGTCAGAACTGTGATTCTGTGGTGTCATTTCCGGTGATGTCACCATTATCCTAATTAGCGGTTTTAAACCCTTAAACCAAACCTCTTGTTGGTCAAAAATGTTGACAAGTGTAAACCATAGTGCACATAAAAGATTTTTTTCTCCACATGAGTCTGTAGCAAAGGCGTACACTTGACCGGTTCAGCTACCTGGCAGGTTTGCTATATATTGAGTAAACAACAAAATGCTCAGCTGCACACTTCCGAGGATGAAACTCGAATACAGCACAAAAGAGACTACAACAGTATGGTACAATCAAGGAGGCAAAACTAATACAAATGTGACAGAATTTCTTATTGACATGATGGTTATGCTAAATAAACACTGCAGCATCTTTTTGTAAATACAGTACTTCAAAGCGAAACCGGCTTGAGCAAAGAAGCAGTCACTGGCAGTGCTGGCCTTTCCACGTCCCTCCCTGTTCACAACTTTACACTTTCACCCAGCCCAGCCTCCTAGGGACACTAGGAGAAAATAGGGGTTATGCCCAAATTACCCTCATATACATGAGCACAATACATCAAAAGATGTGTATAAATACGGAGAAGTACAGAGGGATCGATTCAATATTTATTTGGTACCGGGATAAACTAAAAACCCTGATGTGGCAAAATAATTTTTAGAAAATAAATTCACAAATCACAATCACATATATACGTATCTAAAGACAAGGTGGAGCACAAATAATAATATCAACAAAAGATTCTACAACAATGAAATATCCTAATTTGCATTCATCTCTACATATAATACAATATACAATATATAGATCACATGTACAATATCTACAAAAGCGAATACACAACATATATTCCCTAAAAAAACAAAAACAAAGATACAACAATATAATGGTGTGCACTTCTAAATCAAAGTGCTACACTTATAGGTAGTCCTAAATAGCGCCAGAAGTGAATCACCCCAGAAAAGTTATTTATAGAAGCGCTTATGTTGGAGTATGAACCAATTTGAAGTTTCAAACAACCTCCTAGGGACAGCCGCTGTCAGAAGCGTGCCTCGTCCAGTATGTCGCCGTACTGCCCCAAAGTCCGAAGCAGCCCTCATGTTCCCACTCACGTCTCATCAGAAGTGGCCTCTCTCTTTCCTGCCTTTCATTATTAGCTCAGGCATCCAACCAGGAGGGACGTATTCGCCACCGTTCTTCACTTAGGAGATTTTAAGCGTAGCAGCCCCGCACCATGTGCACTGCCAAGTTGCGAAAGAGCGTCCTCCTGTCCACCGGGTACCTGTGTTACCTGCTGTTCGGGAGTGGGGGTGTTTCAGTGGCTGGAGCAGGGAGCAGAGACGGAGGTTAAACACAGGACCAGCCACCACAAACTTGCCTTCCTGCGCAATTTTACCTGTCTGCAGCTGAAAGATTTGGAGCTTCTTATTGAGGTAAGAAAGGTGTGACAGAACAACCAAATTCATTGAAGCTGCCCATGTTTGGTTGACACAGACTAATATTGTATTGTAACTGCATTTATATAGTGCCTCTTAGCCCTGACGAGGCGCTGGACCGTTTTCTGGATGATTACTGGGTAGCACGCAACTCACTGACTTAGTTGGAAAACTATGTCTGCCAAATGGCTCGCAAGGGTAGAGTCGATATTGTCCACGTCGACAAAAGTTCTGCTCTTGTTGTGGCTCGTGGCACCTATGCAGAAGTGAGAGATAGCATACTGAAGCTTAAGAAGTGCGTCATGCAACTGTGCAAGCCCTCATGCACACTACCTGCCAGTGGCTTAGCAAGCTGTAATGCTGGTGAGGACTGCAATACCAGAGCTGTAAGGGGCCCCTCAGCGTAAAGGGCCCTTAGTGCCACTGCACCTGCTGCACCATTTATAGCTATGCCCCTGATACCTACCTACCACCATTTGATGTCACAGTCTAAGAATAGTGGAAAGTCTTGTTCAGTATAGATTTTGGACAGTTCAGAGAAGACTTGGGCTCATTTACGTTTTTTGGATAGCTTACAATGATTGTCTCTTACTGCCCTGCAAAATGTAAAAGTAAATAAATCTAATGCAGCCACATATCAACTGTGAGTAATTTACCCAAATTTTCTTTTTGCTTTGCATTTTGATAGCTGTAAAGTAGTTCTCTGGAATCGCTGCTATAAATGTGGGACTGCACATATGATGTTTCTTAATGTGTGTTGGTGTACAGTCAAAATATCGAGTTTTTTATATCGATTTACATTAATATCAATTCAAAAATATAGAATGGACATAATATCGACTGGACAGAATATAGACTACAAAAATATCAACTAGAGTAGCAATAATATCGATTCCAAAATATAGAATGGACAAAATATCGAATGGACAGAATATAGACAACAAAAATATTGAATTAGAGGTAAGTTAATATCAATTTTTTAAAGTGATTTTTAGCTTACTATATGTGTGAGAAGTGTATATTTAATTTATAATTTATTTTAAATAATTAATTTTATGGTATTTTATTTTTGCGTAATATAAATCAGTGGCTGGTTGTAGGTTTATAGGGGAATAGGGTGGGAAGTAATTTAATTATAATTAATTAAATATGTTAATTTATTTATTGGTATTTATTTTGAATTAATTGTTAATTATTTATTAATTGGTAATTAATTAAAATTTAATTGGTAATTCATTTTAATTAATTGATTCATTGATAATTATGTTAATTATATTAATTTATTTTCTGTAGTGGGTTGTGGTTTTATAGGGGAATAGGGTGGGAAGTAATTTAATTATAATTAATTAAATATATTAATTTATTTATTGGTATTAATTTTTAATTATTTTTTGATTAATTATTAATTGGTAAATAATTCAAATTAAATTGGTAATTAATGTTAATTAATTGGTTAATTGATAATTATGTTAATTATATTAATTTATTTTCTGTTGCGGGTTGTGAGTTTATAGGGGAATAGGGTGGGAGGTCATTTAAATAAAATTAATTAAATATGTTAATTTATTTATTGGTATTTATTTTTAGTTAATTATTAATTGGTAATTAATTAAAATGTAATTGGTAATTAATTTTAATTAATTGAATAATTGGTAATTAATTAAAAGAAAATTGGCAATTCATTGTTAATTATTAAATAATTGGTAAGTAATTAAAATATAATTGGTAATTATTTTAATGAATTGATTAAATGTTAATCATGTTAATTGTATTAATTTCTTTTCAGTAGTGGGTTGTGGGTTTATAGGGGAATAGGGTGGGAAGTAATTTAATTATAAATAATTAAATTTTTTTATTTATTTATTGCTTATTTTTGTGGAAATGAATTAATTTATTATAACTAACTAATAATTTTTTTTAAAAATATAATTGGTATTCGTATTTAAATCATTTTCATTCATATATAAAGTATTTATGTTCCCTACTGTTGCACTCTCAGGAGTGGGAATAGTAATTTTTACCCCTACGCTATCCAACGCTTTCCCTACTGTTGCACTCATTGGAGTAGGAATAGTAATTTTTATCCCTATGCTATCCACTGCTTTCACTACTGTTGCACTCCCTTGAGTGGGAATAGTAATTTTAACCCCTACGCTATCCAGCACTTTCCCTACTGTTGCACTCACTGGAGTGGGAATATTAATTTTTACCCTCTGGCTATCCAACGCTTTCCCTACTGTTGCACTCTCTGGGGTGGGAATAGTAATTTTTACCCTCCCGCTATCCAACGTTTTCCCTACTGTTGCACTCACTGGAGTGGGAATAGTAATTTTTATGTCTACGCTATCCAACGCTTTCCCTACTGTTGCACTCAGTGGAGTATGAACAGTAATTGTTATCCCCACGCTATCCAACGCTTTCCATACTGTTGCACTCTCTGGAGTGAGAATGGTAATTTTTACCCCTAAGCTATCCAACGCTTTCCCTACTGTTGCACTCTCTGGAGTGGGAATAATAATTCTTACCCTCCCGCTATCCAACGCTTTCCCTACTGTTGCACTCACTGGAGTGGGAATAGTAATGTTTACTGCTACGCTATCCAATATTTTTTCTATTGTTACACTCACTGGAGTGGTAAGAGTAAATTTAACCCTCTCGCTATCCTATGGTAAATATATTGTATATTTTAATATTAATACTATACTAATAAATAATTTATATAATTTAAAAAAAATATATATATATATACGCACATATATATGTATTTATTATACATATATATATTTTAATTATATTAATTATTTATTCGTTTTAATGTTATTTAAGTATTTTAAGTATTTTTAAGTTAGTTATATTTATTATTTCATTAATTTTAAATTACTTTTAACTATTTTAAAAAGTCGATATTTTGACTATCTATATTTTTATCTATATCTATTTTAAAAAGTCGATATTTTGACTATCTATATTTTTTACATCGATATTTTTGATTCAATATTTTTGTACTTACCTGTTAGGAGTTAGGAAGTCGATATTTTGGCATTCTATATTTTTAACTCGATATTTTTGTATATCAATATTTTTGACATCGATATTGTGTCAGTGATCCATGTGTGCTATGTTGTATGTCACCGTTTGCTGTGCTCCTTTGCTCTGATAGAGCTTCTAACTGAGTTTTCTGGTACTATGGTTCTGCAACACAAGCTCTATTACTTGAGTGAAATAGTTTGAGTAAGAGGAACAATTTTGGAACTGTCAGCTTTTTTTTAACTCTTTAGTATATTAAAATAATGTGATTAGCACTGGAAAGCCAGCCGTTCTGGCCTTTATGAAGACTGTGCAAAAATGTACCACTCATGGTCTCAACAAATGCATCATAGGCGTGGATAGTTTGGTGGCTATAAAATGTGGCTAAAGGAGACTTTGAGAAGGAGTCAGACAGTTATTAGATGGCGTGTGTGTGTTATCACTCTTCTTTGAAGTTGTTTTTATAGGACACATTCTAAGAAGTCCAAATGGCTAGAAGATGTAGAGAAATGTATGAAGTTATGTCAGTTTATCTGGAACTTTCATTGTACTAGTAGCTGGTACTAGTGTGGCATTCTCCCTCTAGAATGGCAGGTGGACCAACTTATTTGGTTGGAGAAGTGTGTGATTTGGGGATGAATTATGTTGTGGGAAAAGACTGGGTGAGAATCAAGACATTATGAAGTGATGTGAGCGAGTTGCGGTGGAGGTGCCTTGCTGGTTGGTGGCTCATGGTTAAAAGGCATGTTTGGCGCATGATAGAATATGTGGCAGGCAGTTTATTTTGCCTGATGTTGTTGAGCTTTCTCCTGGAAGATGTATTATAATTTTTCGTGTTGTGGTTCATTAGTTTTTAGGTTGTCTGGTGGTTCCCTGGTGGATGCTCATACATCACTTAGTTCCAAAAATAAAGAAAAGACACGTTATTTAACAGCCTTCCACACAGCCAGGTGGTTTTCTGGTTTCCTTATGTGCATGTGGCTGTAGTTCCGCAATTTGCTTACTTGGATTGAGAAGAGTTAGACTGGCTTGTCAGGCAGTCTGGCACTGCCAAATGGTCCAAATTGTTTCTTTAAATAATCACTCCCCTGCAAAAAAAATGCCAATAGCTCCAACTCTGACAAAAGCGAAACCTATTGCATTGCAAATGCTTGTTTGTTATTGGCTTTGGAATCAATAAAGTTGGATAATGGTTTTCATTACATTTCCGTAGTTCAATGCACCATTTCTCAAAAAGTGAGCTGTTATCTAGAATTTTAGAAACAGCCTTAGCACAGTGCCATGTTGTAAAAGACACCTCTTTAGTGGGATGTTGGGCTCTTGTTTGAATTCAACCAAATCTAAGTCATTCGATATTAAGGCCCAGATGTAGGTAAATCTGATTTACCGACTCTAGAATACCGAATTTTACCGATTCGGTATTCTAGATTCAGTAAATCAGATGAAGGTAAAAATTCGGTAATTTTTACAGAATCTGTATGATTCGGTAATTACCGAATCAGTATTTACCGATTCAGTAATTGCCATTGATTCCTATGGGCCTACAGGCCCATAGGAATCAATGTCAATTACCGAATCAGTAAATACTGATTCGGTAAAATTACCGATTTTGCAAGGGTGACAGGGTGTCACTTTGACACCCTGTTGCACCCCTGATTTTGCCTTGTGTGCCATGTGACACACATACATGCCCTTAGGGCATGTCTGTGTGCCATATGGCACAGGTGTACATGCACAGATGTGCATGTACACTGGAATTAGTTATTTACCATGTAATAGTATTACATGGTAAATAACGAATCGGTAATGGCCTGTGGCACTGTTTTCAGTGCCACCTACATCTGGATATACCGATTCGGTAAATTTACCGATTCGGTAGTTTACAGAATCGGTAAATTTACTGATTCTGTAAATTAAGCCTACCTACATGTCAAATCCCAAATACCGGTCGGTAACGGCCGAAATCAGCCGTTACCGACCGGTAATTGGCGACCTACATCGGGCCCTAAGTCTTTAAGCTCTATAGAAAAAAATAAAACATTTTTAGAATTCTAACCATTCCTTGTTTCAATATAAATTATTTCCAATATTCAATATTAATGTGAAACAAATAAAATAATAATTAAAAAGAGCCACCCTCACTAACATTTTTATTTTTATTTAATTCATACTAAACATAGTTAAAAGTGATGTATGTAATTCATTTCTATACTTCATATAGTTTTAAGAATACATTAAAAAGTTTAATTTCATTTTTTGTTGAAAGTAAGAGTATTAATATATTTTACATAAAAAAATGAAATAAATCAATATTTAAACTTTTAAAAAAGATAAATAGGAGAGAATAGGTATGGTGATCTCCAATCGCAGGTTTCTGATTTCATTTTGTAGTATAGTTGTAGAACTGCTGTAGTACTGGAAAATGATGTTGTGAATCCAGCTCATAGTTTATTGACTGTTACCTTTCGTGTCATGGAGTATCTGGGTTTCTAACCGCTACCACCATTTAGAGTAATCTTTAAGCGCTTAACATGCTCCTCTGTGATACCCCTGGTAACCAAATGAGTAACCTGGTCATCTAAGTGGAGTGTGATAGTATTGGTGTTGACAAACAAATTAAGTATTAACTTAAGAAACAACTGCAGATGGACATTTGACAGCTGTACAAAAGCTAACATGAGCAGGGGCATGAGTGAGAGTGTAAAAGAAAAGTAGAGTCTCAGTCTAAAGCATGCACAGATGTTTTCTGGTTTTCTACGGCCCCTTTTACAAAGATACTGGCTCATTTATAAGTGAAAAACAAAAGTAAAATGGGTGGAATGCTCAATTTAATCTCAGCCACTGGTAATAGCTCAGGACCGCACTCCTGCTCCACTTTAAAAAAAGACCAGTCATATGTACATCCGACGTGGCCCGGCACAAATAGGTTCAGTACAAAGCTCAAAGTAGCAGGCCCGGCCTCTTTCGGGCTGTCTAGAGTGGCACAGTGAGCAAAAAAAGTGATAGACTGGAATGTGGTTCTGTGTTTTTACCAGTGGCTGAGAATCATTCAAGCATTCCATCCATCGCTTATTGTTTTTCTTATTTAAGAAGATACAGTGAGGCGATGTGGCTGAACAAATCTGCATTCAAATTCATCCTGGAAAATATAGCACTGGTTCTTCTCTTCAATCAAATAAAAAAGGCTTAATTATCACATCATACATTTAGAAAGAAACCTGACAACTAGGAGGGGAGCGTTACAGCTATAATTCTAACTTTTAGTGTAAATAACATGACAGCTGTGCGAGGAATGTTCGAATTGCATCTTTTGTATATGTTATGATTATGAAGCTATTGCTCTGTAATTACTCATCTCTCCCTTCTCCAGAGTAAACAGCGGCTCTCTGCCATGAAGCAGGGCTGCCCTGCAGAAACCAGAGGAGGCCAAAGCTGCAGGGCCATTAATCACACTGTGAGCGTGACATCACACCAGAGCATTGGATTTCGTAGTGCTGTTCCTGGATTCCCCAAATCTGACTAGTAAATGTGTCTGTGTGGGAAAGATGTAGCTGCCTGTCTTGTCCTCTTACCCTCAGTATGAGAGTGTCGCCCTGCCAGTGAACAGCAGCAAGCGCTAGCTTGAGCATAAGTGTTCCTTTGCAACTGGTCACAGATGGAACGCGGTACACATTACAAGATACCTGTGCAGTTCCACATGTTAGGATAGTCCATCCTTGCGAGTTCCACCTGCTCCTGCATTCCTACCCAAATCATCTGCTCCATTAGGATAGTCCATCCTTGCGATTTCCACCTGCTCCTGCATTCTTACCCAAATCATCTGCTTCATTAGGATAGTCCATCCTTGCAAGTTCCACCTGCTCCTGCATCCCTACCCAAATCATCTGCTCCATTAGGATAGTCCCTCCTTGTGTGTTACACCTGCTCCTGCATCCCTACCCGAATCATCTCCTCCATTAGGATAGTCCCTCCTTGTGAGTTCCACCTGCTCCTGCATCCCTACCCAAATCATCTGCTTCATTAGGATAGTCCATCCTTGCAAGTTCCGCCTGCTCCTGCATCCCTACCCAAATCATCTCCTCCATTAGTATAGTCCATCCTTGCAAGTTCCACCTGCTCCTGCATCCCTACCCGAATCATCTCCTCCATTAGGATAGTCCCTCCTTGTGAGTTCCACCTGCTCCTGCATCCCTACACAAATCTTCTCCTCCATTAGGATAGTCCATCCTTGCAAGTTCCACCTGCTCCTGAATCCCTACCCAAATCATCTGCTTCATTAGGATAGTCCATCCTTGCAAGTTCCACCTCCTCCTGCATTCCTACCCAAATCATCTGCTCTATTAGGATAGTCCCGCCTTGTGTGTTCCACCTGCTCCTGCATCCCTACCGAAATCCTCTCCTCCATTGGGATAGTCCCTCCTTGTGAGTTCCACCTGCTCCTGCATCCCTACCCAAATCATCTGCTTCATTAGGATAGTCCATCCTTGCAAGTTCCGCCTGCTCCTGCATCCCTTCCCAAATCATCTCCTCCATTAGGATAGTCCATCCTTGCAAGTTCCACCTGCTCCTGCGTCCCTACCCAAATCATCTGCTCCATTAGGATAGTCCATCCTTGCAAGTTCCACCTGCTCCTGCATCCCTACCCAAATCATCTGCTCCATTAGGATAGTCTATCCTTGCAAGTTCCACCTGCTCCTGCATCCCTAACCAAATCATCTGCTCTATTAGGATAGTCCCGCCTTGTGAGTTCCACCTGCTCTTGCATTCTTACCCAAATCATCTGCTCTATTAGGATAGTCCCTCCTTGTGAGTTCCACCTGCTCCTGCATCCCTACCCGAATCATCTCCTCCATTAGGATAGTGCATCCTTGCAAGTTCCACCTGCTCCTGCATCCCTACACAAATCATCTGCTCCATTAGGATAGTCCATCCTTGCAAGTTCCACCTGCTCCTGCATCCCTACCCGAATCATCTCCTCCATTAGGATAGTCCATCCTTGCAAGTTCCACCTCCTCCTGCATCCCTATGCAAAGCAACTCCTCCATTGAATAGCAGCTCAAGGAACTATTGTGTTTTCCTTCTTCACTGACCTCCTCTTGAAGGTTCATCTCAACCCAGGGAGTGCAACAGCGCGGGTGTAGAGATTGGTGCAGCTGGTGCTTGCTGGCATCTGCGCCTGCCTTCCCAGAGAACTGAGATGTTTGCATCTGACTCACAACAAAAGCGGTATACTTCTTCTGAGAGGAAGAATTGGTTACTTTTTGTCGAGTCATTATTTATCGGTGGGTTCAACATTTCATATAGAAATGTTTTACAAAGCAACAGTTCACAGTACATAGAAGCTCAGATGTATAGGTGATATACACACACCAGATTGAGAGTTTATGGTGGTGGTAATGAGCACAGTTGTTGCACATTAAAAGTAATGTAAGACAAATAGAGGTACTGTGCCCAGCTAGAAACAAAAAGATGAACAAGGTTTCGAAACTGCCTGACCCCATTTGGGGGTTAGCAGGGCAGACTGGGATTGCTGCGCCCCAACCAAGGTGGTTGAGGTCCTGTTCCCCTGGTGCCCTTCTGTCTATCCTACGGCGGCTCTGCAAACTACGCCAAGCACAACCCTTTCCGCTCTTGACTCTCAGTGTAATGAGGGAAGGAGAGACGTTTTAAGTAACCCTGGGCGGAGTTGGCGGAGTGGGGCTTCGCGGAGCTACGCGAAGTGGGCGAGAAACTACGCCCACCTCCGCACTCCGCGTAGCCCCACTCCGCAAACACCACTGGCCGCCAGCCCCGCCACCCGCCTTCCGCCTCCCTCCCGCCCTCCCTAAATACTTTAAATTAAAGGAATAAATTAATTTAAAACGCACTTACCTTGCCCGCCGCTGCCCGCCGCGTCCCCGGGGCTCGCTATCTCCCGTCTTCTTTACTAATGCGCATGCGCGGGCGGCCGCGCATGCGCATTTCTCACGAGAAAATGCGCATGCGCGGCTGCCCGCGCATTAGTAAAGAAGACGGAAGATAGCGAGCCCCGGGGACGCGGCGGGCAGCGGCGGGCAAGGTAAGTGCGTTTTAAATTAATTTATTCCTTTAATTTAAAGTATTTAGGGAGGGCGGGAGGGAGGCGGGTGGCGGCCAGCTACGCTCCGTCTGCGGAGCATGCGTAGTGCCGCCTGGCTACGCCCGCTCCGCAAAATGCGGAGTAGGCGGCACTACGCACACTCCGTGCACGGAGCGTAGCTGGCCGCCCACCCCTAGTTTTAAGGCATGGGCAAAGTGGGCCCTGGCCCACGGCACCAGACTTTCAGAATTACCCCCTGAAAGAGCCAGATATGTGCTTGCCCTGATGACCTTGATCATTCTTAACAGATTTATTTTTAATAGGGATGATACAATGGAGTTTATTACTGTCATTTGCCAGCGAAATGTTTGTTTTTCAACATCATGCAGCATTCATAAAAACATATTTTTAAAAATTCAAAACAGAACATCAAATATGAGAAATGGGAGGGTGTCACACAGATTATTTGCAGTGATATTAGTGAGCTGCTGCTGTGTTATGTTCATTAAATCACACATCACTATCCCTGAATATATGATATAAACTAACCCTGGGCGTAGTTCGTGTAGTAGCGCTACGCGTAGCTAAGCGAAGTGCACTTCGCACTACGCAAACGGTGTAGTGCACTGTGCAAAATGCTGTTCGCACTGATTGCACAGTGCCGGATGCTTGTCCGCACTGTGCAATCAGTTCAAACCGCATCTTGAACAGTGCAAGCGGTCGTTTTCTGGAGCTTGAGTAGATTTCTACTCGAGCGGCAGCTTTCTCAACGCGGACTGGTAGTTTCTCATTGCGAGCCGTCGCGAGCATACGCGACCACTCGCAATGAGAAACCTGACCTCCCCGCGTTGAGAATTTCACCAGGAGGTTTATTTTCCACGCTCGCGATCAGCAACTTGATGTTGCTGATCGTGAACGAGGAAAAAGTCTTGCCGGTATGTCATTTTGCTCGCTCGCGGTCGCCTACTTGACGTTGAGGACCGCGAGCAAGCAAAAAATTAGCGCTACGCTACGCTACAGGTGTTTGCACTGTGCTACGTGCAATTTGCGTAGTGCGAAGTAGCTCAAACTTCGCAAACTAAGCAAGCGTAGCATAGAACTTCGCCCAGGGTTAATATAAACACAGTTAGTATTTGGAGGAGTGTGTCCGTGCACTGTCAGTGACCTGGCCAAAGTGAGGCATGAAAGAGCTGAAATTAGATCATAAATATAAAGTTCTTAAGGAACAGGGGCCCACAAAATACATTAAGACCAGGGCCCCAAAATCCTTAAGAGGAAATGAGTCACAGGCTTCTCATGGAGGTAGTGTGGGGGCATGAGCTCAGAACTCAACAATCAATCAGTAAATATAATAACTTCAATGTCCATTCAAGTGCTTGTCGTTTCAGAGAGGAAAGTACTTTTTAATCTCACTGTAATATTAAATATTGCATAATTAAATCCAGCGTACATATGGCACTGATCCTGGGCATGGTTCCATGATGAAATATCGTTTACAAAAACATCGACCTACAAAAATATCGTCACAAATACATCGTCTACAAAAACATCGTCACCATATACTTAAACAAGGTTTTACACAAATATCGATATTTTTTTAATCAACTACTCTAATATCGTTAACAATGATATCGACTACATAAATATTGACTACTACATTATCGACAATCTTTAAAATAACACTACCTTCTACAATAATATCGACAACACTAATATCGACTACCTCTCTACTTATATAAATATACAAAAAATATTGTCACTTTCTTTATAACCTTATATACACAATACCTTTCAGTTATTCACTTTTTCAGAGTTATTTAAATTAAAATAAAGCTTTTCTAACATATATGTATATACAATATGTATTATTTATTTATATATAATAATAAAAAATACATTAGCAATATAAACATTACCAAACACTATCATACACTCTTATCGGATTACTTTAAATCACATTTCACTAATTTTAACATTGTAATAATTATTTACCATTAAAATAAAAGACATATAATACATTTTGTAATATAAAATCGAAAACAATTATTGATGCTACAAACTCTTTACAAAATAACGGCTTTCAAACTCAAACTAATGTTCTCAGCCAATGATTTTAAAATATTTTTAATTGAACCAATCAAATACAACCATTAATTAACTCACTACTATAAATACAATTACAGACTTAACTTAAATTACCATTTTTGGCCCGAACTTGGAGAAAAACGGTTACCTTGCTGAAGAGAAGAGAATACACACCTACTACAACGACTACAACACAGCATACTACAACTCAAGTAAGTGAAGTCCCATTTCATGTATCATAAAAACCTGTCGAAAACTAGCTAAACTCCCTAAACTAAAAACATGGTCTTTATTTTGTTTTTAAATATAACTACAACATCCTATCAACAACCACCACTAGATAATAATTAAATGAAATTATGAACTGCCTTATCCATGTCTACTCAGAAAGCTTTTAAATAAATAAAAAAGTAGCAAAGTAAAGTTGCAAAAGACTTGATATGTTATTACCTAATAATATATCTTAATACTATAAATAACACAAATTAACTTTCTTTTACAGCATATACAAACTTCATCTACCAATCTACAACTACACTAACAACATATTCTACTACATTAAGTAAGTATACCCACTGTGTCTATTAATAATCAGAAAGTAAAAACAAACAACTTTAAAACGAAATCATTTTTTGTATTAATCTTTACCACAACTACAGAATATTAAAGAGTGAAACTCTACATAGAAGAACAGAAATCATATAATTAGCAGGAAAACAACAATGTAAGTACATTTTTGCACTTTTTCCTTTTAACGTAGACGTCTCAAGAAATGTTTATCACTTTTACTAAAAAAACATATATATGTCTTCACAGATCTACCTTGGACATGGCAACAGGAGCTACTTTTATTACTTCTCAAAAAGGGAAAATAATGCTGAGCTACATGGGTTACACCTACACCCAAGAAAGAATCAAAGGGAATAAAACCCATTGGAAATGTAGTAAATATTACTCAACTGCATTCTATGGTAGAGCAACTACTGTTGATAACAATGTTGTAAATGTACGTGAGCATAACCACCCACCCAATGTAACAGAAGTCGAAGTAAGAGAAGCACTAGAGACATTGAGAGAAGCTAGTACAGGCTCACAAGAAACAAGCACCAGTATTTTGAAAAATGTTTTAAGCAAGGTGCCAGAACATGTAACAGGACAGTTACCTTCAATCCCCAACTTGAAAAGATTAATAGCTAAAACAAAACGAGCTTCTGATCCAACTCCACCAGCACCTGAAACTTTTCAAGACATTAAAATATATCCTGAATTTACTATTACACACAATGAAGATAAATTCTTAATGTATGATAATCACAGTCATGATAAAAGAATTTTACTTTTTGCAACAAATAACAATTTGCAAAAACTAAAATTGTGTGAAACCTGGATGATGGACGGAACTTTTAAAGTATGTCCCAAACCTTTCTATCAACTTTACACCATCCATGGTGAATACCAAGAAACAAATATCCCTTTGATTTATACACTGCTGCCAAATAAAACAAATGCTACCTACGTAGAAAAATTAACAACTATCAAAGATTTTACTGATAATTACTATCCACAAAGAATCATAATAGACTTTGAAATAGCCATGATTCAAGCTATACTTAAAATATATCCTCACACCTCAATACAAGGGTATTATTATCACTACAATCAAAGTATATGGAGGCACTTACAAAAATCTACTTTAAGCATTGAATATTCAACAAACAGTAACTCTGCTAATCAGATTAAAAAGTTAATTGCATTGGCATATGTGCCAACAACAAAAGTTGCTAACTATTACAATTTACTACTTGACAGCCCTTTCTACCGCACCTATGAGAAAAAATTAACTCCCTTCTTAGACTATTTCGAAAATACCTGGGTGGGAAGATTACATCGTTCTGGCCACCGCAGACAACCTAAATTCCAAATTCCATGGTGGAATGTGTATGCTAGTACTATAGCACAGAAAGCCAAAACTAACAACGCGGTCGAAGGATGGCATAATGCCTTCCAAGCCACAATAGGAAGAACACAACCCACACTTCATAAACTAATCCAAAGCATCAAAAAAGAGCAAAGCTACCAAGAACTAAGAATAGAGCAATCTCTATCTAAAATCGGCCCTAAACTAAGTAAACAAACAATAAATATGTACGAATACCTACAGCAAAAAACCATAATGTACCCAAGTATCGAAGGTCTTGAATACTTAGACCTAATAGCAAAATCTATCCTTTAACAAGCAACACATAAAAACGTTTCAAACAATAAATAAAACAGACCTTTTTATTTTAATGTAGTTAAATTATGTCATGTAATAATAAAATGTAATCTATTATTACAAGACATAATAAAACGACATTGAACAAAATTGAACAATATAGCACAATCCACCCCAAACTAAAAACATAATAATAACTTATGGTTCTGCAGCTGTAGAATGTGTTCCAAGAAGATGGTTTCAACACGAATAGAACCAAAATCAATCTACATGGTTTAAAAAAATCCCCATAAAATGCAAAAAATACTACTGTTTTATAAGGGTCCCACGTAGCAATCCTCTGGAGAACGGAACCATAAAAAACCTGAAAAATAATCACGATAAAAACGCTCCAAAATCCCGAAAAATCAGGAAATGTAGTTAAACATTAACCTGTATTTCACAAAAAATACAAGATAAAATCCATGTGCTCACCAAAACGAACACCTGTAAATAAATACAAACAAAACCCACCCACAATAAATACGAAATCCACAAAGCCTAAACATAACATATAAAACATAGGAATACACCTGAACTAATTCATTTATACAATACATAAACCTTAATTTCATAAGAAATATCTCACAAAATACGTTATCAATAACGACCTTCAATAACACGTACTTTTCACATAAACTGTAAAGTACAACACAAAGCAACACGTACACACTACAACACGCTCTATAATGTCTTAAAATGTAGTTAAAATTAATGTAAAATAAACTTACCTTCACCAACACGAAGCAGCTCCCAACCGCGAGGTTCCGTTTTCTGAAATGACCCAAACAACGATGTCGATAGACTAAAAAGTGAAGTTGCAAAAACAAAATGGCAGCAGAATAAAAACAAAAATAGGACTAAATCCCCATTATAAAAAATAAAAAATTGTGATAAATAGCATTTATTTTTCCATGTTTTGCAATAATTTTCTTATTGTTTAGAAGAAACATATGATTAATGTAAAATATACAATAATATTTTTAATATAATTATATATTAATTAATTATTGTATATAAAAATATGTTTATGATTGTAAAATAATTTTTTATATGTATAAAAATAAGCACTATTTTATGTACATACTTTTGAAAAATACAATTACATGTAAATTAATTAACATATTACATTTTAAAAAATACATTTCAAAATTTAATATACTAATTAATGTAATATAACAATGTATATATGACTAAAATTGCAATGTATAATGTAAACAAATATTTGAAAAATGTGTATTAAAATTATGTAAATGTTTGCATCAACAAAAGAAATTATGAATAAAAAATGTGTACAAAACTATATTACTATTGTACTTAATAAATGTTGAAACTTGTGATATGTATGTAAAAATGTTGAAAATATTCATATTTGTTTATTTATCAAAATAATATTGCAACATTATATATAATAATAATTCTAAAATATAAAGAAATTATTATATTTTATAAATAATTTTTTCCATTAAAAACAATTTTTTAAAATAAAAAAAATATAAAACATAACTCATAGAAAACACTTAACAGTAAGCAACAATAAATCACTATTTTAACTCAAATCCAACATAACTCAGAGAAAGTGCTGGACATTAAACCATAATAATGTACTATTCTAACTCCAAATCTAACATTATTCAGGGAAAGTGCTGGACAGTAAACCATATTAAATTACTATTCTAACTCCAATCCAAGAAAAACTCAGGGAAATTGCTGACCAGTAAACCATAATTATTTACTATTCTAACTCCAATCCAACATAAGTCAGGGAAAGTGCTGGACAGTAAACCATAATAATTTACTATTCTAAGTCCAATCCAACATATGTCAAGGAAAGTGCTGGACAGTAAACCATAATAATTTACTATTCTAACTCCAATCCAACATAAGTCAGGGAAAGTGCTGGACAGTAAACCATAATAATTTACTATTCTAACTCCAAATATAACATTAATCAGGGAAAGTGCTGGACAGTAAAGCATAATAATTTACTATTCTAACGCCAATCCAACATAAGTCAGCAAAGGTGCTGGACAGTAAACCATAATAATTTACTATTCTAACTCCAATCCAACATAAGTCAAGGAAAGTGCTGGACGGTAAACCATAATAATTTACTATTCTAACTCCAATCCAACATAAGTCAGGGAAAGTGCTGGACAGTAAACCATATTCATTTACTATTCTAACTCCAAATATAACATTACTCAGGGAAAGTGCTGGACAGTAAAGCATAATGATTTACTATTCTAACTCCAATCCAACATAAGTCAGGGAAAGTGCTGGACAGTAAACCATATTAATTTACTATTCTAACTCCAAATATAACATTACTCAGGGAAAGTGCTGGACAGTAAAGCATAATCATTTACTATTCTGACTCCAATCCAACATAAGTCAGGGAAAGTGCTGGACAGTAAACCATAATAAATTACTATTCTAACTCCAAATATAACATTACTCAGGGAAAGTGCTGGACAGTAAACCATAATAATTTAATATTCTAACTCCAAATATAACATTACTCAGGGAAAGTGCTGGACAGTAAACCATAATAATTTAATATTCTAACTCCAATCCAACATAAATCAGGGAAAGTGCTGGACAGTAAACCATAATAATTTACTATTCTAACTCCAAATATAACATTACTCAGGGAAAGTGCTGGACAGTAAACCATAATAATTTACTATTCCAACTCCAAATATAACATTACTCAGGGAAAGTGCTGGACAGTAAACCATAATAATTTACTATTCTAACTCCAATCCAACAAAACTCAGGGAAAGTGCTGGACAGTAAACCATAATAATTTACTTTTCTAACTCCAATCCTATAAAACTCGGGGAAAGTGCTGGACAGTAAACCATAATAATTTACTATTCTAACTCCAATCCAACATAAGTCAGGGAAAGTGCTGGACAGTAAACCATAATAATTTACTATTCTAACTCCAAATATAACATTAATCAGGGAAAGTGCTGGACAGTAAAGCATAATAATTTACTATTCTAACTCCAATCCAACATAAGTCAGCAAAGGTGCTGGACAGTAAACCATAATAATTTACTATTCTAACTCCAATCCAACATAAGTCAAGGAAAGTGCTGGACGGTAAGCCATAATAATTTACTATTCTAACTCCAATCCAACATAAGTCAGGGAAAGTGCTGGACAGTAAACCATATTAATTTACTATTCTAACTCCAAATATAACATTACTCAGGGAAAGTGCTGGACAGTAAAGCATAATAATTTACTATTCTAACTCCAATCCAACATAAGTCAGGGAAAGTGCTTGACAGTAAACCATAATAAATTACTATTCTAACTCCAAATATAACATTACTCAGGGAAAGTGCTGGGCAGTAAACCATAATAATTTACTATTCCAACTCCAAATATAACATTACTCAGGGAAAGTGCTGGACAGTAAACCATAATAATTTACTAATCTAACTCCAATCCAACAAAACTCAGGGAAAGTGCTGGACAGTAAACCATAATAATTTACTTTTCTAACTCCAATCCTATAAAACTCGGGGAAAGTGCTGGACAGTAAACCATAATAATTTACTATTCTAACTCCAATGTAACATAACTCAGGGAAATTGCTGGACAGTAAATCATAATAATTTACTATTCTAACTCCAATCCAACATAAGTCAGGGAAAGTGCTGGACAGTAAACCATAATATTTTACTATTCTAAATCCAATCCAACAAAACTCAGGGAAAGTGCTGGAAAGTTAACCAAAATAATTTACTATTCTAACTCCAATCCAACATAAGTCATGGAAAGTGCTGGACAGTAAACCATAATAATTTACTATTCTAACTCCCATCCAACAAAAATCAGGGAAAGTGTTGGACAGCAAACCAGAATAATTTACTATTCTAACTCCAATCCAACATAAGTCAGGGAAAGTGCTGGACAGTAAACCATAATAATGTACTATTCTAACTCCAATCCAACATAAGTCAAGGAAAGTGCTGGCCAGTAAACCAGAATAATTTACTATTCTAACTCCAATCCAACATAAGTCAGGGAAAGTGCTGGACAGTAAACCATAATAATTTACTATTCTAACTCCAATACAACAAAACTCAGGGAAAGTGCTGGACAGTAAACCATAATAAATAACTATTCTAACTCCAATCCTACATAAGTCAGGGAAAGTGCTGGAGAGTAAAGCATAATATTTGTGATATTATAATACATAAACATCACTTTAGATATATTACTAACCACTCTTATCTATGATAATACAAAATAGACTATTAAATTACAATCACACAATTTTTGTTTTTTAACATAACTATAAAACATTTTTACAAAATTATTTTTTTCATTTTTCGAAATTTAAAAAAAATTACCAGATTTTCACCAATTTATAGTTATTAACACACAATTTTGTTTTCTTTTTTTGTCATTCTTAGCATATATTATACCAAAAACACAGACATAAAATATTACACACTTGACTTATTCTAATGTGAATTAAAAATGTATTTTCTAATTTAAAATTTAAAATTTTAAATGTAATTATTGAAATTTCGAATTTCGTTTTTTTAATACCAATTATTTATTTTTCAAAACACTATTTAAAATAAATCACACACTTAATTACTAAATTAGTATATAATACATTAAATTTCTATTAAATATAATTTTTTTTCGTATTTAAATTTTTAATTGTTTGAAATTAAATTTAAATTTTATTAAACATATTTTAATATACTACCCACCCTTATCCCCTATATCACCAACAACCCGCTACTAAATATTTTTAAAAATTCCTTAAATAATTTATTCTGTAATTTAAAAAAAAATCTAATTTCGCCATTCAAAATAAAATGAATAATTAAATTTCTATTTTTTCCCCATTCTATACAAATTAATTACAATACTTTTTTAAATTACTACCCACCCTTATCCCCTATAATACCAATAACCCGCTCCTAAAATATTTACTAATATTTAATTATTTTTAACATTTTGATCCCTATAATAATAAAAATAGACATTTAATTAATAATATTTATACATAAAACATTATTTTCTATACTTATATAACACAATCTATTTTTTTGTCGATATTATATACAACGATATTTCTCTAAACGATATTCTATACAACGATATTTCTTTTGACGATATTTTTGTCATTCTACAAAATCGATATTTACAACAACGATATTTACTTAAACGATATTTTTTTAAGTCGATATTCTTACCTCGATATTTATGCAAGTCGATATTATCCCGTCGATATTCCTGCTTTATACCCCTGGGCATCATTCTCCCTTATGGTGCTACACGTGCTAATTTCTCCACTTGCTGTCAGACACCAGAGTGACACATGATAAGTTTGTACCTCAAGCAAATATAGAAGAAACATTAATCTGCCTCAGATACAGATTCTGTGCTGCAGAAGTGAAATGTGCAATCAGTGGTTCAGTGAATAAGACGTTTGTCTTTCCCCTGTACGCGGAGGACCCAGTTGTTGCAGGCAGTCCTCAGAAGCTACTGAGAAAGCCAGGCCTGGCCCGCATCTCTTCTCAAGGTTTAGTTCAGCATTGATCAGTCACCTGGTGTTTCCACAAGGGTGCTTACCTGTCTGCTGTTACCCAATTTAGCTATTGAGAATGGCTGTTGGCCATTGTTGAAGCAGGTATGGGCACTTATTGGACTAATACTGCTATAGCCTCGGACAGGCTGATACTTTCACAAAGGCACTCGCAGGCCTGACTGGGCTGTCCCATTCATGGTAGCAGTTGCAGCCTGGCTCGGACGACACAATCACAACAACAGCTGCAGCACCGATCAACAGCAGCTGCAGCACTGATCGGGCCTAAGAAGTTACGAATGCAGGCATGCCCCAGCTGGGCTGATACATGAATATAGGAAGTTCCGGCCCCAAATGGGATATTGAATTCATGGAGGCTTTTTGCAGTTCCTTCGAGGACATTTTTGAGAAGCCAGCAGGGCCAGTCTGGGAACCCAAAGCAGCCCTGGCAATTTTGTCTGACCAGCCACCGGGGGACAAGGGGGTGCAAGTGTGAACCACTGCTACTTGTGTAACTGGAGCCAATATTGCAGCACCGCTACAAAACCGGCCCCAAGTAACAAAACCAGCCCCAACAACTGCAAGACAGGCTGCACCCTTCCAACCTCCTGAAGAAATGCCTAATGCCCACTACATCCAGTCCAGCCCTGAAAGCCAGGAACTCTTTGCAGCACAGGTCACTACCTGCCTCCACTCTCCGGAAGTCTGATTTCTCTGAGAGTCCCTTTTCCATGGAGATGCTATGTTTCTCCTCCTGGACAGTATCTCCCAGACCGGAATGGGAACGAAAACCGGCCCTGGCAAAGTGCTCGGACGCCCCTCCCCCCCCCCTCCCCCCAGTGGTTGGGTGAGCCGCCAAGCTCTTTGACTAGGCCGGTTTTCGACCGATTTTGTTAGAGGGCCGATTTTGCAGCAATGCTGCAAAAACGGCCCTGTAACAAAAACGGACCCCAGCGGCCCAAAACCGGCCCCCATTCGTGCGGCGCACCGGGGGATTGCCCGGTGCCTGCTACGGCCAGTCCGGCCCTGGTATCTCTACCTACAGGGGCCAGGCATGCTCCTTCATAGGCAGGTGCCTAGTTACTAGCAGAGCCTCAGCTTCTCTGCCAGAAACAGCATACTTGAAGTGACATCTCCTCACCTCTAGGAAACTGGATGTCAGGCACACATTAACTCTAGTCACACAATAGTCCTTCAAGTACTCTGCAGAACACTCTCTTCTTTGGTCATAAACCCCTCCCATGCTGATGACGAGCTCAGCTCATCATCAGCTACGGTACTCGTGTGCTGATGACGAGCTGAGCTTGTCATGGCCGTTAGAACGTTCAGGTGCGGGGCTAATTCCCCTGCTGTGCTGAGCGTTCTAAAGAACGGGCGTGGCCGTGACGATCTCAGTTCGTCATCAGCACACGAGCACTGTGGCTGATGACGAGCTGAGCTCGTCATCAGCACCGGGGCGCTGTGTGCGCCCCTCCCCCCGAGCACAGCTGGGGAATTACCCCCGCTGCGAAGGAGTTAAGGACTTGAAAATGGAGCAATGTAGGGTGGCTTGGATCTCACTTTAATACACATTTTCTAGAAAGAGGGTGTTGATCTACTGCCTCAACCTTCAGAACTGTTTGGAGTGCTACTCTTTTCAAGTTTCTTTCTCAGGCTGTTCTCCAGACACAGCCTTTGTGTATGGGGGTGCTTTTTATAGCACATAGTGCTGCTGCTGTCGTCAAAGTGGAAGACCTGCAGCATGGGCGCAAGCAAGTGTGAGGTTTCTGCATCTGGCTGTCATCAGCTTGTCTAAGCAGACAAAATGACAGGCCTGACCCAGAAATGTCCTCACCTTGTGAACCAACAACTGCAGTCCCACCCCTCAACTGTACCATCAACCATGTAGAGTGCTCAGAAAAATTAATCAGCAGCCATTTGTTTCAAAAGTCTTCATGGAATTTTTAAAGATGGTAATGTCTTCAGTCTTCTGTCTTCTGTCTTCAGTGTCTATATCTCCACCTTCTGCCACAAGAATGCAGGCAATACCCTTCTGCTGTCTGGAGAAGCTGTCCTTATCCTTCATCCTGTACCATAGCAAGCCTGGGTCATCCAAAATGGATCCCACAGACTTCAGTACTCAAACACACTCACATACAGAGTCCTACTGCTACACATGTGCCACATGAGCATTCACACAACAGCTGATCTTTCAGTGACACCTAAAAAAAAACGATCAGTCATTCCATCTCGAAACATGGTATGCTGCCACCACCGATATGTGGGCTATACTTAGGACCGAAACAGTAATATGACGATAATGGGGCATGCTTGGTGCACCTCTTCAGGTCACTGAACTGGTCCAGTACCTTGCATAGTCAGGAACAGACCTAGGCCTCTCCACTCATGCTTAGAATAGTGTGTGGTGCTTGGACCACGATAAAAGTCCAGATAACAGATACACATGCAGTCCGACACTCCGGGCACAAGAACATACCAGTATTCCATGCAGTGGACATTCCTGTGCCAACACATACTTTCACTGTATGTTTCCTATAAGAGGCCTAATTCACACTTTGTCTTCTAGTGTTATGAATCGTCAGGGTTCATTTAAACTCCTCAATATGGGTACTGGCCCTGGAGGTCAGGGCAAGAGATTTCCAGTGATGTTGGCCTACAAAGTAAAAATACCAAAATCTAGATACAGCTCATTGGAGAAGCCAGATGTTTGGCTGACCAGACAAAGAAACCAGTGTACTTGGCACCCCACCTGCATTACTCTTACATGTCCATATACATCTTTCCCAAAGTTCCACAATCCTAACCTTCAGTGATCTCTGCTTTTCAATACAAAGATACAAATACAGCACCTCTGTCACTGTACATCAGTATCAAAATACAGCATCCCTGCAACATCAGTACATGCCTCCACATGCAGATGTTCCAGAGCATCTTAATCTTCAGGTTCCACTACCGTCCCTGCTTTTACAGGAACTGCCACACACTGCTCTACTAATGGACCTCAATCCTTACCAACAGTAGCTCTACTATGGGCCTGATTATGAGCCAGGCAGAGCAAAAGTAACTAATGGAATTATGCTCCGCATGATTCAGAGAATCTAGGATTTTGCACACCCTGGCTTTTCATTTGTAGGAGAGTAGGGTCTGCTTCCTATAGTCACCCCCACTTTTTGCTGTGATTTTTTGACTTTAGTGTGGCTGTGGGCCTGCTAATCAGACCCACAGACCAGCTGTTCTCTCTCTAAATTGATACCATGCACTTTAGATGCATACCAGACTGGTTACGGGGTCACTCTTATGAGCCCCTGTCTAGTGTACCATAGGTACCCAGGGCATAGGTGCATCCAAGGCCTACCAGGCGCTGGAGCATGTATAATGCCACCCCTGGCTGGCCCTCCAAACTGACACCACAGGCTGATCACTCAGCTTGGGTAAGGTGGTGTAATCACCCCTTACTTATATATAGTATACCTATATCTACCTTATATATAGACACATATGCATTTATAAGTCACTCCTATTGTAGGCCTCGACAATCCTGGAGGCAGAGTGCTTGGTTTTATGTGAGAGGGTGCACTAGCATGACCTGAGCCCCTCTGCAGTTTTCGGAATATCTCCTTATAGCTGTTCTATGATATAGCCATACCATATACTCTTAAGTGCATTATAATCCTCGCGGTTAATTCTAACTCTGGTTTGGCCTCATCATAACATGTCGTGTAAGGTGTCAAACACTTTGGAATACTATCCCGCCCCCCGCCAATTCTGGGGGCTGGGGTAGCATTCCACCCTTCTAGAGGGAAAAGACATGTATGTTACTGCTGTACCCGGTTAAAGTTAAACAGAGTCCCAGCATCACAAAATGGATGCTGCTGCCACAGACACAAGTCTGACCTCCTGCTGCTGGACGAAACTCCGGCAGGGGAGGCCTGGACAATAGGTTTCCTGTCCAGGTGAGGTGCCAGCACCTCCCCATACAGACAGATGTGTATTGGGACAGGGAGGGCTGCATCAGCAGATGCTTTTTGAGACACTGCCTGGGGCACACAAGGTGATCCATGCATAGCCTGGTTCAAACCAGTTGCTGGGGCACTCCAGCCCTGCTCTGGTGCGAAACTAGACAAAGGGAAAGGGGTGTAACTAACCACCCCCTTCCCAGGTCCACCCATAGGAGGGACCTAGGCAGGTAATCCAGCCCCTTCGGTTAGTATAAGTTTAGGAGCTGTGTCCCCAGGACTTTAGATTATCCTGGAACTAAACTTTGATACAGAACTCTTGGACCTTCGAGATTCTATTTCGACTGGAAGACTGAAGACAACTCCCTTGTGGTCAAGGAGTGACCACCCTGTGCAAACAGGCACCATCAGTAACTTGACGGTCTGCTTTGTCGACGCTCCTGCCAGAACCCGAAGACTCAGCAACACAGGAACTGGGCTTCCAGACTTCTCTGACTCCGACCTACAACCACAGCAAAGCTGAGACCCGTGGCAAACACAAGAGATGGGGACCGGACACCCTGGACATCCTGCATTTTGCTAACTGCATCGACTCCTGAGGTAACTCGAAGTTGTGCATTGGGGTACGAGAAGCCCCAGACCCGAGCACCATTTCCCCAGAAGCTCAGCCCTCCACACTCCACGAGTGCCGCGTGGGGCCCGCTTTTGCATTTCAGCTTGATGATTCTTCCCGGTTGCTAGCCCGTTGGCTAGTACGCCTCCTGAAGACAAACCTTTGAAACCAAACTGCTTTCCTGGTTGCTCGAGGCTTGCTCCAGCTTCCCTGTAAAGGAGAAGCTTCTCAGCCCTTGCTGGTCTGACCCGAAGCCCATCTTCACTTCCTGCGTCGATTACGTTTGCCAAGTCTTGTTGGGTCCAGTTCGGATACCGATACCGCAGTCAACTAGATCCTTCATGGGACAGCTCGAATACAGCTCCTGATTGTCATCGATGCCTCCTAGTCCTCGTGGCTGCAGAGACAAGCTTCACCTCTTCACCTGAGATCATCGCGACATCGCCTGGTTCCTTCCTGGTCACTGGCTAGTGACCCAGACTCTGTCCCCTCTGCTTTCAGGTTCTTCACATCTTCGATCCACCCTTGGATCCACCCGGACACTCTTCCTCTGGCCGCCTGCAGCACTTCTTTGCAGATCTCCATTGAAAGCATCGACGAAACCCGACACCAAAAGGCACCTATGCACCCGGCTTCCCTGGGTGAGGTAAAACGACTACTCCGGTGCTCCCGTGGGACTTGACTCTCAAAGTGTCCTAGTCTAAAGGGGTTTTGTCATAGTCCATCTGGAAGTGCCCTTAAACAGTAACTTTGTAACTTCTTCGTTCTCCATTATAAGTCAATGGTAACTCGTGACTGTGTTTAGACACTGCACGCGTCTCCCGTGGGCCTCCTACTTCCTAACCTTTGGTTTTCTAGTGTAGCCCCAGCGATTCCCTAGGCCCTAGGCCTACTCATTGTTTCTGTTGTGGTTCTTATACCACTTACTTAGTATATGGTTTGTGAGGCCCCGAGGGCATAACTGTATGTGTGCAACTTATTGTATGTTAATTGAGTAACTTGTGATGTACTTTGATCTCTGACCTCATAAAGAGTGCAGAGGGGTTGTGTTAGAAATAAATACATATATATTTGATATATACCTTGTGTGGTGTCTTTTCATTTGGTATTCAAGGGATTATAATTGGTAAAACAGCTTGCTTCACATGCTCTCTGAAGTATTAGCCTCAGACTGCTGGTCCATGTTACCACTAGCATAGCTTGTCTATAAGGTTGACTTTACAACCACTATCAATAAGGGTCGTTTAGACTGGTGCAAGGTGCTCACTAGAATAGTAGACATCATATGCCAGGCTACCTTCTCACATCAGTGTGTAGGAGAATCAGACTCCAATTTTTGTATGACATTTTGGATGCAGCAGTAGCCAAGTACATTCCTGTGTTTAGTTTCTTTGATGATCAAAGCTCCCACTGCCAGAAAATACTCTCCTCTTCCTTCCCCCATTCATCCCTCACTCACCTCTACTCCATCCACAGGCATGCCCGTACATTTACCACCTGCTCAGAGCAGGAGGTTAGTATATGTAAGTATATGCGGTAAAGCTCCATGGAAATTTTATTTTACTACCCGAAAAACCACCCCATATGGTAATTCCCTATTCTGCTGGGATTTACTCATAATTCCACACTAGTTTTGTCAAATGACCACAATATAAAGGTAAAATTGCATGTGTTTTTACTGTCATTTTAGTACTGTACAACTTATAATCAGGGCCTAAGTGTGTAATGAAAACAATACACGTCTACAATAATACAATGAAAGTAGGACTTTGCAGAAGTGATATTGCATGCCATTTGACATTTACTTTGACTCACAAGCACACATGCTTACACATACACACACATTCACACTCTCTCTCACGCATAACCACACTTTCACCTGCAAGCATGCATACTACATACATTTAAAAGCATTTTACTTACCGTAGCTGCCAGATATTCATATTCCAGCTAATTGTATTTTATTACATTATTAGTGACTAATACTATTCACTATTTGTGTAATAAAAAACTGAGAGAAAACCAGGAAAGAGGCATCCCAACCAACGTCCATTAGAACAAGCTGCCCCTGTGTTCCAGGCACTGATTTTGCCACCTCTGATGCCAGGGGCAGCAAAGGCAGAACCAGGGGTCACCAAGAGGAAACCCAGGGGGTCTCAACTGCAACCCCTACATTTTATGTTCTTTAGTCACCTTTGATGAGCTTCAGTTAGAAATAATTTCTTTGAAAATTGCAAATGATAGATGAGATGGTGGATTACGCGGCAAGTGCAATATATCTGTAATTTTGCAGAACATGCAGTGATTACAAAAGCACATCATTCTGTGGACCTTGAATCATGCCAAGTCACCACTCTGGAGTAAAAAAAAAACTTGTCTTTAGTATGCTTCTGTGCTGGATGGTTTCTTGTAATTAAGTATTGGAGACACTTTTCCTACGACCAACTGTACCTGGTCTACTGCCATGTCATCATGTATTGCTATAGCAGTGCATTCATTTTGAGAGTTAACCTCACACCACTTATTTCCTGAGAATGATGTATGTACTTGTATGTCCTCCAGGCCATGAACATTTGGCTAGCTGGCCCTCACATCCTGGGCATTCCATATTGATACTGAGCAGAGGTCTGCATTATACGGTCTCTCAAGTATGCTGTTTTTAACCATGTGATAGGTAAGGGGCATTAAAATTTGTTCAGATATTTCCTCTCAATTAAACATTTTTAATCTCATTCTCCTTTCGACTTTAGGCCTATCTACCTCATTTCTCAAAAAGAGCTCCAGTGTGAACCCATCTCATAGAGGTGGTTGTCACCACGTTGAGGAGAGTCCAGTTATGAAGCATGTCACTTCGGTGAGTGAGGAACCTATACATTAGGTCTGTCCATTTGGTTCACTTTGAGTCAAATCCCTGAAGAAGAGAGGTGACAGTATTCCTCTCATGTTGTCAAGTGTAGTGGTGGTACACTACACATTGACTACCTTCCCTGGTGTCCCTGTATAAATGCGCCGCGTCTGGTGTGTCCTCTTGTGTGGGTGCTGGTAAACGGCCGTGAGACAACGGTGCTTATAAATAGACATGCATGTCCAATGACTTCTCCATTTGCACACGGTTGGTGTGTGCCTGTGTGCGGTGCAGTGCACCTTGCATAGCTTCATACATCACTTTTATTTTGTAATTAGTGCAACAGGGGTGCTGGACATTAAGAAGAAAACTAAGAAAGGCAACTAATGCCATCCTGATATTCATCAAAACATCAGTTTAATTTTTTACTGCCACTGACCAGCACATGGGAGGAGGTCAATCCGTAGTATGCGTAATGCACCTGCACCCGCTTAAGCTGTTGTGGCGAACAGAATGGTTGCAAACTAGCAGGGTAACATATCATCCCATTCCATCATCTATGCTTTTGTAGGTGAGGTCCACACTTGTAATTGTAATTGCATTTATATAGCGTTTACTAATCCTGACGAGGCGTTAAAGCACTTTTCCGTGAAAAGCACGCTACTCTGGAACTCAAATGGATTAGTGATGAATTAGTATTCGGAAATATGAAATTGATTTGAGCGGTAGACATGTGAGTCTGTTATTTGAATTGAAAACGGATAGTGGAGGGATAGAAGAGGGACAGGTTTGCATTTATATAGCTCTTAGTATTCCTGATGATGCGTCAAAGCGCTTTTCGCAAAGTAGCACGATTCTCTGGAACTTAAACAGGATTAGAAGTGAATTACTATAGGGAAATATGAAATTCATTTGAGCGGTGGACATGTGAGCCTTGTCAGAGTAAATCGTTTCGCATTAAAGATCCCTGCTCTTCAAAGCACGCTTCTAACAAGGGCTCCCCTCCCTCACAGAAGAGTGGATTTAGGTTCTGAGCCCTGCGGCCCTTTTACCTCCCCCACTAGACGGAGGTACCTTTTACGGGGTTTGTGAAAGCTTTTCACCGGGCCCAGTGCCAACCCAGCCCGTGACAGTGCTCGCCAGCCCCAGCGCGGCCTCCCCTCCGCGTTTCTCACTCCAAACAAGGATAGTCCAAACACTTCCAGGGAGGCTCTGACGGTTAGGGGAGTTCCAGGGTGTGTGCATTTTAAGAGTGCACGCCACTGACGAGGCTGTCGGTAAACACTCGACGTCTTCCTGTGAGAAGACCCACCTTGCGCGCGCGCTGGGCTAATAGCTACTGCGTCAGAAGCAGGCGGGGCTCAAGAGAAGTGTGGGGGTTTCTCCTGAAACTCATTTATTTTTTAATAGCTATGATAATTACTTATCCTGGAGGCAGATACATATGTGCCAGACACTTTTTTTTTAGCCTGACCCTCCTTTCAGGGCACGCCTTCAGCAAATATCTTAATTCTGGGTGCAAAACAAATCCCAAAATCAATATCTTCTGCCAAGTCGTGGCAAGGTCCGCAGGCCGAGCGCACACTTGAATCCACATTAGTGTCAGGCGAAATTTCTGATTATGCTGGCTTAATCTCGTGTATTTGCTGGCATTTCGTGTTATGCTCGCTATGAAATGCCAGAGATTACAGCATCACGCGATTTCAAGATTCCATTCGGGTAAAAAATCTTATTGCGAGAGAACAAGGGTATGTGACCAGATAGAACGCAAACAGCATATGCAGTTGTGTGCTTTTCTGGGGCAAAAAATGCTTCTTTATGTAACATTCCGTGCAAGTAGTGCAAAATGCTGGACAAGTGGTCACAATGGAAATTCTTATATATTTGTGTGCATTCCTTTGTAGAAATTAGGCTAATTTCCCCCAGGTGACTGTATACATTTACAGTAAAAAAATTAGATTTTTGTTGCAAAGTGGCCTCCACTCTCATGTACACACAAGAACAGTATTTACGCTCTTCCAGGAAAGTAGATGTATTTGATGTTATATCCCCGTCTCTTCTTTTCTCCATCTGCCGGATGTACAAAATACTTACAGACACACAGGCCACAACATATACAGAGGCTCACAGCACGTGCCCGAGGTGCAGCAGCGTCTACATTAATTGCAGGTGTACACTGTACAAATGCTAATACGCCATAGGATGCCATCTTCCTCCTTACACAACCCACACAACCAGAAGACTCTTCTTTAGAAGCAGGACTGGTCAAATCGCAATTTAAAACACTGCAACAAACTATCCACAAAGTCTATCAGGTGCATAACTTAATTTTAATAACTCTCCATTTTTTTTGCTTTCTAATTTCTTTGTGCATCTTGTGGTTGTATTTTCACAACTCATCTGTTACATCATATTTTCATGTTTCAATAGCCCAAATTGCAAATGTATATGTAAAATTAAAATTTCCATGTGTTCAAATGAATGAAGGTAATTTGAGTTGCTCATTTGGTAATCGTTTCCTCACAGTTTGCTTCAAGTGACTTGTATTGCATATATTGTTTTGTTTGGTGCTCAGCCGAGGAGTGCAGCACTGCCAGGTTATATGCAGTAACAGATTCATTTAATATAATGCTTCAGTGCCTGTCCAAGTAACAGTATGTTCTGCATGGAAACACCACCTCACGTAAGCGACAGCCCCTAGAAAGCAAAAACGCGAATCACTACAACAGCATTTATTAGAACTCAGATTCCATCTTAATTATATGATCTGTGGAAACACAAACTCCTCCCAGGCGGCGAGTCCCCTCCCCACCCTCCTATCTTTCTTTCCAACTGCGTCCCTCTTAACCTCTGACATGCACCAGTGACCACGTGCTTGGTGCCTCAAAAAGTCGCAGTTTATTATAACATAACATTTATAAACATTGCCAATTTCTGGCTCGTGGATAACATTCTGTTGACACATATATTATTTTTGCAATTATAGTCCTTTTAGTCCATTCTTGTTCATTGTCTGCCTTCGGGCAGGCCAATTTCTGGGGAGAGGCCCAGCCACTTGGGCCATTTGTTTTCCGCCGAGTTAGGCTTCAACTTGCTATCGATTCAGTGGGTGTCCGTCAGGACCAGCCTGGGCTCGAAGTGCCGACCTACATGCCTTCGACCCCCTTCTTGGCCCCTCCCTGCTCTTCCAGGTCCCTGCCATGTGGCACCCCAAGGACCCTGTGTGAGCACTTCATCTACTCAGCCAGGTGTTGAGTTCAGACATCTCGCTCCCTCTGGTACCCCTGCTATGAGGCATCCGTAGGGCCAAGTGGGAGCCTCCCATCTACTCTGTCTGTGGCTGATTGCATCACTGGCTCCCTCAGTGCTCTGTCCTGAGGCATCGAAAGGACACTGTGAGCACTTCATCTGTTCAGCCTGGTGCTGAGCTCTGACATCTCGCTCCTTCTCGTACCCCAGCCATGAGGCATCCCAAGGGCCCAGCTGGAGCATCACATCTACTCTGCCTGTAGCTGTGTGCCATCCTTTGCTCCCTCAGTGCCCCTGCCATGAGGCTTCCCAAGGACTCTGTGTGAGCCTTCCAACTACCTCTAGCCATTTTTGTTCCTTCTTTCTCTCATTCTAGGGTTTTCTACGTCACACTACCTATGGTTTTTCCGATCGGAGGGAGCCCCCCCTGCTCTCTCTTACCCTCCTTCTTCGAGAAACCCCTCTGCTGTAGGACTCGCACATACCTCATTAGACCATAGACCCCACCCCAGTTCCTGCTTTTGCAGCGTTGGTCTAAGGAAAGACTGGGGAAATCCTTTCTTTCTAGCCGTGTGCATGCTCAAGACTGCGCCCTTGCGCCACCAATGCGGGACAGGTACTGTCTTGGCTGAATTTGTTTAAATCTGAGAGACGGAATTCCTATAGCACGGTGCCCATATAAATTGTTTTGGGTCAGGACAACAAGTTTTCATGTGCATTTTATCCTTGGGCCATCTAGTCCCCAAACCCTTGCTGCACAAAACCCTTTGGCTGCCTGTTGCAGTGTCATGTTATGGATTAGGGTATGGGCAGTCTGCAGTTACAGCAAATAGTCTTGTCCATATGTTATTGCTGTTACAACCTGTATTTGTAGTTCGTTAATTGAAATTCTTTAGTATTAGGGCGAGCCCTCTAAGGACTATTGCAAGCTCTGCCTACATTACTACCAGGGGTTGCAGTACAATTGTGTACCCAGGGCCGGACTGAGAACCAAAACCGGCCCTGGCAAAGTGCTCGGCCGGCCCCATGGGGGTGCGACCGAGTTCTTTGCCGGGGCCGGTTTTCGGCCGATTTAGTTACAGGGCTGATTTTGCGCTGCAAAATCGTCTCTGTAACAAAAACGGTCCCCAGGGCCCAAAACCGACCCCACCCTTGCGGCGCACCGGGGGATTGCCTGGTGCCCGCAACGGCCAGTCCGGGCCTGACCCCAGCCAGATTCAAAACTTTTGCCCCGTAAAAGTTTGTAAAGCTACAGGCAAGGCTTTACCCCTCTGTGCTGTAGCTCCCAGCTAAGATACATGCATGCTTGCTCCATGGCGTGGCATTCTAGTACTTATTACTGACATTGTGGATCCGGGCAACAGGCTGTCTGAAATAAACAGATTGCAGAGGTGACCCGCGCCTGGTAACTATCATATTAATGCTCTATGTGGAATTCAGCCTTCCCTGCAGCCCCACCTGGTTGTGACTGTATATATATAGCTCTACTCAGACTATGGTAACAGCATTTACTCAGTAGGAGGCCTACTGTATCAGGATTGCAGTGTTATCGTTGCAGTGTTATCTTTGCTTTGCGTCGACACACCTTTCATCGACAGCTGAGGGTAAAATTAATAGAAAAGCCAGGTTTACAAATTCTTCCTAATGTTTTTTGCTGTGGCATTTCTCTCACCTAGCCATACCTATTCAAAATTGGGACCCTCAATTAGAACTTTGCTGTTCAATATCATGAATCTGCCAAGGCCATAGGCGAATTTTTGATGACCAAATATGGTTTTGTAGACAGGTGTGAAGTTCTTAAATTCGATTATTTTACTTATTGGCAAACCTGCGCATTGCCATAAGCCTAGGTAAATTATACATATGCAAAGGAATATACGCAAAAGCTCTGTTAGCTGAGTTTTACTGGTGTTGGTTTTAGATGACCAGACCATCCTTCAGAGAGGGGAGTACGTGCCTAGGATGTCCTTTCGCTCCCTTCTTAACCTCCTCGCAGCAGCTTACTATCGCGCCCCCTGATTGGAGGACCATCTACCGCCCTGGGGCGACCAATCCTGGTCACTCCTTCTGTCGCGGGCTCTCACCCTGTGGTAGGGAGGGTAGGGCTTCCTGCCTCCGGCGGAGTTTGTTCCGGGCCCTCATTGGCTCTGGGTTCGCTAGCCCTGGCTCTGAGAACTCTTACATTTCTTCCGAGCTTTCGGCAGCTAAAACCAGCCTAAATCTCCGGGTGAAGGTTTAACTGATAATGAGACATTATGGTTGGAATCAGACCCGGAATTAGCGGATACCCCAGTAATTTCCCACTTCTTAGTGAACGCTTGGGGCCCAACTAGTAATGGACTAAATTTCCCCCACCCTTTCAGCCAATGGTACCCCAGCGTATTGGAAACTTGGGGTGTGGGAAAAAGCCAATCCATTTACCAGGTTACTCATAATAAGGGCCAAAGTGCATTACCTTAAAAAAATCGATGACATGATAATGACCCTTTTGTCCCTAACCCAGGGCTTTAAGTGGAATAAAACAACTGGGGGTCTCTCAAAGGGGCGTGGCCTATGTAATTAGGGTGCTGCTTACAGACACCTAAGCAAAAAACTAGTGCTTAGTATAGTGTGCCACCCGATTGGTATTTTACTGTTTCTGTCTTTTCATTCAAATATATAATACAGCAAGTACCATTATACCTACAAACCAGATCTATTGGCTTTGCCAATGGTTGTTAGTTGCATAAGATAAATAAACAACAACTATGACTTTTTTGTATATTATATTGAAAATGCTTCAGTTCTGAAATGATGAGACTCTTAAAGAACTATACAGAATCTCTTTGAAGTTACATCAAAGGCAATGAAGGGTGGTCCTGCTCCAGAGTTAAGATTTTTTTTCACCCTGAAGGTGAGGGCAAAAATTGAGAGCCCGTAGAGACCCATCTCAGCATCTGCTTTTTAGAACTGCTGAGCACCGGCAGGATCAGTCCCACTTAAAGCCCTGCCCTTACCCCTTTATACTAATATCAGGACTAACTATAATAATCTGATGGACTTTAATGGCAGCACTCACTGTGAAATCATCATTATAAATGCTCTCTAGTGCATTGACCATATTTAAGTGCCTATTAATGAAAACTATTATTAACGGCAAAAGTAATTACCAGCGGCTGAGATTAATTCAAGCATTTCATCCATCACTTTTTTTCTATAATTTATAAGATTATCAGTCCTGACGACTACACTACCTCTCTAAAATATCTCTGTTTTTCAAATGTAGCTCGCCGTGATAGCATAGTGTGATAAGAGAAGCAGGTTTGAAATGACAGGGGGACTCTTGTTTACTTCTTCCTTTCACACAATGACCACTCTTGTTGTCAGTAGGGGGAAAGAAGTGAGTTATCGACCATTTAATAAGGAGCGGATACAACACTCGCCAGTATCTTCCCTTTGTCAGGGAACAGTAGCCTGGAGTCTGGAACAGGCTGGAGCTTAACTACCCTCAGAAGAGGCTGGAGCTCAGCAAACTGTGGAAATCTAGCACTGCAAAAACAAGTACCCTTAAAAAGATGTGTACACAGAGAGGTTCATAGATCCTTTGCGCTCCTAGCACCACTCATTTTAAATGGAGGGCTAATTCTGCTCCTTCCTAACACTACTCATGTTTCGGTGAGGGCTAAGTCAGCTCCTTCAAAAACATCTATAAGGGGAAATAAAACTGCATCCCACTTAGGGCGAAAAGTGCTGTGGCAACAAATGATGGACATAATGCTGAACAAATCAAACATTCACCCCCAGTCAAGAGATCTTGGTTAAATCCATTGTTCTTTTGCTCACCATGCCACCCCAGTTTAGACCCAGCCATCATTTGTTGCTGCAGCACTTTTCACCCTAAATGTGATAGGTATGCCCAGATGTGGGTCCCTTGCTGCCTGTGCCACTGGATTCAAGCTAGCCTGGCTAATGAGGGGTGATACGCCGAAACCAGTCCTAGGATGCTTGTTTCCGGTCCAGAGAGGATCCAGCTTGATAGCTCAGGCTGGACTGTTCCTAAGAGGAGCAGGGTCAAGACTGATTTGCATACGGCTGGGTCCAAACTGGGGTGGTGTAGTGAGCAAAAGAACAACAAATTTAACCCAGATCTTTGGACTGGGGGTGAATGTTTGATTCATTCAGCATTCCGTCCATCATTTTCTGAAGCAGCACTTTTCGTCCTAAGTGGGAGGGGTATGCCCAGACATGGGTCCCAGGCTCGCTGTGCCACTGGATCTAAGCTAGCCTGCCTGATGAAGGGTGATACCCCAAATGATGTCCAAGGAAGCTTGTTTCCTGTCCAGGGAGGACCCAGCTTGGCAGTTAGGGCTGGACTGTTCCCATGAGAAGCATGGTAGAGACTAATTTGCATATGGCAGAGTCCAAACTGGGGTGGCGTAGTGAGCAAAACCCAGATCTCTTGACTGGGGGTGAATGTTTGATTTATTCAGCATTCCATCCATCATTTGTTGCCACTGGATTTTTCACCCTAAGTGGGGTGGGTATGCCTAGACGTGGGTCCTTTGTTTGCTGGACCACTGGATTCAAGCTAGCCTGGCTGATGAGGGGGATACTCCAAACCGGTCCTAGGATGCTTTTTTCCGGTCTGGGAAGGACCTAGCTTGGCAGTTCGGGCTGGACTGTTCCTATGAGGAGCATGGTAGAGACTAATTTGCATATGGCAGAGTCCAAACTGGGGTGGTGAAGAACAATGGATTTTACCCAGGTCTCCTGACTGGGGATGAATGTTTGATTCGTTCAGTATTCCTTCCATCATGTGTTGCCGCAGCACTCCAATTAAAGTGCAACATCCTACCAGAACAGCTGTACTCTTGCCTGTCTGCTCATACCATTGACTTCTTGAGGAAAAAGTACCTTCAATGTACTTGTGTTCATCTTTTTTTTGCAGAAGGCAGTCCCTCAGCTTGGTGGTAATCTTCAGGAGGTAGTTGGAGATGTAGCATTATTAATTGTGGAAATTGACTCTAGAGTACACCTAGGCCTGATTCATGCCGAGTCCAATCTAACTTGATGATAAGTATGGTATTCTGTGTTAATAAGATAAAATGATAAGACTAAACACTATACTCTGCTACCTCACCTCTCCCCTCGCTGCATGGAAAAATAACCTGTCAATTCACCTTCTCTGAAATACCATACTCTTGCCGTGAGGTAGTGTGGCTCACTGGTTAGAGGCGGCAGACCCGAGAGCAGAGGACGGCCCGGGACCAGGGTTCGATTCCCGGCGCGGCAGGTTTCTGGACCAGGGTCAGCGGACTCGATAATTCTCTCGCCTCAGTGCCCACTCTGATCAGCGATCACACTCGGCAACTCTGGGCATTAGCTTGCCTCATCTTCACTAACGGCCCCACCAGACCGCCGGGGATGCCTGGTCTCACCCTGGAGATACCCATTAAGGGACCATCTCTCAGGGAAGCCAGGAAGGGTTTCGCAGCGGTCGAAGCGCCTTGGGACCCTCCGGGTAAGTAGTGCGCTATATAAATGCCTATACATTTACATTACATTTACATTTGTATACATTACTAAAAAGCCTATAACTGGGTATCCCTATTTACATGCAAAGATAACTTGTTCACAAAGGAGCCCTATTGATAGAACTGAATGCTAGTTGGAGGCCTGTAAAGGACAAGATCAACGAACCACTACTATACAGAGGATACATTTCAATCAATAGCTTCAGAAAATACACTTTTCTACACTATACCCACAACCATTCTATAAGTTGATTAACCACAATCCAACAAACCGACTTCTATGTTTATGAATTGAATATCTTGCCTTTAGAGGTCTTTCCTCTACTTCTGCTCTCCCATTGCATTATGGAACTTGAAGCAGGGCAAGTCAGAGTTCATCTACATAACAACTGCATGCTTCACTGACCCAAATGCTGCATTTGTGTAATTCTGGTTATTCATTGGTAATACTTTCCTCACAAAACTATGCACCTAACGCTCTGAAGCTTAGCAGCGGAGGGGAGAAGTGCCGGTTTGTAAGGAGTTAAATATTTACGCGTTGTCATGTTCCTGTCCATGTTTCATTAACAGTGTGTGCTGTAAGGGAACGCTTTGCTAGTGTACATCCACCATGTACCAAACTCGAGGAGGTGAACACAGGAACCCAAAGCAGTGTGTTGTGGGCTTGTGGCTTCCTTCCAAGAGACTGCACCAGTGCCATTCTAGTGTGTGCTTTGCATTAATGATATTTGCTCTCTTTCAGGGCTTCCATTTTATTGTAGCGCCTGCATACATTTCACAGGTCATCCATTAGATCAATATAGCAAGTTTCAGTTGGCAAAATGTTCCTGTCCTAAAGCTTTATGGTTATTGCCGTTGCTTTGATTTGTTTGATGCAATGCCTAGTACACCTTTTGCTCTCTTTGGAGCTCTTCAGAGGAGTGTAGCAGTATCGCGTTGCAAGACTTTGAATATGTATGCAGTATAATGCTTCAGCATCGGTTCAGATAGAAGTCAGTGCTGCTATGGAACATTTCCCCCAGTGCATCACAACCAGCTCTGGGAAGCCAAAATGTCATTAAAAAAATGGATAGTGGCAGCACCTTCCAAATAGCCTTGCTGGACTTCAGAAGGTGAATGAACAATACATTTAAATTTAAATTTTATTTTCACTGGTTAAATTTGCTGTGCTTCAAAGACACAAGTCAAATGTCAGGCAATAACTTCTGGCAAATGGCTGTTTATTCCTTTAGCCTGGAGATTGGTGTTTACCTCCTCCAACTGCAAAGCCAGATGGTTTTGTAAAGTGAGCTATATGGCAAGTTTGCAGGGTGCAGTACATAACAACATTTAAATACCTGTAAATTAGCTGTACAAATGTTTCACACTGTATCAGCTGTTTTGAAAGCACAACTGAAGCACAATAGTGCATATGTACAAGGACTTTACGCCGCCGTAGCGCCAATTTTTTGACGCTATGGCAGCTTTTTTTTATCGCCTTATTCACAAAGTGCCGTTGACTACAGTTAGTGGCACTTTACCCATGGAAACGTGAATTTTTAAGTTTGCTACTTCTGTTTGCGGGAGTTAACGAAAATGAAATGCAAGGTGGGCGTTCCTGTGCAAAAACTGACACTAACCACACTTTGTGTTATTTACAAGGAATTCCTTATATTGTGCAAAACCACAAAAACTGCCCCTAACTCCAGTTAGGGGCAATTTTTCAGACCAGAAAGTAGCTGGTCTTAAAAATGGTGCAAACACTTGGGGCCTCATTTCAGAAGGTTTTGATGCAGGACAGCGAGTGAGTGCTGGTATTTGTAAAGCGCACTAATGCCGAGGCGTCTTGGCGCTGTGCAGGGTAACATACTGAAGTACTTGCCACTATCCTATCTAGTGAAGAGCCATGTTTTGATTTCCTTCCTGAATTGCAGATGATTGGAAATTTGCCTTAGCTGTTGAGGTAATGCATTCCAAAGCTTCAAGGCCAGATGGGAGAAGCTCTTCCCTCCCCAACGTTGTCTGTTAATCTTAGACACCAAAGCCAGCCCGCGAGAGGCAGACCTCGGCGGACGGGTTGGCATGTACCTTGAAAATAGATGTTGGAGATCGGAGGCCCCCCCTCCCGCCAGTGCTTTGTGCACTAAGCACAGCGCTTTGAAGTCAATCCTACTCTGGACTGGAAGCCAGTGTAGCTGCCTGATGGCCTGTGAAGTGGAATGATATTTGGGCAGACTGAGTAGCAATCTGGCAGAGGCGTTCTGAATGGACTGCAATTTGGCCAGTTGTGCACACCCTGCTCCCAAATAAAGGGCATTGCCATAATCTATTCTTGAAAAGATAGTGGCGATTATAACCATTTTCCTAAGCTGGTAAGGGATAAACAGCAAGATCTTTCTCAGCCCTTTAAGCACAAAGAAACATGCAGACACTACCTGGTTCACCTGTGACTTCCAAGCCAGATCTTTGTCAAAAATGAACCCAAGGTTCCTTGCTTTCACCACTGGCACCGGACAGGCTCCCGCTGTCGTAGGCCGCCAGTTGTGGTTCCAGATGGATACTTTCTGTCCAAATTCTAGGACTTCTGTCTTCTCTTTATTCAGTTTCAAAAAGTTTGAGTTCATCCACTGCATGACAGCCGACATACAGCCGGCGAAATCAGCGGGCTTGACGTCTACAGAGTGGGACATGGAGACAATCAGCTGGGTGTCATCAGCGTATGACACCAGCTTAAAGCCCAGGTTCTTTATTATCTTGGCCAGAGGGGAAACGTAAATATTAAACAAACGTAGGAGATAACGCAGAGCCCTGAGGAACTCCTGCCAGCAGGGTAAAGTTGTCTGATAGATGGCCATTCCAGGAGACAACTTGCTCCCTGTCCGACAGAAAGGAGGAGAGGAGATCTAACGCTAGTCCCTTGACACGGATATCCTGCAGCCGTTGGATAAGTACCTCATGGTTTACGGTGTCAAAGGCCGCCGTTAGATCCAGTAAAATCAACATGACCCTACCTCCCTCATCCATTCCCATCCGGAATTCTTCCTCTGCCATCAGCAGGGCAGTTTCCGTGGAATGATTTACCCTGAAGCTGTGTTGAGTGCTATCAAGAATATGCCATGTCTCTAGATATGAGGATATTTCCACATTCATGGCGCTGCAAGGAATGTTGCGGCGCTACCCTGTGACAAAACTACAGGGCAGGTATGTGCCCCATCAATAAGATAGGGTGCAGTCCTGGGCCTCATTAATGAAAAGTGTTGCATCACTGTGACAAAACAGCGTTGCAACACTTTTCACTACGCCCTTCTTGTGATACCATGGATGCACTGTATTTACTGTACAGCGCTCCATGTCGCAATTGTAGCAATTAATGACAGATATGTTTGGAATCCTGACGTATCTGTCAGCGCTAAAGTCACGCATTGCTGCAGTTGGGTCACAAGCATGACGCAACTCCAGCAATGCATGGGGCTAACCTATCCCTGTGGCACTGCAACACCCTTACGCCTGCCATGAGGCAGGGGTAAGGTAATGACGCAGTGGCGTCATACAATTGTTGTAGTGAAATCTGATGGATCTCACTGTGCTACTCCTATGAGGCTTTGTACGTGGGGACACCCTCCCTGCATACATCATACCCGATGCGGGTATATTGTGGTACAGGGCTTCACAAGGTCACACATATGCCTAGATGAGTCACTTTGCGAATACGGCGCAATGTGGTGCAAGAATCACGCTGCAAGTACGTCAAGAAAATGACGCAGTGGCAGGGTGAAACTGTCAGAAGGGGCTCATGAATAAGCCCTCCTGTCTTTTTCCCCTACGTTGCTGCGCAATGGCTGCCATGTGCCAACGCAGGCACCCTTGCATCATAATGCAAGGGTGACTGTGTTGCAGAGTTGATTGATGTTGTGGCTCCATCTTTTCTCGAGATGTTAGCAGGTGGGGCTGGACTAGGAGGGCGGGATTGAACCAGTTGGCCTTCTTGGAGTGTTGTTTGCCTGGTCTGTTCATGAGGGGTGCCAGGGTGTTGGCGCAGTTGGAGATCCATCTGTGGATGTTGTGTGCTGTGGTGTTGGTGTCTGTAAGCATTGGCGGAGTAGTGGTGCTGAAGTAGTTGACATAAGTTCTTTGGTGGCCTTGTTCCAGTTACGACAAGGGGGAAAATGATGGCAATGGTGAAAGGTGGGTGTGGTGATGGCGTGATGTAAACAATGATGTACAGGGGAGTCCTGTGGTGTGGCTGTCGTTGAAGTTCCCGCTGGTGGAGTAGACGGGCTCCAGCATTTGCCAGGCAATGTGGGTTGGTGTGGTGACTAGCTGTTTGAGTCCGATGTTGGTGATGTTCCACAGGAGGAGGTGGTGTTCTAGTCACTGTGATTGTCAAGGTGGAACTTGAGGTCTCAGAGTAGGAGGTAGTCAGTGGAGCCTGGAGTGCGATGAGGTCTACAACGACATCGGTGAATAGGGGTTCATGGCCCGGGGGCCCTGTAGATGAAGGTGCCACTTAGGGTCGTGTTGTGGTTGGTCTGGAAGTGGAAGTGGAGGTGTTTTATTGTCACCATCGGGTCATTAGAGTGTGTGGTCAGTTGTAGTGTGCCTTTTTTAGACAATGGCAATGCCTCCTCCTGGCCGCTCAGGGTGGTCAGTGCGGGTGAATTTGTAGCCGCCGTGGGAGGTGATGGCGATCAGGGCCGGCGCTAGGCATGGGCAGCGTGGGCGGCTGCACAGGGCCTCGCACTCAGCCCACCAGCATCGGGCCACGCACTGGTGATGTGTCCTGTTGTTTCCCTGGCAATCTATTGCAAAGAAAGGTGTCCCCTGCAATTAAGGTCCAATGGAGGGGGCCCCCTCCCTGGGCCTCTCATGGATGGTGTCAGGAGGCGTAGGGGAGGGAGACAGAGACGCTCCCTCAATTGCAAGGAGACCATTCGCAGACACTGTGGGGGGCCCGTTGTCCAGCATTTTGGCGCCCCCACAGTTTTAACTTTTAGACCACAATCAATTCTCACACCTATGAAGGTGTGAGAAATGCTTGTGGAGTAAAAGTTAAAACTGTGGGGGCGCCAAAATGCTGGACAATGGGGCCCCCACAGTGTCTGTGAATGGTCTCCTTGCAAGGGGCCACTTATGTAAATTAGAGGGGGCCTCGCACGTTCCCTTTTAGCCCAGGGCCTCGCAAATCCTAGAACCGGCCCTGATGGCGATGTATGGTCCGGAGCAGAGGTTTTCCATGAAGAAGACGATGTCTGAAGAGGTGGCGTTGAGGAGGTCCAAGATTTCTGTTGCATATTTGTGGCGGCAACGCACATTGAGCAGGATGCTTTTCGGCTGCACTGTCAGTTGGCTGGGTGGCAAGAGGCGCTGGTGTGCTGATGTGGCAAAAGGTGCGTTTGCAGTTTTGACCGGCTCAAGGTGTAAGATATTTCTACAGTGTTGCTAGATGGCAGGCGGTCTGGCGTCCAGGGTTGATGGTGAGGAGGGTGCTGGCATCGTAGTGGTGGAGTGTCTATCAGTAAGGGTCCTCTGTGCTGGGCGTGGTCCAGGGGTAGACGGACTCAGACGGGCTTGCCTTTGGCGCACCAATGGTCCGCCCACTGCGCATGGCCACACAGTTGCCCACGTGAAGTAGTGCTGCGTGGAGGACTGGACAGCTGGGAGGCAGGAAACACGGAAAAGGACACTGGAGGGGGCAGGGACATGGGCGGAGTAGGGGTTGTAAATATATTTCAAAATAATTCTTACCTTGAGGCCGGGTCCTGCGTCTTCTGGGCTTCTGCTCTCCTGAGTCTGCTTCCAGGAACAGGAAGCAGGCAGCCAGGTTCCCTCCCCTAAGCCAATCACAATGCTGCAATGCGGGTTGTGATTTTTATTGAGCGCCATGACCAGGCATTCAGACAGGGGTCTGAGGGGTGGGCATGTACTCCATGCAGACTGTACTACAGCCTGCATTGCAAACAGGGAAGTGCGCATGACTGCTTTGGGCGGCCTGAGAGGTCCAACCTAACCGTCATTGTGCACTTGAGTGGGCATAACACTCCACCCCTGCCTTGCTCCGTGAGTTGAGCAGGCCCACCCACTCTCTTGCCCACAAAGAAAACATAGTATGAGTACCTCAGAAAGTTATCATCATGTTATATTTCCTCTTCTTGCAATGCTTGAAAGCAGTGGGGCGACACTCTTCCTCCATAGCGGATGAGCTGCCTCTGGGGGTGTGCCACCCACAGGTGCTCGGCCTGGGCCCGACTCTACCCCTGGGCCTCCTACGCTACGCATCCCACCTTCTCCTCACCTGGACATTGACACCATGGCGCAATCCACTGCACTCTCTCTAAATCTGTGACTCAGCCAGCAGAAACCTCAGCCAGGCGGGATTTCAAAAGCCTGGGTACAGCAGTCGCTGCCAAGCCTTTTGGGGAACCTCCCGACGCAGGTGATGCAACAGGGCTCCCTTAGGCATGAAGTTTCAGGGTTCCCACCACAAAGTTTCAGGGCTCCCTCCACAGCATCTGGCCAGTGCTACATCCTCTGGCCTGTGATGCAGAGAGGCGCGGCCGACCATTGGTATTCTCCTCCGTGCACCCCGGTGTAGTGGTGGCTCGGGGTATACGATGCAGACCTCCATACGTTGGTAGGGGTTTTTCCCCCTATTTTTCATTGAAGGCAGACTTATAGGCTATACAGAGGCAAACAAATTCACGTTGGGCTGATTAACGTGAGCTTTTTTGCTGCCAATGGGCCTTTTGTCAGTTTTCGCCTGCTAACGTTAGAATTTGTATCGCCTTCACGCTAGTGTTAGCAGCAGTTTTCACTGCGGCTACCCGAAACTATTGCCATGTTGCGACGTATTGTAAATACATCGCTAACAGTTTTTGGTGATAAGCCATGTTGAGAAAACTGCCACTAGCTAGCAGGGTCGGATTGGGATCACAATTTGCCCTGGGCACTGACGAAAAAAGTGGCCCACATTTAAGGGGCGTGGTCCACAATTAAGGGGCATGGCCCACATTCAAGGAGCGTGCCCTTTCATGAAACACCATTTGGTTACTCTTTGAGGTCTAATTTGTAGAGAAATATTTAGTAAATTAAGCCTTTTAAAGCTTACAGAGCAAGTAACATTGTCTTCTTCCTAAGCCTTAGGAGTTGGACTGGGTCACTGAAGGTCTACCGTTGTAGGAAAAGGTTGGCACCTAAGGAGATGAAGATGTAGGCTGAAGCAGCAGCCTGTTGAAGCAGGTTATCTGGGCACCTGAGGGCTGGGCAGGTCTTTGCTTTCATCTCCTGCTGTGACTTCTGGATACAATCCTCCTAGTGGTTGGTGCTGTGGAGTCCAACCTGAACTGGCCATAACATATGAGAAATGGGAGGATGTCACTGAGATTATTTTCAGTAATTTTAGTGAGCTGCTACTGTGTTGTAATATTGAAAACACACATCAATGTCCTTGAATATTAGATGTAAATACATTAAGAATTTGGACAAGTATGGTAGTGCTCTGTCCAGTGACCAGCTGAAAGAGGGCATCAAAGAACAGAAATTGGGTTATAAATTCAAATTTGCTCCGAACAGGGGCCCAAAAATATGTTTGGCCCAGGGCCCCCAAAATCTTTAAGATGTTTGGCACAGACCAGGAATGAAAGTGATATGATACTGTTCTTGCACAGAACATAGGGCCAAGGTGACAATGGCCTACATGCTGAGCAACTAAAAAAACAGCAAGGCCCCTTTCTATCACAAAATTATTGGAGCCCTCCAGCGAAGGAGCGCCTGAAAAGCAGCAAAGCCCCTGCTATTACTAACCTACTCAGGCCTCCCCAGACCTTCAGCTCAGGAGCACATGAATAGCAGTAAGGACCCTGCAATTAGTAAATTAATCAGCCCTCCAGGCCTCAGGGCAATGTCCTGGCAGGGGAGCGCAAAACACGGCTGCTGGGTCATCCATGGTAGCCAGGGGGAGGCTGAGGTGAAGACGGTGCAAGTTGCAAAGATCACCTGGTCCCCACAGCGAGACCCATTCTTCCTCGCCCACTATGCCCTGAATGTGAAAGGCTGTGGGCGAGATGTTAAAACTAACACTGTTTATGTGCTGTGTGGGCCCCAGGGGGGCCGAGGTGAAAATGGCTCAAAGGCCTGAGCAACACCTGGCCCCCAGGGAGGCCGATTTTTGCAAACATTCACCCCCTCCCCAGCCACCCTCAGCATGATTGCTTTGCAGGGCAGGGGGTGAAGGAGAGGCCACAGCTGCATTCATTTCTCTGTCTCCTTGCCCTCTGTGGGCCGTTTTTTCCCTCCCCTTTCGTAGTCCACAGAGAGCACGGAGACAGAGACAGAGAAATGAATGCAGCTTCACTGTGCAGCTGGGAAAGGGGAGAAAAAAAACGGCCCACAGAGGGCAAAGATCAACAATGTCTTCCAGCCATGTGCCTTGGTCTTAAGAATGCATCATCTCTTTTAAGTTTCCCATTACATTGTGGTCCTTGAGGTTGGTCCACACGTTCTATCACATCTGCAGTTTTGATTGGCACTAATTCTGAAGCATGAATGAAAAATCTGGACATTGTAGTTATTCTTGAGCATCGATTCCTTACATTTTGCAACAATGTAATGCTTAGTAAACTTTTCAGCCTCTTTAGTATTATGGTACCACAATATTATAGTCAGATTATCACCAGGCATAAATATGGTGTCATAAATATTTTTTTCAAATGTATCACCTGTAGGAGATATTAATAGAAAATCAATACCCAGTGGGATAATATTTTGGTAAGCAATATTCATGTCAGATAATGTTTTGTAGATGATATTTTTACATATCTCCTTTTTGACACTATAGAAATGAAGCAACAGAAGCTCATAAGCAGTTAAATATTCATACAGTATAACGCTTCAGTCCCTGTGCACATACTTGTCTATTCTGCAAAAGCCCCTTTTAAGGGATGAGTAGCCATAGGCCCTAAGGAAGCAAAAACTCAAATCCAAAAACATGTAGTTGCCAAACTTCTTTGAGTCCCATTGAAATGGAGAGCTTATAGTTGTATATTTTATAGCTCTTCTGCTACACCCCATTTTAGCAGCCAAACCTTTTAATGACCTATGTCCAACTTAGGTATTCCTGTGGGAATCATTATTCTGTAGGGAGCTCATTGGAGTGCTGTAGTGCGTGGCCCTGGATTTCGCAGTCACCACAACCCTCTTCCCATCTTTAACCGTACTGCCATTTGGCATGAGGAGGGCTGCATTAAACCTCGCTTTTGCAACCCACCACATATACCACTTAACACCTTTGACTACTGGCGTTGGCGTTTGGCCATGTTGACCTTTCCCAGGCCCACAAAACTTATCAGAAGCATGAGTCATGCTTGGATCTCTGTTTCTTGCCTTCGAGGGCCATTGAAAGATAGATAGAGCCTACTTTGGAATGTTTGAGGCTTTCCGACCGACATCCAAGGTTTCAAATCTGACCACCATACTACAATGACGGCGGTCAGATTTTAAACTGGTCGGTCAATCCAACTGGCTTCCGATGGGCTCAAGGAGCCTGTTGGCCAGTCGGAACAGCCACATAATCCCATACGGATGGCGCTATAGGTGGCCCCGGGCCCATGCCCGAGGCCCATGGGGAAAGGCCCCATGTCCGAGGCCCATGGGGGAAGGGAGGGCCCGCTACAGGCCCCCAAGTCCGTTTCTGCATGCCTGGTCATGGCGGGTTAACCACTACTGACAGACAGGCGAAAAGGGATATCATTATCCTTATGGCAGTGCCTGGCAGGCACTGCTACCATTCTGTGGAATGCCGAAGGTCTGAAGGGCAGTCAAAATCATTCCGACTGTCGGACCTGTGGCGGTAGGTCTTTCTGACCACCACACATCCACCCGCAATCCAAATGTGGTGGGCTGAAACTTAATTGCTATGATGGTGGGACCGCCACTGACAGGCTGTCGGTGGCGGTCCCACCACCATGGTAATCGGGCCCTTAGTTATCTAAAATATCGATTTTGAAATATATAGAAATGTAAATAATAGACAGTTATTAAATTAAATATTAATACTAAGATAATCAAAATAAAATATATGTAATACTTTTTTCGGAAAAGATAATTAATATTCTATAAAAAAATGTAAACAAACATATATTAATATACATATTTTTATTTACATATATCTATTTTATAAATATTACTACATTAATATTTTAAATTTTTTTACTCGATTTTAATACTTTTTTAAATGTAATATAAAAGATAAATATGTATACATATATCCAATAACATAAAATACTTAAAAAAACATTGTAAACTTATAAAGGAAAAGTGTTGGATGTCAAGGGGTAACATTTTCCATTCTTCTCACTCCAGTCAGTGTAGCAGTAGGGAAACTGTTAGATTGCGGAGGGGTAAAATTTACTATTACCGTTCCAGTCAGTTCAACAGTAGGGAAAGTGTTGGATCATGAAGGAGTAAAATTTACTATTCCCAAACCAGTCAGTGCAACAGTAGAGAAAGTGTTGGATTGCAGAGTGGTAAAATTCACTAATGCCACTCAACTCCATGCTGCATTAGAAACATTCTATTTCACTTCAAGTAATGTAAATGTTTTCAAAACTATAATAAATAAGATTTTAAAAAATGTTTTAAATATAAAAAATCTATATATTTTGTAAAATTAACAAATTACTTACTTATTAGGGGCGTGGCAGACAAGATGGTACGAGCGGGCACCAACCTCACCCGGTAACCCCTAGCACTTAGTGGGCCCACTGACCTGGATGTAAGCAGTGGGGAGGTGTGCCGGCGGGCCCGCAATACCGGAGAAGCTGAGCATAACAGGAGCGGGACTGCCATCTTGACAGGAGCGGTGAACCCCAGAATTTAGCAGTAGGCCGGGGGTGCCATTGGCCAGAGGGGTCAGGAGACTGCCTGCAGGACGGCCGTTAATAGCTGTACATGCACGTTGAAACACAGGAAGCGGGGCATTAAGGTGACTACCAGTGAGCCGGGCGGCCTGTGGTCACGGGGCACTCGGAGGACATCGGTGGCTGGAAATCGGTGTACAGGGGGGGACCCCTGAGGAGTACTATAGCCGGGACAGACAAGTGGAGGCTGGGAGTTGTACAGGCCTGCAGCGACGGAGCAGGGGAACCCCCCCTAGTGACACAGTGACGAGAGTCCGCCAGAAATATGCAGAGTGAATGCTCGTGGCCTCCGTGAGCTAGGCAGATATCTGAGAGGTGGCTGGAAGCCAGTACGCACTACAGTGGAACTCTGCTGAGGTTGCTGGACTATACTGGTGATGGAGATAAGGTGCCTTCGTTGCATCCTGATTCTGGGAAGCAGCCTCAGCCAAAAGGCGGCCTGAGTGACCGGTGGCCAGTGCTGATCATGGATGGGCCCCACTGGCTTTGAGTGCCCAAGATCCTGGGAGCCAGATTGTCGAGGTGGGACGAGGATGGCACAGTGGGACCCCTGGGGTGCGTTTGCACCAGTCGGCGTGGTGGAGGTGACTGATCGGCGCCCACCATGAGGAAGGATAAGGGGGTAAGGCGCAAACAAATAAAATTCTGAATTATGCGTAGCCCCTACCCCAGGGACTACAGCAGAACGACGTGCGAGAGGAGGCTGACGAGGAGAGGGCACAGGGGAAGGACACACAAGATCCCTCCCTGAGAGACATACTGGTAGCGGTGCAGACGACCAGGAACGAGATGGTGACCAGAATTGACGCAGTGGCAATCGATGGGGGCCTTATGTGATGTGACCTGCGTAAGGTCTCGGACAGGGTCACATTTGCAGAGCAGAATGTGGATGCTCTTCAAACTGAGGTAAAGGCCCTATGGACCACAGTTATGGACCTCCAGGAGAAGAAGATTATGCTGGACGAGCGCAGCGAAGATCAGGAGGGCCGCTCTTGAAGGAATAATCTGAGGTTCGTGGGCTTTCCTGAACGGGCGGAAGGGCCATCCGCGGATTTGTTCTTGGAAGATCCGATAACGAAGATCCTGGCTCCTGGTAAACCGTCCACAATTTTTAACATTGAAAGGGCCCACAGGGTATTGGTTCCCCCGCCGAGACCAGGGGCGCCACCACCAGCCATTATAGCCAGCTACTTTAACTATCAGGACCGGGACCACCTCCTAAAGTTTACCCACACCAAGCCCAACCTACAATTTGAGGGGCATCACATTCCTATTTTTCCAGACTGTACCCAGAGAGTGCAGGACGAACGACAAACTTTTCTGGCTGTAAACCGGTGCATGAGGGAAGCAGGGTTGAAATACAGCCTTCTGCAAGAATCTGTTCTTTGGATCGGCAGAGGAGGCCTCCGACTTGATGGACAGCGCGGAAGACCGGGAGCTTCGGAAGAGGACACAGACACAGTCGGGAAAGCGCACAATGTCATTAGATCGGAATGAATGATGCTGCCGAATGTCTGAAGTAACAAACCACCAGGACACTGGGGATTCTGGGAGGGTTCAGGTGTGCGCAGAGGGAACTTTTCAGGTGGTGGAGGGTTCGCAGGACTCAATACTAGCCTCTCCGGAGGTTATCCAGGACACAAATGTGGATTGAATATATGGTGGGGAATGAGGACGATGGCTGGGACACTGGATACACAGATAAATTCCTGTATCTTACCACTTGTGCCACCAAAAGTTATATGATGCAAGTGCTAAGTTAGGGGTGAGGTTTAAATGTATATGCAGACCACGGGGGAGTGGGACACGCCCCTCACCAGTGGCTGGATCCTATCCCGGGAGCTAGAGGCCAAGTCCTCACGCCCGATTTGGGAGCCAGTCACTTGTGTGGCACCGATGATCAAAGTGGGTCGGAGTGTGTCCCTATAGGACATGCTCTGGGTCTCGGGGGAAGGAATGTTGGGAGGAATCCTACTTATTTTCTGGGTGAGCTGGAGGGGGGTGGTGTAGGGCGGGAGAGAGAACTGCTCACTCGCTATGTTAGCGGGAGGAAGGTATTGTCCCACTGCCCAGAGGGAGGGGGATGGATCAGGGTGTTTGCACTGTTGTAGTTGTTGTTTTCGGTTGTTGGGGACAAAAAGGGGATCCATGTCTGGGTCGAAACTTACCACATAACGATCAGTTTGAGAATGTCCTGGCAGGATGGGAACGGAATCGGGTCACCAGATGAAGGGCTTATGGCACCCTCCCTGGCAGAACTACTTACATGGAATATACGGGGAATGGCCTAGCCAGAAAAACTGAGAAGGGTACATTCATTCTTAAGGAGATATAAAATAGCCATATTGGGATTACAGGAGACACATGTTTGGGGGGAGCACAACCATTCATTAGGCAGAGGTGGCGCAGACAGATTTATGCCACCTCGTTCTCAGGATTTGCACTGGGGGCATTGATATAGGTGGCTCCTCTGAGCCCTTTCCAACATTTACATCACACTCTGGATCCTGAGGGACATTATGTAGTGTTACATGGGAGGCTGGATGGCCAGGAAATATGCCTGATAAATGACATGATGAAGGTAGCGACGCCATACTTGGGGGGCGGCATTATATTCCTGGGGGACGCTAACTGTGTTCTGCATGGGACATTGGACTGAGAGCCTCCCCATGTGAATACCAAGCCAGGCTTGACTGGGGCTCCGAAAGATGTGATGAGGGAGATGGGCTTCATTGATATATGGTGGACCCGGTATCCGGCGTCACAGGTGTTCTCCTGTTACACCCTGGCATCCAACATGTACAGTAGGCTGGATACGTTTTTGGTATCGCAGACATTGATGCCCAAGGTGGAAGAGGTAACGTACCTTCCGAGGCATATCTCGGATCACTCCCTGCTGCTGGCGACGCTGAGTATGGTGGCTCCAAGCGGAGGCGCTTACTGATCCGCAAGTTGTTGGGAAGCTGGAGGAGGAACTTGCGTCTTATTTCAGGATTAACTGGGGCTCGGCGACGTCGCGGGGCATGGAGTGGGAAGCGATGAAAGTGGTTGTGTGGGGTTTGCCATAGCACAACTTATGATGTTCGAAAGCAACTGGAAATATTTCAACAGTGACTCCTAAGAACTGAATCAACCAAGGTGAGATAAACCTGTTTGAAAGAAACCAATCCTTTTGCGCAATGGCACATTCGAGAGAAAGTGGCGGCCAAATCCTAGTACAGCCTTCTTTGGGACATGTATATTTCATCAAGGCTAGAAACAGAAGTGTCAATGTTTTGACCCGACTACTGCATGAGGCGAATTTGGCCCTTGCATGTGGGTCCTCATCAGGACTGTTAAGTGAAAGGAGTAGGGTAACCTATAATGGTGCAGCCACACCGTAGGTGTTCCTCTCAGATGCAACCTTCTATCTTGACCCAATGCTCAATAAACAGTGAGAACTCCAAAGTCAGTCTCACTAAGGAAAGTTGGTCATGGCGATATCGCTGGTAACTACCAATTCTAACAGAATGAAAATGCCTTATTAAGACCTGTCTCCTTCTCAAATTAATGGAACACAATAACTGTAAAGACTGAATGATCCGGAATCAATCATAACTCCTCGGGTCATCTGACCCCAACTGACACCTGATGAGCATTACCCAGGTACTAGAGCTTATTGGGATGCCCTATTAGCTTATCATTAAATTTCTGTGTCACGATATTTCCAACTCTATATTTGTGTCAGTCGACAATATTGACTAAAAATGTTGTCTCAACAGCCAGCGTAAGGATACGAGTTAGTCTAAGACAAACGACAAAGAGGCTGTGCTCCAGGGGAGGGACAAACACTAGAAGAGTAGGGCAAGTTATTGAATAAAAGACATCAGATGAAAGTGACACTAAAGCCAACAAATGGAAATCAGTAGGCAGAATACAAGTCTACTTTAAGTTTTTTACAAGCCCATGAAAAGTCTTTCGAATCCAGACAGCATGCGCTGCCTTGTAGGCTAGACCTAACAAGGGTTGACTAGGTCTATCTGTGACCAACACAATACCCCAAAACGCTGAACTTTGGCGCCCTATTATGATGTTGGTCTGATAGCCTCTGACCTGCAGTCAGAGGCTTTCCAACCGACATCTCCGGTTTCACTTTCGACCACCGTATTACAACTAGGGTGGTCGAAGTGAAACCAGCTAGTCATTCCAGCTGGCTTCCGACGGGCACAAGGAACCCGTTGGCCAGTCGGAACCGAACACGTAATCCCTTAAGGACGTGTTTCCACCATCAGGATTACAATGTCAGTTGGATTACTAGGGCCTTGGACTCTCTGATACCTATTGTATCTACTAAAATCAACTCCAGAGAGTCGAGCCCCTGGTACGATAGTGCCCTTCGGGCCCTAAAGGGTGCCTGTAGACGGGCTGAGAGGGCCTGGAGGAAAACCTATGGAGCTGATCTAAAAGCTGCATACGCCAGGTCCGTCAAGCTCTACCATCGGGCTATCTGTCGAGCTCGAGCGGCTTTTTATGCCGCGGAATTCCGGAACAGTACTAATCCGTCGAAAGCCATCTTTAAGGCCGTAAAAGATCTTATGTCAAAGCGGACTACCTCTACGACCGTAAGCTCTCTTTCCCACTGTGAATCCCTTGCTTCCTATTTTCTGGGGAAAGTCCAAGCTATTTATCGGACATTCCCTAGCATAGGGTCCGGTCGGGAAAGTATCAATGGGACCCACCATCAGTCTACTCTGCTTGTCTTCCCCCCCCTTACCTTGGACGGGTTTGATAAACTTGCGTTGCAAGTCAAATCTGGATCTCCATCCGATCCAGTAAGGCCTGCTCTCTTTCGAGATCAGGCTTTTATGGGACGTGCAGCTGTATGTTCCCTCGTCAACCTTTCCTTGGAAACGGGAGTAGTTCCAGCTAAGTGGAAGCAAGCTGTGGTGTCCCCAATTATCAAAAAGCCCTCCCTGGACCCGGCCAAGCCTGAAAGCTATCGCCCCATTTCGTTGCTACCTTGGCCAGCCAAGATCACTGAGGCCCATGTCAACTTGGCCCTGTCTGAACATCTTGTACGGACCAATGCCCTCGACCCCACACAAAACGGATTCCGTGCCGGCCACAGCACGGAAACCGCGTTACTTGTGATGGTGGAACATCTCCGTGCAAGGTTGGATGCTGGTCAAACGGCGGCGCTTATATTGTTAGACCTTAGCGCCGCCTTTGACACGGTAGACCACAGCATCCTCCTGCATCGGCTTGAGGAGACCGGCATTGGCGGTCAGGTGTTGCAATGGTTCCACTCCTTTCTAGATAACCGTTCCTTCTGTGTTGCCATCCCTCCCTTCAAGTCCAATTTCCAACCGCTGGCCATGGGGGTTCCGCAAGGGTCCTCGCTGAGTCCCACGTTGTTCAATCTTTACGTGAGACCGCTGGCTGATGTCGCTAGGCAGTGGGGCCTAACTTTGGTCTCATATGCCGACGACACACAGCTGGCGGTTACTCTCAGCGGGGATGCGGAGACTGAGGCCCCCAGGTTTCAGTCTGGACTGAAGGCGGTGGCTAGCTGGTTGACAGGCAACTGCCTTCAGCTAAATGCCACAAAAACGGAGGTGATGGTTGTCGGTAAGGGAGTGGAGCTGTGGGGTGACCAATGGTGGCCCTCTGAGCTGGGACCCACTCCGACCCCGGTATCTGAGATGAAAAACCTGGGGGTCTGGCTGGATGCGGGCCTCTCCTTTGTAGGGCATACTAAAAAAACTGCGGCCTGTTGTTTCGGTCTCCTAAGGGGCTTGAGACCTGTTCTCAAGTTCTTTGACGCCCCGACCAGGCAGCTGGTGATCCAGGCAACTATCATCTCCCGCCTGGATTATGCCAGCTCTCTTCTGGCTGGGGCTAACCAGGCCGAGCTAACCCGTCTGCAGCGGGTTCAGAATGCTGCGGCGAGGGCGATTGTCGGCCTGCCCAGATTCAGCTCGGTGGCAACTGTCCTTCGTACCCTACATTGGCTCCCTGTCAGGAAGCGCATCCTTTTTAAGGTCTTGTGTCTCGCTTTTAAGATTCTGAGAGGTATTGGCCCGGAAATCTTATCTAGCTGTCTCTCCTTTTACGTTCCCACCCGTACCCTCCGTTCCCAGGGCCTGGCCCTTGCTGTGGTCCCCAGATTCAGGCTTAGTCGCATGGGTGGCCGCTCGTTTAGTGTAAAGGCCGTGTCAGCATGGAACTCCCTTCCTGTTGAAATTCGTCTGATGGAGGACCTCTTGACTTTCCGGAGGGCTTTAAAAACTTTCCTGTTTTAGCTGCTTTCATGTTTTTAGTTTCCTGTTGTGTTATGTTCTACCTTGTCTCTGCGCCGGGACGCCCCTTGGCTGGGGTATCTGTGCGCATAATAAATCAATATAACATAACATAACATAACATAACAGTTTCCCACAGCCTTTCCATGTCAGGCTTTCTGACATCGAAAGCCTGTCAGAAAGCAACTTTGCTGGCCCCTAGCAGAGCCCCTTCTCCCTGCGGCCTCTGGTTTGATGCCCAGAAAATTCCTGCACCATGTGGCAGGCACCACGATGTGCCTGCCAGTGGTAAAGGGATCAACAGAAACTCCTATTTCTCTATGGGAGCTTGTGCTGCCTCCAGTTTATGGCGGCAGCACAAGCTCCCATAGAGGAATGGGAGTATGCGACCACACCATGTGCGGTCGCATTGTAATAGCGGTGTCGTGACAGCCGACCAGAGGTCGGTCGGTCCAGAGAGATTGACCACAACTGTGTTTGGTGGAAGTGAGTCCTCCCAACATTGTAATGAGAACCTTAGTGTCCATTTCTACATCTAAATTATTTCCAGTCCCAGAAACCTTCAGTGCTCTGCTAGGGAATTCGATGACATTGATGTAAGTGCCTCTTTTCTATCCCCTACCTCTGGATCGAATGTTACAATAATGATCATCAGCATTAGAAAATATCAATTATTTTACCATTCAACATATTGTCAAAAGCAGAGCACTGGCAAAAAAAAAAAAAAAAGAATGACAGCATTCCATTTTAAAAAGTGGTAAACAAGATGTGATCTGCTGGGGCCCAGTATTAATCACTAATATGCAAAGTAACTCGTTTCAGTCAAACTTCTAGTGATGTATTTTTGCCAGATGTATGTTGCACATATTTCAGAGCGTCAATAAAAATTTTAGTATCACCAAGTGAAACATGAATGAAATTAATTACATTTAGTTTAAACACTTCTGAGTATTTGCTTTCTAATTTTACTTTCACAATCCATTTGGTTTGTACACTATTGTGTGTTTGTTTCTAATTTTACTTTTAAAATGCCTTTTGTTTTTACACTTTTGAGTGTTTATTTTCTAATGTTACTTTAACAAAGCAGCTTGTTTCTACACGTTTGTGTGTTTCCTTTGTAACTGTACTTTCACAAAGCAGTTTGTTTCTACACTTTTGTGTGTTTGCTTCCAAATTTTACATTTACAATGGTGTTTGTTTTAACACTTTTGTGTATTCGTTTTCTAATCTTACTTTCACAATGCAGTGTGTGCACTTTTGTATGTTTAGGAAGAATAAGTGATATTGCTGCCCTGCATTCCTATCTCGATCTAACAAGCATGGTTGAAAGTGAAAGATGCTGCAGTCTTCTGTCTGGAGATTGTTATGCATGTAACCTTTGCACTGATATAAGCTGCCAAAGATTTTGACAGTGAGCAAAATACACAGCTCCAGTTATCTTAAGATAGTTACCCAGAGTTCATGTATATACATTGTAGAAAAGTGCACTGTGACCCAGTAGAGATATGCATACGGTGATAAGAACGGAAGGAAGCGAGGAAGGTTGGAACAAGGCCTGAATTCATGACTTCACACCAAGGAACTGTCGACATATGCATCCATATGATGGGAGCGACATTGTGATGCAGTTTTAAGAAGGATTGAGTGGAGACACCTGGGACCTGAGACATCCGAAATGTACCATATTTACAAAGATATGGCACATTTCTGCTGCCTCCTTGCGCTGGCGCACAGTGTGATGACCAGTGCCAAAGCAGGCACCCTTGCAGCATGTATTGTTTGCTGTGCAGGAAGCGGCCCCTTCCTGCATAAAAACAATCCTAAAAAGCATTTTCCTTTTCGTATGTGCGATGCAAACTGCATTACACATACAAAAAGAAAATAGCCAGGATAAATAAAGATATTTCTCCTCGCTACGCCTGGGTCTGGGAGGCGTGCCATTTTGACGCATTCACAGGTTTACCATTCTTTCTAAATCTGGGAATGAGCCCAAATCCATGGTTGGAGGGTGGGGACAAGGCCGGATTTAGGGCAGTGCGACTGGTGCGGCCGCACTGGGTGCTGACCTGTGGAAGGGGGCGCAGTGATCTCAGAGGGGGCTCTGTGTTTAGCAACATCTTATGATAGGAGAGGTGAGGGGCACTTTTGCATGTGGTAGTGAGAGAATCCGAGGAGGCGGTCATAGGTTGCAGGGGCACTAAAAGTCATTGTCGCACTGGGCGCCACCAGTACTAAAGCCGGCCCTGGGTGGGGACACTCATGCTTCACCCATGGAACACCTCCCTGCCGCAAGGTAATGCAAGGCAACAATATGTACTGCCTTGTTTAACTGTGGATTTACTAAACCATGTAGAGCCACTCGAGGTGGCTTTGCGTGGCTTAGTAAATGCCACTAAAGGCCTTGCGTTGCCTTCCAATGACTTGTGCCACTCAAGGGCAACGCAAACCCTTAGTAAATCTGGCCCCTAGTGCACAATGAAACCCAGCCGCAGCCTTGAATAATCTTGGAGGAGTTTGGAGCCAATAGGATGACCAAGCCAAGGTCTGCTCAGATGATCACCGAGAGAGATTGACAGCTTAATAGCTGTATAAGATTGTTTCTCTTGGACGCCAGAAAGACTTCGCTCATTCTCTGCCTCCTGCTGCTCTATATAAGAAGCGGTTGCGCCATTTCTTCTTAAGGAGGTAAGTGTTTTGATCTCTATTTACTGCATCTTACAAAACAGATTTTTTATTATACAGATTTTGGCGACTTCTGCAACCGCAAATCTGCTGTATGGTGATATTATTGCTGCTTTTATAACCCTGCTGCTTTCAGTTAAATACAATACTAGTCAGACTGCATCCACGCCTCAGTAATCTGGCACTGAGCCAGACACAGTCAAATTAAGGGATCAGACGACAGTGCTGACCACCTGGCAAAGGTTAGACATGGACTTGACTCCTCTGTAGTGGGAGCAGGAGCTATGGAGGCAGCTGTAGAAATAAAGGCTGTGTATTGTTTCTGGCAACAAGCAGACTGAACCTTTACTAGACTTTAGCAGGCTGAGGAGTATGACAGGGCAGCACACTCAGTGGTGCAGCAAGAATGCTAGAGCCCTGATGCAAGCAAGGAACATGGGGGCATATTATCAAGCCTGTGCGCTAAAATTATCGCCGCTTTATCGGCCGAAAACGGCCGATAAAGCGGCGATAATGGGCTTGATAATATGCTCTATGGAATTCCAATCGAAGCACATGTTAGATGTGAAGACATCTAACATGGGCTTCGATTGGAATTCCACAGAGCATATTATCAAGCCCATTATCGCCGCTTTATCGGCCGTTTTCTGCCGATAAAGCGGCGATAATTTTAGCGCACAGGCTTGATAATATGCCCCATGGCTCCCTGCTTCCCTGATGGGCAGGAAAATATCATTTAGAGCGGCCTCCTTAAACAGGTAGCCCTTTAGCACTGCACCTGCTGCACTACTAATAGCTACATCCTGGACCTGATATCAAAGTGGTACCACATCCCAGCAAGGTGGAGTCACGGAGACACAACATCCTGCATCGTCAGTTCATCGGTGTGACCTCTGCAGCTTAGGTTACGAAGAGTTGGGTACACCAGTGCCAAGCTCAACCCAGCTTAATCCCACTGATGGCGCCATGGCAGCAGGGCCAGGAGGAAACTAGCGATAGAGAGGCCCCTTGGGGGGTTATTCAGGCGCTTTATAAATCAAATCAAATCAAATAGAGGCAGAATGATGCTGGCAGCAGGAATTGGAGAAAACAGACTTCAGAGACAGAATGAAGCATGCAGCAGGAACTGGAGAAAACAGACTGCAGAGGAAGGACGATGCATGCATCAGGAATCAGATAATACAGACTGTAGAGGCAGAATGATGCTTGCAGCAGGAATTGAAAACAATAGACAGCAGGAACTGGAGAGGCTGGCTACATGCAATGGATGAAGCTGACTGCAGAGGCAAAAAGATGCATGCCAGGTGTGTAACACTGGCCCCTGCAGCGCAGGAGTGCCGCCAACCCTTCATGGTGCCCCCCAATTATTCAGGGGGGTCCAAATCATCCTACGGTCAATAAATATGTGTGAGATATGGGAAGCTAAGGGGCCACTCATCCCATTCTGCAAGGGGGGCGTTATTTTGTGACACACCACTGACGTGCTGCAGTAGCGCGATGAAACAGACTCCGGAACTGGAGTAGTCAGGATGCCAGGCATTGGAGGAAGCAGACTCCATGGGTAGAATGATGCATAAGGTAGGAGCTTGAGAAGGTAGGCTTCTGGAAGAGTAGGCTTCAGGATACATGGAGCGGCAGGTAAGCGAGGTTGCAGTAAGCAGGCCACAAAAAATTAAGGCCCACAGTGCAAAAGCAGATGGAGGCAGGCTACTGGAGCCAGATCCAGAGGAGTCAGACGGAAGAAGCTGTGGGTTCCTGCTACAGGACCTGAAGGCGGGGAGTCAGATCTATGGGGAGGCGCACTATGGGATCAACAGGATTGGCCTTTCAGGCTTTCCGTGCTGTAGGGCATTGGCTGCAGGTACTAGGCATTGCAAGTTACATCTAAGGATGAGGTTAAACATCAGGCGGCAGACTGTGGAAGCCAACAACATGACACACCTGTGGAATTTTTTCAAAAACAAGTTGGACGGACCTGTCTAGCAGAATATCCGACACTGCAGAAGAACCCTCACACACCAACCTAGTTGGTGTCATGCGTTTCTCAGGTTGTGGAAGTGGCGCCAAGCCACTAGACTGTCGGTTTCTCTAGCGCGGCGGGCTGCGTACACCTTGGAATTGTAGAGCAATCTGGGTACTGCTGGTGTGTCGCATACGAAATGACGTATTGCACTCAATAGAGTATCGGAGTGGTCGCAAAGCTAGCGCGCATGCGCAAGAACGCCCTATTCACACACTAGAATGCTAATTCTGGTGCCGGAGTCCTAGGACAAGCGCGCATGCGTGTGTGCTGCTTAAAATGCATATACATGTGGTGTAATTACTTTTTGCTACTCACTTTCACTTTTTTCACCTACACCACAATTTTAATTCACTCTGAGTAAGGCCCTGAAGAAAGCCCTACACAGTTTTATAAGGGCTGAAACATGTTGACCTAATAGATAACTGAGACTCAACTAAAAAGGTCTCTTGTAGTTACCCACTTGTTTTTATCTTATCCTGGGCCATTGGGAAAAAAAAACTTTTAAGTCCCAGAGATATTTTTAATACACCACTTCATCACACTTTCACGAAAAACCAGCTCCACTGCAACCAGGTGTCGCAGCACAGCTGAGTAGCATTCGGCTACTCAGCTGGGAACCCGATGATGAAGCATGACACCAACTAGGTTGGTGTGTGAAGGTTCTTCTAACAAACCCCTGCGGTGCCGGACACTGCAGTGTCGGACATTCTGCTACACAGGTCTGTCCAACTTGTTTTTGAAAACATTCATCCAGGGACAAGGCCCACCACCAGTCCTAGCTGTCTCTCTTGTTTTTTAAAACACATGTGGAATTGCCAGGAAGAGGCCACCGTGATGGTGATGATAATGAGGAAGGATCCAGACCCCAGAAGTCAAGCCAAAGAGTGGAAGCAAGTTTGAGAGCAAATCTGTGCTGGAATTATGAGATCTTGTATCCCATTACCTGATAAGGTGGACCATGAGAATTAGCAACAACCAGTTAAAACAAAAGGGAAAAGATATCCGCAAATTCAAAGATACAGCATCAGATAAAAAAGATGAGCGAAAGCCTTACAAAGAAGAAATAATTTGTCAGTTAACTGGGATTGAAAGGCAACTGATTCATATAATTGTTGAGGAAACATTGAAAAATTCAGTGGCTGGGATGAATGGAAATTATCAAGGAACCTAATCGAATGATCTTTGTAATTCCTAGTGATGAGATAGTGAGGTCCAGACTGAGCTCATATCCAGCACAGGAAATGGTTTCTTACCTGATACAAGCATTGTGAAAGATGACATTAGAGAAAGAAAATAAGATAATAGAAAAAGCATGTTAGGGTATTCAGTACAAAAATGAGAATATGAGTACGACAAATGACCAGATGTAAATTGTTATGGGTGTTTTAAAAACGACAAATGCTGCCAAAGAATATCAGGAATTACAATAGTGAGATAGGAATGGGTGAAGATGGCATATAAAAAAGTATCATATGCTTGCAGGACTTTGCCACTCCAACCACTAGCAAGGCTAAGCATCCAAACTGCCACAGCCCTAAAAGGGCATTGGCAGCATCTGATCACGGTCTTTACACCTCCCTTGTGCATAAAGGGAGTAGAATTATAAAAGAAATATCTTGACATCACAAGAGTTAAGTAGTTCAGTTAATGTGTATGCATAATTTGACTTTTAAACGTATAACCTTTATTATTTTGACATCACAAGAGTTAACTAGCTCAGTTGATGTGTATGCATAATTAGCCTTTTAAAGGTTTAACCTTTATATTAGTATAAGTGATGTAAGCTGCCACAGACTTTGAAAGTAAGCAACATGGACTAGCAGAGGTTTCTCCATATAGTTAACAAGAGCTTCTCTTAGAGTGGATGAGTCATCATGCCAGGGTAAAAGCAAATGAATGCATTTGATCTCGAAGGTTATGCGAATAACTATGAGTTTTTATGTTTAACGGATTTGAAGCCTTGATGAAACCAATCATTGTCAAACTAACACCTGTTGGAAATCATAAAGCTAATTCATTGAATTTGAATAAGAGAATAAACAAATCATTAACATAAGGGACATGAATTAATGTATTTACTATAATAAAATTATATAAAGTGGTTCTGAAATTAATAACATTGATTATAAAAAAAAAATATATAAAGTGAAAATATTAATTAAAAACTCAAGGTAGCGTCCTAACATATTTTTTATAGTTATTTCTACGTTCATGTAACATATGCTACTACAAATGTGCTAATTTGAGGTATCACTGATGTTTTATACAACTGCTATCAATTAAATATTAAACTGCTTCACTGGTGTGTAAGTGTTTTGTTTTCTTGCATTATTTACCATTTCAACGGTATAATTTTCTGATTTTGTGACGACAGCAGTCCAAAACAATTGGCAACAGCAGTCACTCCTGTTCTTAAAATATTATTTATGCTGCAAAAATGCCATTGCATTTTATTTTTGTAAAGCACCACTTTCCATAAACATGATAAATATGTCATGCTTAGACTAGTGTGCCCTGCAAACCCCTTCACAGCAATAAAGTAATCTTGAAGGTAGCAGGAATCTATTCAGCTATCCCTGACACCCTGCCCTGTTCAGGGAGAGCGTACAAGGTGTCTTATAAATGGAAAGTTCAGTTCACATGATTTGATGAACTTATAATTAGGAAAACATGTCCACGGCCTACGAAAGCTTGACGCTGTACGAACAGTTCCTGACTTTTAGGTAATAGTTGTGAAGACGCCGAAGATTCCCATTCAACATCCGAATATTTTCTCATGGCAGGAAGAATGGAAAGGGGCGACCACTCGGTCCCCCCGAACGTATGGTCGGGTGCCTCGATCCCCCCGGGAAGCCATTTTGGGTGGGAGGCGTGTCACGGCTGGTATGCCCGAAGCGGCGTAGCCGGGGCGCACCTTTTCCCGCCCAAGAGGAGGCTGTCCTAGACACCTACACCGTTGGCCACGCCCTGTAGGCGGTCGGAGGAGGGTCCACGCCCTCCCGGAGAAGAATAAATGGAGCAGCAATCCAAGGAAGCATCCTCTTGTTCCTGTGCTTGGAAGCTGCACCTCCTCGTTGCACGTGAGCCCTTGACGGAACAAGAGCCAATTTTGAAGAATTTAATTTTTGTGTTTCTTCTTTCAGCGAGTTCGAAGCTTTCGGACCTAGACGATGCCGGGCAAGAAGGTCGGAAAGAGGGTTGGAACCGACCAGATGCTTCGTATGCTGATGAAGGACATGGCGGACATGAAGAAGCAGATGGCGGCAATGAATGGTGCGGGTGGACCAAAGAGAGTCATCGGACCAGCATTGCCGGGAGTAGTCCCTAACAGGAGAGGTAGAAGAGCCAAGAAGGGGGCATCGGGTGGGGAGGCCCCGGTTCCCGAACCACCTCCAGCGAACCCGGTCACCCCGACCGAGGCCCCAGTCCCGGTCCCGAACGCGGGACAACCGATCCCTGTGGTAGTCACTCCTGTGAATGGGGAAGATATGCCTCCTGAGCTGGCTGCCCAGTTGGCGGCATGGTTGGGCAGAGAGAATGGGGGGGCCACGGCGGATGAAGCCAGGTCGATAATGAAGCAGTTGCGGCAATCGAAGGATGCTGCGAAAGCACCGTGTCCTCTTGTTCCCCCACAGGTTCCCGTGGAACAACCAGCATCGGGCGTGGGTTCGGCAGCAACAACGGTCACAGCTACCGGTTCAGGTAAGCAACCACTGCCGATGGCGGGGGAGGGATCGGTCCCCTCGAGGAGGGAAAAAGTTGTTCAACATATCCCGATTGAGGTGAAAGAAAGGATTTGGGCGGATAAATATGTGAACATGTTTTCCTTGTTGACCGATCACTATGAGATTGAGCATGTAAAAAACCAGAAAGAGTTTTTGCATCCTAGTGTATGGCGCGCAAAGATGGCGGGTTTCAGAGTAGATGAAACGATCGCCAATTGGGCCAGAGCGTTTGGAATGTTCACTGCAATTATGGGGGAACGTAGGCCTGAATTATTGGTGGAATTGCCTGTTTATCAGACACGTATCATGGAATTTTATGAAACGTACGGGGGTAATCAATGGTGTTGTTATGATAGCATATTTCGTAAGTCCAAGGAGCACGACTCATCTCTGACGTGGGATTGTTTCGACTCCATTTCCTGGCAAAAAATTGAGAGGTCGAGCACGGCGAAGTCGCCATCTTTAGGCGGGAACGGGGTTGAGCCTTCCCGCCCTTCGTTGGGGGCGCCCTTTCGGGCGGGTACAAACAGTGATCAGAACACAAATAATAATGGCAACCCGGGTAAGAAAGGGGTCTGCTGGAGCTTTAACAGAGGCAAGTGTTCTAGGCCACAGGGAGCTTGCAAGTTCAGGCATGAGTGTGCAGGGTGTGGACAGTCTTCGCACCCCGAGAGTACGTGCAGAGCCAAGACTGGTGATACGGGAGGTAGGGGAAGCGCCATACAGGTCTGAAATAGACCGAGGGGCGCCATTACCTACCCCTGTTGATATTATGGCACTGATCCCTTGGCTGAACGAATACCCTGATCATATCTCCGCCGGGGTGTTGCGAGACGGTTTCTCATATGGTTTCCGCATCCCGGCGGGGGATTTTCGGGGGGAAGCACAATGTAAGAACCAACTATCGGTTCAGCAGAATACGGCGGTGGTGCAGGCAAATATTGGGAAAGAAGTGGCCTGAGGTCGGGTTGCTGGACCATATGACACACCACCAGTTGGCGATTTTGTTTGTTCACCTTTGGGAGTGGTCCCCAAAAAGGACCCGGGGGAGTTCAGGTTAATACACAATTTGTCGGCTCCTAGGGGTCTTTCGGTGAACGATGCGATTGACCCGGGAGTTTGTTCGGTGCGGTACGCATCCTTTGATGAGGCCGTCGCCATTTTGAATCGCCTGGGGCCCGGAGCGCTGATGGCTAAATCAGATATCGAGTCAGCGTTCCGGTTGCTCCCAGTACACCCAGACGATCAGCGTCTCCTAGGTTTTAGCTTTCAAGGATGATATTACATGGATAAATGTATGCCAATGGGTTGCTCCATCTCTTGTGCGTATTTTGAGAAATTCAGTAGCTTTTTGCAATGGGCTTTGACAAGAGCCACGGGTTTTACACATGTTATGCATTATCTTGATGATTTTCTGTTTCTGGGGGCAGCCGGGGATATGGAATGTGCACAGGCCTTGAGGGAATTCTGTAATCTTATGAAGGTATTTGGTGTGCCACTGGCACCAGGTAAGACGGTAGGGCCATCTACTACACTCGAGTTTCTCAGAATTGAGCTCGATTCTGTAGAGGGATGCTTCCGCTTGCCTAAAGAGAAGGTGATGAAATTCAGGGCCTCGCTCAAAATATGTCTCGGCGAGAGAAAAGTAACTCTCCATCAGTTACAACAGGCTGTGGGTCAGCTTAACTTTGCCCTGAGAGTAATACCGATGGCTCGCCCCTTTTCCCGTTCTATCGCACAAGCCATGGTGGGCCTCAAGGAAGGGCACCACCGCACAAGACTGTCAGCAGAGGTTCGCCAGGATATGCGCATATGGCGGCATTTCTGGCGGATTTCAATGGTCGTGTCGTGTGGACCAATTCCCCAGTTTCTTCGGAAGAACTGGGGTTGTGGACCGACTCGGCTGGGAGTGTAGGTTTTGGCGCCATATTCGGCAATCAATGGTCGGCACGAACCTGGCCTGAGTGGTGGCACGATAATGGACTCACTGCTAACATTGGGTTCCTGGAGCTGTTCCCTATTCTGGTAGCCTTAGAACCTTGGCCAGAGGGGTTTCGGGATCGCTCTGTGGTGTTCTGGTCTGATAATATGACCGTTGTTGAGTGTATCAATAGTCAGGCAGCACGCTGCAAATGGATTTTGAGATTGCTGAAGGAAATTGTCCTGCTATGTATGAGACTAAACGTCCACTTTAGGGCAAGACACGTGCCAGGGGTACTAAACCAGGCAGCTGATGCGCTCTCTCGTTCCCATATGCAGGCCTTCCGGGGTTTTCTGCCCACAGCGGACTCGGTGGCGGCACCATTTCCCGAAGCTCTCTGGTCTCTCGGTGCCCCGGATTACAAAACCTCGTGGGAGAGAGTCTAGCACCCAGGACAAGGAAGGCATATGAAGGGGCGTTCCGTTCTTATTGGTCCTTTTTAGGGTCAGCTAGGGGGGAGCAATCGGGGCAGGAGGAGTATGTCCTGAAATTTCTGGTATCTTTACATCAAGCAGGCAAATCAGTGGCTACGGCCAATAGGCACCGGGCCGCCATTTCTTTCATGGCACGGGCTCATGGCATCCAGGACCCCACATCGTCCTTTCTGGTACAAAAGGCCCTGCGTGGGTGGCAACGCATTGAGGGTCGTAGAGTGGATGAGAGGCACCCGATAGGTTTAGAAAGGTTGTCCTTGTTACTGTCCGTACTCCCTGCGACATGTTCATCTCAATCTGAGACGGTGCTATTCCGGGCCGCTTTTGCATTAGCATTCCATGGGGTTATGCGGGTAAGCGAACTGGTAGCGAGGAACAAGCAGGATACGGGGGGAGGTCTGTGTCAAGAACACATTTGAATAAAGGGGGAGACAATGGTAGTCTCTATAGCCAGGTCCAAGACCGATCAGGGAGCGATCGGGGACAGTGTGGTAGTCCAGCGGATTCCCATGTGCCCGGTAAAATGCGTAGAGGAGTATTTAGCGCAGAGGGCGGCATCATGGGGGGGAAGCTTGCTGAGGCACACCGACGCCACCCCACTGACTAGGTTTCAATTTCAGCGGGTGTTAACAATGGCAATCGCGGCAGCGGGCTTGAACCCGAGCGATTTTGGGACCCATTCCTTCCGGATAGGGGCTGCGACAGAGGCTACAGCCAGGGGTCTGAGTGTGGAAAAGGTGAAACAGTTGGGGCGTTGGTCCTCGAACTGTTATAAAAGGTATGTGCGGTTGCACATGTTGTGAAGCCTATGTCATGTACTCACGCTTCTTGTTTTCTGTTTGGTTTACAGTTTCGCGAGCAGGCTTTGCGGGGCGGACTGTGCAGTTGACCCGACACCTGGGGACCAGCGGTCAAAGATCACCTGCTGAGGAAAGAGTGGTGTGGGTCGTTGGCCACTCATACGTGAGGCGTGCCGCGGACGTATTCAAAGCAGGTGACATGATTCACGTGGCTGGGGAATACGGGTACAGGGTGACCTTCCACGGAAGGGGCGGGCTCTGTATTGACCAGTTTCAAAGTTTTATTGAGGGACTGTTAGGGTGGACGAGGTCACCGCCATGTGTAATCATAGTGCATCTTGGGGGCAATGATTTGTGACCATTGGTCGACGAGTACTCCTCGAGTCAATTTTGTCCGTAGTGAGTTGGTTGGCGAGAAGGGTTCGGGGTCCACAATTGCATGGTCACACATGATTCCTCGGAAGGTGTGGCGGGGGGCCCTCTCAGTGTCAGCTTTGAACCAGTCGGTAAAGAAGGTTAATAACAAAATGAGTAGGTTGTTTTGTACAGGTAAATTGCATTGTATTCCACACGGATGTATCCGGGGGGACCATATGTATTTGGAGGATGGGGTCCATTTGTCCCGGGGGGGTAATGTCTTACTCATAGGAGACTTCATAGCCTGGTTAAAGAGTTTACGTAGCCATGACCTTTTCATAGGAGCTTTTGTGGGGGGTCCGGATAGCCGGTCAACTATCCGGCCTGTGGCGGTAAGGTCATGATCGGTGAGCAGTAATTGGAAGATCCCTAGAGGTGGGGCGCCACCCATTATGGATGGGAGCGCCCGGGGGGAGGCGGCCATTGGCCCCTCACACGGGGAGGCGGTACCCTTCTAAGGATGGGACCGCCAAAAGGGAAGGCGGTCAAGACCCCTCCCTGGGGAGGAGGGGCTACGGGTCCCCTCCTTGGAATTTCCAGGGGCCAGGACATCCGCGACGGCGGATGTGGTAAGCAGTGTGGGGTGGGAGGGGGGTCTACGCTACCTTCTAGACACCTCACACGAGTCCTCGGACGACCACCAAGATGGCGTCGAGTAAGTATGGGCCCCCGTTAAGACAAGGGAAATTGGAATTTGGCACAGAGGTACAGTCCTCTGTGCACCCGCCCCTCACAAGTAAGGGGGGGAGTTTGGTATTAGGGATCTGACACCGGTTACGACCTTGCCGTTGGCCCGTAATGTTAGGATGTACAATTTGAATTTTGAGAAATGCATTTACAGGATGTTTTAGAATCGGCTAGGAGTACCTTTGTATTAGAGATATGTTAAGGTTAGCCAATAAACATCGTAATGTATAAATGAAATTGTACATGATATGAAACTGTTATTTTAATGTTTTAATTTTGTTTCATATTTTAATAAATACGGCCGGGAGGGTAACTCCCTCCCGCCTTCCAAAAGCTCAAGAACTGTATCCGTCTTCCCATTCTTGGGGATTGTGTTGGGAGGGGGTGACGGGTATCCAGGCCATATGGAAAGGGGCGACCACTCGGTCCCCCCGAACGTATGGTCGGGTGCCTCGATCCCCCCGGGAAGCCATTTTGGGTGGGAGGCGTGTCACGGCTGGTATGCCCGAAGCGGCGTAGCCGGGGCGCGCCTTTTCCCGCCCAAGAGGAGGCTGTCCTAGACACCTACACCGTTGGCCACGCCCTGTAGGCGGTCGGAGGAGGGTCCACGCCCTCCCGGAGAAGAATAAATGGAGCAGCAATCCAAGGAAGCATCCTCTTGTTCCTGTGCTTGGAAGCTGCACCTCCTCGTTGCACGTGACCCCTTGACGGAACAAGAGCCAATTTTGACCCACCCACCAGCCCCTGATGACAGCGTTTTGTATTGCAATAAAGTCGATTGATGATGATATGATCTCTTTTTCAGGTTGTTTCTAATAAAGTTTGATGTTTTGATATACAATAAATGGTTGCTCTTTTAGCACGAACTCAGGCGAGTATCGCAGCTGTGATGAAGGAAGTGTATTGTAGAGATAAAGTTTATACTTGAAAAGCTAGTATAACTGTATATGTCGTTCTTAGTAGATTAAACAATGTCGTATTTATTTTTGGTCGGGCGGTAAGGTCATGATCGGTGAGCAGTAATTGGAAGATCCCTAGAGGTGGGGCGCCACCCATTATGGATGGGAGCGCCCGGGGGGAGGCGGCCATTGGCCCCTCACACGGGGAGGCGGTACCCTTCTAAGGATGGGACCGCCGAAAGGGAAGGCGGTCAAGACCCCTCCCTGGGGAGGAGGGGCTACGGGTCCCCTCCTTGGAATTTCCCGGGGCCAGGACATCCGCGACGGCGGATGTGGTAAGCAGTGTGGGGTGGGAGGGGGGTCTACGCTACCTTCTAGACACCTCACACGAGTCCTCGGACAACCACCAAGATGGCGTCGAGTAAGTATGGGCCCCCGTTAAGACAAGGGAAATTGGAATTTGGCACGGAGGTACAGTCCTCTGTGCACCCGCCCCTCACAAGTAAGGGGGGGAGTTTGGTATTAGGGATCTGACACCGGTTACGACCTTGCCGTTGGCCCGTAATGTTAGGATGTACAATTTGAATTTTGAGAAATGCATTTACAGGATGTTTTAGAATCGGCTAGGAGTACCTTTGTATTAGACATATGTTAAGGTTAGCCAATAAACATCGTAATGTATAAATGAAATTGTACATGATATGAAACTGTTATTTTAATGTTTTAATTTTGTTTCATATTTTAATAAATACGGCCGGGAGGGTAACTCCCTCCCGCCTTCCAAAAGCTCAAGAACTGTATCCGTCTTCCCATTCTTGGGGATTGTGTTGGGAGGGGGTGACGGGTATCCAGGCCATACTCGTATTCTTCATTGTAGGACAGATTGACAAGAATTATGTAAATGTGGGTACATCCTTTACATCTCAGCTTGGATGCACACTTCCTTTCAATTCACGAACATTCTTAGTAGCACACCTTAAAAGATGGAAGGGGCACACTTTTTCCATACATTCTCATGGGAATGTGATGAGACATAATACAATTCTCCCATTTCTCGAATGTGTGGCATTGAGTACAGTTACTGGGTAAATACAGCCCAATGTGCAAATATGCATTCTTTGTTATTTTCTTTTTTCCGTACAAGGAAGTTATTTTCTCTGCAGACGACCCTTACATGCATTCCTTCCAAGTCTTGGGGTGATCTGTACCCCTTCCCACCCTGGATGGGGTATTACTCCAACATTTTGCTAGTATGGTACATGGGTAGTACTCTCTGCATTTCCAAGCTAAGGCAAGGTTAGATCAGAGTTTAGATACAAGCTCACAAGTTGGTGGATGGTCAAAGTTTACGAGGCATACAACACCAACACTCAGCCCCTTCAGTGAGGTTGACTACTCAGCCAGTCAAATTAGTTTATATCGAATTACAACCCATTAACCGTAAAATATGATATAACACATTTTAAAAAATAACATTGATTATTGTAAAAGTTTAAAGCATGCAAGTGTGCCATTGCTTCTATTCGTTAAACATAGACTAAGAGAGCAACTTAGTTGGACAAAAAGTGGTAAAGCAATACAAATGTAGTGTACCCTTATCATCCAAGCAGCTAGCAGTTACTGAGAAAGGACAAATACCATATTTCTAGACGTTTGACTTTTGCTTATTTCTCCTAGTCTCTTTATCTTTTTTTTACGGGCCCTCTTGATCAGCTGGCTAAGACGTTTTTATCTCGTGGTAGCTTATAGAGTGCACAGAAACAAATTCGGTCAGCACGATTATAATAGTACCTGGATTTTTCAGGGGGGGGGGGGCGAGTGCTCCATTTATGCGTGAAGCTATTTAAGCATACGAAGAAAAACCTACACTTAATATTTTTATAAAGCAGATTTCATCTCCTCCAAGTAGACCTCAAATGTAGTTATGCAATACCTTTATAGGAATGCATGAGTTAGTGAACCCATGCAGGTATTTCTAGTCAGGTTTTCCTTTAAAGATTGATTGTCAATTTTTTATTTGGCCCCATTCTAACAGAAATAGATTCAGGTCTAGACCATAACACAGGCATGGCTGCAGGGGCGGCTCTAGGCTCATGGCGGCCCTGGGCAGGGAGCGTAGGTAGGGGCCCCAGAAGAGGGGGTCCAGGCGGGGCGGAGCGCGGAGGCCAGTGAAGAGGGGGGCAGGGGGGGTCAGGGTGTTTGGAAGAGGAACAGAGCCGGAGGCCACCAAATCCCTAGTGCCAGGGGCCGCCACGCAAATTTGTATCCGTCCTCAGAGGATTAATATATGAAGGATATATATTGGCGTGGTGGCCCCTGGGGTTTGGTGGCCCTGTGCAGGTGCACAGCTTGCACATGCCTAAGGCCGCCCCTGAAGGCTGTGTCTTTGCCTGGCCCCGGATATGTTCAATCCAATGGAGTTACCCACCCCCAGCATAACCCAATACTTAGTGCAAGCATTCGTGGTAATGGCCTAGCTCTGGTGCCCCTCAGACTCTGATCCAGTGCAAAAGTGGTCTCATTTTCTTTGGCGCTAAAATTGCAACCATACCTAGATCTATCAGTATCGGATTGGTAGGTGTGTTTGAGGGCAGGCTCAGGAGGTTTTTCAAAAAAATATTCTTGCAGGAGGATAGTTTTGAAAACGTACTGCATCTTCACATTTCAGCACCATATAATTATGCGTTTTGGCACTGTACTTTATATGCTTCAAAAGATGAGAAACATTCACTTGCCATAATTTCTTGCAAAATGTATGGTTGCACTGGTACGTTTGGCCAAATGATTTATTGACTGCAAAACTTACTTTTTCCATTTTAGGTCAGTGGAAATTTGAAGCTCGATATATCCACAATCTTGGAATCTATCAAGAGGCACACCATCCAAACTTAAAATGTTCTTAAATCCATTTTTAAGCTTAAACGGCATCAATAGTTTTAGAGGTATCTATAAGTAAAGCCATCGAGACTGCAGAGTTTATTGAATTTGTCAAGGAGACTCGGTAGCCTTTTGATATCTTTGTGATTGATAGAGCATCATCTGCGCTGGGAGATATAGACATTCTGGAGCCACCCAGTGCTGGGAGTCACAGATTTTAATGCTCACAAGCTCTATCTACCACTTGTTTGATGTAAAGATAGCAAAGCAATGGTGCAATAAGCAACCCTGGTGCACTCCTTTGTTTACAGGAAAAGGCTTTGACTTTGTCGTGTTGTCATTTTACCAAACAATTCAATAATCCTGGTGGCACACCCTCTTCACACAGTAAGCATCCTGCAATGTTGGTGAAAGCGACTGAAAGTCAACAAATGCCACAGAAAGTGGTCTGCCTAAGTACTGCATATTTTTCGAAAAGCAATGCAAGCCTGATTGCCTGACCCACTGTACTGCTCTTTTTGGAATCCTGCTTGACAATGGAAAATACCATTATGTTGCTCCACCCAGGATATTTTTTAATGCTATCTAGAAAACTTAATGGATGATAGTTTTCAAAAGACATTTCTGCACCATTTTCTCTGCAGCTTCACTATCTCTGCATCGAAGGATGATTTTCGTATTGGGGCTCCTTCTAAGATTGCATTACTAACAAGTGAGATGTAATTTCTCCATAGTACAAGCTCATAGTTTTTTAGATCCTCTGAGATTTTATCTAAACTCAGGGCCTTTTTTCTTTTTTTGCTTACTGATTTCTAACAAAACCTCGCAAAGAGTAAGAGGGTCCACATTTCCAGGGTACAAATCATCACAACGTGATCCCTTCACGCTTTGATCCACCTACTCATAATGCAGGAAAACAAAAAGACTTGAACCAACAACCTTGTGCACTCTATGTTCTGGGTTAACAGTTTCTCTGTTACTGTCTGTGATGCAGCCCAAGATGAAAGAAGACCCTTTGCTGTAACTGCATACCAGGTCCAAACATCTGGCATGTTTCCATTCTTCTTTTTTTCAACCAGGATCTAGATAACGGTAGACCCTAGAAATTCCTGCTTTTCGTTTTTATGACTTCCAATAGATGATTCTTCGCCACCCTATAGTTTCTGTCAAACCTTGGGTGTTCCTTAGCCCTCACTGCCTTCCTGTAGAGAGTGGGGTTGTTACAAACTGCTATGTAAAGCAGGGGTCTCCAAACCGGTCCTGGAGGGCCGGATCCATGCTAGATTTTTAAAATAACTACATGTATCTCAATGGGGATATCCCAAAAATCTGGCATGGATCCGGCCCTCCAGGACCAGTTTGGAGACCCCTGATGTAAAGTGTAATGCACTCAAGTGATTTCATGTCTGGAGGGTTTATTTGCCTCATTACTCCCATAATAAAATAGGAACTAATAGTTAGCATAGCCTGCTTCAACACAATCCCTTTTTAACCTACGGCATCTGACCTTTGTGCAGCTGTGCTTAAGGGGCTGTTGTCGCCCGCACACCCGAGTAGTAATAAGTGTGCTTTTTTCACTACATGGTTGACGCCATGTTGATTGGGAACTTGTGAATGCAAAGGATCTTTCAGGCTGTTCAAGGCAGTCACCTTATGTTCTGTGAAGTTAGATGTCTTATTATATTCCACCGACCCAGTTCCTAGACTTGTACTACAGCTCCACTCACGAACCTGATTGCTAGGTGTTCTGGCTAGGATCACACCAGTTCAAAGGGATGCTCTCCTCTTCCAATGTTTAACACTGAGAACTGTGACTTCCAAATATATCTTGTTTATGTGGCATGTTATTACTCATGCAACCCAAGTTCCCAAAAATTGAATGAGGGCCGCAAGAAAGGGTGTTGTATGTTGTCCCCTTTGAACAGAACTAAGAGGTAGTCCTCCCACGCCACAGTGTTGACGATGGAAGCGTGAGGCGTGGAGTGGTGTCCCCAGTAAACAGAAAGCATTCTCCTGGATTTTAACTGGGAGGAACCTCCATCGCCTTTCCTCCAATAATAAGTGCAGACACTCACAGGTTCTTTGTTCTAAAGTCCTTTGTTAAGTAAAATACACAACTGATGCAAAGTGCCCTCCCAAGCGTAGCATCAGGTAAGAACATATTTAGGCCAACAAGGCATTCTGAACTGGTCTAGAGTCGTGCAACACATCGCCATCCATTTGTAGAACACACCTTTACTGGGCCTTAGTGGCTTCTACAGATGTAAGTCATGGACAGTGGTACTTCAACCTACTCTAAAGCTTCTATAGTTATTTCTCATATTGTACCACCAAGTATCTCTGGCTCCACATCCCCGGTGGTATCGCAATAGAGACCTTTCCAGTGCCAGGGCATGAGTATCTCTATTGCAGACTGTAGAATACAGGGTCTGTGGACCTGTATATTCTCTCTGTCTCTCTAGAATAATAACTTAAAGCTATGTTGTCAGACTCCAATATTATGACTAGTTTAGGCCTAAAGTGCTTAATTTGAGCTGGTGGTCGCAGGTCGGGCCCATCAACTCTCATTTTTGCCAACTATGGTATACAACACAAAAAGCATATCATAGCTCACGCTGTGCGATGTTTTGCTGTTTGGAAACAGGCCTGTATTTACCATTAGCATTCAGGCAAGTGATGTACTGAGCACAGACGCGAGTGGGTTATGGTGAGTGTTGTGCATTGCATACAATACTTGGAAAATGTCATTGTTTTTTAGATTTTGTGTTCTCTGACCCATAACTAACCTTTGCCTGTTTTTTTTCTTCTCTTACATATGTTATAATTCATCAAGATGGCAGCGCTGTATTCGATGTACACTGGTACCAAGGAGGGTGAGCAAATCCCAAAGTATTTCAAACAAACTTCCCTATAAACGAAAGACACAGTGCTCAAGGGAGCTTTTAGTGGTTTCTGTTTCACAACAGGTGGTGTTTCATCCCCAAGCAATGTCCGGACATAATGGTACCCTGAAATTAAAGATCCAACATAATGACAATACGGATTTTAAGATGTCAAAATAGTTACATGCAACCAATGTACAAGCCTGGATGATTAGAAAAAAGTTTGCAGTCTATTTTTTATGTTTATCTGCATTTTATTGTTTTTTTGTGCAAATTAATTGTAAGAGTTATTATTTTTTTAATCAGGGATATTTATTTAGACTAAATGTCTGATAAAATGTACTCAATCGGCATGCAACAATAATATAATTTAATCTAATAAAACAAAATTAATTAATGTTAACAAGTTATGGCCTCACCAAATAGACACATTCTTTTATCACCTTCCTACTAGTAGACTCATTGCAGTTGGCCGAGACTTAGGGCCCCATTACGATCGCGGGCGGATCGCCACCGCCGGATGGGTGACTGTGATCTACCTGCAGTGTTGGCGATCCGCCCGCCATCCAAAACCCATTTACCCAATGCCACATTAGCATGGCAGTGGGTACCGAGGCGGACGGAAAGTCCGTCCTCCGCTTTTCTGCCGGCCGGATTGCCGGTCGGGAAAAAAAAAAGCGCAATATAAGGGCGGTGATTTGCAGGCACTGCCATCCATATTATGATGTCTGCGGTGCTTATGCCTTTCCATGGCGGAGACCCAGCCATTGAAAGGCATACAGTAAATGGCTATGGGGGCCCGTTGCGGGCCCCTGGGTGGTGGGTAGCTGCACTTGGGGGGTACTCATGGTACCCCCGTACATTTGCATGCACAAAGTGGCAAACACTGCACGGTGCCTGTCACGTTGTGCATGCCAATGCACAACATGCAAACTTTACATTGCTGCGGGTGTTGCTTACAGCACCGCCCGTCGCAATGTAAAAGATGCGGGAATGTGACCGCCAGGGTGGCGGTCACATTCTAATTGGCCCCGCGGGACCGCCTCACCTCTGGTGGGCTGTCCTGTTTTCTGGTACGGTGGCGGATGGACAAAGTCCGCCCGCCATCGTAATGGGGCCCAAAGTACAAAGCCTGGGCGGGGTTTAAAGAATGACGCTGAGCTCCACAAAGTGACAAAAAACCTCTGCCACACTACGCAGTGTTCTGCGAGCGGTGGAGTGCGTTAGGGTCATGGCGTGATTTTGAGCGTTGAGTGTTTGTCCCCTGCTGTAAAATCATTGCGAACTGAACCATGCCTAGGGCAAGAGGGCACAGCTTCCTTTCTGCTGCTTGAGTAGATTTTCTACTCGAAAGTCAGCTATCTCAACGCGAATGGAAGGATTCTCAATACGAGTGGTCATGACGTCATCGTCTGTCTACTCCTCCCCGCTCCACCTCTCTTACCTGCATGGGCCTTGCCTGAAGGATTGATGTAGAGTCTAGCAGTGTAGAGTAGGGTAGAGTTGAGTGGCGCAGAGTAGGGTGGTGTAGAGTAGCGCAGAGTGGTGCAGAGTAGAGTGCTACGGAGTGAGGCAGAGTGTTGCAGAGTAGAGTGGTCTGAAGTGTTGCAGAGTAGAGCTGAGTAGTATAGAGTAGTGGCGTGAAGTGTAGTGTCAAAGAGTACAATGGCTGCAGTGTTGTAGAGCAGAGTGTCATAGAGTGGATTGGCATAAAGTGGAGTGGTGCAGAGTCGAGTGTAGTGGCCTAGAATAGACTGGTGTATAGTAAAGTGATAAAGAAAGCAGTGGTGCATAGTGTAGTGGGGTAGAGTGCACTGGCAAAGAGTACAGTGGTGCAGAGAAGAGTAGAGACTGGCATAGAATTAAGTGGTGCATTGTGTTATGTCAGACGCCAGCAGTACTAATGACGGCCCTGGTGGTAGGCCGTTGTTGTTTCTGTGGAACATGTTCACCTATTTCATTGATGACAACACATGCATCATCCAAATAGCATAAAAACTATGTTTTGTCATTGCCAGTATGTTATGTTATGTTATGTTATCAGTTTTGTAAAGCGCAAACAGCTGCCCCCGCAACGGGGCGTCCCGGCGCTGGAACCATAACACAACCAACTGAAACAGGGGGAAGGGAGGGACCTAACAGGGGGGGAAGAGATAGGTTTTAATAGCTCTGCGGAAAGCTAGGATGTTGTCCATGCATCGAATATTAAGGGGAAGGGAGTTCCATAATTTGGCCCCCAGTAGTTTGAAGGAGCGCCCTCCGATGCGGCAAAACTTAGTTTGGGGTACCATTGCTAGGTGTTGCCCCATGGACCTGAGGTTCCGCTTGGGAGTGTAGGGGGTCAACAGCGAGCGGAGTAGCTCCAGGCCTTCGTTCTTCATGATTTTAAAGGCGAATATGAGGGCTTTGAACTGGATGCGGGCTTCCATGGGTAACCAATGTAATCTGTGAATGGTCGCTCTCGCCGAGCATCTTTTTGGGAGACCTACTATAGCCCTTGCCGCCGAATTTTGTATCCGTTGGAGTCTCTTAACTTCATTTTTATTAGCTCCTAACAACAAGACACTCGCGTAGTCCAGTCTGGACAGAATGGTGGATTGTACGATGAGTTGTCGAGTTTTGGAGTCAAAATAGCCTAAGATGGGGGTGAGGCTTCTCAGTAAGCCAATGCAGGTTGCGGCAACTTTTTTTGTGTGCGACTGGAAGCTAAGAGCAGAGTCTAGCCACACTCCCAGGTTTTTAGCTAGAGTCTTTGGGGGGGGTGCTGGGCCCAGTGATTGGGGCCACCAGAGGTCATTCCAGTTGTTACTATTTTTCCCCATTATCAGCACCTCTGTTTTGCCGCCGTTGAGTTGAAGGCAATTAGCCGTCATCCATTTAGCAACGGCGGTCAGACCATCCCTGAATCTAGTGGCATCGGGAGAGGGGGCATGGTTGAGGCTGATGACCAACTGGGTGTCGTCGGCGTACAACACCATTGTGAGGCCCCATTTCTTGGCAACCTCCGCCAGGGGTTGCATGTATAGGTTAAACAAGGAGGGACTGAGGGCAGAGCCCTGTGGAACTCCTTGTCCTATGTTTTGAGGTTGGGAGATAAACGGGGGGGCAGATACCCTAAACGATCTGTTGGTTAGGAACGATCTAAACCATTGGAGTGCCGCGTCTACGATACCTATGTTTTCCAGGCGTTTCAATAGGATGGCATGGGAGACCGTGTCAAAGGCCGCGCTGAGATCGAGTAATATCAGCGCGGCACTTTTGCCGGAGTCCATAATTTCCCGTAAGCTTTCTGTGGAAGTTAGGAGCGCGGATTCCGTGCTATGGCCCGGCCTGAACCCGTGCTGGGAGGGGTCCAGGATGTTGTTTTTCGCCATGTGCTCACTTAGAATTTTGTTGGCGTGGGCTTCCGCCAGTTTCGCGACCCATGGGAGCAGAGAAACGGGCCGGTAGTTTTCCGGTTTAGCGGGGTCTAGGGAGGGTTTTTTTATGATCGGTGTTACCCAGGCCTGTTTCCAACAGGTGGGGACCGTAGCCGTGGCAAATGAAAGATTAAGGAGTGAGGTCAAGGGTGGGAGGAAGAATTCCAAGGCTTCCAGAAAATGAGTCGGCCTCATCGGATCTGTGGGTGCGCCCGATTTCACCTTCCTACAAAGTTTAGAGAGTTCTTCACCGGAGATGGCGGGTATGCGTGTGAGACTAGAGTCTCCGAGGATGGTAGTGGGAGGGTTGATGTCCTCTGGACTGTCCTGGGTGAAGGCGTTGTAAATTTTTTTCACTTTATCCGTGAAGAAGGTAGCTAGGTCTTCACATTGTTGCGTGGAGGTAATGTGAGAAGCCGGCTTGTTTCCGTTTTGTAGTTTTTGCACGATTTGGAAGATCGTTTTCGTGGGGTTAGGGCTAGCATTTATCTCAGTGGCGTAGAAGGCAGCACGGGCTACCCGGATTGCCTTGTGATACGTTCTGAGAGTGGTCAAATATGCGTCTTTGTCCTCCTGCTTGTACTCCTTTCTCCATTGTCGCTCCATTTTTTTACAGACTTTCCTCATTGTTTTGAGGTTCTCATTGTACCAGGGATTGGAAGGGGTGCTACGCCCTTTGGTCCACTTCGCTGGTATAATGGCGTCCAGTCCCTTGGTAATCCAGTTCTGGAAGGACATATATGATTTCTCAATATCATCTATATCCTCCAGGTTAGGTCTCCCCAAACTCGCTGCAAGGTCACATTGTTGGAGTTTGTGCCAAGGTCGTTTTAGGCAGGAAGTTGGAGACTTTTTTATGGTGGAGTGGTTATTAGGGATGGAGAAGGTTACTAGTGAGTGGTCCGTCCAGGCCATGGGTATAGGATCATCCGCTCTGGCCTCTGGAATGTTCGTAAACACTGGGTCCAGCAGATGGCCCGCAACATGTGTTGGGGTTCGGACAAGCTGAATTAGCTGGAGAGCAGCTAGGTCTGCTGTCAAGTTGCTGATTTTAGCATCTGATGAATTGTCTATATGGAGATTGAGATCTCCTAAGATTGTGAAGTTGGCCGAGTCAGTAATCATAGCGTGTGTTACCTCAATGAGCTCTTCCGTGAATTTCGTGGAAGGCCCCGGCGGTCTGTAGATAAACAGGCCTGAAAAAGTGCAATTTGGATTAGTGGAAATTTTGAAGCGAGCGCATTCACAGTCCGCAATGCTTTCCTTTAGAAAGGAGCAGGTGAAGGAGGATCTGTGGATGGCGGCGATGCCCCCTCCTCTTGAATCTCTGTTAATACAGGTCATAGCAAACCCATCTGGTATAGCAAGATTGGGAATACTGGTTAGTTCATCTTTAAGCCAGGTTTCACTCAGAAACATTATGTCTGGGTTCTCATCCATTAATAGCGTTCTTACCTCCGCATGGTGTTTGACCAGGGATCTAACATTCAGCTGCATGATGGTAAGTGACGTTTCCTTCCTTTTGTTTTCTTTCTGGCTGATATGGCGTGGTGCAGGTAAGACCAGGTTACAGCTTTTACAGTGGAGGGCGGTACGACCAATGCAGCCCTCTAGCTTGTCGCATCTCAGGCCAGGGTTGAGTGACCACAGTGTATCACTGTCGTATACGTATGACTTTTGGGCAGGGGGTCTGGCGAGAGGCGAGGACTTGGCGAGGACGGGCGAAGACGGGCTTGCCTTAGGCGCACCTTCGGCGCGCAAACGGCGCGCCCGCTGCGCCCGTCCGCTGCGCGTCCGGTGAATGCACATCCTTAAAGGTGGGAAAGGGGGAGGGTGGGCGTGGCCTGCAGGTAGGCGTGGCCTCTGTTCCTCGCCGGTAATGGCGGCAGAACTGTTTGTTTTGGCGGAATCGGTGCAGCGAAGGGGTCGCTGTTTAGGCGTACTTCTAGCCCAAAAGGAGGTGCCTGAAGGGTGAGTGCGCAGTTAGTATGTTTAAGGCAGTAGTGTAATAATGTAGTTGTTTCTGGGCTCCAGTTTGTTGATTTCTGGAAAGCAGTAATTTGTGTTGTCTACATTTTTATGGCATGGTGCATGTGCACTAGTTGCACATACTGAAGCTATTGTTCATGAAGTGTAGTTGTGCAGGCTACACCTTTTGGCTTGCCAATGCATGTTATCGTTAAAATGGTTTGGTGCTCTGACTCACTGTCTGTAAACAGAAAAATCACTAGACATTTTACAGCCTCGTAAACTGGAGAACAGGAGGGGCATGAGGGGGTTCCATCATAAGAGTAATCTGCATTCCTCTTGCTTCCCTATTAACACTCTCACTTTGAAGTCACAGAAAGAAAAGTAAACACCAAGGGCTAGATGTAGGTAGAATAGATTTACCGATTTTTAATTACCGAATTTTACCGGTTCGGTAATTAAAAATCGGTAAATCTAAGGGGTGGATATGTAGGTATTTCCAGATGTGGAAATACCGAATCTGTAACATTCAGTATTTACCGATTCTGTAAATACAGAATCGGTATTTCCCATTGATTCCTATGGGCTTTGAAGCCCATAGGAATCAATGGGAAATACCGATTCTGTATTTACAGAATCGGTAAATACCGAATTTTGCAAGGGTGCAGGGGGTGTCACTTTGACACCCTCTGGCACCCCACAAATAGGCATGTGCGCCATGTGGCACACAGACATGCCCTAAGGGCATGTCTGTCTGTCACATGGCTAGGTGTGCATGCACACATGTGCATGCACACCTGAAATCGGTATTTTACCACACAATAGGATTGTGTGGTAAAATACCGATTTTGTAGGGCCTTTGGGACTCAGAAGAGTCCCACCTACATCTGAGATTTACCGAATCGGTAAAAATACCGATTCGGTATTTTACAGAATCGGTAAATTTACCGAATCGGTAAAGTTACTGATTCTGTAAAATTGTGCCCCTAAATGCCAATCCTTGAATACCGGTCGGTAACGGCCGAAAATACCGATTTTCGGCCGTTATATATCCTGTAGCTTATCCTGACTTTCATATATGTCCCTGTGAAGACGAACCGCTGGTGAGGCGAATGCTGCAACCAGAATCCGGATCGGACCCCGGGAGCCGAAGTTATGACGATTTGAAGATCGTGGCCTGCGCCTCCTTGATGCCCGACTGTGGAGGTGGCATAGTGCCCGAGTTGTAGTTGAACAACATCGGCCTGAGGTGGCGGAGACGACCGGTCTGGCTTACTTTCACTTTCGTTTTTCGCCTGCTGGAAAGACCAAGTACTGCGGTTTCCGCACTGCTGCTCGAGCGACCTCAGAGATCTCCATCTTTCTACCAAGGTCGACCGTTGCCGGGCATGGCCTTCCACTTAGCCTCTTGATTGCGCTTTTATCCCCCCGCCCCAGTTTGGATCATTTTCACTGTCTTCACGATGGCGGGGAAGCCGGAGGGGGACAAGCAGAGATCAAAGGCTCCTCGGCGGGGCAGCTATACCCAAACCAATATCATGGACTGCTATGCCCAGGCTAAGGTGTCGCCCAGTGGACCGGGTAGGTCGCTGGTGGAAACGAAAGATCCACTGACCTCAGCGACGGAGCCTACCCTGCAAGACGTCATGGCCGCCATTGATTGGATCAGATCGTCCCGCGGGGGACAAATGGAGACTCTTGTCCATAAACTTGACACTGTGGCGATTGATGTGAATCTGATCCGCACGGACCTAGCGAAAACCAACGAAAAGGTTAAGTTGCTGGATATTAAGACTTCTAGCCTGGCGGACGATGTCGTTGAGATACAGACGGAGGTTCGCAACCTAAGGGCTTCCACTGACCTCCTTGCACTTCGGCTGGAGGATTTTGAAGGAAGGTCTAGGCGGAATAATGTCCGTATTATAGGAGTTCCGGAGAAGGCGGAGGATTCAGCAACTGATCTTTTTGTGGAGAACCTGATCAAGAATCACCTTGCACCCAAGGGACTGAGCAATTTTTTCACTGTGGAACGAGCTCACAGAGTTCCGGGTGGACAACCCAAGACGGGTGCCGCGCCGCGGCCTATAATAGTACGAATTTTTAATTTCCGCGACAGGGACGCTATCCTGCAGGCTTTGCGTACAAGCGGTCCCATAAAGTTTGAGAACACTACCATCAGTTTTTATCCAGACTTTACCCAAGCCGTGCAGAAACAGAGACTTGGTTTTCTTGGGGTGAAAAGGAGACTCCGAGAGATGGACCTTCAATACGCCATGCTTTTTCCGGCCAAGTTGCGTATCGAGCATGCAGAGCGGACTTATTTTTTCGACAGACCAGACGTAGTGTCTGACTGGCTTGATACTCTTCCGGCCAATCATCCGCAGGACGGGCAGAGTGGTGGCACGGAGGGCGAATCGATGGACCAGGAATAAGCATTGACTGGTTCCTGGGGTATTCTGGAAGCTTCGAACTGTGGCGCACTAACTGTGTAATGTGATTTTGCGAGGCATTTCGGGGGGTTTCGGGGCTATTGGGGGGTCGTTTTCCTCCTCTGCTTGACTTTCTGTAGATTAGTTTAGATGTGGGGGCGAGCGACAGACACACTGCAAGTTGGGGTGGCTTTAAAGTCTTATGCAGGGGTGCAGGGTGAGGGGTGTTGTAACGGGTTGTTTGGTGGGGAGGAGGGGGTTGTATTGTTTTTTCAGTTTAGTTCTCTGCAAGGCAATGTATTGCAAGACTTTCTGATCGGAGCGCTTGGTTCCTCTTGGGGTTGGATTTTCTTTCTTGTGTGGGATGGGGGGTAGGGGATTGAGACTTCTGAGCTGGAATGTGAATGGTCTGGGGGATAGGATAAAGCATGGGGTGGTACTGCAGCAGTTAAAACGTCATTGGCCAGATGTGGTCCTACTACAGGGAACTCACTTGATAGGAAGTACATGCTATGCAATGAATAGGAAGGGGTATCGTTTGGCCGCTCATGCAGGGTTTTCCTCAGGTTCCCGAGGGGTGGGTTTTCTTATTAAGAATTCTCTCCCGTTGGAGGTGGATGCAACGGTTCTCGATGATAGAGGGCGCTATGTCATCCTTACCGGTCGTTGGGAGGGTAGGACCCTGTCCCCGGTATCCGTGTATGTCCCTCCCAGTCTGCAGTCCACTACCTTCACAGATCTGGGGCGGGTTCTCCTGGCTCTCCCCGAGGGGTCATTGATATTGGGTGGTGATTTTAATGCAGTTGTGTCTGGTATTTTTGATAGACATCCACCTAGAGACCTTAAGGGGGCGCAGCAGAACTGGCTTTGTGGTCTCATCGATACCTTAGGCCTTGTAGACTGTTGGAGATTGTTGCATCCCACTCAGCGGCAATACACGTTCCACTCCGGTCCCATGGTAGCCTTCGAGGATTGATTACATCCTGATGCCTGCTGCACAGGCAACTTCTGTTGCTGAGGTTAAACATATAGCCCGAGGAATTTCTGATCACTCTCCTCTGTGGCTCCGAATTGAATTGTCTTTGGGGACCAAGGGGCGGGTGGCCTGATCAACCCATGGTATCTCCGTAATCCTAAAACTCGTAACAATTTGATAAAGTCACTTGATCTATATTTTTCAGAAAATGAGGGCTCTGTCTCGTCAGCAGTGTTGCTTTGGGAGGCCTTTAAATCAGTTCTCAGGGGTCAGGCCCTGTCTTTGATTGCTGGCGTTAAAAAACTGAACAATGAGGCGGTGGTGAATGTTTTAACTGAAATAGCGGACCTTGAGTTAGACCTGGAACAGGAGGTAACCCGTGTGAGGACACATATGTTGAGATTGAAACAGTTGGAATATAGGGCTCTAGTTACAGATGCTGCTAAGGCCATGAGTCGAGAGCAACAGGGTTGTCTATATGACGTGGGAGATAAAGCAGGTAAATTGATAGCATGGTTGGACAAGAAGGACAGGGCTAGTCGGGTCGTGCCTGAGATTGAGAGGGTGAGTGGTGTGCGGGTCTCAGACCCGGTAGAGATTGTTGAGTGCTTTGCTAATCACTTTCGTACGGTATACTCCCCCGTGTCGGATAGGCCGGAGGAGGACTCTCATTTGTTGCTGCGTGACATTGCATTGCAGAGTCTATCGGACGTTGATAGAGAGCGAATGGACAGCGCACTAACCGCTGATGAGGTTGCCCTTGCGATCCGCTCCTTGCAGTCTGGTAAGGCCATGGGTCCTAATGGGCTGCTGATAGAGCTATACAAGTTGCGACCCGATAAGATAGCTCCCTATTTGAGAGATATGTTTTTGGAGTCTTGTGAGTGTGGTTCTCTCCCCCGAGACCAGCGACTTGCGACGATTGTTGTTATACATAAAGAAGGGAAACCAAGGGACAAGTGTGGGTCGTATCGTCCTATATCTCTTTTGAGCGCCGAGCCTAAGATTCTCGCAAAGGTGCTGGCCAATCGCTTGATCACTATCATTAGTGACCTGGTCCATCCGGATCAGTCCGGTTTTATTCCCCATCGTAACACTGCGTTGAATCTCAGGCGTCTGCATGGAGTTCTCGCGAGGGCTGGGACGTTGCGCGAGCCGGCCATCTTTGCGTCCTTGGATGCCACAATGGCTTTTGACACCATTGAGTGGTCTTATTTGTGGTCTGCATTAGCTAAATTTGGTTTCGGTCCCGGCTTTATCGGTTGGGTCCGGCTTCTTTATGAAGACCCGCTTGCTCAGATCGTAGTCAATGGTCGAGTTTCGGTACCGTTTAGTCTCGTGCGTGGTACCCGTCAGGGATGCCCCCTATGACCGCTCCTGTTTGTCCTGGCCCTGGAGCCCCTTGCCGCCTGGATCCGCTGGGATCCCTCGATAAGGGGTATTCGGTGGTCCACTGATTATGAAGATCGCATTTCGCTCTATGCTGACGACATATTGCTATATCTCACCTCGCCCAGGAAATCGTTGATGGTTTTCTGTGATGTCCTGGCCTCTTTCGGTAGAAACTCGGGTTTAATTATCAATTGGGCAAAATCCTATTTATATGTTCTTTCTGGCGATGTCCCCCTCCTCCCGCGTAACTGCCCCATACAGGTGACACAAACGCAATTTAAATATCTGGGTATTTGGGTCTTCAAAGACCGTGTGGCCCGATATGAGCTGAATCTTCTACAACCTTTAAATCGATTGCGGCAAGATATCGCGGGATGCCGTAGGCTTCCGCTCTTGCCGTTGGGACACGCGGCCCTTTTTAAGATGATGTCTTTGCCTCGCTTCTTATACGCCCTCCAAAACATGCTTGACATAGTCCCCGCAAGTTATTTTCGTAACATCGAGTGTCTCCAGAGGAAATTTATATGGGACGGTCGACCTCGCATTGCGCTGTCCAAACTAACGCTCCTGTGGTACGATGGGGGTATCGCCCTCCCGGACATCAAGCGATATTATTGGGCGTCTCAGTTGGGGGCCATTAACCACGGTATGTATGGTCCTGAACTGAATCCCGCGTTTGCTATGGACAAATGGTTGTTGTCGGGGGGCAATTACTATAGGGCACGGTACTCAAAATCAGCGGTCAGGTCATTGTCAGGGCCAACTAGGATGGCGGTTCGTGTATGGCATGATGCAACTGCTTCCAAGGGGCTGGAAGGACCGCCTGACTTTAGCGACCCCACTTTTTGACTCAGATAGGCTTGTGGAAGACAAAAGGGTTGGATAGATGGGCCCTCATTGGCATTAGCAAGGTGGGAGACCTATGGGTCAAAGGACAAGTGAAGTCGTTTGATACGTTAAAGAAGGAGTTTGAATTGGGGAATTCGGAATATTTCGGTGATGTTCAGGTCCGCCATGCTTTGTTGTCTGTCTTTTTGGTGGGGGAGGCGATACCTGAGTCGTCCCCGCTGAAAGATAGATTGCTAGATGGCCACGTTCCAGATAGAACAATCTCCCATGTATATAAAAAGCTGATTAATGATAGATCGGATCTTCTGTTGCCTTTGCGTGATCTCTGGGTCGAGGACGGTCTTGAATTAGATGATGAAGACTGGCAGTCGGCGATTTCCTCTCCCAAGGAGGTTGCGATCCCAGCGAGACTTCGGCTGTTCAGCTTAAGATCCTTCATAGGGTGTACGTCACGGGCCCCCGTCTGGTTCACATGGGCTTCTCCGAGGAGGGTTTGTGTAAGCGGGGATGTGGTCTGGTGGGGACATTTCTACATATTATCTGGGAATGTCCTGACGTGGTGGCTTATTGGAATGGGGTGTATGATGTAATGGAAGAAGTTACGGGTGTCCTTCTCCTACTGGATGCCAGACGCTGTTTGCTAAACGTCTGGGAACCCACAGACTATAACGTGGCCCAGACCTGGTGGGCGACCCTGGGGGCCATGATTGCTAAACGTGATATCGCACAACTGTGGGGGTCCCAAAGACCGCCTACGGTTGAGATGGGGAAGGAAAACATGGATTGGTGCATGTTTCGGGAGAAAACGGTATACCTGGCCTGGGGCCGCCCCCGGAAATGGCAAAAAATCTGGGGGCAATGGAATAGGTTTCGAGGTGACATATGTACACCACCTGCTGTGGATGATATCGATATCCCACTTTCCCCCTGACCCCACATTCACTGTTTGTAATATTGTCTGCTTATTGTCTCTCCCCTGTGCTCCTCCCTCCCTACAATGATTGCTTATTATTTGATGTACTGTCTACCTGCCCTCGTGTGAACGAAGCGCTATGTATATTGTGTTTGCCTTGCTTGTTTCACTTAATAAAAATAAATTTAAAAAAAAGATGGAGGAAAGACACACTGCTGGACATAAGAGACTGTCTCAACAGACTATGGAACCTAATAGGCATGTAAAAAAAGCACAGTTACTTACTTGGGGAGGGTACAGGACTATGACCCAATTCCTATGGTTTTTAACAACCAAAAAGTACTCAGAATTAAGGGAGAAGCAGAGAGCAGAGCATAATGGACTCACCTTCCCAGGGCAGGTTAGTACCACTCTACAAGAGCTACTTAGATGAATGGGGAAGAGATGTGATCAAGCAGCTAGAGTTACCAACTTTGTAACAATGGAACTGGGTTTGAAGCCCTGTCTTTGCTCAACATCCTGTGATTCTTGGTAATTTTGCCTAGAAATATGTAACACCTTGTTCCTTTATAAAGCACTCTGATACCCCTGAGATAAGCTTTTGCTAAATAAAACAGCAAACAAAAAATAAGTATCAGGCTTGAAGACGCTAAGTCTGGTGACGGTTGTGAGATGGAGATGATGTGGGAGAAAATGTCAGTTAGAAACTCGATTAGTTGAACACTTAGGGGCTGATTATGATGTTGGTTGGAGTTTCATCCCAACCATCATCGTAATCAGCCTCTAAGTGTTCAACTAATTGAATCAGGACTGACTGAATCGGGACCAATTGACTCGCAGTCGGTGGTTCCTCCTGAACGATTCTGATGCTTCCATACACCGTTCAGAAAGACTCAATTTGACTTTAATGGGAGCCTGTGTTCCAACCGACAACACAGTCGCCTATGGGGAAAATGGGGGTTTGCGGAAAACCTTGCGCCCTGTTGCGGGCACCCCATGGTGCCTACCACACAGTGCATGGTTTTACAAGGGGGCCCTGTAGGTACCCCCACGGCACCCTACAGGAGGCCTCAGGATGAAGGGAGGCCTACTAGTGGCCCTCAAAGTCAGTTTCCAACAGCCTTTTCGTGTCGGACAGACCGAATTGGAAAGGCTGTCAGAATCCAACATCGTAATCGGTGAGTCAGAAACGCTGTTCGTGGAGCTGTATGAATCGGTTCCGACAAACACAGATTCTCCGAGTGCAGATTAGAACTGATTCAGAATGACCAAATGGTTCCCCTTCCACCGCTACTATCGTAATCAGTCGTTCAAAATTGTTTCAGACTGAGTCGGGTGGATGGGTATCGACACAGTCTAGGAGAATTCGACTGTCGATCGGAGGCTTTAAGACTGACATCGTAATCGACCTCATAATTCCTTACAGGTCAATGAAAACAAATTTGTCCCATAAAATGTGTAAACAAGTAAAAGGTAAAAGCTTGGACAAAAATATGATTATGATCAATGGGGCAGATTTTATAACCATTTCAAAAGGTCTATCCAGTTGGGATCTCAAACAATTGTTGAGATTCAGACAGGTCACTCAAGGTGAGGCCAGCCTATTGCACAACGAATATGCTTCTTTAGATACAGAATTTGGACGAAATTTGGATTGAGCAAGTGGAATACTATTTGACTCTAATGGAAACATAGTAGTAAAGTCCACAGCAGAGCAGTCACAATGTATGTTAAAATCACATTAAAAAATGATAAGAGAAGCTGGAAATTGAATAACAAATATGATGGATATCCTTTTCCAAAATTTAAAACAGACATGTGCAGGAATAAGACCTAAAATATTAACATAAGTATTTATCAAAATCATATCTATAGGTGATTTAAGCAAATACACGAGGACCATACAGGCACAAATCTAGCTGTTTTAGACTTTTAAAACATTTACCAGCTTGGGACAATGCTAAGATTAAGAGAATTCCAACATATATATCCTCTTTGCTCAAGCAAGCTTGTTCACTCATAGCAGCTGAACCCTCTATGATGGGGCCCTCCCATAACCTGGTATAAATGCTTGGCAGTCATTTATAAATTAGGTGTGTGGCCTCTTCACCATGGGGACGGAGAAATGTACCCTGTACCTAAGGACCGTCTGCCGAGAATTAAATATATCCCTTAGTTTCTAATTGTCAGTCAAAAAAGCAGTTTTGGGGATGTGATCAAAACTGTGTTTGTTCCGTACCAAATGTTGACATTGTCATTAGTAATGTGCTTTTGAATAGGTTTCTTTGCACCACCTTTTATTGCTGAATAATGGGAGTGGTAGAGACAGTTAGTTATATTGTGGAGCAGTTTGTCAGGTGGGGCCCTATGGCACTGTACTAATTCGGTCTAAGTATGGCATTCCGTTTTTGTGAGCATTTTTATTTTGAAGTGTGATCTAGAGACAGCTTTTTAAAATACATACATATAGACGCACACTTAAGCGCTATTTAATCTGCTTTCTTCATCCAGTGGCCTGTATGGGGTCATTTATATTATGCTTCCATACAGCACAGCGTACAGTATAGCCAGGTCTACTGGAATTATGTGATTGTGCGATGGAAGGCCTTTTGCAGTAGTTGACTGGTCACCTTTCTGTTGCTTGTTGCTATATTTGGGTGTAAAACTGGTTCTAAAAATGGTAAAAATAATGAAGTAATACTACTACAAAATGTTCGCATTATGCCGCATAATTTGCCTTTTCTTTCTGGATAATTAAGTCAACCCTGATGCATAATTTGGCGCACTCCTGCCACATGATTCCAGTGGACCTGAATATAAAGCAATGTCCGCCCACTTTAGGATTTGTCTCTTCTTGAGTGACATCATTTTGCTTGTGCACATTTGTCTAGAAAAATCCACTTCAGTGCCAGTCAGTGTTTAATCGCTGCTTAATTGCTGCTTTCATTTAAGATTTTTAAATGTATTATTGTGACTTTGGATTATTTCTTATTTTTCGTTAAGTTATGCTTGCCCTCTCTAGATAGCAGTATTTTATTTGTATTTACGTTTACACATTTAATTCTGTTGCATATGACTGAAAAAATATAGCAGGTTTAACGAGGCAGACCTATTGGTGTTGCCATTGCTTGTTAATAACTGACCCATGCGGAATGAATATACAAGTCAATACATACTCGCGGGCAGATTTACAACTTCTGGCGCATCTCTGCTAATCAGCAGGGATGCGCCAGAGGAGTTGCGACGCATCTGCCCACCCGCGCGCCACCACTGATGCGCCGCATTTACAATGCAGCGCACCGTGGCGCACGGATGGGCAGATGTGTATCGCATCCCCCGGCGGAAAGGCGGCGCACTGAGTCACTTTTACGAGGCGTACCTGCGAGGGAACGCCCACCCTGCGCTGGAACACCCACATGAAACCTGACACAGGTTTCATGTGGCGCAGGGGTGGACAACGTGACGCATCACCCTAGATGCGCCACTTTGTAAATACGGCGCAACATGGTGCATGATTTACGCCACCGCTGCATCACAGAAGTGACGCAATGGCGGCGTAAATGTGTCGCAAGGGGCTTGTAAATCTGCCCCTCAGTGTCCACTTTAGTGAAGTTGAGTTTACGCTCTTTATTTCTCGTGGGAAAAAAATGGATTATATGAAGTTGGCACACACCTCAAGCTGTTATCATCTCACAAACTCTATTCCGGCGCTACGGGCCTTTGATAAGGGCAGGTTTGGTAGGAAATCCCCGGGTTTTCCTACGAGCCAATCTACCCCTTTCAGCGCTTTGACCTTTGTTAAAGACTCCGACGCAGTTCGTTCTGTGATTGGTGACCTGCAAGTGTCTGGCTCTGTGACCCAAGGACAAAACACTGCGGTACACTGAGGGATTTAGGGCAGTGCTGCTCTCTGGAAATAAGTCTTGCTAAAAGGAAGAACTTGAAGATCATTTCTTGTTTACGCACCATATCTGTGAGTAAGACTTTTCCAAGGCCTCCAGAGCAGCGCCATGTACCAAACTAAGGCCTGAATCTCAGGCGGGTCAGTGACACCCTTGCCGGACAACTGTTCCTCTGTCTTTCGCAAAAAAAGCCCTTTGTTTCTCATGATTGCGGAAACATTGAGCCTGCAGACTCCCGCCTCTGCAGTCTGGTTACGTCACACTCTGTGGAACACACTAATGTTAGGTACAATGGGTGAGGCCATGGGCGTAGGAAGTGTGGGGGACGCGGGGGATATATCCCCCCCAGATTTTAAAGTGGGGGGACACGGGGGACAGGCATGGGGGATAAGGGGACAAAAGAATTTTCCCTCTCCCTTCTGTTATTCACAGGGCCATTAGCGCGAAAGTGCGACCTAATGGCCCTGCACTTGACCTGCCAGGAGTCAAAGAGGCCCCCCGCCCTCTGCCCTTTGTTATGCTGCTTGAAGGCTCAGTGCTCTGGGAAGGGCAGAGAAGGAAAAAAAAAACTCTGTCTCTTTTCCTTCATACCCAGAGAAGGTAAGCACAGTGTCAACTTCTCCTGATCTGCCTCTGACAGCGGCCCTCCTCCCCCTCTCTCTTTCTTTTTCCTCTATCTCTTTCTGTCTCGGTCTCCCTCCTAGTTAAGTTCTGATTTCAAGAGACAGCTCTTACGTTCTCTCTCTTGCCTCTCCTTGTCTTTATTTGTTTAACTGTGAAATGGAGCCAAAATAGGAAGAACATTTTGGCTGGAAATGTCCTCATTTGCTGACCGTTTTATAATTTCAAAGACAAACCTCGGGACGGAGAGAAAAAATGATTAAATACCTAAATAAAGCGATACAGAGTGGTCAGCAGACAGGCCAGATTGTTATTTACACCCACACACATTAGCACCACTTTACAGAGTTTGCCAGTGAAAGCGCTACTTTCTTTTTTTCTTCTTTCTTTGAACAACATTGTTTTTCCAGGGCGGGGAAGTGCACCATTCCAAAAGGGACTGCAATACCTGGTTTATAAGTGGAGTAGAAACGTTTAATATGATCGTTTTCAACGGTTTTAATTATTTTAGCTTATAAAATGTGTACTGCGACTCTGAGTCTGGGGTGTGGTCTGTTTTAAACCAAACTGCTTACATTTTGAAAGGATACAAGCAATGGACACTGAAACAGGTGCCTTCCTGCCTGGTCCTGTAGCCATGTCCTGACTTTTACAGGCAAAATCACTTACTGATTTCTGAATAATGAGTTTAAAACTGTTAAGGTAACCATGTTGTTCCTGAATACATTTCACATGCTTTGCTTATTCTTGCATTCCTTATGAGTGTTTGCTTTTTCCAGGGTGTTATTCGTTTTTTTCAGACAGCATTTTACTGTTGTCTAGAGCATAATTTGAATTTAGTTGCAGCACAATTGAGTTGTAGCTTGAGGCAGTGCAAGTTTCTCTCAGTTGGGCAGTATGGTGTTCGGTGTGGGAGAGGATGTGGCACTCTGGCCAGAGCTGCTGAATTTGGAACTTGAGCACCATTTTCAGCCTTCATGACCAGTCCACCAGACCACACTATTGACAGAGCTCATTCTGACGCTACACCTTAGAAGGCCCGATAGACCTTGGTGTCTTAGCACCCGCAGGTGGACCCTAACAGCGGCAAGTGTGAGTTAACCTTGAAGGCCTGTCCACCACAGTCCACCACAGTTCACCTCCAGTCTTGCGAGCGGGCATACAAAGAAGCACACCCTAGACACACCATCGAGAGTGACTGTCACTGAGGTCCCAAGATCCTTGAGGCCAGTCCACTACACCCATTGGTACCTCCATTGGCCTTTTTCAGCAGTAGTGGTGCAACTCACCAGGGATCAGCAATGAAGGATTTTCAGGCACACCAAACTTCGGGGGTGATTATAATGGAGGTGGGACTGCCACGTCACCCCGTCAGTGGCGGTTCCACCGCCATCGGTGACTGTATTATGGCCAGCCATATTACAATGGCGGGTAGTTCCCTGGCGGTCGGAAAGACCACCACCACACAGAGAAGTGTGGCTCAATGGTTAGAGGCGGCAGACCTGGAAGCTGAAATTGGCCCGGGACCAGGGCTCGATTCCCAACGCGGCAGGGTCTTGGGTCAAAATGTCCGCAGGGCCTGATAATTCTCGCCTCGGCGCCTACTCTAACCTTGGGCTCCACTCTGCAACTCTGGGCAATAGCTTGCTTAATCTTCACAACGGCCCCTTCAACGCAGGGGATGCCTGGTCTCACCTTGGAGGTGCCCAGAAGGGACCATCTCACAGGGAAAGCCAGGACAGGTTCCCCAGCGGTATACAGCGCCGGGACAGCCGCGGTGCGGGCAGCTGTGCGCTTTACAAGTATACAACATTTACATTTTACACACCCAACCGGCGCCTTGAGCCCGCCAGTGCGGCGGAGGGGCTTGTGGTTCCTACAATGCTGGTGGTGCCTACCAGCCACCACAGTAGGGATTACGATACCCTTTACCCTCCAGCCTATCCATGGCGATTTATTCCCCATGGAAATGTTGGTGGAAAGAGACATTGGTGGCCCGTAGCAGGCCCCTGTCCCCTCAGCCCCACAGACATGGGATCCGTGGGGGTATCCAAGATGCCCTCCTACATATCACTGCACCATGTGGCAGGCACCTCATTGTGCCTGCCACGTAGTGCAGTGATATATGTAACAGGTCCTTTTTAGGTCTCGGCCTGCGTAGGCTGCGCTTGCGCAGTCTCGCTGGGCGAGAAATTATGTCTTAGAGTAGGGAGGTAAACGAGCCAGCTCTTCTCCATTGGCTGGCTTCCTAAACGGCGGCCAGCCATTGAAGGACGGGGCTTATCCGCAGCTGCTGCCACCATTTTGCTTGTTTACATTGCGGCGGATGATGCAGCCAGCAGCACCTGCTGCAATGTAAAAGATTAGACACTGCGAATGCCATAGTGGCGGTCGCATTGTAATGCCTATCGTGGGGCCACCACCTTGAAGGCCAGCGGTCCCATTCCCCGATTTGATGGCGGACCGACTGAAGTCCGCCTGCCATCGTAATCATCCCCTAAGTTTGCAAACTTCATGGTCACTGCTTCATGCACAAACACTTTTAACATGTGCAGCCTGCTTTCGGGCCACTGGAGTTATGCAGCAACGGAGGCCAAAAAGATGTTGCAGTTTTGATTAAATTATGCAACAATATAAAGGCTGCAGCGTAATGCAGTGCATTTTAGTGATACTTTATTATTTTGACTTATTTATACATACTAACAGCCTCTGCAAAGCTTTTGCCTCATTAGTACCTGTGTAACATACAAATGCAGCAGTGGGAAAGGTGACCAGTCAACCTTGGCAAAGGGCCCTACACTTCACAGCAACATAAGTCACTTTCTCTTAGTCATTTTGATCCGTTTGAGCAACAAAATAGTTTTGGGTCAAATCATTAGATTATGCAGCAGATGATGTATTATGTAGCAAATATGATACAGCCATAGTTAAGTGGAATTTGTTTTCCACGTAACTTATTTTTTTGCCACAACATTGTAGTTGATCAATTTTCAAGTTCCAAAAACCAAAAGTCGAGTTTGGGCACAGTTAGCATTTTAAAAGCAGTCCTACAACACAGGGCTACTTTTAAACTGACCTCAGGCTTGAGCAGTGCACACATGCAAACGCAGATAAGGCTGCTGGCCTCAAAACTGCTATGCCCTATTATATTCTAGGGACTTAAAGGTAGTTCTAATCCCCCTGCCCTATTATGTATTATGCACTAGTGTCTTATAGGAGAGGTCATGCCAATCATAGGGGTACCCTAACCCATAGTGCACCCTAGTGTATGTAGGTGTTTTCACAGTATCTTTAGGTGTCTTTCAGAATAGCACTGGCCCTGTGCCTTTTCAGGCAGAGGACAGGGTCAATCAGAGTCAGGTACCACCAGTACCAGTCAGCAAAACGTTGGGGAGTGCCTAGGGCACAGGATGGCTTTGCAACACTAAAGAAGCACAAACTCAGAATTTAAAACATAACACCATGGTTGGGGGGGTACTCTTCAATAATCAGAATTGATTTCTATCCTAATGAACCCATTTTTCAACATTAGGATAAGGAAAGACTGGGGAAAAATCATAACGTTCTAATCTATACCTTGAAGTTTTCATGCAGTTCTTTGATGATGGTTAATAGCTCACTGTTCAATGTTAGGATTTTAACTTATAAACTGCAAATACCAAAAGAATCTCTCAGACAAAAGTAGTAACTCACTGACCTATTTACATGATATGCATTTTGTGATCTGCGTGGTACACGTTCTTTGTAGCAGGCATATTACCCCACTGTGGCTACCTTATCATGAGTCAAAACTTCCACTAGACAAATCTCCGATCTCTCTCAATAAAGGTTATTAATCACCAAAGTTATCTTCACATTTCTATTGTTGCCTGAAAATTGCTGGAGACCAGGAATGCAGAAGCAGGTATTTTTCAAACCATAATGCACTTGCAAACACGACGTCCCCGCCCTAAGTCCGCGACCTTTGCACGCTTGGTGCTTGAAGATGCAAGATTCATATAAATGTTTTTTTAACATTTGTTCTGTTCAAACTGTGACAACATGCCTGCTTTTCTCAATATTTCAATTCGAAAGTATGCGATTGTATTTTTTTAACGGGCTGTGATTTGTATAGGGTCACTGGGAAGTCCACAAGGTTGTCCCTGTCCCCCCCAGAATTTTAGTGTCTCCTACGCCCCTGGGTGAGGCTTTGTCTTATGCATGGTTTGGAGAAAAAACGCCTACCATTGGTGGATGAAATAGGCCAGACTGAAGTGTATTATTATACAGTGCTTAATTTGTAAAAGAATAAGTCTCAGGCCGAATTTGACTCACTAACTGACAGCTGGCACTACTGAATGTCCCCATGCCGAATACTAAGGCTGCGTAGTCTTATCCACGACCTGCCACTTCCCGCCCTTTATCTCTCTTGAAGATTCCTGCTTTCTCCCTTTGTTTTTTCCATCTTTCTCTTCCTCCTTCTTTTATCCATGTATTCTTGTCATTCTCTTGTTTGGAGTCAAAGTTTGATAAGATAAAATAAGTGCCAGTCCCCCAAAAATGATTGCCGATGGGCCCCACCTGAAACCACTGGTTCAAATTAATTACGGGATATTGTTCTAGTGAATCTCCATTTAAGTAGTGTTTTGGGGCACAACAGGGCCTAAGCACAAGACCGCCATTTTAGTGACTGTGTAAAAAGATGTCAGTTCATAACCCTGATAGAGTTGGACCCCTAAACGCAAAGGGCCTCATTTATGAAAAGTGATGTATCGCTTCATGAAAACAGCGATGCGTCACTTTTCATTGCGCCCTCCTTGCGACATGCTGGATGCGTTATATTTACAGTATGATGCATCATGTCACAAGGAGTTACAGATACCTCAGTAATTCTGACGTATCTGTAGGAGCAAAAATGACGCATTGCTGGAGTGTGTCACAAAAGTGATGTAACTCCAGCAATGGGTCATTTCACATGGGCCCATTTCAAATGTGCCTGCGTCAGTCTTACGCCTGCAGTGAGGAAGGCATAAGATATTGAAGCATTTGCGTCCTAGAAGTGTTGCAGTAAAATCTAATAGATTTTACAGCGTCACTTCTACGAGGCTTACTTGTGTTGGAACGCCCACCCTACATACATTATACCTGGCACAGGTATAATGTGGCACAGGGTTTTACAAAGTGACGCATCTACCTAGATGCGTCACTTTGTAAATAGGACACAACATAGTGCATTTTTTACGGCACCGGTGCGTCGCAAAAAGTGAGGCATCTCAATTGTGAGAGTTACATCATTGTGTGACGTACCAGCAGCGCAAAAGTGCTGCAAGGGCTCATAAAAAAACCCCAAAGTTTACAACGGATAGACCACCACATAACAAGGTCTCATGGGTGTAAGTGACTCAGCAAGCCAGTACGCTAGGCTTCTCTTGTAAACCAACAGAGACCCAGTAGGCAAGCCGAGACAGCTGACAGAGGAGGAATGACGAGATGCTAGAATGGTGGCTGTCACTGCAAGGTCTCCGTTGTTCCCTTTTAATCATTGTTCTTGTGGTACTAACACAATGATGTAACTCTCATAATTGAGATGCCTCACGCAGAAGAGGAACTTATTGTGTTTGCCAAGGCTTCAGGGAGGAAGAGGCTGATGATTTATCCAGGATGGAGGGTTGATGGTGGACATAGACCCCTCAGGTCGCACTCCTCTGTTTGGTGGGAGGCATTGAGTTTGGAAAGAACACCAGGCTTTGTAGCAAAGATAGATGTATGTTGAAGAAAGCACCCATCGGCCAAGTCAGGGCACGCAAGCTGAAACACATGCAGACCTGCGGTCAGGGGATGGAAAACTTGAATAACTCATCCCATTGATGAACTGAAAATAGGCTGCTTCTTGCAACGGGCACCGTATGGTATACAGTCCTCGGTCATGCTGTACTCGTTCTATGGAACTTTGCCTGGTACTCAAATACAAGAAGGTTTCTGGGAGTGAGGAAGTCTTACTGTCAATGCTCCAATGATTCTACTGCATTGCAAGCAGACTTTAAAAGCTCAATAAAGATATTTATAGGGAAAAAATGAAAAAAGAAAACCTACGGAACAAACCAAAGAACAAGCTGGTGATGTACTCCGAATTTAGAACACCTCAGAAATATAAGTCTATTTTCTAAATATCTTTGAAATGATTAAAATTACAGACTTCTTCCATTCTTCCTAAATTTATTGTACTATTATCCTAGAGACTTAATTACACTGCTATTTGTTTTTTAATTATTTAACCATAAACGGGCATTGCTTTTTATTGTTTGAATAATAATTGTGGTAAACCGAATCAGGCTAAAAATTCACTCCACCTTCCATGAGCGAGGACTTGGCTGCTTGCCACGTGATCCAGAAGAGCCAAGGAGGCCCAGGAGGCCCATCCTTTTCCCCAGCATCCTGGCCAGTAGGGAACGCAGGATGTCTCATTGTCAGGTGGCCATGAAGCAAGCAAGAACTACTTAGTGTGTGTGGTCTTCTACTCCTGATATCCCTGGGCTCGACCTACTATGCATCCAGAGTAACTGGGCCATTTACTATCCCTTCAGCACTTGACTCTCAGTGGAAGCATGGGTCGAGCAGTCAAAGGCTCTTCAGACGGAAGGAGCTGCAAGATATGCGAGGGCTCATAACTCAAAATGCCCACAGTGACCTAAATAAGATGACTGACGAGTCCAATACCCATCGTAAGTGTAAAAAGCAGTGTTTATTACACATTCTAAACACGGCATACTAAATAAATATTTCCACTGAAGTAGTCTCTCAAGATTAGAGCATCCATGCTTGCCAGGGCCATGATCCCCTCTGTAGGCCCCCTCATTCCCCAAATCCGCCTTCAAGCTATATTCAGTGTACCTGGCATATTTTAAGAGAGACCCCTTGTGCTGTCCGCACTAGCGTTGCACATCAAAGTCGGGCTTTGGTCTTGCAAATTTTGAGCTCTATGGGTGGTAAACCGCTGAGCTGGAGCAAGTCCCACACAGGCCTGAGGCACTGTTTCCACATTGCACCAATCTCAGATTTTAGAAGAGTCCAGGAGTCAGGATGCTTTTCCCCCACAATGTGCAGCTCACACTGCATTCTTCCTGTGGTCAGAGGGGTCAGTGTGGCTAAAGCAATGGATTGCTGATGAAGTGTCTCCTTCTTCACGGTTCCTGCGGGTAAGTCGGTGAAGCAGCGACACCTCAGCAAGTGGTCACAGGGACTCCATCGATATAGCGACGGCCCCAACAGTCATTGAGGCCCCCTCCTGGCATACAGGGGGTCATAGATACAGGCAACAGTCCTACTTAGATTTGATCCTCTGAGCAACAGCCTCAAGAGTCACAGTGACCCCCTTCCTCTCTATCAAACATCCCTGGTAGTGCCAAACTTATCATTCCCTCCGTCTCTCTGACAATAACTCTTCTCGAAATCAAAGAGCCCTTTGTTGTGCACAGCGGTAGCTCTTCTTCTCTCCCTTGTGTGTGTGTGTCCCACCCCAGTGGTCAGGGGCCATCTTCACCTCCTCAGTCCCTGGGCTTCCAAAATGAAATCCACAGGCCTCCACGTTAAATACCATCCACAAGCATACACATGCAACCCAGCATGCACATGTATCGTGTGCTGCCCAGCACTACATACAATTCACACAGTCCATGGGTGAGTTTAGTACCCAGCCAAGGAACTTTATATATGTTTGGCCAGTAGACCCAACTCTAGTCACACAGGTAAAAAAGAATGATTACATTACTAAGTCTAATGAACACAAAACGGGTATGCTGCTACCACAGCACTCATGCCATTTAACACCAGTTAAGGGCAGCAGCCCTCTCCCTTCACAACAGTAGTGGTTGGTGCACCCTTCCTGTTGGTGCTAGCCTTGAGAAGTTCCCTCTTCTGGGAGTACTCTTGGGATTTATCTTGTTGGAACTGCAGCTTTGGCTGGCTCTTAGGTGACACAAAGTGCTTTGAGTGCAGAGAGTTTCACTATTGTTACCCAGAGTAATGCCTGGAGCACCGGTGTCATGTGTTCCCTTGAATTGAGGTGTAGTGGCAGTCGTACAGTGGTGTTCCCAGGTGCAGTACCGTTCAATTCAAGATTAGATGAGTTAAGGGAATGATTATTTGGAGAGAAGATACTTAAGAAAAGGAGGAGGTCCTGGTGCCTCCCTTGGAAAAACACATACAATTCCAGCCCCAGAACACAGAATAAGAACGTTCCATCTAAGAGAATTCCCAAGAGGAGCAATGGCAATGGCAGCTGAGGTATGCAGGATACTGCACATCCCTTTCCTTTAAAAACATGTAAATCCTTATAAATCACGAATGAAATAAAGCTCAGGGAATTCAACTGATTGAAATGACTACTTAGGCAGTAGTTTTACTTAATACAAACATTATTCTATGACTTTCATTAAGTAAAGCTGGAATCCGTTAGGCCCATCCACTTAATTATCCATCCATGCAGGACTAACCTTCATAGTTAGGCTCATCTTTTGCACACTATCCCTTTGTTTCCTAAATTCTCTTTATAAGCTTCTGTATTTGTAGCACAAGTTCTATCATTGCACATTTTTTTCAAGGCACAGGAACCGAAACCACTTTGGATTTCTTTCACGCTTTCCCTCCTATCAGCATAACTACCAACTTGAAGAACAATCTCACAGTGTGAGGGGGCGAGGCCTCGTGCCGAGGAGAACCTACAAGGCCCTTTTGAACCCCAATCCGGCCCCTCCTCCCTAAAAAAAATACGTTTGCTGAGGCTGGTGCTGGTGTCCTGGGGTGCGTTCACACCCCTTAATGGAAGTTGGAGGTTCAAAGCCATGGAAAACGAGCTGGAAATTCACTATTTACAGTGGTTTTCAGCTTATTTTCACTGCCATCGTGTGATATCAGCTCCTCACTGGGAGACCGGGTGATGGGAGCCGATATAGTGTGTCACGCAGTGGCACCGTGTGAGTTGGCAGGTATGTTTCAGTTCAACAACATTGCACCCACCTCTTACAATATAACACAGCTCAGAAATTGTTGAATATCCCTTTCTTTTTAATCTTCCAGATTTTGTTCTCACCCAATTCCCCAGTCTAACGTTGCTATTTCTGACGTTTTTAATGATATACTTTTTGTGTTTACATTCTGCATACCTGCTTTAGACTTCAACATAGATACAGGCAACAGTCATCGCACCCAAAGTAGGTCGCACCATCAACGCCTCCCTCACAACAAGCATCTGCCCAGATGACTGGAAACGGGTGGAGGTAAAACCCCTCCTCAAAAAAACCATCGGCCGCCCCAATGGACCTGAAAAACTACAGACCCATCTGTCTCCTCCTCTTCGCAGCCAAAGTCACGAGAGACTCGTAAACACCCAGCTGACCGTCTTCATAGAAGAGACCTCCATCCTGGACGCCTCCCAGTCTGGATTCCATAGCAACCACAGCACTGAGACTGCCCTCCTTGCCGTCACTGATGATATTCGCATGCTACTCGACCAGGGACACACTGCAGTCCTCATCCATCTGGACCTCTCCGCAGCATTCAACACTGTCTCACATTGCACGCTCGCAGCCAGACTTCACAACACGGGAATACGAGGAGCTGCCCTCCACGGGATCCAATCTTTCCTCTCCGGCAGACCCCAGAGGATTCAACTCCCTCCCTTCCTTTCCAAGCCCACGAAATCAAGTGCGGAGTACCCCAGGGATCATCTCTCAGCCCCACGCTCTTCAACATCTACATGGCCCCCCTCGCTGCCATCGTCAGACAACATGGGCTCAACACCATATATTATGCCCACGACACCCAGCTCATCCTCTCACTCACTAAGAACCCCGAGGACACCAGACTATTTTTCCAGGAAGGTCTGAAGGACGTGGCAGGCTGGATGAAGGACATCTGCCTGAAGCTAAACTCAGGAAAGACTGATGTCCTCATTTCCGGACCCTGCACCTCTGCCTCGAACAACACCTGGTGGCCCTCCGCCTTCGGGAGCCCACCCACCCCTACGGACAACGCCTGGAACCACGGCCTTATCCTCGACTCCTCCCTCTCCATGAACCGCCAAATCAACGCAGTCGCCTCCACTAGCTTCAACTGACTTCGCACCCTCCGTAAGACCTTCAAGGGAATCCCCCCAGATTGCAGAAAGACCATCACCCACGCACTCATCACTTATAGACTGGACTACGGCAACGCCCTCCATGCCGCAATCAACAAGTCTCTTCTGCACAGGCTCCAGACCATCCAGAACGCTGCGGCCAGACTTGTCCTCAGGACACTGCGCCAGGAGCTCATGACCCAACACCTACAAGGCCTACACTGGCTCCCCATTGAGAAGAGGGTTACCTTCAAACTCCTCACCCACGCCTACAAATCCCTCCACAACATAGGACCCAAATACCTCAACAAGAGAGTATCCTTCCACGTACCCAAGAGGAACCTCCGCTTCGCCGACCTCGCACTGGCAGAGGTCCTCTGCATCCGCAGAAACAGAACCAGCGGGAGAGCATTCTCCTACATCGCAGCCAAGATCTGGAACGACCTCCCGGTGAACATCAGACGCTACCCGACCCTGCACACGTTCAGGAATGACCTCAAGCCCATGCTCTTCTACTGATCTGGAGTCACAACCCCCCCCCCCCCCCCCCCTCCCCTAGAGCCTTGAGACCCTTGTGGGTGAGTAGCGCGCTTTACAAACCCCTGATTGATTGATTGATTGAACATCCAAATCTGCCCGAGTCCAACCCTCTGTTTCCTTCCCCTCATCAACTAAAACTTTTTTTTGCCACTGTACCAAATGGGAAGCAATGATATGGTTTCATTGGCATCCTCAATATCCTGCACTATCACTCTCTAATCACAATCTTCTTGCACTGCCAACTGAATTCCTTCTTTCAATACTCATTTCCTATTCTCAATGACACTGTGATGTTAGGAACAATATATGGAAATACAATTGCTCTTCATCCGTTCTGTTTCAAGAATGCTATCATCCCTCTTCAGGTCAACTAAACACCGTTGTCAGTCTCAATGGCATCGGGTATTCCTTCTTTCATAAATCCTTCTAAAAAGCCAATCACAAACCTTGTGGTTGGTTGACTACCATTTTCACTTCTGGGGGACAAGAAAAATAGTCAACTACGATGAAGGCATGTTGCTACATCCCCTAAGCCATCCTTAAGGTCCAGAAATGTCTAAAGCAATTTTCCTCCACTGTCCATCTGATTGTTCTACTCTTTTCATACTTCTCCATTTCAGAGACTTGCCGTCCATGCACACGTTACATGACTTCACCAAACTCCCTGCACATATGTCTATTCCGGGTGACCAAAAACTCTAATTGCTGGGCGTTCTTGGGGTAACATTAAACTCGATTTCACAAATGACTTTGAACAAATCTAGAATTCAGCTCTATATAAGGCCCCAGACCAACAAAGACAACTCATTTGAGGCTCCAAAATATGCCTGACCTTCTATGCCTAGACTTTTTTGAATATGCCGTTCTCCAATCACGCAGTCAGTTACCTTCTGTAACGCAACATATGTATTAAAGACTTCCGCCCACTCCTCTCTAGAAATGCTCTCTATTCCAACGCCTTCTACAGCTGCCAACACACACTCATCTCCAACTCATCACTAATCACTGTTTCATCCTGTACTGACAACATTCACAAATAATCGGCACCAGCACCACACCTGCGGTAATTAGCGCGTATGCAATTTCCGCCTGCTATGTTCCATATCCCGTGCTAGCAGCAATTAGCATGTACATAATGTATGCCCACGAGTGGCAAGTGCGTTATCAGGCCTACAGTTTATGTACTTATTTATTTGAGAGTTTTATAGAGCGCTAGCTAGACCTGAGGTATTAGAGCGCTTTACAACAGAAAATGTTCACATCGAACATAAAAAGTCTATAATATACAGAGCATCTGAGTCAGAGCCCTTTACAACAGTAAATGTTCACAACATAGATAACAAGTATAGTGTAGAAATATTCTTAAAGCTATTGACAATTTATACATAGAAATACGTTTTTAAAATACTGACAATTTATACAGCACATGTCACAAAAGTCACAGTATCTTAGGACTTAAATACCCTGCGGCACAATGTGAAGATCATTAGACTCGTATTATGTATCATGTCCCTGCCTGCTGAGACACCAGTGATGGACCAGCCCTCTCCACGTCACAAGCTCGGTAACATCCGGAGACTGGATCATGCTTTGAGCCTTGACAAAACAAAGGCGCTATCTCTGTGCAATCAGTCTCCCTCCACAAATCTCAAGGATTAAGAAGGCTGCTTCGTCTAGACCTTACTCAGTAAAAAAAACAAGGACTGCTGCCTGTACAATTTATCAATGATAGACTTATTTACAAAGATTTAAAGTGTAGCTGGACACGAAAAGATTTGCTAAAGTAATCCAAAGTTGACACAGTAACAGACAGACACAGTAGAATGCTTATTTTTTATATCAGGATATTGCATGGAGTACCACGTGGCTAAGCAGATGCATACATTTGCATAAGTCACCGAGATGCCTAGAGTTGCTGATAAATTGCCTGCCCTCAAACAGGGATTGCGCATGCCCGAGATACAAAGGGGCAGATTTATGTTAACTGGCGCATCCCCAGGGATGCGCCAGCTGACGTGCGCCACAGTGCGCCACAGCTCCGCCACCTATGGTGCGCCGCATTTATAATGCGGCGCACCATGGTGCAAAAACGGCACAGATGCGTGATGCATCTGTGCCGGAAATGTGGCGCATTGCTGGAGTTGCGTCGCAAGCGCGACGCAGCTCCAGCAAGGCTCGGGGGTACACCATCTGCACAATGCTGCGTCAAGACCTACGCCTGCTTCAAGCAGGCGCAGGGTTTTGACGCAGCATTGCCCTGAAAGTGACTGAGTGAAATCTCATAGATTTCACTCAGCCACTTTCAGGAGGCGTTCCTGCGCAGGAAGGCCCCCCCGCGCAGGAACGCCTCCTTATGGCGCAGTGCTTTACAACGTGACGCGTCTCCTAGATGCGTGACGTTATAAATAGGGCGCATTGTTTGCGCCGCAGTTGCGTCAAATAAAGTGACGCAATTGCGGCGCAAAGAGGCGCAACGGCCTCATAAATCTGCCCCAAAGTGATGTGAGGAAAACTCACATACTAGTAGATATCATGGGCAGATTTGAGGTTCTTTACAGTCCCACAATATATACCCTCTAGGAAAGAAGATAAGGACTGTGGTTGATTAATGAATTTAGCCCTAGGCCTGGTTGTAATTCAAACCAGAAAGGCTATGCTGGTGACGTGGGTCACTTAGTTGAAACACACATGTTTGTCAATTGGCTGGAACGGCCTTGAGGATGAAACGTAATAGGTGACAAGCTAACTGGTAGAAATCTTAACACCTGGCAAACCCAGCAGGTGAAACACCACCCTGTCTGTGGTAGAGTACGAGGCTCTGCCTGCTGGCTGGCACCACCAGCCTGCAGGAACAGGCCTCTCACTGGGGATTACAGGAGCTGTTCAGCCAGCAGGAGCCACAGTCTCCACCCCAGTCCAACACAGACCTGGCCCAGGTATAGAAGGCTGCACTGCATGGGACTGGAGCCAGGCCTGTATATGCCACCCAGGTTAAAAAAACGCACCCTGCTGGCCTCTCACTGGGTGTTACGGCAGCTGCTAGGCCGGAAGGAGATGCCTCGTTTAGCCACTGCGCACACATAGCTCGATTGACCCAGTCCTTAGAGCCAATCCTTATCCCTAAGTCACTGATCTGTCTTGATGACTACACCAGAGGCATTTCATTATCAAGGCCGATCCATCCAAAGGACAAGTATGGGTGTGCTAACTCAGTGAACGACACCAGAAGCCCAGCCTTCCTAGTTTGAATTATGCCTAGGCCTACTGCAATACCGTTTGTCCTGCTACATCTGCAATACTTGTAACATATTACTGTTACTGGCACACTAGTATGGAAACAAAACATTAAAAAAGTCTGTGTCAGTGGTTGTTCAACATTTGGAGAAAAAATCTGATTGAGTATGAAACTAAATTTAATTAGCCAGCATTTCATTTTGAAAGGCAGAGCGGCAGAAAGTACGTTTACAAAGGTGCCACTAACAAGTCTGTCTCTATCTCCTTAAATATGTCTACTCTCAGTTTCTGAATTGGTCCTCTTGCTTAGGAAAGGAACAACAGAAAATTAGAATAGCCCCCACTTTGAACGAAAACTCTGATGGCACAAAGCAAGCGTAGCAAGTGAGCCCAATCATACCTAGAAAGATCCAGTGTCTCTCCCATGCAGTTATCTATCCATTCATGCTTTCACCCTTCCATCCACTCTGCTGATATCCACCATTTCACCTTTACATGCTGTCATTCTTTCATCTGTCATTCAAGCCTTTACTATCCATCCATCGGTCATTCCATCCATCCATCCATACACACATCCTTTATCTATGCATGCATCCATACACATATCCATTATCTCTGCATGCATCCATCCACACATCCATCCACCAATATATCAACCCATTGACTGATGCATCCATCAATAAAGGCTTTCACCCATCAACTGAACCTCTGACTTCCATTTTCCTTTCGCCCACCTATCCACCTCTCCATTCACCCATCCTGTCTCCCACCCTTCCACCTGCTCATTCATCAACCCACTCATCCATTCATTCTCCCTACCAGTCTCGGGCATGCAGGTAACAGCAGTAGGGGAGTGGGGCACGGTAAGAGGGAAATTTGAGGGACGATGCCAAGGGAAAATTAAATAAATTATTTATTTTCCCTCAGCATCATCCCTCGAAATGCCCCCTAACCGGCCCCACCGCCCCACGGCTGTTACCTGCACGGACCGCAGCTGTTTCCTACTTTCTTTCACCACTTCTTACTTACACCTTTTCTTCCTTTCATCCCTCCTTCATTCTTCCTCTTTTCTGTCACCTCATCTTTCACTACTACTTGTAAGATTAATTATGAGCTTTTGTCTGTCGAGTTGCAGACCCATTGGCCCATAAAGAACCCAGCCCTGCTGTAGCTGCCAAAGCGGGTGTTTTAACATGCCCTGCCCTGTCTCTTTTGCAATTTAACTGTGGTTTATGTCAAATTTACTGTGTTCACCTTGCCTGATATCTCTCTCTCTCTCTCTCTCTCTCTCTCTCTCTCTCTCTCTCTCTCTCTCTCTCTCTCTCTCTCTCTCTCTCTCTCTCTCTCTCTCTCTCTCTCTCTCTCTCTCTCTCTCTCTCTCTCTCTCTCTCTCTCTCTCTCTCTCTCTCTCTCTCTCTCTCTCTCTCCCTCTCCCTCTCCCTCTCCCTCTCCCTCTCCCTCTCCCTCTCCCCCTCCCCCTCTCCCTCTGGTGGAGCCTGAGTTTCCAATATTTATCACAGCCAATGAATACCGATACCATGTGATAAATAAGGGCATAATGGGGCAAAATTTGCATATTTTGGTGCTGGTCTTTTTTGCTCAGTATATTTTGCCAAGTTTGACCAGCTGAAATTCACTGGGTGAAAATCAAACATTAGGGTTTTGGGAGGGGCGGCCGACCAGCGGGAGGCCTGCACCTCCCGGGGGTTTTGGTCCGGGGGGCAGCCTGTACCTCAGTTTGGGGCTGGTTGGGCTGTTTGGGCTCCCTTTGGGCTCCTTGGGCTTTGATTGGGCTAGCTTTGGGCTGGGGGCCTTTATAACCGGCCATTTCAGGGAGCAACCCTCCATTTTGGTGGTAGTGACCCATCAGCCGGTTGAGGGGTGATCCAGGGTTTTTTTGCCTTTTAGTCTGGCCTTTGATTTGCCTTTCCTGTGCTGTTTGTGTTGCGCTGTCGGGACCTTTCCTGCGGACATTGTTGGTGTGGCGGTTTTGCGGCTGTCGGATTACCCCTCGTGTGCCTTTCCTGGGATGATGGCGCGTATGGAGGATCTGAGGGTTTTGGAGGCCGTCCGCCTCCTCGAAGACACGGGCCGCATGGATATTTTGTGGCCCGACGTGAAGGTGAGACTGCCGCGAGGCGAGTGACGTCCCAGCGGCGGTGCTCGCATGCGAGCCGCCTCGTGTAGGGGCGAGAATGGAGGCGGCTGGAGGGGGGCACGAATGGATGGCGGCGGAAGGAGGAGGGCACAGCCGCATGACACAGGCGGCAGCACCGGGAATGTGTCGGCGAGGGGGGAGGCGGGGCACGGCGCCAAGTTTTGCGATGAATTTTAAGGAGGGGGGCGATGCGGGCAAGGGACAGGCCTGCACCGAGGGAATCTCAACGGGAGGGGGGTTCCAGAGAGGGCGCGAAGCGGTACTGACGAGGGGGTAGGTGGGGGACGTCCCCGCACCGGAATGCGACAGGGGGGCATCGCCCCAGCTCATTGATTGCTCGGAGGAGGAGGGGGGGAGGGAACAGGGGATTGGGGGGGTTTCACGGGTACAGGGGGGTTAGGGTCTTTGGGGGTACCGAGCAGGCCGCAGAGCCCGGGGGTGGGGCCGGTTGAGGTAGAGCAAGTGGTGTTGCGCGAGGGGCACGGGGAGCGGGGGTTGGCTGAAGGGGGGCAGGGGAGTGGGTGCTGGTTGACGGATTTCGGGTCCCATGCCGGCCCACAATACGGTGAAGAGGACCGGGGGGTGCTGGAGGGCCGGGGGGGTTTGGGTGGAGGCGGTGGGAACACCAGGGGAGGGGAGGGGGCCTGTGTTGTTTTTTGGGGGGAGAGGGCAGTTACATTTGCCAGGAGTTGGAGTCTCTAGTGTGGAGCGTCAGGGAGGAGGAGATGGGCGGCTGGGGGGATGGGGGTGGGGCTCGCAGGGGAGGGGAACTGGAGGCATGGCGGTCTACCCCTTCGCATCAGAGGGGTCATTCATCGGGGGTGGGTAGGGGTGCGGGAGGAGCGCGGTGGGACGCGGGTGGATCTGGCAGAGTGGAGGACCATTTTAACCCCAGCATGTTGGACTCCACTTATTTCTTTCAACAGGAACGTGTGGTGAGGTGCTTGGGAGAGCAGCATGCAGCTCCAATCCACTGAGGGGATGGGCCAGCTTTGGCTTATGCGTGCGGTTGTGCTCCCATGAGGGACCGGACGATGGCGTCTTATGGGAGGCGGGCGGTAAGTCCCTGCCAGCCCCACCCCGAAGGGTCGAGACGGCCGCCAGGGGACTGGGCGGAGGTCCGTCATTACAGATCGGGACCCCGAAGAGTATCTTGTGGAGAGGAGGAGGGAGAGTGTGGATTTGGGAGAACTGCTCCATTCTTGTAGGGAAAGGGCAGGACTGAGTAGGCTGGAGCCCATGTAGGGTGGTCGATGGCAGGACAGGATGGGTATCACAGGGTTGGACAATAAGGAGGGTGAGATGGCCCAGCTAGACTATGATGTTGACAGCACGGAGGAGGGGGAAATCCAGGAGGGGGGGGATCGGAGTAATGTTGTTCCTAGTATTTTGCAGGCACAAAAGAGGTGCAGAGCCGATAGAGTAGCGGCCCCCCTGCTTCACTGGTTAGGCAGCGGGATCCGGTGCGGATGCCGACCTTGACGCCAGGTAAGGTAAGGAATGGTGTGGAACAGGGAGTGGGTCGGGCGGGGCCCAACGGGACAAGGTGTCAGTCGGCACAGACGCTAAAGGAGGGGAAGAAAGGGTGCGCCTAAGTAAAGGAACGTATGTGCTGGACAGCGGGTGGGACTCAACGAGGCAGGTCCCAGCGGGGGCGGGTCCGCGGATACAAAGAAGGATAAGGGTACCAAGGAGGGTCAGGAGGGGAAAAAGAGTCAAGATTTACCGGTGCGCAAGCCACTGTATATGGGCATTACGAAACCCCTGGGGGCGCACTTGTCGCTGGCCACCAAGGAGAAGATTTGGAAAGGGGACTATGTGGATATCTTAAAGCTCCTGCACCGTGAGCTGACAGCGAAGGAGGGGTAGAAGGAGGAGGAACAGGAGTTGGCCAAGCGGCCAAAGGTCCCCCTGACCATAGGAAATTGGTCAGCGGGGTTTTTGATATTCGCCAGCGTGTATTGTAAAAAGTACCCGGATCGATCGGTTGCGCTTTTTAAATATACGGACATGATCCGGCGGGCGCAGGTCACGTATGGGGGTAATGCGTGGTCGCATTATGATGAGGAGTTTTGAGCACGCTTGGCCATGGACCCGGCGGTGAAGTGGGGGGAACTCGACTCGGATCTGTATCAGCAGACCATGGGGGGGCGAAGTTTGGGTAAATGATTTATACGGCCAGCAGTCTACCGCTCGCGCCTCGCCCCTTTCCTTCCCGCCCCACCTGTGGGGTGTGGGGCAAGGAGAGTGTGTCGCTGGTACCATGGTGGGGGCATGTTTGGACTATAACAAAGGCGCATGTGCCAGACAGTATTGTAGATTTCGACATGAGTGCTCCAAATGTGGGAAGCGACACCTGGTGGTGCAATGTTGGGGAGTTGGGGGCGGCAATCAGAGTCAGCAGTCCGCGATGACAGGGCCACAGACCGGGGGCAGGAGTGGAAAGGGCGGTCAAGGGGCACTGGGAAAAGGCTCATACACCAGTTAAACAGGACCGGCTGGAGACCCTTCTAGCGTCTTATCCACGGACCGAAGACGCAAGTGTGTTATGTCAAGGGTTTCGGGAGGGTTTCCAGCTGGGCTACGAGGGTCAGAGAATTGCCAGGTGGGCCGAAAATCTGAAATAGGTCAATGCGCACAAGACAGAGGTGCGGGACAAATTGGTCAAGGAGGTGCGGGAAGGGTGGATGGCGGGCCCCTTTCGGGAGGCCCCCATTCGGGATCTGATTATCTCTCCTATCGGAGTAGTGCCGAAGAAGGAGCTGGGTCAACATCCCCTGATTTAGCATTTGTCGTGGCCGGAAGGGACATCGATAAATGATTATATATCGGCAGAACTATAATCGGTATCTTACTCTTTCGTGGATGTGGCACGACGTTTGGTGGCGGCTGTGGGGGCGGGCACCCTCATGGCGAAATGCGACATCAAGCCGGCCTTTTGGCTGGTTCCGGTACACCCGGATGACTACCAGCTGTTGGGGATCCAGTTTGACGGAGCCATATTTGTAGACAAAGCGTTACCCATGGGGTGCTCCATCTCGTGCACGTTGTTTGAGCATTTTAGTACATTCTTGCAGTGGACTTTTTCCTGTCACACTGGCAAAGAGACGGTGAAGCACCACCTGGATGACTTCTTCTTGGTGGGACGGCCTGGTTTGGTGGACTGCCAGCAGCAGCTGGACGGTTTTACGGAACTCATGGGCTACCTGGCTGTGACCCTGGTGCCAGAGAAGACTCAGGGTCCAAGTACAGTGCTGTCATTTCTGGGAATAGAGCACGACTCCGTGGCCATGGAAGCACGCCTGCCGGGGGACAAGAAGGTGCACATGCTGTCATTGGTGGACAACATGTTGAGGAAACAGAAGGTGACAGCTCATGAGGTGCAGGTTCTTCTCGGGCATTTGAACTTTGCGTGCCGCGTCGTATGGGCGGGTCGTACAATATGCAGACGGCTGTGCCTGGCACTGTCCAGATTGTCGCTGCCACATCATCATCTGCGATTGTCGGCGGGTAAGAAGGAGGACCTGCGCATGTGGCGGGTCTTTTTGGAACACTTCAATGGTATACCCATGGCGCCTCTCGAGGACTGGGAATGGGGCACGTGACCATCTCATCAGATGCGGCGGGTGTGGGTGGTTTTGGTCTGTACTGGTGGGAGAAGTGGTGTGCAGAGGTATGGCCCCGCATTGGCAGGGCGGGGGAGGAGCATTGCGTTCTTGGAACTTTTCCCGCTGGTTGTGGCAGTGACTGTGTGGGCGCGAGAGCTGTCACACAAACAGGTGATTTTCAAAGTGGACAACATGTCGGTAGTGCAGGTCATCAATAGGCAAGCGGCAAGGGACCCACAGGTGCTCAAGTTGATGAGGGTGTTTGTACTGCAATGTTTGGAACATGACATTTTGTTTCAAGCCCGACATGTGCCAGGGGTGGACAATGACATTGCGGATGCTTTGTCTCATTCACAGTGGCAGAGGTTCCATGGGCTAGCCATGGAGACGGACGAACGCAAGACGCCGGTGCCGTTGGGATTGTGGTTAGTAGGAGAGACCGGGTCGTACAACTGGTAAGAGCGTTGGTGGCCATTTCTACCTGCAGAGCGTACAAGCAGGCATTGCAGGAATTTTTGGAAGGTGGAGCCGTACGGCAGGACAATAGCTGGCTGCGGAGCTAACAGGTAGTGCAGTTTATGCTGCAGATGATGGACAAGGGGATGTCGAAAGCGACGATTGACGGCAAGTTGTCAGCCGTCGCTTTCATGGGAAGTTGTGGTGGGGTTACGTGTCGTCTGCGGGAGAATTGCGCGCGAGTCTCTTGGAAGATTGGGTGCGGGAGAGGGGCAACAAGGTTAGTCAGCACCGACCCATCACAGCGTTTATGCTTGTCGGCTTGATACAGCTTTTGCCGTCGATTTGCCGCAACCAGGAGGAGACCATTTGGTTTTCCTCACTTATGTTGTGGATGTATTTTGGGGCTTTTCGAGTTTCAGAATTGGTGGGGCCCAGAGGGAGGCCGGGGGTCCGTTGGGAGGAGGTGGAATTGAGGTATCGGGAGGTGGCGGTTCTGTTACGGCGATCGAAGACCGACCAACGGGAAGCGGGGAAGTGGGTCATCATGGGTCCGGTGGGGGAATGTGTGGTATGCCCAGCAGGGTGGGGGGATTTTGGCGTCCAGGAGGAGATCGACGACAGGGGAAGTGTTTTGCCGGGTCGACAAGGGAAGGGTGATGGCGGCTCAGCTGCTATGTGTCCTTCGGCACGCCCTGCAAGCTTTGGGTGAGGACCCAAGGGTTTTTGGGACACATTCTTTCCGCATAGGTGCGGCGACGGATGCAGCCAAAAAGGGTTGGGGGAGGGAGGAGCTCATGCACTTGGGGCATTGGAAATCTGTCTACTACAAGACATACATCAGGTTGAAGGGTGTAGGGTTGGAGGATCAAGTTTGAATTGCGGTTCCTTGGCTTACATGTGTGTCTTTTAGGTGCGGTGGCGGGGCTGAACGAAGCAGTCCTGTCTATCCCCATTGTGGGACACTCCTTTGTGAAGCGAGCGGAACGTGCTGAGTGGGCTAAGAACAGGAGTCTAAATCTGGAATTGGACCCTAGGTTTTTCGCCTGTCATTGGCAGGGAAAAGGGGGCATGAGGTGGAATGAGTTGTTGCCAGCCTTGAGTAAGGTGTTCAGGAGGGGAGTTTGTCCCAATGTTTTAGTCATTCACCTGGGAGAGACCGACCTAGTACAATGCAAGGGCCTGGCTTTGGTGAAACAGATGAAGCGGGATTTGCTGGAGGTCCGGCGGCAGTGGGCAGGTTGCCATATAATATGGTCAGAGTTTATTCTCAGGAGGATTTGGACAGGAGCGGAGCGTCTGGCGGCCATAGATAGGGCGCTTAGGAAGATCAATAGGGATATGAGGATTTTCTGCGAGAAGGAATGTTTTGGTAGGATGGAACACCCAGAACTACGCTATGCAGCAGTGTACTTTTTTTTTAGAGAGGATGGGGTCCACCTCTCTCGGTATGAGATGGAATTGTACATAGTGCAACTGAAGGAGGCTCTGGACAAAGTCATAGGGGTACGTAGATATCCAAAAAATCAGGATGCCTAGGGGGGGGCGGGGGGTCGAAAGCTATCAGGATGACTTTCGAGTGGCTATTTTTCCTAGGTTGGTTTACAGTTGGGATAAATATAAGAAGTTATCTAGTTAGGTAGGTAGGAAAGTTAGGAATTGCAAGTTTGTGTTTGTAATTGTTGCAGGGGGAACCATGTTTCGGGGAGGGGGTATGTTAGGAAGACTATATTTAGCGAGGTTTAGTTTTGTACGGCACAGGCCAAGGGAAGGTATTTGTAAGATGACCTGTTTCCAATAAAGCAGCCTTTTTCACACCAACAAGCTGGTCTGTGGTCTGTGCTTCCCCCCCTTGTGGGCCCAATAGTGCTTTGGGAGGGGCGGCCGACCTCCTGGGGGGTTTTGGGCCGGGGCAGCCAGTACCTCAGTTTTGGGCTGGTTGGGCTGTTTGGGCTCCCTTTGTGTTCCTTGGGCTTTGGTTGAGCTAGCTTTGGGCTGGGGGACTTTATAAACGGCCATTTCAGGGAGCAACCCACCATTTTGGTGGTAGCGACCCATCAGACGGTTGCTAGGGGATCCTGGGGGTTTTTGCCTATTCATGCCCTCCCACCCTCTGTTTTTGAGGTAGTTTCTTTTCTTGGCCGTGATCTTCTCTTGTCAGTTGGGTTTTGGAAACTTTGCTGCAATTCTGAGGTGGTCTTGTTGGGAGCAGGTGTGTCGGGGCGCAATTGTATAGGGGTTTGTCGCTGGAGCAGGTGCTGGTGTGTTTCGACAGGCTTTTGGGGTGGCATTTTTTCCTAGGTCCTGGGGGATTTAATGAGGTGTGGTTTACAGTTGGGATAAATATAAGAAGTTATCTAGTTAGGTAGGTAGGAAAGTTAGGAATTGCAAGTTTGTGTTTATAATTGTTGCAGGGGGAACCATGTTTAGGGGAGGGGGGTATGTTAGGAAGACTATATTTAGCGAGGTTTAGTTTTAAACGGTACAGGCGTCAGGTATAATATACCTGCGTCAGGTATAATGTATGTAGGGTGAGCATTCCCACGCAGAAAAGGCTATTAGAAGTGGCACAGTGAAATCAATGAGATTTTACTGTGCCACTTCTATGACTTCACTGTGTCAAACCCTTATGCCTGTTGCACAGCAGGCGTGAAGAGTGATGCAGACCCTTTTACATGGGACTCGCCCATGTGTAATGACACATTGCTGGAGTTGCGTCTGTTTTGCGACACACTCCAGCAATGTGTCATTACTGCGCCAACAGATACATCAGGATTCCTCTTGTATATGTTCAATTCTTGCAACATGGAGCGCCCGTAGTTTAAATATGGCGCATCCATGGTGTCGCAAGGAGGGCGCACTGAAAAGTGTTGCATCGCTGTTTTTGTCCAGTGATGCAACACTTTTCATAAATGAGGCCCAAGGCCTTTTTTTCCTGTTAGATTCTGGCAGGTTTGTCCTAGTGAAATGTAACAATAGGTGTGAAGTTTATTGCACATGGTAATTTCTGGGTGTGATATGCATTGCATCCCTCATACCTGCGATCCCTGCACAAACCACAATTTAGTAGGTCTCCTATAATCGCCATTAGTGGGCAAAAAACAATGGATTGGATGCAGCATTGAGAAATCACAAGTGGCCGAGATTAATTTTAGCATTCCACCCACAGCGTTTTTATTGTACTGGTACATTCACATTCAGCAGCTCCATACGTGGCTTCAGAATTTAGTAGCCAGAACCTTTTCTTAAATTTGGCCCTTTCCCCACAACCACAGAACACTTTGAGCTCCTTGGACTACTCCATGCAGACTTGGCAGGGATGATGGAATTCCAGGAAGCATGAGCCTTTTGTGAGTGATTAAAAGGTATAAATTGTTTCAGTTTCTATCTTTAGGCCATTGTTCTTCTTCTTGAATTTGACCAGCACAAGAATTCTTCCGGAATGTCAGGAAATGAAGGAGAGAGGCTGAAAACAGTGGCTTTCATTCTTCTGAAATCTGTTTTGAACTTTGCCTTAGTAGGTAGACACTCTGCTCTCTGTTCATGTTAATTCATATTATCCCACCCCTGCCTGCATCAGAGACTTCAAAGGAGGAACATGTTAGGTAAAATGGAGGTCATGCTCTGGGAGGCATGCTGAATGGAGAAAAGTGTGTGTGTGTGTACAATCATGCACTTATTAACGTATAGTTTAATTTAAATTGTTTGAAGCACTAGCATCAACACTATGGGCCTGATTGGACCGCCAGACTCATGGTGGCGTGGCAGTGGCAGTCCGGCCACCGCCGCAGCGGCAGTCTGACCACCTATCACAACTAGGGCAGTCAGACCACCATAGCACCACCCCAACCGCCAGGGATTAGAGATCCCTGCTGATGGCATGGCAGTCTGAGGCCGGTAATATGTGTGGTGGTGCCCTGAAACTCCGTCAAGCATATTACAACTTTCCTCACCTCCATCTATTTCATGGAGGTTCTTCCTCCATGAAACTGCTGGCAGAGAGGAAAGAAAGGAGGCCCTACAGGGCCCCCACTTTCCCCGGGGCACAGGGGTGCATACAGGGGGACACTCGATGTGCCCTCCTGTATTTTTTCACCCCCACTTCCTGCACAGGAAGAAATGCACGACATGGTGCATTCCTTCCCGCGCAGGAATGGGAACTGGCGGTCCAGCGGCGGTGCTATTTAAGGCTCACTTTGAGCCTTTAAACTGCACTGCTTTGGGTCCAACATGCCGCCTGCCCACCACACCACAAAAAAACTTGTTATCTGGCATGTGGCGGTGAGTTTTAGCAGTGTGAGAGCATGGCGGTAGCATGCCGCCCGCTCCTGCACCGCCAAAAGTTGTAATCAGGCCTTATGTGTCTTCTTGGCTTTAAGAAACACAAAGACAGCATGAACAATTAAAACACTTACCACCGAAAACTTACTGAAGGCAGATAGGTACCTGAGTTACCAAACAGCTGTGTCTAAATTTGCTGGTGGAGCGGCAGACACTTTGTGATAGTTCAAAGATTTAAAGGGTGCAGGTTTCAAAGGGTGGGAGAGGAGCCAGTTCTGTGAGACTGCACCCTCTTAAGTTATTTTCAAAAATCTATGTGGCACTTTGGGCCGGAGTAAAGGGAAAAATCGAAATGAGTCTAGGGGAGTGTGAGGAAAATGAAAGGACGAGATTTTGCCGAGATTTATGCACAATAAATATTATCCTCTGGACTACAGGTTCCCACCAAGAAGAGTGGCATGGTCAAAATGGCAAGAGTAGTAAATCAGGCAAGCAACAATTTTTGTTCATTCGAAAAAAGTATCTTTGCGACTCCTAACACGAAGGAAATCCCACAGTCAAACCTCAAACCTACTGATGCTGTACATTGTGCCTGACATTGCCAGAACGGTTGAGGCATACAGAAGAGTAAGCATAACCTCACCCTAATAGTCCCAGACATTGACAGTCTCTTCATTGACGTAGCTAGAACTATTACCACGCTGGGAGTCCCTGAGTTTGCCGCACGTAAGCGCGGGGTGGGGTGGCGACTGTTTCCAGACGACTTGTTTTCGAGGAGGTGGTAGTCAACATATGACTTGCTCACTTCCGCTGCCCCAAAAAGAGTGCTGCCCGAGGCGACCACCCCTCCTGCCCCCTCACCTATGCCACTGACTCTCTTACACTCTTTTTGCGTTGATCAAGTCGTTTTCACCAGACCTGTTACCTTTGTTCTGATTTCAACCCATACATTTGCGGTGTGGCCTTTAATTAAACCATTATCACAAAAACATTCTCCCGATCCTGAAAGCAAGCAGGGAAACCTCAGCATTCCATGGTGGTTCTCCAATGCTTCCCTTCAGCCCTGGCTGCTGTGTTCTGCGAATCAAGAAGTAAGCTATGGCCCCCAATTGGCTCCTTGACAGCCGCCGTGGCTCTGCAACCACGCCTTCTACTCTAGAAGAGGCGGTCTGAGAGAGTGCAACCCAAATGTTGTCTACCCAAATAAACATGATTTTCTAGTGAAAATATTGTCTATTTTAATGCACTGCAAACCGTTGTAAGGTTAAAATAAGGTCGCTAGAAGATTCTCAACCATAACCATTCCAGAGTTATAACCTTAAACAGATTGGTACCCAAAACAAGGCTACCATGACCATAGGAAGCAATGGGCCCAATGTTGTCTATGACAGTCTTTTTATAGTCAAATGTTCCATATTAAACTGTGGCACTTCAATACTGTACATGGAGAACAGTGCACATTTTGGTCAGCAGTGTAACCTCTCCTCCCCTCCAATCTTGCTTTGTGAGAAAGAGTTTCTGAATTTGGCTAAGAACTCCATGTAGAACAAGACCTCCATCCGTGCGTTGTTCTGACCCAGTGCTGTTCCTTGGGATAAAAGCCTGCTCCAGGAAAGGTGGAGCCCATGTATGACACATTCAGTCTCCATCTACACAAGTATGTATACCACAAACACACACACACTCAAACTGTCAACTGACTATTCTAATACCGCAAGCACTTCTATACAAGGGAGTAGTTGTTTAGATGGTAAAGTGCATGTTTCTGAACCTTCATGTTTTAAAAACACTGGCTCTAAAACAATTAAACATACGACAGGGGCGAGTTCTACAAGCGGCATGGTTCTCACACCAGTTGGGTTTGCCAGGCTTAATCAGAGTTTACCAACACTATGAGTGTTGCTTAACACCGTATCATGGGTTGTACATGTTCACTTAGACACATGAGGACACATATGTGTGCACACACCTGCCTAGTCACATAACACCACCATCTGAGGCAAGATCGACTCTCTTGACACTTTCAGACGGGGAACAGCAAATATCACGCGGTGAGCTGAAAATCCCTACTCATTGTGGGTTTCCAGCTTGTATGTGGAGGTTAGGCACACATGAAACCCATTACGGATTTCACACCAATCCCCAAAAATACATGGGATGTGGCAAACACACATACACACACACACACATAATTGCCACTCATCGAATGACCTCCATACAAGACTTGGGCTTCTGGGGCACACAACACAAAACCTGAGTAAAGCAAGGAGGAAACTGAAAGAATAACATGGGCACTGTAAACCAATCAGAGGAAGGACGTTTAGCCTTCTTCTGGTGAATTCACAAAAAGGTCTCCAACGTCCAACTCAATACTACAAAACGCGTGCCTCAAGATGCCTATTTGAGCCTCTGACCTCAAAGCCTCCTCCGGGGCAGTCTCAAACGGCGTTGACTTGCATGGATCCCCACACCAGGCGCATCGTAGTCCTGTGGACAACGGCTTTCCCACTACGTTGTTAAAGCCTCCGACGCCATTCTACCCAACCTCAGCGCTTAGAGACCGTTGGTGATAATGCGCTATACAAATGCAAATTACAAATTACAAGATACAACCTTAGATTGCGCTTGATAGCTCAGTGAAGGTGATTCTCAACAAGCAATATGTAGTAGGCATGCTGGTACAATTTTGAGTAAATTAGATTTTTATCAGCTTGTTTCCATCACACATATGACCAGACCAAACCAAGCCCGGCGTACAAATTCAGAATGTTGTCCAGGTATGTACAGCAGGCCCCAGGGACCTGCAACCTACATTTTGACGGGTTCCTGATAATCCTAAAAATCAATAAAGACATTTAGAATGGACCACCTGGGCTCTGTAATTCAGTTTTAATAGGAGTAGATGAAAATGTGTGCCTTCGTGTCTCCCAATCTTTTAACTTTGCAAACTTTGTGCTCTTCACCCATCAGAACTTCAATAACAATATGAGTTGGGAAAGTTGTCTAACTTTTCTTCACACACTTCTGAAAAAGCTTTGTAGACTTCCTGTGCATTAAGAAAATGTTAGTGCTGAAAAAATTCACCCCTAGGCAAAGTGCACAATTATGTAAAATAGAAATTGCCTGCATCAGTTCTTCAGCGTAATTAAACATTAACCTGCCCTTATTATGTATTTAGTTTGGTCACATCCACAACAGGGTGGAGTCTTGATAGAAAAGAACACAAAAATGAGCCATAGTGACTGTAGGTCGGCAGTATGGCTCAGCGAGTTGAACCCTGATGATTGAAAACATGCAGTGCTTGGCAGGCATGAGTTAGAATTCCAGCAAAGTCGATCCAGCCTTCCGCCTATATGAGGTCCGTAAACTGAGTACTGGTAAAGTGTGAGTATAAATAGCCATGACGTGATGTATAAAGAACTATGTGTAAGACATATATGAAAGAAAAGTTTTCTATATTTTAAATGCAAACCAGACACTGACATATCATTTACAAGGAAAACCAAAACAAAGCAAAGTTTTTTGCCACCCGAAGCAAAATGTCCTTTCATTGGCCACCTCTGGTGGCAATGGCGCCATGTTTTCTGCTTCCAGGACCAATCTGGAGCCCACTGCTAGTGGCGCCGAAGGTAGCCGCTGTCTAGTATTGCTGCGTCTTTGCATAAACTTGACAACTTCAGCAGAACTTTGTTGCATTGTGGTGTAAATGCATTTATACAAGGGTCATACCCTCGATGAGGTGAATTTGGGGACAGATGGCACACTACCCCACAGGAGTGCTTTCGATGGAAGAGTCTTTGTCACGTGACCTACCTGGGTAGTGTTTCAATGTCATGCGTGAGGACCAAGGTTGAGCTCTTATCCTGGTCTGTCACTGCTACTTGGCATGAATTGAAGAGAAAGGAGTGAAAGAAGTATTAGAGATTAGTGAATGAATGAATGGATAGACAGAGCCTAGTTCACAAAGAAAGTAGTAAATCTGCGCTCACAGTTTTACACATACGTCGCCCACTGCCCCTATGGGGCCGACCAAACCAGTCATGCGCACTCTGCCTTTTCACCATGTAGACAGGGGCGGATTGGCAAGGCGGGCATTCGGGAATGGGCCGAAGGGCCGGTGCCTCAGTGCCCTCTGTGGGCCGTTTTTTAGGTCTCGGACTAGCGTCCCACGCAGTGGGCGGAGTCCGAGATTTTATGTCTTCTACAGTGGGGCTTTAACCCGCCTCTCTATTCCATTGGCTAGCTCCGTAAATGGAGGCTAGCCATTGGAAGAGAGATGTGGCAATCATTCTGGGACCAGATTTGTGGGCGTTTCTGTGTTTTTTTCTAAGCCCCGCCCCCTTTGTTTCGTCATTCAGAGGTGGGCCATTGTGGGTATTTCCTTTTTTTTTTTTTTACAGGGATGTTTTTTCGTCAGTCTGTGCCAGCTCGGTCCCGGGCATGGTCCACTCCGAAGCCTCTCCTTTACATGTCATGTTTTTGTGACTCGGCTCTTTGACTGTTGAACCCTGCTAGGCCCCTGACCCTTGTTGTTTAATTCCGCCCCCTCCCGTTGTCTGTGTTTATTTTCTTCCCATGTATGGGGACTGTAATGACCTCGGAGAGGCCTCACTCGCTCGCAGCATAATTGCGGTGCCATCGCCTGCGTGTGGAGAGATGGCGCCGGGCAGCCTTCCCAGCGCTTTCCAAGCTGTGTGTGAGCAAATGCTCGAAGAACAATACACGTTCAGGTTTGGGTGGGGGCCTGTGTGCAGAGACTGCCAGTTACGCTCCCTTATTTCTCTCTCGTTCTGCGGAGTCCGAGCCGCGGTGTATTGTTCCCCCCCCCCTCCCTCTCTTTCTCCCTCCTTCCCCCCGCTGCACTCCAGGTCTCTCCCGTGGTCTGCGCCTGCCTCTCCCTGCACACCTTTTGTTTGGTGCCATTCGTGGGTGTATAACAATACAGGAAAAGCCAACCCCCCCCCCTCTGCCTGTGGCTATGTAGTGAGTGGCAGGAATGAGGGGTGCATTGCGTGCTTGCGACCCTGCCGCACCCCCTCCCCGCACCCCCACTCGTGCGTTCGGTTGCACCTGGGGTCCGCGGGTGCCTCTTCCCCCCTGATTGTGCTCGTTTTCTTGCCTTCTGCCCCCTGGTTGCACTCGTTTTTCTTGCCTTTTGCCCCCTGATTGCACTAGTTTTTCTTGCCTCTGCTCCCCTAATTGTGCCATTTTTCTTGCCTCTGCCCCTCTGATTGTGCTATTGGCAATGTAAATGACAATGCCATTTATTTTTTTTGTAGGTGGCTATATGTGTGGGGGGCTCTGTGTAGGGGGTAGCTATTGGCATTGTAAATGACAATGCCATTTATTTAACGATTAAGCTATTGGAAATGTAAATGACAATGCCATTTATTGATGATTTAAAAAAAAAAAGAAATGTCATGAGCAATGCCAAAAGCTCTACCTTTAATGATGCCGAGGCCATTGCATTGTAAATGCTTGTTTCTCCCCTGTCCCAGTCCACAGAGAGTGGACTAGGAAAGGGGAGAAAAAAAAACGGCCCACGGAGGGCACGAGACAGACAGAGAAAATGAAAGCAGCCTCGCTGTGCGGCTGGACAGCGATTGTCAGCTGTGGCCTCTCCTTCACCCCTGCCCTGCCAAGCAATCAAGCTGAGGCTGGGCTGGGGAGGGGTGATTGTTTGCAAGAATCAGCCTCCCTGGGGGCCAGGTGTTTCTCAGGCCTTTGAGCCATTTTCACCTCGGCCCCCCTGGGGCCCATGCAGCGCAGAAACAGTGTTAGTCTTAGCACCTCGCCCACAGCCCTTCACATTCAGGGCATAGTGGACGAGGAAGAATGGGTCTTGCTGTGGGGGCCAGGTGATGTTTTGAATTTTTTTATTTTATTTATTTATTTATGCAATTTTATATAGCGCGGACTTTACCCGAAGGTGTCAGAGCGCTTCACACAAGGAACAGCAATAATACATGAGGAGAAAAATTACAAGTGGACAAATTACAAAAGCAAACGTTAAGTTACATGAATCAAAAGTGACAATAATGAGCAACCAAAATACATGAGGTAGCAATCGGTACATTACAGGAGGAAAAAGTGATATGTGTGTAGGTTACAAAAGCGTACAAAGTACAAGTAGAGGTATAATACTGCAATAAATGGCAGACACTCCAGCACAAGAACAAACGTTACATAGGCAATGGTGGCACTTGTGCAAGTATCTAAAGCAAACAAAAGTGAGAGGTAGCATACAGTGTGATACCAGAGAAAAGTGATGTGTGCAAGTTACAAAAGGGTACCATACACAGGTACAAGGGTAATACTACAGTAAATGGTAAACACTCAAACTGCCAGAACACACTGGGAAGGCACTTCCCATGCACCAGCTTCACCTTAGCCTCCCCCCTGGCTACCTGGCTACCTTGGATGACCCAGAAAGCTGTGTTTTGTGCTCCCCTGCCAGGACATTTTCCCGAGGCCTGGAGGGCTGATTAATTTACTAATTGCAGGGGCCTTACCTCTGTTCATGTGCTCCTGAGCTGAAGGTCTGGGGAGGGCTAAGTAGGTCAGTAATAGCAGGGGCTTTGCTGCTTTTCAGGTGCTCCTGTGCTGGAGAGCTGGAATAATTTTGTGACAGAAAGGGGCCTTGCTATTTTTTTTAGTTGCTCAGCATGTAGGCCATTGGCACCTTTGCCCTGTGTCCTGTGCAAGAACAGTATCCTCCCACTTTCATTCCTTGTCTGTGCAAATAGTGTTTCATGAAAGAGCACGCCCCTTGAATGTGGGCCACGCCCCTTAAATATGGGCCACGCCTCTTGAATGTGGGCCACTTTTTTCGTCAGTGCCCGGGCTGAATTGTGATCCCAATCCGACCCTGCATGTAGGCTGTATGCAGCCTACATGGAGAAAATGGCCTTCCCCATGGACGCCTGGCTGGTCGGCGTCCCGACCAATCACAACGCTGCCATTGCAGCAGCGTTGTAATTGGCTTAAGAGGAGGGAAGGGAGGCTTCCTGCTCCAGGAGAGGAGCAGACACGAGGCGGAACCAAGCCGGCAAAGGGAAGTTCACTTTAATAAAAACGTATTTAAATTTTAAATTAAACCTCTCTCTCTCTCCCTGCACGCCCAGCACCTCCCCACCCACCCCGCGAGTCATGCCGGCCGAGACAGGTACATTAACATTTCCAGCAGGATCCTCGTGCTGTTGTGCGAGAATAGGCTGCAAAAAATGCAAAAAATGCTTTTTTTTTCTTAACTTCTTTTACCAGGAGGAGAAACCACCGGTTCAAATTAAGCACTGCTTGACAGTCCAATTGTATGTAAAAAGGCCTCCTAATTGTGGCCTACTGTGCAGCTGGACCCCTGAGCTGACTTCACATCTGGATCTTTAAAGAAGTCAAAGTCTCACATCAATACGCAAGACTTTGGGCAAATCACATGATCACGGCCATCATAAATACCACGCCCGAGACCCAAGCTTGGTTTCTTACCTGCAAGAGTGCGGTTCTCTGTGTTCCTTTCCTGTAGATTTGTTGGACCTTTGCGATGGCCCTTCACGCCTCACCAAGGCTTGCGAGACCTCTGAAAGAAAGAGAGATAATTAGAACCAAGAATAAGCTGTGGACTTTTCTGTGAGCACATTTCTTGAAAAATGGTACTGGCACTAACAAAACCCCAGCGCATATCAATTCTGGGACCCAATCCTGAACCTGGAAAATGTAGGATTATCCTAATTCTACGGATGAAGAGTAAGTTGGATATTTTCAAATTCTTTTGATGAACACATAAGTTGCATTTCCCTAAAACACTATGGTGAATACGTTTCCCTGAGGGTGGGTGTGGGTCCCTTGTTAACCCTTATCTCTGTTCTGAAGGAAGTCCATTCAGAAAAAGAAACTCCTAACCAAGAAACTTTAAAGACAATCCTGAGTATAGAACTGTAGAACCCTGATCCTGTGTACAAAAGAGAACAAAAGAAAAGGCTCTGAAAGTAGAATATTTACACATTTCTGAGAAGCAATCAGAAAGAAGAGATGCAAAAGGGGTGTATCTGTATAGTTACGTTTTGAATCGAAATACATAATGTCTTTCTTTTATTTAAGGCAAGATTGAGACTAATCACCCTAATGTCATATTTTTTACATCTATCTGGTACACACTGAATCAGGAAGCCTGACCCTCTAAGTAGGAAGCATAGACAGACAGTCTAAAGGAAGACAAGCCAGTGCATTTGACAAGGGTGAGCAAGTGCCAATAGACAGAGGAGTCTAGTCATATCTCTCTTTATTCCTATCCACTTTCCTTTCTGGGGTGCCTGTCAGGTCTTGGTGCTAAATCCCAGGATTGAGAGCTGTCCTATAAGGGAGTGAGTGGGCATTCATTACCCCTGTGGAAGGTCTGTGATTCACATAAGTGGCAAACCGCTTTACAACCAAATGTATCTTTATGAATACAGCCCAAAGTATGGGAGTACAGAGTGCCCTGTGAGCGAAGTGTTCACATCATGTGAGCATGACAGCGATTGCACAAATTGTGTCAAAGGGTATGGCACCTAAACTGCATGGGCGTAAACAAAAAAGTGTGAAAATAGACACCGTTCGGCATACAGCTACCCAGGCGTTGCCCGTGCAGGTAAGAGCGGTAGGGCGGGGGGCTCGGCCCACCACTCTTACCTGCACAAACCGCCCCTGCAGCTAGCTACATGTTTGGGGTGGTTTGCATCATACAGTTACACCGCATTAAATATGGAGTACACAAGAGTGCAGATAAGTGAATGGTACTCCATTGGGAGGTGTAATCTTCTAGAACTACAATATATGATTGGATTCACACAAGAGCGGGCCAGCTCATAGGAATGAGTATAATGCAACAAGCCATGGTAGAAGCTCTGAGGAATTCACCAAGAGTCAGAGGGCGCAACCCAGAGGAAAGGAAATATTCAACCAGCTACAGTGTATGCTCTGATTGGTCCATTGTGGCGCAACAGCGGAGCAACCATTAAACAATCAGCGATTCCAGATGCCAGATGATTTCACCCTGGGGTGGCCAGGAGCAAACCATCGGAGTGAACACTATACAACCAGCCATAGTATATGCTCAATGGAAGTCTAGCCAGGAGTGAGACCATGCAACCAATAAAAAAAGTACACTATGCAAACAGTGACAGCATTTGCTTGGAAGGGTTCACCAATGAGCAGGGGCGGAGCTTCAACAGTGAGATCCAGGGAGTGTGAATTTCAAATTTCCCAACTTTACAAGTGGGAAAACCAAACACAGACATAGCTGACCCTACTCTGGGCCCTCAACCCAACTACCAAGACAGAAATGCATTTATTTGGGTATTGTTATACCCCAAACACTCCCTAAAGCTACAGGTGCGGGGGAGCAACTCAAAGGAATGAGCATTACACACCCGTCATGGTACATGCTCTCGGGTATCTATCCAGGAGCAGCAGCAGGGTTACATCTTACATCCGGCCCTGGGGTAAGCCTGAGGAATCTAAGTAGGAGTGGCAGAGGAGAACCCAAAGGTAGTGACATTTTAGAAGCTGCACATAAGAAAGGGCATTATTGAACAAGCTAAAGCATATGCTTCAGTAGTATGAGTAGGTACGGCCATTATACAACCCTCCATAGTGGATGCTCTGAGTAGTCCACCCAAGAGTGTCAGAGGAGGAGTCAATATGCAAACAGCCATAGAGTAAGTCTGAGAAGTCTGCCAGGGAGTAGAAGTTGTGTTTTGACAGGACAAGGGAAAACCCAAAAGGGTGTAGAAGTTGAGCAAGGCATTGGAATCGACATAATACAACTCACCATGTAATATGGTCTGAAAAGCAAACACAGCAGTTGTAGAGGAAGAACCAATATATAATCAGACATAGTTTAAGCCTGAGTAGTCCACCCAGGAGCTGATAATTTCATCCCACTGAAGCAGGTGAGAATAAGGCCAGGGTACGGTGAGATAGCAGCTAGTCTTGTAGAAAGAAATAGTTAGATTAGGAAGATGTAAGGGAGTGGCAAGAAGAGGTCATTGAGCAAGAGCTTCTGGAGGGTCATGGGCAGAAGATCTGGTCCTAGCCCCTGCCTGGCTTCACAGACTCAAACAGGAAGCTTCTGCAAAAAGCCTTCAACATCTCTATTGGTCGCCTGGATGTCCTAAGAGGACAAGGTAAGTACCCGAGGGCTGGGAGGGAAGGGAGACAATGCAAATAACGGATGGGATTTTGGCCAATCACTGTTTCAAAAAGATGTACCGTAGATATCAGGAGCAAATCTGAGATGCAGGTTTCGATTCTAATGAATTAAAAAAAAAATTGTGACCTGCAATTAGTCCACTGATGTAGATTCTCCGAGCTTGCGGGTCCAAGCCCAGCCTGGACACTCCCATCTCTCCTACCGGCTCACCATCTCAGCCAAAAGAGAACTTGGCCGTTTGGAAAAAAGTGGATGGAGTGGACGGTGCCTCCGAAGATGGTTAGGAAAGAAAAAACTGTAATTCGTAAGAACAAGTTCCTGGCTCTGCTTAAATGCTAGTGTGCTAATGCCTTCTTTTCTTTTAAGTCCAGTCCATTACCTTTGCAGCATATTACTTTATCTTTTATTTTTCATGCTTGCTTTCTGATAAAAATGAATTTGAAAAATGATAAAATTCCAAGAACACCACAAACCAAGGCCATTAAGCTGTGTTGTCAGAGGTAAGGATAATTCTTGCCTTGGGTGGACCTCGTTTTGTATCGGAACTTTAAATTCCGATCACAGTCTGCTCCTTTTGGGCCATATGTATCAACACATTTCCCCATAGACACAGAATGGGAAAAACCCTTTGATACATCTGGCCCTTAGTCTGATAGATTTCGCGAGGTTAACCCAGCAAAACATATTGAAAGAAAACCCCACCCCCTATTCTGACCCTAATTGGAATGAGAGCCTAGAGTTCAATGCCACCTGTTTTGAAGGTGAAGTTGCTTACACCCATAAGGTTTGACTGTCCTTCGAGTTCATCCATTCTGGGAATGTATTGCATACAATGTCCCGTGAGTGTCCTCGTGGCACTGTAGTCATATAGAAGGGAACGTGAACACTTGTGCAATCCCTTCTGCAAAATTGATAGCGTTGGCGCACATGTAGCACCAGAGCTCTCTTCAGACGGCATTGCCTCATTTGTATGGGGGCGTGGTCCTGTGTAAATGAGGGAATCACTTCGCCTCTGCACCCTGGATGTCTTTTTTTTTTTTTAAATAAGAATACTTTTCCAACCTCATCAGGGCTGTGCTTTAGATGTGACGTGGATAAGGGTGACTGGCTCCATATGATCTTTATCTGCCAATAACTATTTATATTTTGGAGCAAAGTGTTTCAATGGATGGGGCAAAAGTCCAAACTCAAATGCCACCAGAACAAATTGGGGCCCTCTTTGGGAACTCCATCCTAGTAAACCTCACGGTGTATCAGAAACAGCTACATTTTATCTCAACCCTGGTGGCCAAATCATTGATCCTAGAGAAACAGAAATCAAGAGAAGTCCCCTCTAATGTGCAGTGGGTATTAAAGATGCAGTAGGTTCAAACATGGGAAGACCTTTATGCTTGTCAGGTGGGTCCGACTTCCAAATTCTGTGAAATATGGGAAGGGGCAGCATCCGCGGCTCATGGTGATGACCTTCAGTGGCAATCATATCAATCAATCAGGGGGCTTATATAGCACGCTACTCACCCGTGAGGGTCTCAAGGCGCTTAGGGGCAGGGGGAGAAGACGGCTCTGTATCAGTCGAAGAGCCAGGTCTTGAGGTTCTTCCTGAATGTGTGCAGGGTCGTGGTGTGTCTGATGTTCACCGGAAGTTCATTCCAGGTCTTGGCTGCGATGTAGGAGAAGGCTCTTCCTCCGGTTTTGCTGGGCGAGGTCGGCGGAGCGGAGGTTTCTCTTGGGTGCTTGGAAGGAGACTCTCTCGCTGAGGTATTTGGGTCCGATGTTGGTGAGGTCTTTGAAGGCGTGGGTGAGGAGTTTAAAAGTGACTCTCTTCTCGACCAGGAGCCAGTGGAGGCTGCATAGGTGTTGAGTCAAGTGCTTGCGCCACGGAGTTCCGAGGACGAGTCTGGCTGTGGCGTTCTGAATGGTTTGGAATCTGTGTTGAAGAGTTCTGTTGATTCTGGCATAGAGGGCGTTGTAGTAGCCAAGTCTGCTGGTTATGAGTGCGTGGGTGACGGTCCTTATACAGTCAGAGGGGATCCGTTTGAATGTCTTGGAGGCTGAAACTGGTGGAGGCGATGGCGTTGATCTGACGGTTCATGGAGAGGGAGGAGTCCAGGATGATGCTGAGGTTCTGGGCATGGGCAGTGGGGGTGGGTGGGCTCCCGAGTGTGGACGGCCACTCGGTATTGTCCCAGGCGGTGGAGCAGGGCTCGAGGATGAGGACCTCTGTCTGTTCTGAGTTAGGCTTCAGACAGCTGTCCTTCATCCAGGCTGACACATTTTTCATTCCTTCCGGGAAGCAGAGTCTGGTGTCTTCGATTCTCTGTGAGGCAGAAGATGAGCTGTCGTAGGCGTAGGATACGATGCTGAGCCCATGCTGTCTGACAATGGCGGCGAGGGGGGTCATGTAGATGTTGAAGAGCGTAGGGCTGAGAGATGATCCCTGTGATACTCTGCAGTTGATATTGGTGGGGTAGGAGCTGAAGGGAGGGAGTCTGATCCTCTGGGTTTGGCCGGAGAGGAAGGATTGGATCCAGTCGAGGGTGGTTCCTTGTATCCCTGCGTCGTGAAGTCTGGCTGTGAGTGTGCGATATGAAATGGTGTCGAAGGCCACGGAGAGGTATAGCAGGATAAGGGCAGCCGTGTGTCTCTGGTCCAGTGGCATGCAGATGTCATCCGTGGTGGCTAGGAGGGCGGTCTCAGTGCTATGGAATCCAGACTGTGAGGAGTCTAGTATGGAGTTATCGTCGATGAAGCCGATCAGCTGGGCGCTTAGAAGTCTCTCTGTGACTTTGGCCGTGAAGGGGAGGAGAGAGTTGGGCTGGTAGTTTTTCAGGTCCGTGGGGTCGGCCGCAGGTTTCTTGAGGAGGGGTTTCACCTCCGCCTGTTTCCAATCGTCTGGGCAGAACCCGAATGTGAGGGAGGCACTGATGGCGCGACCATGTTCAGGTGCGATGGCGGCTGTGGCCCTGTGGAATATGTGCGGTGGGAAGGGGTCCGTAGGTGCTCCTGAGTGAGTTATCTTCATGGTCGGGGTGATGAGTTTGATGTTAGCGGGATCCCAAGACGTGATGGTCGGCTTGTCGGCGGTGATGGGAAGGGGGTGGTGTCTAGCGCTGGTTCACTGAAGTTGTCGTAGAGGTCCTTGATCTTCCGATGGAAGTAGGAGCTGTGCTTGTCGCAGAGTTCCTCGGAAGGTGTGATGTCTGTGGCTTTGCAGGCGGTCTTGCGAACTGCTGTATGATGTTGAATAGTTCTCTGGCGTCGGTTCCGTTGGTCTGGACTTTGTCTTTCATGAAGGTGCGTTTGGTGTCTCTTATGCACTGGTGGTATTTCTTCAGGGAGTTCTTGTGGTTGTTCCGAGCTTCCGAGGTTTTCTGGTTTAGCCATATTTTTTCTAGGCGTCTACAGGCGCGTCTGGCTTCTTGGAGTTCTGTGGTGAACAAGGCGGCCTTCAGAGGGCATTGTTTGGCGGGGAGGCGGAGTGGTGCAAGCTTGTCCACGCAGCTGGAGATACAGCAGCAAAATTCCCTGGCTGCGGTGTTGGTGTCAGTCGTGGAGGCGGGGGGGTTTTGACAGAGGGTGGCGTTGAGGAGTTCCTCTGTGACCTTGCTCCAGTTCCGTTGTAGCGGGCATGGGGAGGACTTGTGTGCGGTGGTGGTGTTGAAGGTAAAATGGACGCATTGGTGGTCCGTCCTGGGAGGCTGCATAATGTGGCTGAAGCGTACGTTAGTTCCTTCGTCGAAGATGGGGTCGAGGGTGTGACTCGCTCTGTGGGTGGGTGTGTTGACGAGCTGCTTCAGTCCTAGGTTGGCGAGGTTGTCGATGAGAGTGCTGGAGTCAGGGTTGTTGCTGTTGTCGAGGTGTAAGTTCAGGTCCCCGAGTAGGATGCAGTCTGTGGAGATGATGGCGTGGGGTGCGTCGAGCTCGATGATGGTCGTTTGCTTGCTGGGTGCGAGGTCCTGGCGGTCTGTAGATGAGGGTGCCGCGTAGCTTGGTCCTGGGGCTGGTCTGGATCTGGAAGTGGAAATGAGATTTCACTGTGCCACTTCTAGGATGCAAATGCGTCAATATCTTACACCTGCATCACAGCAGGCGTAAGCTATTGACGGAGGCACATTAAAATGGGACATGCCCATGTTAAATGACCCAGGAGCTTATTTATGAGCCCTTGTTGTGGAATTTTGATTTGCGATCTGAACATCATCTGCGCCAGCTTGTCACCTATGTACTACATGCACGGCAGCTATTCTAGGTCACCTATGTATTACGTGCACGGCAGCCATTTTAGGTATCATGGTCTCCCTGTCCACGATCGATCGCCAGCACGTCCCTCTGACCTAGCAAGCATCCTCCGCGCACCTTGGCTCCCCCTCCCTCCTCCTCCTTATGAGCAGGACCCTTCTGCATGACCCTGTCCTTGGGAGTCACGCCAGCGCCTGACCAACACCTCCTCTCCTCCCATGAATGCCCCTCTGTTGACAAACCTCCCTCCTGCGCTGGATTGTCCACGCGGCATGAATACCACTCCATTGATAGCCCCTCACCCCGTGTCCGACTGTCCACACAGGTCCGAGGCCATTGCCTAAGCCGGGAGATATCATTTACTGCCCTTTATTGTATGAGGTCGCTCTCCTTCAAAGGGCCCTCTATTGATCCAGGCCTCCCCACCCCCTGTGATATGATCAGGCGCATCAGGCGCACACATCCTAAGACTCGACGGAACACTCAGCTGCGTGATGGTCCCCTCCTCTTATCAGCAGGTTGAGAACCTCTATTGTGAAGGTATATGGGGGTGGGATTGACACTAGGATTACGGGGATGTCTTTTTCTTGCCTCACAAAGATCTGATTGTATTAAAAGAAGGTCACATGCCATAAACCAGTGTATAAGAGGCCAGGCCTCCGAGAGGCTGTTAGAGCACCTCGACATGATACCTTGTTGTCTGATCTGATGTGTTCTGCTCCGTCGGAATAAACTTCTGTTTCCTGCCTTCTGGTCTCCGGCGCCTGCCTCATTGTTTGGTAAACTCGAATGGTACAAGGGCGGTTAGCGCCGGGCAAATCTTGAGAAAGGTCCTAGCCCTACCTTTTTCTACAAATTGGCGTCCCAAAGCGTGGGGCCCATCAGCGACACGTGGATCCAGTGGGAGAGGTCCCGATGACAGAGTGAACGACTGCAACGATCGGGAAGAGCTCGTGTCCGATAGACCCTCGTCTGACAGCCGATCATCCGACCTTCACTAGTTCTAAACAGACCTCTCTCGAGTGATCTACGGTCCTGACTGGGAACCATCAGGAGTGCCGCGAACAACACGAAGGAGAGAGGACGATCGGGCGCTGGATCCAGAGGACAGGAAACCGTCCATGCGGTCCGGGTAAGGTCGTGTAAACACGACGAATTGAGGAAATTGTTTTTGTTTGGATAATACTAGTATTACGCTTTGTTGAAACCCTCTGGAGATTCACTGTCTGCAAACGGGGAAAAACAAACAGGCTCTCTCTTTGCAAGCAGTGAAGGATAGGTAACGCAGACTTTTGTCCCCATTGTAATCCGTCGTACCTATCTTCCTCCCCCACTGTTTCCCGAACTATCGTTCGTGGATTATTGTCTGGAGATTCTTTGTCTGCAAACAGGGAAGAACAAGGCCTCTCTTTGCAGATAGAGAAAGAGTGGGTAACGATAATTTTTCGTGCCCACTTATTCTCCCCACTGGATTGTTTGATTGGCCGATTATTCGGTATTGGTTCTTTTGAGGTATTCACGGCCTCCAAACAACGTAGAATAGAAATATTCTGTCTAGTCTTTGTCCGCCGTGATAAGATAGGTAGTGCAGACTTTTGTCCCCGTTGTAATCCGTCATGCCTGTCTTCTCCCCACTGGTTGGTAGCCTGTTTAGCCCGGACCGCTTATTAGAGATGAACCATCCAGCTCCACTGGAGGGCACCCCTAATAAGGACATGTTCACTAAGTATGGACTAGTCGCTATAGCTTACACTAAACTATGGCATAAATATACGAAAAAGAACCTTGAAAGTCAGTGGCCACTGATAGGTTCCTTTGACGAAAATAAAATAAAAACATTAGAAATAGCTCTCCAGAAGAATAAGACCACGCCCACTATGCTCGACAGTATCGGCATGTGGCGCAAAGAAACGGAACAGCGAAAGAAAAGAGAAGAAGCAAAAATAGGGAAAGAATTACGAAAGGCAGCCCATCTAGCCGCAAAGCAACTAGAAGAAGAAATAAAAGAAAGAAAGGAAACTATGCAAAACCAAGAATCAGGGTCGACAGGCCAATGTCCTGTTAGGACCCCCTCTGCGCTCTACCCTGAATTGCCCTCCAAACAACGAGCGAACGACGAGCTACTACTAGGTCCCCCAACCATCTACATGCCCCCTGCCGACAAAGCTTTCACGCTCCGAGTGTGAGCGAAAGCGATCTCAGCGCTAGTGCACCAGCCCTCACGGCCTTTGCACCAGCCACATTAACAACCTCATCAGACGACCCCGAGTCTAGCAAACAATCATCGGCCAGACTAAATAGGTTGAGCAAAGATGAGCGGGATGGGATCGACAAAATAGCAAAAACATTAGTAGAACGAAGGGAGAGCGAAGATTATACAATGAGCGTATATAATTCACATGCCGACAGTCACAGACGGCATTTCATCCTGCGATTCAGCTACTACACCCTGAACGCGTATGAAGATAGGTATCAGAGTAAGGGACCCGCTAAATTAACAACACTGTATAGGAAAATTGATGTTGGAGATGGGACTGAACGTGAGGCGACGGAACTCTTCATGCAGATGCTTGAGGTCTTCCGCCACCTTACAGAACAGAAACCAGAAGCCAAGGTTACGGTCCCTGAAACAACCTCGGCAGAAGTAGCCAATACTATGATGCCTATCAGAGAAGCGGCTCCTTACTGGATCCCGCCACGGGGCCAGGGAACGAGCGATGATATTAATAATGAAAATGCGAAGGGAAGGGTTGTGTACAATTGGGTATACCAACCATGGGACCGACAAGATATCCTAACCTTTAAGCAAACCCTGCCCGACTTAAGAAAGAACCCGACAGCATTTTATACCGAATTGGGTACAGCCTTGGGTTCGACAATAATGACTATAGCAGATATTGACTTGTTCTTTGGGCTATGTCTGCCAGCTGACGTGTGGAAGCAAATCCGGAAGGCTGACCACACGGATCTGTTCGGACATACCTGGGACCAACTCGGTAAACTAGACAGACAGCGAGAGCCAGGGAGTAAACCAGTGAAGGACATACTGGAACTCCCAGATAAAATAGTTCAGAAATTAAAAACACTGGTCCCGGAAAGAAAAGTAGACTGGTCGATAGTCACGGCCTGTCGACAGAAACCCCAGGAAGATGTGTCAGAATACTTCTCCCGATTTGAGACAGTGTTCTCCGACTACAGTGGCCAGGACATGACCACCGCAACCGGACAGCACCTGTTTGTGCAAAATTATGTAAAAGGACTGACTCAAGAAGTCTCCCAAAAACTACAGACGAGTGAGAGTAGTTGGGGGGCCTCCAAACCCGCAGCTATCCTTCAGATGGCTCAGTATTACGAGCACCAAAAGAATGAGAATGATAGGGCGTCCGAGAAAAAGAAGAAAGATTTGAAGGAAAGGGTAATGATAGCCCAGATACAGGGTATAGCGCTAGGACGGGAACATCAAAGGGGGAACTACCAATCAAACGCCCCCAGAGATCTACCTCCTAAGGATCACACCCCGACATCTCACACTGGACGAAGAGACATTAGCAATGACCAATGCGCCTTCTGCAAAGGGTTCGGCCATTGGAAAACCCAGTGTCCGGTTTTGCTAGAGATGAATAGAAATAGGGATTCCAGGGATGTGGCAGGTGGTCCGAGGAATAGAGTACAGGGACGAGGGAACTCCAACGACACTAACAATGACAGATCAGGAAGACTGAATACATTTGACCGTCCCCGACAGAATCAATATCAGCTATCCGAAGGTGAAAATGCCCCCGATTTTGCATAGGACTGCCAGGGGCAAGGGAGGGATCCAGTCGAGCTCTGTGTTGACCAGCAAGGTCCTTATGTCACCGCTAAGGTCTTGGGTACAGAGTCTCCATTCTTGGTAGACACTGGGGCGACACGTAGTGTGTTATCAAAACGACTGATTCCAAGGGCACCCTTGTCTGGCTCACACATAACGTCGATAGGATTCGATGGGACGCCCTCCACTAACCCCCTGTCCGTACCTATTACCTTTGACCTAGAAAGCAACACTGCTGACGCGACATTTCTACTCTCCTCCAACTCCCCTGACGCCATTATGGGCATTGACTTACTGAAACATTTTCGAGCTACCATTAGGTGTTCCCCAGATGGAATACGAGTCATTCTGTACGACAACCCAGACATGCCCAGATCCCGTCCCCCACGACACATGTGCTGCATAACTAACGCTGACCTGTCCCTGCTTGACACCCTGCCTCCGTACCTGTGGGCCAAAAATGACTCTGATGTGGGGCGAATGATGATTGACCCTATTCACATAACTGTACGACAGGACGCTATGCTCCCGAAACTCCCGCAATATCGGATATCCCCAGAGGGTGAGAAGGCACTGGTAGCGATCATTCAGTCTCTGGTAGATGCGGGAGTGGTTGAAGAAGTGGTTAGCAACGTCTGCAACAGCCCAATCCTACCTATTGTTAAGAAGCAAGGTGAAGGAGATGAGAAAGCGTACCGCTTCATCATCGACTTACGAGAGATTAACAAAGTGGTTGTACCCCAATATCCTGTGGTCTCTGATATCACCACCATTCTGACCCTCATCCCGTCCACTGCCACCACCTTCTCTGTTATCGACCTTAAAAACGCATTTTTCTCTATCCCCATCCATCCAGACAGCCGTTATCTTTTCGGCTTCACTTTAAAATCTCGCTCGTACCGATTTTGTAGAGCTCCCCAGGGGTACACTGAAAGTCCCAGCATTTACAGCCAGGCTCTCAAAAGACAGCTGGATGCCTTCCAGCTACCAGAGGGAGTGGTGTTGATCCAATATGTCGATGATATCCTTTTGGCGGCCGACACCACCCCGCTTGCAACGACAGCCACCGTCCAACTCCTACACTTCCTTGCAGAAAATGGCCATAAAGTCTCCAAAAAGAAGCTACAGTTCTGCCAGCCACAAGTAACTTACCTAGGCCATCTTCTGTCCAAGGAAGGGAGGAAACTTACCCCTGACCGAATCCAAACCATCCTAGACACCCCCATCCCAAAAACACAAAAGCATGTCCGCTCTTTGGTTGGCCTAACCTCTTTTTGCAGACAGTGGTTGCCTAATTACAGCCTCATTGTGAAACCATTACTTGCCTTGCTGACCAAAGATGTCCCCTCCCCGCTTCCTTGGACCACTGAGTGTCAAGCCTCCTTTAAGGAATTACGGGATGCACTCTGCTCAGCACCCGTCCTCGGAACGCCGGATTACTCCAAACCCTTCTCCCTCTTCACCCACGAAAGGGAGGGATGCGCATTGTCTGTCCTGACTCAATCGATTGGCCCTAAGCAGCGCCCTTGTGCCTACTTCTCCGCCACTCTTGATCCTGTAGCCAGAGCCTTACCTGCCTGCCTCCGAGCAGTAGCTGCCGCTGCTGGCTCCATCCGTCAGAGCGAGGGAATCGTACTTTCTAACTCCCTCACTGTATTAGTGCCCCATGCAGTTGACACCCTTTTGAACCAGACAAAGACCCAACACCTGACTAGCGCACGACTGACAGGGTACGAGTTGACTCTGCTTGCACCCCACATCACACTAAAGAGATGCACAACTCTGAATCCTGCAACATTGTTACCACTGCCCGAAAACGACCCCGACGTTCCTCCCCTACACGACTGTGTGACCCTCACAGACGAACAGACTAGGAGTAGGGTTGACCTCCGAGACACTGCTTTTCCTGACCCCGATGGAGAGCTATGGGTAGACGGCTCATGCATCAAACTCCCAGATGGCACCACTTCAGCTGCCTATGCAGTCACGACAGCCCGAACAGTAGTTGAGACAGCCTGCATCACACAACGATCCGCCCAGGCAGCAGAGCTGATAGCCCTCACCCGAGCATGCATCATAGCCGCAGGGACCACCGCGAACGTATATACGGACAGCCAGTATGCCTTCGGAGTGGTCCACCATTTTGGGCTCCTGTGGAGGGAGAGGGGATTCCTGACGTCCCACGGTACCCCAATCCTCCACGGAGATTTAGTGTCCGCTCTGATTGAGGCAGTTCTCCTCCCCAGACGATTAGCGGTGATCAAATGTCAGGCACACAAAAGAGTGACAGACTTAGTCGGACAAGGGAATGCATTAGCCGACATCACTGCACGAACCACAGCTGAAAATGGGACAGTGACACGCATATATGTGACTAGGTCGCAAGCAGAAAAATGGAGTGACACAAGGGAAATGATCAGAGACATACAGTCGGCCAGCACCCCTCACGAATTGACTAAATGGGCAAGGGTGGGTTTGAAGGACGAAGAGGGTTGCTGGCGAACAAAAGATGCAAACAAATGGTTGCTGCCCGACTCATATCTGATTCCCATACTGACAATGGCTCACTCCCCCGCACACATAGGATCTGCACCCATGATCGAACTCATTTCCAAAGTCTGGCATAACGACAAAATCCCCGACTCAGCCAGACGCCTAGTTCAGCAGTGCCTCATCTGTCTGCAACACAACCCCGGGAAAGGGACTGTAGTACCCCGGGGAGGGTTCGGGACCCCCAATCACCCCTTTGAGGTCCTTCAGATGGATTACATCCAACTAGAGAGATGCCAAAACCTGAAGTATGTACTAGTCATTGTGTGTGCCTTCAGCAAATGGGTGGAAGCCTATCCAACCCGTGACAACACTGCCATGACTACTGCCAAAGTACTACTGAAGGAATTCTTCCCTCGCTATGGCCTTTGTCGGATTTTATGGAGCGACAATGGCCCCCATTTCATAGCTGAGGTTATCCAATTAATCCTAAAAGGGTTGGGGGTGAAGCAACGATTCCATGCGGTCTTCCACCCCCAATCCGCTGGTCTAGTGGAACGCCATAATGCCACGCTGAAGCTGAAACTGGCAAAAATAGTGGCCACCACTGGACTTAACTGGCCAGATGCCCTCCCACTGGCCTTGTTATCGATGCGCTCCACTCCCACCAAGCACCATTTGACCCCCTACGAGGTCGTGTTTGGGCGTCCGATGAATCTCTGGACTGCCCCCAAACCGACCTCCATTCATGACGTCCCAGACGTCCTACTATCTGATTATTTGTGCAAGTTAACTAAAACGTTGTCTGTCGTTCATCAACAGGTGCAGCAGGCTATCCCCGATGCTTCCAGGGGCCCCGGCCACGACATCCAACCGGGAGATTTCGTATTGATACGAAATTTCCAGCGAGCCAAGAGTCTGGAACCCCGGTGGACGGGCCCCTGGCAAGTGCTGATCACCACCCGGACGGCACTCCGAGTGGAGGGGAAGAGGCACTGGCTGCACGCGCATCATTGCCGAAAAGTCTCTGCAAACCTGGCCACGACAGAAAACGTCAGCACCCAAGAAGAGCTCCTGAGCAAAGACCGACCGATATTGGACTGTTATCCCGATACTGGGGCACTCGAACTTGCAAAATTCTCCGATCCCACTGTGCCGTCCAGAGAAGGGTATTTCCTGCGTCGAAAGGGGGGAGTTTCGGCTAAGTAGGCCACGGACTAAGTTAAATCTCAGAACGGTGACCTAAACACAATCAAAGGTTGCCGGGAGAGAAGCTAAACGAAGTCTGTGGTTCTGCCCGCTACCGAGCTCCCTTGAAGGTGATGGAAGCGCCAGATAAGAAGATGATGGAAGCGCCAGTTAAGAAGATGATGGAAGCAACAGGAAATACCCAGTATAGAAATCTAAAGACTGACAACTTGCACAAATCAAAGACAATCGCACTCTTTATTGTCTTCCTCTTCTGCCTCCTCCTCATGACCTCCTTCTGGATTCTGGAAGAAAGCACACCGGCTCATGAGGCATTGCTACCTACTGCACAGCCGACCCCCCTGAAAGAGCATCACCTAATCTCTCTGTCGCCTCAGCTCCGAGAAAGGCGCAGGGAATTCTGGAACAATTCCTTCGTGCAACTGTTGCACCAACACAACCTTGCTGCAAATGCTACGAACTGTTGGATCTGCGGGTTGCTCCCGCATGCCACTGGACACTCTATTCCCTTCATCCCTTCACCCTTCTCAGTTCACGGCTCTTGCCTCGCCTGGCTGATCCTCATGCAAGAGAGCCACAAGGACAACGCCACCTCCGGCCGGACAGTGTCACACTTCTACTCTGGGTTCTGGCTGAACAGAACCGGAAAGACTCCTGCTGCCCTGTGTCCTGCGCTCACAGGCGCCACCTTCATCAAAAACATTCCAGCCAAAGAACGAGTCGAAGTACAGGTGCTCCACAATCCAGCCAGGACCACCTTTTCTCATCTACAAAAACAAACTACCGCAACACTGACTGTGGCTCTGTCTGTCATCAATGTCACAGGTCTTGTGTGTCTCGAAGGCCATGGAACGCAGCTGGTGGGTCACAGCGCCTGCCAGACCACCAGAACATTGGACTCAGCTGACCCCCCTTCCTTTGTTGCTTCTCCAAACATGTACTTTGTGTGTGGCACCAAGGCCTACACCTGGCTCCCGAAGGGTTGGAAGGGTACCTGTTACATTGCCTTCGTTCTCCCACCCACATATGTAGCCCCTGCCAACCATCACAGGCAGAGGCGTGCAGACGACCTTGGACAAGCCGACTCCACCGGAGCACAGTTCCTAGATGCAGCAAAGGGACTTGTTCCTCTGTGGGGCCCAATGGCAAACAGCTGTGCTATCCGGCACCTGACCCAGGCAGTAGAAACAACGATCAACATCACTGCTGGTATCCTCGCCAACAACACTGCGGAACTTCAGGCGGTCCGCCTCGTGACCCTCCAAAATAGACTTGTCCTAGACGTGGTCCTAGCCGACCGAGGAGGAGCGTGCCGCATCATCGGATCCAGCTGCTGCACATACGTGCCTGACAACTCGCCTTCAGTCTACAAAGCCATTGAACACCTCCACAGACTTTCTTCCGAGGTTCACCAAGAACAAGAAGGATGGTCGCTTGGGAACTGGTTTTGGGACACTTTGAAGAATTGGGGTTGGAAGTTGTTTTCCTTTGTGTTGATACCTGTTGTGATCTTATGTGGGTGTTGTTTAGGTATCCAATGTCTGCCACCTTTGTGCGGCCTTGTTTCTAACTGTATGTGCCCAAAGACTTTGGACTTCCGAAACGAGCACATGAGTCCCCTCTATGAAGTAGAAATACGTGGCCTTATGGGGATAAATCCAAACTGACAAGTTGGCGAGATATGTTAAAAGGGAGGACTGTGGAATTTTGATTTGCGATCTGAACATCATCTGCGCCAGCTTGTCACCTATGTACTACATGCACGGCAGCTATTCTAGGTCACCTATGTATTACGTGCACGGCAGCCATTTTAGGTATCATGGTCTCCCTGTCCACGATCGATCGCCAGCACGTCCCTCTGACCTAGCAAGCATCCTCCGCGCACCCTGGCTCCCCCTCCCTCCTCCTCCTTATGAGCAGGACCCTTCTGCATGACCCTGTCCTTGGGAGTCACGCCAGCGCCTGACCAACACCTCCTCTCCTCCCATGAATGCCCCTCTGTTGACAAACCTCCCTCCTGCGCTGGATTGTCCACGCGGCATGAATACCACTCCATTGATAGCCCCTCACCCCGTGTCCGACTGTCCACACAGGTCCGAGGCCATTGCCTAAGCCGGGAGATATCATTTACTGCCCTTTATTGTATGAGGTCGCTCTCCTTCAAAGGGCCCTCTATTGGTCCAGGCCTCCCCACCCCCTGTGATATGATCAGGCGCATCAGGCGCACACATCCTAAGACTCGACGGAACACTCAGCTGCGTGATGGTCCCCTCCTCTTATCAGCAGGTTGAGAACCTCTATTGTGAAGGTATATGGGGGTGGGATTGACACTAGGATTACGGGGATGTCTTTTTCTTGCCTCACAAAGATCTGATTGTATTAAAAGAAGGTCACATGCCATAAACCAGTGTATAAGAGGCCAGGCCTCCGAGAGGCTGTTAGAGCACCTCGACATGATACCTTGTTGTCTGATCTGATGTGTTCTGCTCCGTCGGAATAAACTTCTGTTTCCTGCCTTCTGGTCTCCGGCGCCTGCCTCATTGTTTGGTAAACTCGAATGGTACAAGGGCGGTTAGCGCCGGGCAAATCTTGAGAAAGGTCCTAGCCCTACCTTTTTCTACATTGTGTCACTTTAACGCCGCAGGTGCATCACTTTTTTTGATGCAGCAGCGGTGTAAATAATGCGTCTTGTTGCATCATATTTACAAAGTGACGCATCTAGGTAGATGAGTCACTTTGTAAACCTCTGCGCCACATTATACCTGTGCCAGGTATAATGTATGCAGGGGGGCATTCCGACGCAAGAAAGGGTCGTAGAAGTGACACAGGATTTCACTACGCCACTTCTAGGGCACAAATGTGTCAACATCTTTCGCTTGCCTCATTGCATGTGTAAGGCTGATGCAGGCACAATTAACATGGGACTTACCCATTTGTAATGACCCATTGCTGGGTCAAAAGTGACGCACAAAAGTGTGTCACTTTTGTGATACACTCCAGCAATGCATCATTACTGCGCCTACAGATAAGTCAGAAATACTGTCGTATCTGTAACTCCTTGCGACATGATGCGTTATACTGTAAATATGACGCATCATTGGTGTCGGAAGAAAGGTGCAATGAAAAGTGACGCATTACTGTTTTCACTCAGCGATGCGTCACTTTTCATAAATGAGGCCCTCAATCTTTTGTGTTGCAAAATGCCCACTCTCGCTTCTGTACATTTGTCACGTTTTCCAAGACCCGGGACTGTGGTTGTCTAACAAGTACACAGCGCTCCGGCAGCCAGGCCTGATTTCGCGATAGGGCCGAGGCTATATAAGGGCTGAGCCACCATCTTGCTTTGGCGGTGCAGTTTCGTCGTTGAATGGTGGCCAAATACGATGGGAACAACAACAATGGGCCCAAAGATTCCCTCTGCTAAAACTGCCCTTTCCAGAAAAAGGTTTTATTTTCTTTCTGGTGAGATAGAAAAAAGCACAAACGGAGCCATTGTGGTGAAAGTGAGACAAGATCTTTCAAGCAGAGGATTTGAGGGCCCCAGTGACTCAATTTCCATTTTGTATGCACAGGATTTTTGCCCTTTTGCTTGTTTTTAAAGGTTACATTTGATAAAGACCAATTTCTCCAGCAGTGGGAAATTGATGTTTTTGTTATGGGGTTTTGGTACGAGGCTTGTAGCTGCGCATGCGTAGATTACAATGTACAACAAGGGATAGGGAGTGTTTAGAGCTGCAGTAGGCAGCAAAAGAAAAATACATAGTACAACATGTTACTCATTTCATCTGTTGGATCATTCATGTCAGGTATGCTGCTAAAAGAAGGAGAACGTCCTCTGTCCTGCACGAACACAGGTAAACCACTAATTGTGTCTACTGGGGAGGGGCATGGGTGGGGCTGAACCTGAGTCTTTGCACATCTTGTGTTCCTCTGGCCTGTGAAAACCACTAGCCACTTCCCCAAAAGTGAAAAATCTACTCATGATATTTGACGCCAAGCTTTCACAGTGGTGAAAGGGGTTCACATGTAGCCCCCATGCCTGTAAGGAATTCTTCTCCTCATCCAAACAGATCACTCGTCCAGCTCATGAGGACTGGTCATGCACAGCTTGACTGCTGAAATGTTTTCTCAACTGGTGTCCAAATGAAACATATTGCTAGCCTACGCAAGATGAACCACCACACAGTTGATGCCTGAACCCCTGCAAACAAGCCCACATCAGACTAGCATTGGAACTGCACTTAACTGCTTGGATGGCAACAGAAATTACAATTATTCTCACGTATAAGAATTAAAAATCACTAAACCATGAACAAACACCTTGGAATGGTAAAACAGTGAAACTATGGACAATAAAACTCCATGACAGTGGCCCGGAGTAGAGACTGCGGCCTTAAGGCATACGAAGCACTGTTGATGAAATAAACAGCAAGTCACCTGTTTGCACTTTTTGGGGGAGCTATAGTATGCTCTAAAATTACAAAAATGCAAGAGTAAAGAAATGAGAGGAAAAGGTAAAAACTGAAGGACAAGCCCACCAGTCCTGATTCTGAGGTGACCTCAATTTCAGGAGGATGAGCAGGTGATCACAATAATGCTGTCATTCATAGGGCAATAGAGACAATGCCTGAAGCAGATGTCCCTTCTCCCCATGCTGAAAGTTATCAAGGATGCAAATAGAGAGGTTCAGCCATTGACTCTATTGCCCGGTGAGTAACAGCATTTTTTTGATCTGGTTTCTTTCCTTCGCCTCTATATATATGTATGGAAAAAAACTAAGGTTAAAGGACATTATAGTTAGATGAAATCTTCAGTAAAAACATAACATTCAAACAAAAAAAAACAGTGAAATTCACCAGTTATAGTTAGGTGAGGCAACTGTAAGCTGTGCCCCGCCATGCACAGTGTTGTCATCAATGATGTAATTCCAAATGTCATCAGTGACGTTATCAATGACATCATAGAACATGTCATGAGTGATTTAATATGTGACGTTATAAGCAGTGCATGGCGAGGTCACGAGTTAATAGTTACTTAAGTCATTGATCTATATTTTGCTTCAGTAAATATTTAACCATGTTTCTATTGAGCCATCACAATAGAAACATTGGGGCATATTACCAACAACTAGCGATGATTATCGCTATGTTGGCTTAGCGGCAATATAATTATTGCCGAGCTCCGCCGATTTTTATCGCAGATAAACCTTGCTATTATCAAGGTTTATCTCAAAAGCGATAAAAATTGGCCGAAATGCATGAATATCGCTGAAAAGTCCGCGATATTCATGCATTACCGAGCTAATGCTCTTAGCCATGTTATCCACCTACCATTGGATAACATGGCTAAGAACTGCTCTGGGCAGGCGTTAGCTTTTGGAGATATTCGTGCTTAGAGCGAATATTTCCAAAAGTAGGTAATAGGAGACAGCGATGTTAGCGACTGTTTTCAGTCGCTAACATCTTGGCACGCACACTTTGCATGTTATTAGCGATAAATATCGCTGACATGCAAAGCTGGCCCCAAGATGATCGCTATCTCCTACTAGCTGTCGCTAACTGGTGTTAGCGACAGCTAGGTAATAGGGAGATAAAATTATCGCCGCTTTAGCGGTAAAAATTCCCGCTAAAGCGGCGATAAGGCCCTTGGTAATATGCCCCTTTGTTATTATGCACTGAAGCAAAATATATTCGCATCAGTTCATCATGACTATGATGTAATGAAGCAAAATATATTGAGAAATGTATTACCTTTATTGATGGGTTGAATGAACATGAGATATGGTCATTGATAGGAAGATAAGCAGTGGTGTAAAACTGTAACATTGTTTCCTGTTTGTATTTTCTGATGATATGCGGGGGGGGGGGGGGGGGAGTCTCCCTTTGAATCGTACAAGCACTGTTATAAAAAGTATAGAATCATTGTCACCTTCTAAATATGAATTCAGACTCAGGTGTACTTTGGAGGTCATCTGCAAATGGTTTTAGGCTTATATTTTATTCTATTTTTTAAAATCATGTTTTATCTTTTTTCCCTGATAATTTGTGATGTATGTTACCTGAGCTATTGTACTTACTTTAAAGTTGATGCATGTACTATGTAACAGTTTTTTGCCATCTTTTTGAGTTGCTGTTTTGTAGAGCCAAATTGTCTCATCATGGTCCACGTTAGAGTATATGAAACTGACTACCACTGACACGCAGCTCACTGTTTGTTTAACCATCAGTTGCTGTATTGCTTTATTGGTCGCGCTTAGGTTATACAAGAAAGGGGAATCACATAGACGTAAGGTCACTCAGACATGCACGAGTCACGTTACAAGATGGCGATGGTAGTAGGAAACGTCAGCTATTCACAGAGGGTGGTGTTTTGAACACTCATATCATCTCAAGTGAGACGTGCTCACAGGATCTGCAGGCACCAAGCTTCTTAGTGATATACGAAGCTCACCAGTCCACACAGATACCTGGCCGGGCTGGGGTGCAGCCCTGCATTCAGTGTGGCTCTGACACTCATGTGATATCCATGCACTTTGTGCACAGTATCAGTCGCTGAGGGGAGGAAAGTCTTGCCTCTGAGACAGCAAAGGGTATGGGCAGCCCGCCACAGCAGCGCCCAGCACCACTAAGAGCTGCTGCCACCAATCAGATTACAAGTAATTATGTGGTCTGGGGGCAGGCGGCATGGCGGTTCCAGCAACGGTGCCCAGGCGGCGTGGCGGTTCCAAGCAACGGTGCCTCTTTCAAAAGTGGCAGTGCCTTTGTAAAGTCCATGCCGTGCAAACACAGGGGCACATGCACACAGGGGGGCACATGTTGAAAAAGCTGGTAGTCCTGAAACTTGTTATATGCGTGGCAGTACCACAGAGGCCCCACTTTTATCTTACAATGGCGGTTCCCTGGTGGAGCCAGTGGTCCAATGTGGTCGGACTGCCCACCTCGTAATAGGGCGGCGCGGTCGGACCGCCGGTGTGGTGGTGGCTGGACTGCCACCGCCGCGCCACCACAAGTCTGGCGGTCCTCGGTCCGCCAGACTCGTAATTAGCCCCTAAGCATCCTTTCGTTCTTATGCTACTTCTTGTTTCCTGTGACATAACAGAAAGGTGGAAATGTTGTGTCTTACTGTGTGGCAGTGCAATTTTACAGACATATGCGACTCATTGATTATCATACCAACGGCCACCCTGGAGCCATACTGAGCCACATGGCTGTTGTCTTTTGGCATATGGCTGTATATCTACATAATGGATTTGATACCCGTGTCCAGTCTGCCTGTCATACTCTTTTAAAGACTCCATAATTGGTGTTGTATCCACCGGGGTGCCCTGATCAAGAGTCTTGTGTGTCGAGGATGAACTGGACCTAACGAGAGAAGAGCCAGAGAAAGGGCCACAATAGACTCTAAACCAGTTACCCCACGAATGATCATACTTTGTTCGCACATAACCCTCAAATATTGTAACAACATGGATATTGGTTTAATTGTCTCTGTCATGGCACTCCATGTCCTCAGCATTGTAATAATGTTTTGCACTCTGTACATCGCGCATATCCAAGACTTTTCTGTTTTTACTGTTAATAAAAAAAACATTTAAAAAATAAAAAAAGAGTCCTGTTTGTCAGTCTAGTTCTGATATAAATAGTGGTGGTTGTAACATAGCGGGGGCACTTCTTTCCACATTAGATTGCAATGAATCTTTTTAGTACAGTGTAGAACATGGTCCAAGATTGATGCTAAAACCATTTAGGCAACTGAATAGTTATACTTACTGGCCCTGTGTCACATTTGTTTCCCTGAATTGCTCTGCGGCCAACATTAGAATAAGCACTATCTAAGAGGTGCACAGAAAAGACACATGCCCCTCCTCTTCATATCGGATTCTCGGGACCCCGCAAAAAAAGCATTGGCAACTAAGGAGATTGAAGTCCCCAGGCACTCTTTAACGAAGTGGGGGGTGCATGATGATACCCCCCTTCCTGTTACCTTGGGTTCTGGGGTTGGGGTCCCAGGACCCTACTAAATATACCTCCACCCCTAGGAAAATAGGGTTATGTTTTGGGTTTTTTTACATTGTGGAGGGGGCCCTATACAAGCCCGCCTCCCCAGATATTAACATTAAGGGGCCGATTCCAATGTCGGAAGGACCTCAGTCTGTTCGACATCGGTCCGTAGCAGTAACCCACCGACCTGCTGTTGTGAGTTACTGCCCTGGTAGTGCAGAGCGACCGAACAGGGTTTGGTCGCATTCGTATACCTGACAATGCAAGCATGCTTTCCGACCGGAAAACATACTTGCATTGCTGAAAGCAGGGGTGCAGTTCATCCCTGCACCCTGTGGCTGGCACCCCAAGGTGCCTGCCCCTGGGAGCAGAAATCAACGGAGGGGCCCCATAGGTGTCCCTCACACCCATGGGGGCCTTGCTGGGAGCCCCCAGAGACAACTTCTGACTGCCTTTTCGTGCCGGACCGACACGAAAAGGCAGTGAAAAGCTGCCATCGTACTCCCTCGGTCGTATAGAGGCGACCGGGGGAGGTCTGGAGGATTTCCGGACTGCGGACAGGCTCTCTCTGAGGCTGTTGTCCGCAATCCGGAAATCCGAGTTGGATTCCTTCCCAATTGAGCCCATCGGAATGGCTCGGTCAGGAACAAATCCGGCCAGCAATGACCGATTCGGTCGGGAGGGCTCCGAACATGGAGGTCGATTACGATGGCGGTGAATCCGCATCTTCCGGGCCGGTGGAAGCCACCACCGGCCCTGAGGATGCGGATTCACTGCCATCGTAATCGACCCCCATGGCGTTGATTACGATGGCGGTGAATCCGCATCCTCCATGCCGGTGGAAGCCATCGCCGGCCCGGAGGATGCGGATTTACTGCCGTGGCATAGAAAACACCCAACGCCAGATTATGATGGCGGTGGGATCAGCGGCAGACAGCAGGTCCATCCGCCGCTGATCCGCGGGGTGTGGACCGCAATATGGTGGCCGTGTCTGCAAGACACAGCCAGCCACATTAGGATGGGTGCGGAAAGTAAACATGCTTTGCTGCGGCGGCTTCTCCGCCGTGGAAAAGCATGTGGACCTTTGCTTCTGGGGGCCCCTTGCGGGCCCCCAGGGTGTTGGGGGTGGGGGTGCACATGGGGCGTACCTATGGTACCCCCCTGCAGTTGCATGCACAATGCGGCAGGCACCGCGTGGGGCCTGCCGCTTTGTGCATGCAAATGCACAGCATGCACTTTTAACTTTGTGGCGGGTGCTGTTTAAAGCAGCACCCGCCGCAATGTTAAATATATGGCATGTGACTGCCAGGGTGGCGGTCACATCCTAATTGCAATGGAGGGAACGCCGCTGCCCCTGTGGACGGTCCCTCCACCTCGGGGGTGGCAGACGGACGCAAGTCCGTCCGCCATCATAATCGACCCCATGGTTCGGAGCCCTTTCGGCCGAATTCGGAATTGGCCCCTTAAAGTTGCTAACTTGCTCTGTACTCCGAGACACTGGTGCACCCGAGAGTGATAAAAGAAAAGTGCGACTCATCCTGTTTAATTTTTTATTTTAACACAGTAACGTGGCACTACCACGATACCAGACTAAAATACTTGTTTTTGTACCCAGGGGTCTCCTTCTTGGAAACCCCCTCAGGACCTAGAAATTAGAACACAGAGACTCATTACCTGAGTTGCAAAATGGCTGCCAATCATCTTTGTGTATGTGAGGCAGCTAATCAGATCTTATCTTTTGACCTGCCAGGCCCACTGTCCTACCTCTCTTCTAGATATTTACAAATTTTGATCCTTAATTTCTCAAAAACAACTTAACTGATTTACACAAAATCACAAAAAACACACTTTCTGGGTAAATATCCAGCTTTCTACCAACTCATCACAATAAACAGATCAAACCTAAGACATCTGATATAATGTTTCCCAATAAAGCAATAAGCGGGATAGACGTTACAATTTTAATCGCGTCCCGAGTGACGCTCGCATTTTACCAGCGCTTGATTTTAAAAAGCGGAATTCTTGTAGGATCTCTGTTCCCTACCTTCCTCTACCTCCTGGGCCGCTCTCAGCTGAGTGTCGACGCTGAGAGCTGGTCCCGGGGAGGCGAGGGCTGTTTGGCGGCCATCTTGGGCGGGTAGGCGCGCCCCGCGCTCTAGTTGCTATAAAGGGGGCTCAGGTAGGGATAGCCAAATGATTCATTCTCTCACCCTCTGAGGCGGAAGCCGGAGGTTCTTCTCCTCTATCCCTGATTTGCTCTGTCTAGATTCAATTACAGAGGACAAGGTGTATTTTAATCGCGTCCCGAGTGACGCTCGCATTTTACCAGCGCTTGATTTTAAAAAGCGGAATTCTTGTAGGATCTCTGTTCCCTACCTTCCTCTACCTCCTGGGCCGCTCTCAGCTGAGTGTCGACGCTGAGAGCTGGTCCCGGGGAGGCGAGGGCTGTTTGGCGGCCATCTTGGGCGGGTAGGCGCGCCCCGCGCTCTAGTTGCTATAAAAGAGGTCCCCTGTAGCTACGCGCAGCGGATGCGCCGGATGCTCGCCGGAGTCACGCCAGAGTCCAGCCCGTCTGCGCCCGTCCGCGCTAAGGACGCGCTGGACGGCTGGGCTCTGGACTCTGGTAAAATGTCATCCCCCTCTTGTAGCTATTCCCTCCGCGATATGTTGGCCCTTAAACCTGGTAATAAACGCTGTTATCATACCTATGAACCGGATGACTTCCTGCTCCCACCTTGCTGTGGCTGCTATCTTTCGTCAAGACCTCCCAACCCCGCTCCCATCCACCCTACCTCTGAACACCCCACTACATCCACTTCTAACATAGCAGAAGTGGATGGCATCTTGGTAAATGCCCGCTCTCTTATCAAGAACAAGGTTATGTTCAAGGAGATGGTACTGGACAGAATGCCCACTCTAGTATTTGTGACCGAAACCTGGGCTAAGGACTCCTCTGACCCTGATCTAATAGAGGCCGTCCCGGAAGGTTACTGCCTGGCCAGACTCGATAGGCAGAGACGAGTGGGAGGGGGGATAGCGATCCTTTACAAAGATCACCTTCAATGTCACATTGTACCCCTGACTGATTTCCCTGACAGTTTTCAAGCTTTTTATTTTTCAATAAAGGAAGAACAACGCCCCTTCTTCAACGGTATCTTAATGTATCGTCCCCCCGGCTCGAGAACACACTTCACGCATCACCTTCTCCAATCTCTTGAACCCTATTTTGGCCTAGACAATTTTTCCATCATGGGTGATTTCAATTACCACCTAGAACGGCACGACCTCTCTGACACCTCCTGTCTCACCGAGGCCCTAGAATCCTGCGGGCTTACGCAACGTGTTACGGGAGCTACCCACCTTGCAGGACACACCCTGGATGGCATCTTTTCTAATGATCCTCGCTTGACTACCAAGGATCCGATCCATCTTTCCTGGTCTGACCATCTGGCGGTCCCTTTTCTTTTGAAGCACCACAGGGTGAATTCCCGTAAACTAGGAAACCATACAATAGAGACTACTAGAAATCTCAGGAATATTAATAGCAATTCCTTCGTGCCCTGGGCTGCAAATCTTGCTATCACTGGCCTACATAGCGTACAAACTGCAGTCGCTCACTTTGAACAGGTCACTACCGAGGCCTTGAATCAACTGGCCCCAGAACAATCCCGACGCCGCGCTAGAAAGAGACCTTCTGCCCCCTGGTTCTCCGACTCCCTCAGGCTTCTTAGGCAAGAAGTGAGGAGAATGGAGAGACTATGGCACGCTAGTTGGGACTTCAAAAATAAGGAAGCTCATCGACTTCTGGTCAAAAAATACAAGGCGGAAATCTTGCAGGCTAAACAAAAAATATTTTGTGATCACGACCTCTTCGCTTTCTTCCCCGAAGGAACTCTTTAAAACCGTTGACTCTCTGGTCAGACTGCAAGTCCCTGACCCTGTCATCCCTTCGCAGGACCTCTGTGATAAGATCGCCTCCTTCTTTCACTCTAAAATCCAGGATATTCACCTAGCCCTTGAGGAACAAAGAGCTGTTCATCCATACCTAGTGTAGAGATGAGTTCTACCATCGCTGAAATCTCCCCTCCTCGCACTCTGGACACCTTTCCCTCGCTGGCCTTGCAAGATCTTGAGCTTCTGTTAGCCAAGACTAAGTCCGGATCACCTTCGGATACCTGCCCACTGAAGGTCATCAAACAGTGTAGGGAGACCCTCTTACCACCCCTGGTGGAGATAATGAATCTTGCCATTAGAGATGGTACTTTCCCTGCAGAGTGGAAGAAGGCGGTAGTGAAACCCCTGTTGAAAAAGGCCTCTTTGGATCCGGGGGTCCTAAAAAACTTCCGGCCTATCTCCCTGCTCCCTGCTCCTGCTAAGATGCTTGAGACACATCTTAACAAACATCTTGCTGCCTTTGTCGAAAGCCCTGGATGCTTAGACTCCTCTCAGCATGGATTCAGGAAAGAATTTAGTACTGAGTCAGCCCTCACCATCGTACTTGACAAGATCCGTACATCAGTAGATGAGGGCCAGACATCTCTCCTGGTCCTGCTAGATCTAACTGCGGCTTTCGACACCCTCTCCCCCTCGGTACTTACATCTCGGCTGAGGGAGGTGGGGGTGAAGAACGCAGCTCTGGATCTCCTGACCTCCTTCCTCACGGGGAGGGAACAAAGAGTCAAGTTTGGGGAGTATCTATCTCCATCCCGTCCTGTGCTATGTGGGGTTCCTCAAGGGTCAGCTCTTAGCCCGACCCTCTTTAATATCTATGTTACCCCACTAGCCAAGTTAATAAGATCATTCGGGATGGAGGTAGTCTCGTACGCAGACGACACTCAAATCCTCGTTTCTCTACCCCATTCAGATGAACTAATCGCCTCCAAATTTAGATCTTGCATGAAGGCGGTTGGTAAATGGATGATCCAGAACTCTCTGAAACTGAATGGGGAGAAAACGGAGGTGATGGTGTTTGGGGGAAAAGAAAACATCTGGTCAGCCAATTGGTGGCCTGACTCCCTTGGTACTTGCCCTTCCCCCACATCCTCTGCTAAAAATCTCGGGGTGTTAATAGATCCTGCCCTTGACCTAGGCAGCCAGGTGAGCAGACCTGTTTCCACCTGTTGGGGCCTGATTCACACTCTCCGTAGGGTCAGGAAATATCTTTCCCTCCAGGCAAGAAAACAAATAGCTGTTGCTCTTATCGGCTCGCGTTTGGACTATTGTAACGCGCTGTATGCTGGACTTAATAAAGGACAGCTGCAGCGCTTACAGGTAGTCCAAAACGCCATAGCCAGATTTGTCCTGGACACTCCCAGACGCTCTTCAGCCACTGCAGCCAGGAAAGCACTGCACTGGCTGCCGGTAGAACAGCGTATCCGGTTTAAGGTCCTGTGTATGACCTACAGAGCCATTGCCAAAAAGAGCGACATTGGAATAGGATCCATCATCTCCCACTATGTCCCCCGAAGAAACCTGCGTTCCTCTGGGAAACTGCTTCTAGCAGCCCCCCGCGTACGAAGAGCCAAGTGGGGTGGCAGAGCCTTCTCCACCCTTGCTCCTAAGTGGTGGAACGAACTTCCTTTGGATACGAGATCCCTCCCGTCCCTACAGAATTTTCGCACTGCCTTGAAAACCCTTCTCTTCAAGCAAGCATATGTCTAAGGTCTTAATGTTTCTTTTTTCCTGGTCTTTCTTGACCTTTTGCTAGGCGCCTTGATACCTGCGGGTTATTGTTCTGCGCAATACAAATTATTTTTCAATTCAATTCAATTGGTTTAACATCAAAACCTGCACAGGCTTACTGAAGTGTGTGTATGTTAGCAACCATCATGCATAAAGTTAAAAAAATACAAATATGTATACATTCATAGGTGGCAAAACAATTTACAACACCTTTCAAAAGGGCATAACAATAATTATTGCAATTAAAATGTTCTACCCCAAGGAGTTGTCACAGGGGATGACAAACACCAAAACCCTTGCCTACTGGTCAGTTGTAAGATTTCATGTATAAATTACCAGTCTACAGCCTGAAACAGAGGCTGAAGACAACCCACTGTTAAAGGCCTATTAGTTTTAATAGTGTTTGTACAAAATATTGTTTGAAAAATATCAGGTGACAGAAATATCGGAAATTAAACATTGGGAGACACAAATATCATAATGCACGAATATGGTTTTTGAAATCAAGGGTGGGGGGGATGGAAGAACCGATGATCCATTCAGCTTCCTAGTAGTCAGTCAAAATCAATGGGGAATGGATCACATGTACCTGCAACCAGGGTTGCAGGTACAACCAGGGTTCAGGAATTCTACCCGTCATTACTTTAAAAAACCCTCATTAACGTAGACAGGGCGGTAGGCGGAATCGAGATATATGGATTTTTGAGGTAAGTATGATCGTTGATGCTTTTAATATCGTTTTTGCTATTAGAGTTGTTAAAAAGAACGTTTTTTAATTATTTTAATCTGTTAGTTGATATATTAATGTTATGTGTTACTATTGTTTCTATACATGTTATTGATTGTTTTTAATTTATAGCTTATAATTTTAAATGATTCAGAATTTTTTCATTAATTTTATTAGTAATTAATATAGTGTTGTAGTGGGTTGGTGGGTATGTAGGCGGATAAGATGGGAAGTTAATTAGGTAATAACTCATTAAGAATCATTTAATACATTCATTTAATTACATGATCAATATTTATTTTGCATTTTATATGTAATACTGATTTATTTTGTTATATGTTATTTGTGAGCTGTTAGGTCTGTAGTTTTTAATTATGAAATTCGTGGAATAATTATTTATTTTACTTATATTTTTGTTATGGGATGCTAGGTTTGTAGTTGTGTAATTAAGTAATAATTAGTTAACACTGTATTATTAATTATTAATTATTAACTAATTATTTATTGTTTTTAATTAATTAAAATATGGAATACTGATTTATGTTTGGATGCTAAGTTTGTAGGGGCATAGGGGGTGGGTAGTAAATTAAGTAATAATCAATTAACTATTAATAATTATTTGTTAATTAATCATTTAATTGAATTTTAAATATGTAAATTCTGGAATACTTATTCAATCTCATTCTATTTTAGTTGTGGGATGCTAGGTTTGCAGGGGTCTAGGGTGAGAAGTTAACTAAGCAATTCTTAATTGACAATTATGAATTATTTCATTTATTTTAAATATGTACAGTATGGAATATTTACTTTTCAGCTATATTTAAAATATGGCTGCTAGGTTTGTAGGGGTATAGGGTAGGAATTTAAATAATTAATTACTGAATAAAAATTATTTATTAATTGATAATAATGTTTTATTGGATAGTAATTATGTGTTGATCAATTATTTACAGCTTTTAAATACATATTTATTTTAATTAAATTTTTTTCTTAAAACTTTAATATTTTTCCCACATTGATGGTGTTACTCATATATGTAATGTGTTTGAAGTGAAATTATTTTCCTTTTCTTGCTTAGACTGTAGTGGGAATGGAAAAATTAACCTCTTTGCAGTTCAACAGTTTACCTACTGTTGCGCTGTTTGGAATGGGAATCCTACATTTTCCCCCTCTAAAGTCCAACACTTTTCCTACTGTTACACTGACCGGTCTGGGAATAGTAAATTTCACCCCTCCAAAATCAAAAACACTTTCCTTAATTTTGCACTGGTTGGAATGGGAGTAGTAAATGTAACCCATCTGAAATCCAATGCTTTCCCTACCTTTGCCCTGTTTGGAGTGAGAATAGTAAATGTTCTCCCTATGAAGTCCAGTGTTTTCCCTGCTGTAACCCCTCCGAAATCCAACACTTTTACTACTGCTGTGTTGTTTGGAGTGGAAATAGTACATGTAACCCCTCCAAAGTTCAATGCTCTCCCTACTGTTGCTTATACTAAAGATGAAATAGTCAATTTAACTCCTCCGATGTTCAACATTTTCCCGTTTATTGTGGTGACTGCGGTAGGAATAGTAAAAATGCCCTGTCCGAAGTCCAACACTTTACCTACTGTTGTATAAACTAAAGTAGGAATAGTATATTTAATATTTTTAGACTTCAATCGTTTACATAATATTTGTTAAATAGAGATTGTAGCATTTATTGTTTTATATTTTTTCTTTTGTTTGTTACATTTATTTTCATGTTTATAGTATTTTTTGTAGATCTGTTTTGGGGATTTTTCAAATTGTAATATTTTATTTACTGTCTACACCCATTAATATATTTTTGGGTTTATATTATGATGGTATATATGTATATGTGCGTGGTTAAAGCATATGAATGGTAGGGCTTGCAGACAGGTAGAATCAGGAAGAGATCGCAGTAAGGTAAGTGGGGCTGGAGTGGGGTCAGGGTTTTTTAGGTGGGGTTGGGGTCAGGGTTGTTTTGTCGGCTGAGGGTGGAGGGGGTTGATTTAAGTGGGGAGGGGCTGGGTCGGGGTTATTTAAAGTTGGGCAGGGTCTGGGCACTTTTGTGTGCTGGGGGTCAGGCGTAGTGTTGTCGGCTGGGGGTGCATCGGGACTCTTTTGTGAGCTGGATGGTTTGGGGTAAATTTAAGTGGAGCTGGGGGGTCGGTCGGGGTTGTTTTGTGGGCCGCAGGTGGGTTGGGAGTAGTCTTCTTGGCAGGGGGGCGGGTTGAGGACGTTTTCTGGGCCGGGGCGGGTTGAAGTTTTAGGGCTGGGGGAAGGTTAAAGACGTTTTCAGGGCTGAGGGGAGTTTGGGGTAGTTTTCAGGGTTGGAGGGGTTTGGGATAGTTTTAAGGGCTGAAGGGGTTCAGGGTAGTATTCAGGGCTGAGTAGGGGTGTTAGTGGTGGTTTTCAGGGGTTTGAGGGCGGTTTTAGGGCTCAGGGTGGGGGGCAAAGGAAGGTATATACTTCATAGAAATTAGGGAGGCAGTGAGGTTTTTAGGACTGTTTTAAGAGAAATGGGGAGGGCGGGCAAAAAAAGTAAATAGGGCTGGGGGGTAGTAGTGGGTTAGTTTAGGAACTCAGGTGGGGTAGTTAAGACTTACCTGTAAAGTCTAAACCTCGGTTATGTGCTTACTACGGATATGTGCCGTAACAACTAATGCTTTGTTGTTAAGGAGTGCGTAGTACAGGCATATCCGTGGTTAGGATTTTCGTTGTTCAGCCTGCGTGGAACCGGCATGCTATATAGATATATCTATAAAAATATATATATATAAATATATATAATTTTTATATATATATATATATATATCCAAGCAATCCTGGCCGCTATCAACGTGGACTCAAGCAGGCGCCGACCTCTTCTCCTTTAATTCAGCTTTTTAAATAAAGCGCCATCACACCGTCAGTCGTGTTAGCAGTGGTGATTTTAATGTTAGCAATCACGGACCAAGTGCTCTCATCGACGCGTTTCGCTCCACAGGCGGAGCTTGGTCACATGACGCGCCAAAAGTAGGTGTTGCATTATAAAGTGTTTTAAAAGCACAATCACCCATAAAAAAGGATGAAATGCAAAAATAAGCAAAATGTCATAGTAGCAGCTGTACAAACAATCATGACAGGTTGTATAAAATACAAACAAGATAAAGTGCAAAACAGCAGTGAGAGCGAAGTGCTCCTATCTCAGTTTGATAGTGTGGCCAAAAAGAATTCTCGCATGAGGCAAGTGCCTGGTCGCAGAGATTAGCATAAGCAGAATTATCAATAACAAGTTAATAGCAGTACAAACAAATTATCACCAGAATAAAGTGCAAGTGCATCATTCAATGAAAAAATGTACAGAGGATACGCTAAAAACAGAGTTCATAAAAAGGTAAAGTGCAAATGCATTCATTATGGCCATAAAACTTCACATCTGAATTGCCAGATATAGAACAATGCACAGAAGCTGCTACATGCCACTTCAGCTAAAGTACTAGTGTCTAATGGGTGAAAAAATTATTAACTATAAAAAAAGTGACTCTGGCGGCTGAGACATAAAATTATTCGACCTACCAATTCATAACAGAATGTGTGCGCCTAACAATCAACAATTTCAAGGAACTTTCATTTTCAAGTAGGACCAACAAAAGGAAATTACACTTCAGAAACAGAATAATCAAAACAGGGATACCCTATTTACAAAAAATTATGTAATTCATCAATAATATTTAATCCATTAGGTGCCTTAGAGTCTAGTAGCAAAATAAAGTAAGTTTCTTTTTGCCTGAGAAGTTTTTCTCGGTCGCCTCCCCGTCCGGGGTTGGGGACCGAAAACAGAAGCGTATAATGCAGGTCTTTTCATTTATTGTCATGGACATCTTTAAAGTGGCGAGCCACTGGATAGTTGCTGTCAGAATTAACAATGGTTCGCACATGTTGCAGGATACATTGGTTAGCTGGCAACTTACTGCTTTCAATGTAAGATAGATTGCATGTGCATGTCAATTTATAGATGATAAACTCACTGCGACAGGTAAGATATTCATTAATGGCAATGGGTTTATCACTAAACACGGATTTATAATGCGTGCCATTTTTCGCAAAAGTACATGCACGGCATGACGTGCACTTCAAAAAAACCTGTTTTAGACAGCCAAGTGCGTTTAGGTGTTAACTCAGGTTGTGTCTTATCCAGTGCATCCTTCATGGAGGGAGCCCTCCTGAAGGTAATTGCAGGTAACTTAGGCAAGATGGGACCTAAAATTACATCTGTTAAGACGATAGGCCATTCAGAATTTATAATCCATCTCAATTTACGTTCCTGTGAACAGTAGGTGGTAATTAGTCGGACAGAACCAAATGAGTTTGAATCAGATATGGCCACGTTCTTAGGAGTCAATAATTCCTCTCTCGAGCGAGATGAGGCTCTCGAGAGTGCACGGTTCAAAAGATCTAACTTATAACCACGCTGGAGAAGCCTTTGCACTGACTCCGCTAAGCACTGGTTGCATGTGGTGGGATCGCTGCAGATTCTCGTAATGCGAACGAATTCGCCAAAGGGTATACTGTTAATGGTGTGGGATGGGTGGGCACTCCGGGCGTGGAGAATATAATTCCCCGCCGTTGCCTTCCTGTGAAGCTTTGTAAACAACTTGCCCTGTTCAATGTAAATATGTACATCTAAAAACTCAGCCGAGCTTGATGTAATCGTTGCAGTTAATCTTAAGTTACGAGTGTTGATGTTAATCTCATTCACAAAAGCTTGGGCCTGTGCCTGCGAGCCCTTCCAGAGGATACATATGTCATCTATAGAACGCCAATAGTGGGCTAGATGTGGAAGCCAGTGGCGATAGGCTCCATGGAGCACGTGCTCCTCCCACCAGCCAACATGTAAACATGAATAGCTGGGGGAGAAGCACGAGCCCATGGCAACCCCTCGTTCCTGATGGTAAGTCTCATTTTCAAATTGGAAATGGTTGTTAGTTAAACAAATCTTGGTCATTTCCAATAGCATGACATTGTGGTCTCGCAGGACTGCATTGCGTGTGTCTAAAAAATATATGGTGGCCTCAAGACCCTGAGAGTGGTGAATACTCTTGTATAAAGATTCAATGTCCATCACCAAAAAACAGAAATCAGAACACCAATTAACATTTTTGATTTTAACTAAAAAGTCTGTAATGTCCTTAAGGTAAGAAGGAAGTGAGGTCATGTGGGGTTGGAGAAAAAAGTCAACATATTTGGATACATTTTCATTAATACTCCCACGTGCCGAAATAATAGGACGTCCGGGGACAGGGTTGACAAGTTTGTGAATTTTGGGAAGAAGGTGAAAAACAGGGGTGATTGGATGTGTAACGCTTAGAAATTTCGCCTCATCCTTAGTGAGGAGTCCCTTTCTTTGCCATTGGTAGATGGTTTTCCTGGTGGATTCATTGCTCTTCAACATGGCAAATTTGGTGGTTTTAGTGTAACACGTGGTATCCCCCAATTGTCTTGTGGCTTCCTTAAGATAGTCAATTTTGGCCCACAAAACCGTGTTACCGCCTTTTTCAGTGTTTTTAACAATCACAGTTGGATTATCTTGTATTTTCTTTATTAGTGACAAGTATTGTTTATTGTTGTAATCTTGTTGTTTCTTTCTTCCCAAAGTCACCCTATTCAGATTCTTCAATTCAGTGACAACTCTGTCACTGAAAACATGTCCTGCATCCTTAGACATTAGGGGTAGAAAAGTCCATTTACTCCGAAAAGGGCTAGATGCTGGCTTGTTAACTGTGACTACTTGACTGACAGAGGGGGATCCTTGCGAGCTGTCTTCATGGGCTAGTAATAGCAAAGATTGCAAGCCGTCTATATTCCTTACTTGCAGCGGCGTTGTGGCTGAATCTGATTCTATGCTGGCACCTTCTTTGTTGTCTTGCATAGGATGAAGTTGGAAATATTTCATCAGTTTAATTTTTCTAATGAACTTAAAAACGTCTATGCGTGCCTGCGTATATGAGAAATCATTAGATGGACAATATGACAAGCCTAATGACAGAAGCTGCTCCTCCACCTTTGATAGAACAAGGTCCGTCAAATTAATAACAGTGTGTGGTGATCTGTATTGCGTAATGCCTGTCAGAACTTCATGATGTCACCTGTGGGTTTCCATGTACTGAGCATTCCTCTCCAGTGTTCCCTGTTTGGCAGTTGCAGCTGCTGTGTCTCCTCTCCATGCTGGACGGCTCTCTTCTCCTGAATAAATCTCTAACTACAGTTCCTGCCTCCGCCTCATCTTTACATTGGCGACTGAGGATGGTCAGCTGTTCTTCAGCTGTCGTTTCAACTCACAGAACAATTTCTTCAAGCAAAGCGGTTTGAATTTCAGAACATTTTTCCTATTTACGATTCACTTCCATGTGAGTACATTTACATTTACTTTCTACGCACTGTACCTATTGAGAGCCGTCGCAGCCACCAGACTCTTTTATTGTAACTTGTCTTGTTACCCTTTGCGCACCTTCCAAGCTTCCCTACGTGCTACCAAGCGCACTGTTAAACTGTGTCACTCAGCTTCGTGCTACCAACAATTCATTCTACCAGCGCTACGTGTGGCCTCGCTCCTTGTTACCTGCGCTGCACGTCCTTTCACTGTTCAGCTTCACCGTTCAGCGCTGTCTGTGTTTTCACCGTCCTTCGCCAGCGCTGCGTGTATCTTCACCGTTTGTTCCTCCACCTTCAAGTTGCGTTTGGAAATGATGACGTAGTGGAACTTTCATTTCTACCCAGCGCCAACACGCATTTTGTGTCCATAGCAACCTGCACGTCAAGACGCTTCCTTTGTACCAGTCACCGCGTCACCACGACGTTCTCCCTGACACTCAACGCTCTCACGTCACAAAGGCTTCGCGTCTGTTCTAATCCAGTCTTTATCGTTTTGGCTATGTCAGCTGCTTCCACACGTCATTAAGACTTTACTCGCTGTCTTCAAGCCTCATTATTTCTGCCGTGCGCAGCTAATCAGCCACCTTTTGCTTTCGCTGACGCACGCAGCTCTTGATATTTCATTTTACCACGCTGATGTGCACAGCTCTGGATATTTCATTTCACCACGCTGATGTGCACAGCTCAAGCACACAGCAAAATAAACTCACATCTTTCCTTTAAAAAAAAAAGAAGAAGATCTACATTTTCGCGCTGATGCGCACAGCCTATACTTTCTACATCAACACTTACACGCCGAAGTACACAGTCTCTGCACGCTGACGTGCACAGCTTCTGCACGCATTTTTTCCTCAACACACCGATGTGCACTCTATCTACTCGCTGATGTGCACAGCTTCTGCATGTTAATGTACACACCATCTGCACGCATATTACTCTTGACAAAAAACTACTTACACTCCTAAACTGCCGTATTTACAATTGTTACTCTTGTTTTAAAAAAAAAAAATTCTTTTCTTTTTGTTATTTTATTGTTCGCTTCCTTGTACCTAAATCTTTCAATCTAAAGGAAAAATAGAAGATCTTACAATGCAAAACGTATCTCCCCCTGCTCCTTTTCTTCAGACTCCTGGAGATCCTCCTCTTGAATGGAAGCTTTGGTTGAGATCTTTCATGGCCTATTTAGGGGCAATCGATGGTCTTAGGTACTGCGCAGAAAGGAAAAAGAGTCTAATGTACTATCATCTTGGTGTGGAAGGGCAGAACGTTTTTGACCATCTACCTTCCTATGTTCCGCCTACTGGTGAAACTCCTGATGAATTCGAAATAGCTATAGCTAAATTAGACAAGTACTTTGTCAAGACTAAAAACATGGTTGTACATCGTTATAAATTTTTCACCAGAGCTCAAAAACCCGAAGAAAGCATTGATACTTTTGTCACTGCCTTAAAAATACTTGCGTCTAAATGCGAATTTGACAATTTCACCTCTCAACTTATTAGAGATCAACTTGTTGCGCGCTGTTCCTGCAAACAAATCCAAGGGAAACTATTATCCTGCAAAGACCCTTCTCTAGACAAGGCTATTGATATAGCCAAAAGTATTGAAACATCTTTAGAAGATTCCAAACAACTAGAAGTTTCTCTTTCCAACACTTCCATTTCTGGTGCTGTTTCCACTAAGATGCCTCTTCCTACCAAGACTTCTAACTTTAATCCTCGTGACTCTCGTGGTTATTTCAAAAGAATGGGAAACACTAGTTTTAGAAGACCTTTCATGCCTAATAGACAATTCAGCCAAAGTACTTTTTGTTTTAGATGTGGCTCTCCTTACCATGCTTCCAACTTTAAAAACTGTCCTGCCGCCAACCAACAATGCACTCAATGTGGGAAAAATGGTCATTTTTCAAGGGTCTGTATGAGAGGTAGAAGAGGTAATGTGCGTTGTGTCATGAATGAGAATGATTCCCTCCAAGATTTAAATCCTTTTGAGCATTCAACTGAACATTCTGAATGTGATGTAACCAATCAGGAGTATGTAGCTGTGGTGAAAGACAATGACACTATCAGTCGTACTTTTCTTGTTCCTGATCCTGAAGTTGATGCTACTATTGAAAATCACCATGTCCTACTACTGGTAGACACTGGTGCTCGCATCACCATTGTTTCCTAGGAAAAATATTCTCATTTCTGGCATGATAAATGTTTACTCCCCCTGATGTTCTTTCTGTAGCCTTCGAAGGAAGCAGAATCAACCTTTTAGGTTATTTCTGGGCTGAAATCTCCATCTTTGGCAAATCTATTAAGGGAAAGGTTTATGTTGCCAAACGAGGCATCAATGTTCTAGGTCTCATACATCAAGCAGAATTTGGTGTTACCATTAAACCTGGTTTACCCAACCCTGTATTTATTGAAGGGTGCAATCCTTCCTCTTCTTCATCTTCTACCCCTATATGCAACATTTTGAATGGCGAATTCTGGGAGCGCAAATATAAAAAAATCTTTGAAGATCGCCTGGGTAAGATCACCAATTTTCAACATTTTATCAAGGTCAAAGATGATGTTTCCCCGGTTAAACACAAGCTTAGGAACGTCCCACTCAGTATCAGAGAAGATTTGTCCAAACACCTAAAATCATTATGCGAGCAAGAAATTATTGAAAAAGTTGAATCCACATTATGGCTTTCTCCCATTGTTCTTGCCAGAAAAAGGTCTGGCGACCTTAGGATGTGTGTGGATTTACGCAGCCTCAATGAAGCTATCTGGGTCGATGGCTTTCCCCTTCCTCGCATTGAGGATTTGATAGCAAAAGTGGGCTCGTCTACCTGGTTTTCCAAACTTGATTTAAAGGCGGCCTACCTCCAGATTGAGTTACATCCTCTCTCTCGACATCTCACTGCTTTCGTAACTCCTGATGGGGTTTTCCAATTTCGTCGTCTTCCCTTTGGGTTGGCGTCTGCCGCCGCTGTTTTCCAGCGTATCATGTCAGAAATGTTTGAGGAACTCTCTAATGTTGTCGTTTTCCAGGATGACATTCTTATTTTCACTCAAACTGAGCACGAGCATAACCTGGTCATTGACCAAGTTTTCAACATCCTGGAACGAAGAGGTGTAACTCTACAAAAGAGTAAATGTGTATTCAAAACCAGAGAGGTAGAATACCTTGGTCATACCATTTCTGAGTGTGGCATTAAGCCCAGGCCAGGTCTAGTCAAGAGTATTATTGAAGCCCCTTCTAACAAGGAACAACTTCTGTCCTTTCTCGGTCTTTGTGAGTTCTACTCTAAATTCATGAGAGATTACGCCAAGACCACTGAATGTTTTAGACTTTTACTAAAAAAGGGTGCCACCTTCAGCTGGTCTGATGAGTGTGAAAAAGGCTTCCAGCTCATAAAAGAACACATCACTAAAGCTCCTGCTCTTCAACCTTTCAATGGGAATAGAGAAACCTTTGTCACTGTTGACGCCTGTGAATATGGCCTAGGAGCTGTTCTCTCACAATTGGCCTATGGTAAAGAATTTACTGTGGGGTTTGCCACCAGGACTCTCCGTCCTGTCGAAAGAAAATATTCGGTTATTGAAAAAGAACTGCTAGCCTGCGCTTGGAGCGTTGAAAAGTTTAAATCTTACTTATGGGGCAGACCATTTGTTCTTCAAACCGACCATCGACCTCTTGTTGACATTCTGTCAGGCAGAAATGTCAAGCGTACAACAGCTCGTTTGGCTAGACTTTCCACTAAACTGTTGGAATTCAACTTCAAAGTTATCTACATTCCTGGGGGCAAAAACAAACGTGCTGACTGTCTCTCCAGGTTACCTATTCAAGAACCTGACGAAAGTGAGTGGGAAACAGAGATTGAAGAATGTTTTGTGGCCAATATTTCCCAAAATTCCATCTCCTTCGCTGAGAGTGATTGGGTTAAAGCTGTTGAGAACGATGCTGTACTTAGGGATGTTATTTCCTTCATACAGAAAGGTTGGCCCAAGGAAAAATCTCTTTCTCCCGAACTTCAGATTTATTGGAAAATTAATTCAGAACTTTCCTTAGAAAATGGCAAAATTGTTAGGGGCGATAAATTCATTCCCCCTTCTGTCTACCGAGAAAAGATCATTACTGATGCTCATTCTGGACATCTAGGTGCCACCATTACTAAGAGAAATGTCAGATCAAATTTCTGGTGGCCAAGAATGGACAATCAAATTGTGGATGCTGTCAAACTCTGTACACGCTGCAACACCAGCGATAAAGTTCTTATTTTAGAAGGTGTTTGTGATTCTGTTGTTCCCCCACCCGTTAGAGCTTGGCAAAAAATTGGACTGGATTTTCTGGGTCCATTCCATGTTCTTCCCAATACCTCAAAATACTTCTTGGTCCTTGTCGATCACCTCTCTAGGTGGGGCGAGGTTGAACCTATCAATGTTCCCAATTCTAAGAGTGTTATTGATTGCCTGACCAAAATCTTCCTGAGGGAGGGTTGTCCGGAAGAGATTCTCACTGACAATGGGGTTCAATTTATTTCTAAGGAAATGGGCATTTTCTTAAATAATTGTTGCATTAAACACACCAGAACTCCTCTGTACCATCCCCAGAGCAATGGCAAAACTGAGAGGTTCAATAGAGTTATTGTTGAATGTGTGCAGGCCGCCTTCAGGTCCAATAGCTGTATTTTTCAAGCTGTAAAAGATCTTGTATGGTCCTATAGGATTTCTCCACATGTTGCTACAGGCTTTTCCCCTTTCGAACTGATGAGAGGAAGGAAAGCCTGTTCTCAAGCTTTTCCCTTTTGGATGGTCAAAAGTCTCCACAAGGGTTGTGATTTGGAAGTGGTGTGGGATTGTGCTAACAAAAAATCTTCCAGCTCACTACCTTGTGATGTGGAACGTGGTAAGAGGTCTTCTCACAGTATTCATGCTGGTGATTGGTTCAGGATTAAGAGCCCTGTCACTGTTAAAAAGGGCCTTTCAAAGTTTCTTGATTCCCAACAAGTTGTGGAAGTTCGCAAGAATGCTGTCAAATTGTCAAATGGCAATTGGTGGAGCACTTCTCGTGTTGCTAGAGATCCCTCTCGTCCTTCACGTGCAACTGTTCCTACACCCAATGTCCAAGTTGAAAAAGGTTTAAGGAAAAGCTCAAGAATGACTGTTAGACCCAACAAATTTCGTGATTATATCTGACTCACTTTTCTTTGTTGTTTCATTTTGTTTTTCTTTGGTTTTTTTTAGAAAGGGGGGAGGTGTGTGGTGATCTATATTGCGTAATGCCTGTCAGAACTTCATGATGTCACCTGTGGGTTTCCATGTACTGAGCATTCCTCTCCAGTGTTCCCTGTTTGGCAGTTGCAGCTGCTGTGTCTCCTCTCCATGCTGGACGGCTCTCTTCTCCTGAATAAATCTCTAACTACAGTTCCTGCCTCCGCCTCATCTTTACACAGTGTTTTGTTGTTTTGCTGTTAATTGTTCCAGTTCATGCGCATGTTGCCCCTGGCTGCGCCTCGCTTTGGTATTGTGCCTCCGGATGCGGCGCTTTTGGCTGCTGCTCTGCCTTGTTGTTGCGGAGGCGCAGGGAGTACCTCCGGTCCTCGCTGACAAAATTCAGCTCGTCTATGAAAGAAAAATCTGTCAGTTCATTTGGGTCCAAGGAAGTAACTGACCTGCTATCATCCGACCCGCTGTGGGATGTTAAGGACACATTGTCTGAGTCTGTAGGGTCAACACTGATGTTTGTCGATTGTCCAGCTACTGGCCCCGGTTTATTGTTGTCTGGACATGGCCTTCCGTTTGTAGGAGTCTTATTTCCTCGCAAAAGTGAAAATGCGACCTGTGGCATAATTGCGCTGGTCACGCGCAAATTTGTGTATTTTGCGTTCTTGGATTGATTCCTCGTATTTAACCAAACCGGCTTCAATCTCCTTTCTACTTTTGTTTATAAGGTCAGTTTCGCCGGTAGCCTCTAGCAGTCCATTTATGCGATCTATTTCCACAAGTAAGGCGTCTCTATCGGTTTGGGCATTTTTAATTAAGATGTGCAGCATGTTTTTAGAGGCCTGCAGATTATTATCGGCCCACTCTTGTAACATCTTAGGATCCGGGTTCTCGTACGTAGGAACAATTAATATCCTAAGGCCCCTTGGAACACGATTTTCGTCATGGTACTTCTCAAGTGACTTTTTTTTCCCACCAATTAGATAACTCACTACGGAGAAGTTTCTCCAAATTCTTTAGTAAGTCCCTGGCATTGCTGTTAGCAGAAGTTGCACGGTTAACAGTGGGCGGTGTATCATTAACCGCCGGTAGTTTTCACATAAAGAGCCTCAGCCGCCGTCTCTCTACTTCTGAGCGCGTCGCTGGAAATAATGTTTACACAGATATTAGATTTCTTGGCTTTTTCTGTAATTAAGCCGCTTCACTGCTGGATGGCAAGAACGAGTTGTGTCAAATTATATATATATATATATATATATATATATATATATATATATATATATATATATATATATATATATATATATATATACATTTCAGCAAAATCGTTTCAGTAAAGAAACACGCCGCACACTACTCCATAGGTTAAATGCTTGACACTAACAGTCCTAGGACCTCATTTTGCGCCCTGGCATTCACCATCAAATATAATTAAGTGAGTACTAATGGTGTCGTGAAAATGCTGGGATCCGGTATTTCACTTTGCATGATTTGGAATTATCCCAATCTATAAAACTACTGTGCCCACAATGCACCATAATTGCCAAGTGGTGACTACAGGTATAAAATGTGGAAAGCAATGATGGACTAATGTTTGTACCGTGACCAGGGACAGATTGTTGTCCGAAACGCGTAGGTGGGGATCCTACAGAAAATAAACTCAAGCATTTAACCTATGGAGTAGTGTGCGGCGTGTTTCTTTACTGAAACGATTTTGCTGAAATGTATCCTGCGAGGGTGTCCTGAACCTCGCCGCCGGCACCAGCTACAGTAGCTCCTCTCACTATTGGGACATTTGCTTTTCAAATATATATATATATATATATATATATATATATATATATATATATATATATATATATATATATATATATATATATATATATATATATATATATATATATATATATATATATATATGACAGCAACTCCCACCACTTCCACTCGTGGCTGCGAGGAAGGAGAAACAGACCACAGTTTCTAGGCAAGTTCATTTATTGGAACCTTCACATCCAACAACAGTGGCAGATGACGCGTTTCTGGCTGGCAACAGCCCTTGATCACATAAAGACTGTATGTGAATTAGGTGAATTAGCCATTTTAAATGCTGCTGCTTCTTTGTTTCAAGTCACATGGTAACATCACATGTTCACAGAAATAAAAATAAAAGACAGACTGATATTTCAAAAGTACAAGTTGTGACACAGGAAACAATATTATCTCCAATTTGTACTAAAAAATCACCTATCTGTTGTAATGCAACAAAACTGTTTGTGAGCCATTTAAAACTGCAAAAGAACACATATAATATGTTAACGTGCAAAACTGGTGTTATGACCGCATAAATGCGTTTTTCTAATACACCAATAACAATTGTTTTTGAGGGGTTTCATATTCCTGGTTAAATCCATGGAAATAGTTTTGCTATAAACTATAAATATATTTCTGTGAGATTACACCCATTTATAACCAATGTGCAAAAAGCAAATAGTAGCAGCAATTTATAACATGTGCAAAACTGTGATAAATATGATCTCTAAAATTTAGAGAAATAAATATCATGTTTTAGTATGAAACAAATATGACTGAATAAATACAGGTAATTCAAAACACTGCAATTTATAGATTTCATATTTGACAAATTCTTTCGTATTAAAAACGAATTCATTCATACTAAAACCAAAGCGCAAATGGTGTTGTGTGTATAAAAACAACATTATAAAAAGTGAATTGTTTAAAATTGATCAAATAGCAAACTGACGAGCAATTACATTTAAAACTCCCAATGAATGCGGATAAGATTGAATCTGAAATGGAGGACTAATGTCATATTAATTGCATCTATACAAGTACTGTATTACAGTCTATTAACCAGTGCACTGATTTGTAACGATAAGTATATTCAATTCAGTTAACTAAAATATTGTAAGAATGGGCTCTGCTATGTATAATTTCTATCAGCTAATTCCAAAGTTCTCAAATAGATCCTCAGACAATCTTTACTTAGAGAAAGGTGTACATATCCTCTGAGTTGTTTAAGCCGTTCGGACATTTACTATCGAACTCGAGTATGAACCTAGTCTCCAGTTGTCTTAATGGAGACGTGTGGCTCAATGGTTAGAGCAGCAGAACCTGATGCAGAGGTCTAGCCCCGGACCAGGGTTCAATTCCCTGCCTTGGTGGGTCTTGGGCTCAAAAACTCCACAGACCTGATAATTCTCGCCTCAGTGCCTATTCCAATCATGGAGTCCCACTCTGCAACTCTGGGCAATAACTTGCTTAATCTCCACAACAGCCCCCACAACGCTAAGGATGCCTGGCCTCCACCTTGGGGGTGCTCAGGAGTGGACACCTCACAGGGAAAGCCAGGATGGGTTCCACAGCGGTATTCGTACAAGTGCCTTGAGACTCTTGCGGGTGAGTAGTGCGCTATAGAAGTATCAAATTTACATTTAATAATATTTCTCTGTTGCGCCTCTGCGTTGTTTAGGTACAGAGGCTATAACAAAGTACTGCAAACAATTTACATTGTTGTTATGGACCTGTTTGAAGTGACGTGCCACTGGGTAAGTGGGGTCACTATGGAGGATTGCTCGAAGATGCTGTAAAATCCTCACGTGCACCTGCAGTTTGGTACTTCCAATGTAATTCAAGCTGCAGGTGCACGTGAGAACATGCACTGCAAACTCGGTTCTGCAATTGAAACTCCCAGCTACTTTACTTGCAGTGGTGCTAAAAGGGGTATGGTATTCACTTTTATTGGTTCCAAATTTGCACGCTCTGCAAGAAGTGCACTTTCAAAAGCCTGGAGTTGGTTTTAACCAAATGGGACTAGTTCTAATCTCTGGACTTGATTGGTCCAGAATGGAACCCATATTCCTGGCTCTACTGAATGTAATCGTGGGACTTGGCGGTAAGCTTGTGAGCAGAAGTGGGTCAGTAAGCACAATACCCCAGTTTTTGTTGATAATAGATCTAATCTTCCGTTCGTTTTCACTATAGGCTGCAATTAGTCTTGGACATTTATTGTCTTGTATATCTATGTTAGGTGCAGCAGATTCTAGAGGCTGTTCTGAATTTCCTGATGGCAAAGGCAATAAGCTTTCTCTAGATCTTAATCTGGCTTTAGACATGGCATCATTCAACATTTTATCTGTGTACCCACGTGCTTTAAGTCTTTGCATAAGTTGATTAGCACAACTTTCAAAGTCATTATCTACACTGCAAATTCTTTTTAGGCGTAGTAGCTCCCCATAGGGGATGCTGGCTATAAGGTGCCGAGGGTGGGAGCTGGTCGCGTGAAGTGTAACATTACCAGCAGTAGACTTTCTAAATAGTGTGCTTTCAACTTTGTTGTCTTTAGTGTACAGTTTGACGTCCAAAAATTCCATCATAGTTTTATGTATGTGGGAGGTAAAGTGGAGGTTCAAGTTGTTAATATTGATAGCATCAATACATTTTTGAGCTTCCTCTTCACTACCTTTCCATGCAATACAAACATCGTCAATGAAAGCACACTATCTTTTTGTTGAAGAAAGCCCTATGTTCTTTTTTCAAAACCTGTTCCTCCCACCAGCCCACGTGCAAGCACGCGTAGCTGGGGGAGAAACAGGCTCCCATAGCCACGCCTCTAAGCTGTCTAAAGAGCTCTTTGCCAAACAAGAAATAGTTGTTGTTCAGACACCAAATAATAAGGCTGATGATGGCTTTATTATGTTGGTAGAATTCGCTAGGTCTTTGTTCCAAAAAAATGTTCACCGCTTTAAGACCATCACTATGATCAATACTGGTGTAAAGCGATTCTATATCAAGCGATATCAACAACATTTCATCAGACCAAATTAAATTCTTTGTCTTGGATAAGTAGTCCCCAGTGTCTTTCACGTAGGTGGGTAAAGTTTTAACCAAATCTTGCAGGAAAAAGTCTATATACTGGCCAACCTGTTCCGCCACACTGCGAATGGCGGAAATAATGGGTCTACCTGGAATTGGAAAAACAGATTTATGCACTTTGGGTATCAAATATAATATTGGCAATACCGGATGTTCCTTGTTCATATACTTGAATTTGTCTTGGGAAATTAATCCTTCTCTGCACCATTGCATAAGCTGTATATATACCATCAAACTATAAACAACTGAAAACTGAATGAAAAAATATAATAAGGGATGTAGACATTAAATAAAATATTACAATATACACACCTTAAAAATATAAACAACTGAAAACTGAAAAATAAAAATACAAATAATAGCTGTAGACATTAAATTAAATATTACAAATTGTAAAAAAAATTATATATATATATATATATATATATATATACACATGTATATGAGAGAGAGAGTGTTACATAATTAATACAAATGTTTATTCTGCATTTTTTTAATTTTTATCTTTTTTATATATTGTTACATATCAAGGCTTCGTGGAAAGCCGAAACCTGTAGTAGGTGTTAATAAACACCCTTGGACTCTGCTGGCCACGCGTTGTGTTTGGGTCTCTGAGAGCATGTTGTACCGCTTTGGAACTCTTTGTGTTAATTTGATTACCGGCGTGCTCGGCCGGTGTACACGCCACCTCCCTCGGGGCCACTGCAACCCACGGAGCAACTTTTGGGGATTGGATTGTTACATATCTATACATATATATTTTCATATTAAAACATTTTGACTATGAAAAAACAATATAATGTAAAATACTTTTTTAGCAGTCATTTGATATAAATATGTTCATAGTAATACATTTAATATGCAAAACAATATAATGTAAAATAAATATTTTAGCAACTAAGTTACACAATATATATATATATATATATATACATTCTCACACGCACAGGTAGCCCACAAGAAGTTGAGACCGCAGACATTTCATGGGCTTGCTGATTTATTGGCGAAATGCAAGCAGGCAGCAAGAAACAAAACAGGCATCAGTTTTCATAGCGCCAGACGCGTTTCGAGAGTCTTCACTCCCTTCTTCAATGGCAAGTAATCCAACTGCGAAAGCAAAGTTCATTCCACACCTGTTGTATTTAAATTACCCGCCCTGATGGGCGTGGCTCTCCCACAGCCTTCTGGTAATTGTGGTCCGAAATGTTCATATCCCCAGTGGGCATGCTTTCATCCAGGGAAAATAAAACAGTTTGTTCCCCTCGTGGGTTGATGAAAGTCTTGTGAGCTGCCTGCCCCGCTTTCCAAACGCCAATAGAAGCTTCAAAGCGGCGCCATCCTGCACACGGCGTCAAACTTTGCATGTCTCCCGGCACAGCCGACCTGATGTCAGCCAGCAGGGACCCGCTGCAGCGGTGGGTCCAACTTCGCGGCTGGGCAACAGCCGCTATTTATTCTCACACGCACAGGTAGCCCACAAGAAGTTGAGACCGCAGACATTTCATGGGCTTGCTGATTTATTGGCGAAATGCAAGCAGGCAGCAAGAAACAAAACAGGCATCAGTTTTCATAGCGCCAGACGCGTTTCGAGAGTCTTCACTCCCTTCTTCAATGGCAAGTAATCCAACTGCGAAAGCAAAGTTCATTCCACACCTGTTGTATTTAAATTACCCGCCCTGATGGGCGTGGCTCTCCCACAGCCTTCTGGTAATTGTGGTCCGAAATGTTCATATCCCCAGTGGGCATGCTTTCATCCAGGGAAAATAAAACAGTTTGTTCCCCTCGTGGGTTGATGAAAGTCTTGTGAGCTGCCTGCCCCGCTTTCCAAACGCCAATAGAAGCTTCAAAGCGGCGCCATCCTGCACACGGCGTCAAACTTTGCATGTCTCCCGGCACAGCCGACCTGATGTCAGCCAGCAGGGACCCGCTGCAGCGGTGGGTCCAACTTCGCGGCTGGGCAACAGCCGCTATTTATTCTCACACGCACAGGTAGCCCACAAGAAGTTGAGACCGCAGACATTTCATGGGCTTGCTGATTTATTGGCGAAATGCAAGCAGGCAGCAAGAAACAAAACAGGCATCAGTTTTCATAGCGCCAGACGCGTTTCGAGAGTCTTCACTCCCTTCTTCAATGGCAAGTAATCCAACTGCGAAAGCAAAGTTCATTCCACACCTGTTGTATTTAAATTACCCGCCCTGATGGGCGTGGCTCTCCCACAGCCTTCTGGTAATTGTGGTCCGAAATGTTCATATCCCCAGTGGGCATGCTTTCATCCAGGGAAAATAAAACAGTTTGTTCCCCTCGTGGGTTGATGAAAGTCTTGTGAGCTGCCTGCCTGGATGAAAGCATGCCCACTGGGGATATGAACATTTCGGACCACAATTACCAGAAGGCTGTGGGAGAGCCACGCCCATCAGGGCGGGTAATTTAAATACAACAGGTGTGGAATGAACTTTGCTTTCGCAGTTGGATTACTTGCCATTGAAGAAGGGAGTGAAGACTCTCGAAACGCGTCTGGCGCTATGAAAACTGATGCCTGTTTTGTTTCTTGCTGCCTGCTTGCATTTCGCCAATAAATCAGCAAGCCCATGAAATGTCTGCGGTCTCAACTTCTTGTGGGCTACCTGTGCGTGTGAGAATAAATAGCGGCTGTTGCCCAGCCGCGAAGTTGGACCCACCGCTGCAGCGGGTCCCTGCTGGCTGACATCAGGTCGGCTGTGCCGGGAGACATGCAAAGTTTGACGCCGTGTGCAGGATGGCGCCGCTTTGAAGCTTCTATTGGCGTTTGGAAAGCGGGGCAGGCAGCTCACAAGACTTTCATCAACCCACGAGGGGAACAAACTGTTTTATTTTCCCTGGATGAAAGCATGCCCACTGGGGATATGAACATTTCGGACCACAATTACCAGAAGGCTGTGGGAGAGCCACGCCCATCAGGGCGGGTAATTTAAATACAACAGGTGTGGAATGAACTTTGCTTTCGCAGTTGGATTACTTGCCATTGAAGAAGGGAGTGAAGACTCTCGAAACGCGTCTGGCGCTATGAAAACTGATGCCTGTTTTGTTTCTTGCTGCCTGCTTGCATTTCGCCAATAAATCAGCAAGCCCATGAAATGTCTGCGGTCTCAACTTCTTGTGGGCTACCTGTGCGTGTGAGAATAAATAGCGGCTGTTGCCCAGCCGCGAAGTTGGACCCACCGCTGCAGCGGGTCCCTGCTGGCTGACATCAGGTCGGCTGTGCCGGGAGACATGCAAAGTTTGACGCCGTGTGCAGGATGGCGCCGCTTTGAAGCTTCTATTGGCGTTTGGAAAGCGGGGCAGGCAGCTCACAAGACTTTCATCAACCCACGAGGGGAACAAACTGTTTTATTTTCCCTGGATGAAAGCATGCCCACTGGGGATATGAACATTTCGGACCACAATTACCAGAAGGCTGTGGGAGAGCCACGCCCATCAGGGCGGGTAATTTAAATACAACAGGTGTGGAATGAACTTTACTTTCGCAGTTGGATTACTTGCCATTGAAGAAGGGAGTGAAGACTCTCGAAACGCGTCTGGCGCTATGAAAACTGATGCCTGTTTTGTTTCTTGCTGCCTGCTTGCATTTCGCCAATAAATCAGCAAGCCCATGAAATGTCTGCTGTCTCAACTTCTTGTGGGCTACCTGTGCGTGTGAGAATATATATATACATATGCATATTTATATATATATATATATATATATATACATATATATATCGGCAAAATCTTCAAACCTCCACAGTGCAGCGGCGAAAGAAGAGACAGACCCCACGCTCTCCAGGCAAGATGTTATTTTTTCCTTGTGCCTTCCAAAATGCAACGTTTCGACTACTAGCGTAGTCTTGTTCACACACCACATTGCACAAATCGGAAACTTTTTTATCTATGCAGTGAGGACACACCCATCCGGGCCCCACCTCCCCAACGTGAGTCACATGGTTGTATCACAATGCAAGATACAAAACAAATTAAAGGAACAGTGCACAAAAACGCTATGTGTTTATAACAAAGTTGCAATCCAAATAGTAACTAAGTTACATGCCTGGTGGTTTGTCAATATCAGTCCAAACGGAGTTCTGTATATGCTGATGCACACAGAATAACATTTTTATAAACGTCAGAATTGCCGCATGAATGCGCAAATAGTGTTGAATGCTGCTCTTTAACAACCAATGATCTGCTTAAATGCATTTATGAACTTCACAGTACTCCAAACAAATAATAATGGATTGTTGACTGAACCACGGCTGCAAAAATATAAATATGAGGATGCAAAACATAGCCGTGCAATATAATTTGTTACCCAAGCATGAAACAACCAAATAACATTATGTAAATAACACCAAAAACAGCACCTACGTGTACAAAAACACAGAAATATACATTTTTTCTATATATATATGTGTGTGTGTATATATATATATATGTATATAGATATATATATATAACATACATCCAAACACATAATTATATGTGTTTGTGTGTTTTATATAGGCCTTAATATGAGCTTGGCGGTCTTCTAATGGGACGGCCACTGCGGCGGTCCCACAAAGACTGCCAAGCCCGTCATGAGCCCACCTGCCAGATTACGACTTGAATCCAGGGGTGGCAGGCAGCGCAGCGGTAGTATCACATCAGCGGTCTGTTAGGTTCATAGGGGAGCTTAGCAAGCAGACCGCACCTGCGAGAGTGCCTACTGCACGTTCCTGCATGGTATGGCATACACCATGTCATGCATGCCAAACCTTGCAGGAAAAAGAGCGCAATTCAAGGGGGGCACAACATTTGCCCCCCCCTGCACACACCCCTTGGCCCAAATTCGACTGGGGGCCCTAATACCTGCATGTCTGTCTCTCTTTTCATAGCAGGGTTCCGCCATGAAAAGGTTAGAGGATATGCAGGTCGTAATATGCTTGCGGTACTGCATCGGCTCCACCAGCATATTCAGGCCTTTTTCAGACTGCTGCCGCGGCAGGATCCTTACTCCCGGGCGTGGTGGCGACCTTGTGATAGTCCCACCGCCACTCTCATAATACAGTGGGCGCACCCGCCCTGGTGCTGATGGTTTGACTACCACTGCGAGTTTGGCAGTCCTAGGACCACCGTACTCGTAATAAGGCCCATTGGGTTAAACGTTATTGGAATATGTTTAATTTATATTATATATATATATATATATATATACAATTTATATATTAAAATATTTAACATTTACTAATTTAAACTTTATTTATATTAAAAAATCTATATTTTTGTCTATTTCTGGACAGTATTAATGTCAAAGATTTTTTTTCTGATATTTTTGTACTTGCCATTATAACTATTGGAACACAATATTGTGTGAAACAATATTATTGACACAATATATTTGCCAACAATATTGTTTACCATGATATTGTGTCAGTGATCTGTCGTTAACAAATGCTTTTCACAAAAAAATAAGTCAACCCTACCACCTTTTTCTTAATATTTTAGAATAAAGTGCTCATATCTCTGGCTTCCGGCATATATTTTACCAGTGAACCAATTAGACCTGTGCCTTTAATCTTGGTTTGTCACCATAATCCACTCAGGCATACTCCATGGGCATAACCCTTCTAGCAAGGTGGCCATCCGGCATGTAGTCACAAAATTAGAAATGTAAACAACATTATAGTTGGCAAAGCAAACTATGAGATCTCACTGACTTTATCGTAACTTGAGCAACCAACATAATTATCTAATAATCTATAAGAAGTTGTATTGTGATATATTGCTGCATTTGTATAGCTCTTACTACCCCCATATGGGGCTCTGAAGGACCTACCTACACAGATAGCAAGTATGGTCTATGGTGTGTGGTTGGGAGGGTGTTGTTTTTTTAACCTACATGGGAAGTGTCGTTGTCATGTCAAGCATAATAACCACTGAGGTCTGGTTATCATGTTTTAGGACGCAGCCCCTGGGAGTAGGATGGATGAGGGTATGTGAGAGCTAGCTATATATTACCATCACCGTGACATTTGTGTGACCTTTGTGGGGAAGGTCGATCAGTCACAGTGGCATGTGTGTGTCTGAAAAGGTCATAGACATTAGCTTTGCCTGATAAAGAGCCTGGCTCAAGCCTATGTATAAACATCATTTTTGCCTGCTGGATATGGACTCCTTCTCTGGAAGCACACAGCTTTTGACAACTCAAAAGCTTTACTCAGATGAACCAACTTTTGAGCAGAGTCACAGTCCCTCTTTGTAGTACCCCAGAAAGTTCTTCTTTTGATCACATAAGGTCTACAAACAGCTTCATTCTTAAGACAGTCCTACACATAAAGGGGTCGATTCCGATCCTGGAAAAAAAAGTCTGTACGATTCGTATCCGTAACCCTCTCCGTATGAATCGTAAACATGCCGTACGACCCGACGAGTACGATTCGGCCGGGGTATGAGGACGTGATTCGTACGGTCCACGTCAGGTAAGGTTGATTCGTAACCCAATCACATACACACCGTACGGTCCGTACACCCCATGATCGCGGGGTACGGTGCATACCCCTGCAATCATGGGGTGTACGCACCGTACCCCTGCGAACATGGGGTACAGTGCGTACACCCAATGATCGCAGGGGTACGGTGCGTACACCCCATGATCGCAGAGGTACCCACCATACCCCTGCGATCATGGGATGTACCCGGGGGGGGGGCGTTCCGTACCTGTTTCGAGGCAAACTCTGCTTTTACAGCTGTTTTCAGCTCCCGTAGAAAAAGGGTCGTACGGTGCGTACCCGACACGAATCGTACTTGCTGGGTCGGAAAAAACTGCCGCGAACCGTACAGATGTCGCGTACAGTGGGTTCTGAGGGAGATTAGTACAGGGGATTTGATTCGTAGGGTCTCTGTACGATTCGTATGGAGTCCAGCACCTGGTACGAATCGTACTTCATCGTACGTACGGGGGACGTTGCAGGGTACGATTCGTACGGGAAAAACGCTCCGAACGGCTATTCGGAGCAGTTTTTCCTGAATCGGAATCGACCTCAAAATGTCCTTAAAATGGCCACAATTGCCCTAGAGAAGCTAGAAGAGTGCAATTCCAGGCAGTAACTGAGTGCTAAACAGCCATACCTTTTGGACTAGTCACGTTCAGCATTTAACAAACTGAAGATGCTCACCCATCCTAGATGCACAAACTAGAAATATGTTAATCCAGGATTCATGCATCTGGATTCTAATAAGAATGAAGGGTTTAATGTATACTGTGTGTTCAATGGGCACCCTCATGAGTAACTGGTTTCAAGTTTCAAGTTCAAGAACTTTACCAAGCCATTAGCAAACTTCATGTTCAGGCTGATTAAATTTTCTATTTGTAAGATCAATGAGGGAGAAATGTGGCGCAGTGGCCAGAGCGGCTGACTCCATAGCAAGGGGCTTGCAGTTCAATCCTTTGTGCTGGCGGCAGCTCAGCTCAGTATCATGTGACTGGGCAATAGCTCACTTAAATTCACCGAAGGCCCCCAGCGTTTGGATACCCTTAGGGGTGATAAGATGCCCTTTACAAATTTGGTATTAATTCTGGAATTCTTGAATGTTGCGTATAAAATGATTTCCTTTCTTTGGAAGCGTTTGTGCAGTAGCACAAAACGTGCACCAGGTTTTCAAACTCTCCACCGACAAAGCTTGCATCACTGTTTTTATTCAAACATTCCCATAGTCGCTAGTCTTTACCAGAATCAAAGAGACTGAAACACAGAGTGAAGCACTGATTTTAAACTGCATCGCCTGGTACAGATAGGTCGGAGAGTAACTGGAATACCATAACATTAAATAATTACTTTAATGCTGAAATAACATGCCTAGTTGTTGACTAGGTCTTAAAGACCAGCATGAAAAGCATATCACTGCAAGGTGTGACTTGGCAATCGGGCAGTGCTCGATGGGCTGGCCTGACACATCAGTGTCTGGACCAGTTTTTTAGCAATTTGTCGGCCTATTTTATGGCCAGGTTTTCACTATTGATTGCCCTGATTTGACCACAAATATTGCTTTCAGTTAACACAAACGCATGCAGTGTCCCATAACTTGCAAAATACCCATACAGAGTGACTTCACAAGTTCAAAACTGTCCTGATTTGCAAATGTGAGGCACTTTTTAAGATATCTGATTCGCTAATGGGAGGCCACTTTTAATTTAGTTCCTGGGTCGTTTTTTTGCCCCAGTCTAACCCTGCTTCATTGGCTGCTGGTGGAAGCATGGCTCAGGTTCAAGGGTAGCTACACTGCTCACAAAAGCTTACTGGAGAAATGTCTGAAGTATCTGCATGCACTAGGTCCCTCCGTGCACCAGTCAGAAATCTCTGCTCAGCTGTGGCTCGCCCCATCTCCCAGGGATCCTAAAAACAACTACAACACAGAGATCGACCCAGCGCCGGACTGGGACCCCCAAAGCAGGCCTAGCAATTGTGTTGGCCCAGACACCCCCGCTTGACCCATCTGTGGGCTGGTAGGGAGGGTGATTTATGCCTTTTGTTACTGGGATGGCGATATTGCAGCACTGCTGCAAAACCGGCCCCAAGTAACAAAAGCGGCCTCCACAGTTGCAAAACTGGCCCCCACCCTTCCAGCCTCCCGAGGAAATGCCCAATGCCCTCTACAGCCAGTCCGGCTCCGGATCGATCCCAGAAAGACCAAGGCCCTAGGCATTGGTCCTCTTTGAATCCTAACATGGGCATCAAACCAAACTACTCATTGTTCAGGAGAATACTGGAAATGGAACTTTTCAAAGTTGCTTTTGACTAAGATAACTAAGCGTTTATACATCAAGGGCCAGATATACAACCATTGGAATTTGCGACTCGCAATTTGCGACAAATTGCAAGTCACAACTTGCGAGTCACAAAATCCAATGTACAACAGCGTCTCAGACACTGTTTGCGATTCCCAATGGGGGGCACATTGCATCCCTCAGGAATATTAATGAGATTGTCGCAATTTGCGACCCCATTGAGAACGGCTGGCAATCCCAGGGATGGTGGCCTGCTGGGGTCAGCAGACCACTATTTCTGGGACTGCTTTGTCAATAAAGCATTTTTTTTAATGCAGCCAGTTTTCCTTAAAGGAAAACAGGATGCGTTTGAAAAATAAAAATGAAACTTTTCAGTCTCATTTTTTAAGGGCAGGCAGTGGTCCCTGGGACCACTGCATGCTCTTAAAAAATATTTGCACATGCATTCCCAAAGGGGAAGGGGTCCCCTAGGGACCCCTTCCCGTTTGCGAGTGCCTTATCACAGCACATTTCAGACTGTACATGGGGTGAAGAACGAATTTAACTGGAATGCTATTTACAGATGTTTAGAAACGCCAGAAGCTAACAAGACTACTGAGGTTATTGCGACATACCCAACCCGCTAAGGCTTTTGGAACTCTGGAAGTATTGAACTGAGCAAGGGAAGTTGTTTGATGCATCTCTCCATTGGCGTTTCCTAATTGGGACATGTGATCCTTTCCTGCTTTAATTAATTGTTTTGTCCTGACGAAGCCCTTTCAAGGGTGAAACGCGTTGGCTGTACTTAAATGTATAAAGGATATATGAAATAAAGAATCTACAACGCACAACTAACAGAACCTTCAAAAGAGCTCTTATTGCACATTGACTCATCATTGTATTTATCTGTATTGCCTTTCATCAACCTTTTAGCATTTTGCTCTCAGAAGGGTGGTAAACTGCAAGACGGCAATGACAGTGGCAAAACATTCATGCATAGGTTTTGGAGTCACTATTAGGAAGGGAGGCCCTTGGCACGCCCCTTCCTAATAGCGAGTAGCTAATCCTATTTAGTGAGTCGCTAATTGGTTAGCGAATCGCAAAATAGGGTTTGTACATAGGGCTGAGCTATTTTGCGGTCGCAAAATGGCTGAAATCCCCTTTGAGACCCCAAAAAAGGGTCATACATTTGGCCATAATGTTCTCTGAGGAACATTCAACAAAGTTCTTACCCAGTAATGGAACTGCACCATTCAACAAAGTTCTTACCCAGTAATGGAACTGCACAACATATTGTTAATTCCAAGAATTTGAATTTAATTAATTTATTAATGTTTACTATGATGGAAGCGAAAGTGAAATTGTGGAACTGTGCCTTTCTGAAGAGTTTTCATGCATATGCTGATAATTCATGGCTCCTGCCTTGTTCACATGCTCTGTGAAAGCAGGAAAGTAATTAGACAGCAAATGTCAACCTTGTGGTTTTGCGCTGGAGTAGGAGTCACAGCCAGAAGTTCAGGATGGGCCAAGCAAAACAGAACGATGGCTAATTATATTTTGACAGGTTCTGTAGTTTGGATGGTTTTTAAAGAGTTGTTACTGGATCATGGGGCAACCAATTTGTTTGGATTCATTCATCACCCGTGCAGAGCACCGGATTGGCCACGTCGTACCATCTGAGGAAGGGGGGCTCCCACAGACATTTGTGGGTCCTGAGGTAGAAATATTTGGTGGGGCACCCACTGTCAATTTTATGCAGAATGCAGTGTGAGTTCTTTAAGTGCTTAATTTTTTTTTTATCTTTCAAACCCTACTCTTCATGCACTCCCCACTTTCGATGGCCTATTTATTTTTTCATGTCATCTACATTTCTGGACCCAGCATCTCTCGCACTTACATTGAGCACTCTCCTGTCTCTACCTCACTTTCTTTCTATTTACCTCCTGTTTTTGTACTTTCCATTCCCACCTTTACCTCTTGGCTCTCTACTACACTGCTCATATATGTCCTGACTATCTCCTAAACAATTGTTCCCTACACCCTAATGACTGTCCCATGTCCAGCTGAACATTAGATAGAGGACCCAAATTGAAAGGTTTTTTTCAGGAAGCCAAGCAAAATGATTCTTTGCCTTTTGGGTGCTCCCTTTCTCCTGAGAAAAATACATTTGTAAGTCATGTGTTGCAATCTGTTGACCTCTTGTTGCCATGTGGGGTGGGCAATTCCAATGGTCTCATAAATTTAGCACTACGAATAAACTCCTAGAAAAAACGATCACGCAAAGAGAAAAAGGGAATTGCTCGTAGCATACCTCTGGTTCCAACATGAGAATCTAAGTCTACAGAGATTACTCTATGCAGATTGAGCAATTACAGAAACACCATACAGCCTAAGAAAGAAATACAAGAAGAAAACAAGCATTTGCAATGCAATAGGTCTCGCAGTTGTTAGAGTTTGAGCCATTGGCATTGTAAATGGCACTGCCTTTTATTTATGTGTTGGTTTTTAAAACGTAAATAAAAGGCATTGTCAATTACAATGCTGTCATGTCCTACATTAATTATACACGGACACTGACTGGTTTATCTGGAAGCCCTTTATTCACGTTTGCACAGATCCCCGTCCCTACTCTATCTGACCCCTTCCTGTCTTGTCCCCACCTCTTCCCCTCTGCCCACCTAGCTCCGCCCACCCCAACTACTGGACTGTCAACTCTATTACATCTCCCCCTTTCTTAACAAAATAGCAGTGAAAGTGAAACTTAATCCATTTCTACAATCAGTCTCTTTGGAGGCCGCACTTGACGTCTGGGTCGAGCCGGTGTAGACACAATGTTCTCTACTACTGGTTCCCGCACCATGGAGGGTGCAGAGTCGGGCGCGCCAGCCTCTGGGTCATCGTGATCCTCAGGTGTGGAAGCTGCTGGTGTGCAGTCATGTTTTTCAGGAGGGCATTTCTTAAAGTGGGATGCATTGCGGGTAACTCGCCGATTTTCTGATTCAGCGGTCACCATGGTGCCCTTTTGCTGCACAATTGTGAGAGGCTCGTCCTTGAAGCGACAGTCAGTCTTCTGGCGCTGTTCTTGTTTGACGAAGACCCTGTCGCCTTCCTTGAGGGAGGGTGACCGTGCCCTCCGTTTGTGGTCAGCATGTCCCTTCATCTTCTCCTTGTGATACTGATCTGTTGCAGCCATGTCTTTGAGCTGCTGATCTGAGAGGGGTTTCTTCAGTGCTCCTTCCCAGGTTGGGATCCGGTTTCTCATTGTCCTCCCAAGCATGAGAGTGGCAGGGCATATGCCCGTCGTGGAGTGAGGAGCGGTTCTGTAGGCACAGAGGACTTCGTTCAGTGCCGACTGCAGATCCTTCTTCTCGGCGGTGGCCTGTTGGAAGGTTTTCTTGATGGTGGACATGAACCTTTCAACGGTGCCGTTGGCTTGCGGCCAGAGTGGGGTGACCCTGCGGTGCTGGAAATCCATTTGTTTCGCGAAGTCGCCGAATTCGTGCCCGTTGAATGGGGGCCCATTGTCTGTTTTGATGATTTTGGGGACACCCCAGGTTGCGAAGACTTCCTCAAGTACTTTGAGGGTGCAGGTGGCACTAGTGGAGGGGATAAACTGGGCTACCGGGAACCGGGAGTACTCATCCACGATGACAACTATATATTTCCCTGATTGTAGAGGCCCATAGAAATCCATTGCAACTTCTTGCCACACCCCGTCGGGTAGTGGGGTCATCTGAAGTGGTGCAGGCAGAGTATTGGGGCTGGTCAGTTGACAGGGGTGACAGTCCTTCAGAGTGTCCTCGACCATCTGGTCTAGAGCTGGAAACCAAACACGCTCTCTGAGTGCTCTCTTGGTGGACCCCTCGATGACCCTCATGCGCTAGGTCGACTACTCCTTGTCTCAGGGTGGCTGGGATGACTATCCTGTGGTCTCTTAGAAGGAGGCCGTCCTCGGTTATTGAGAGTTCGTCAGAGACGTGTCGGAAGGCCTGGAGTTCTTTCTTGGAGTCGGGATTCTCTTCTTCGTCTTGTGGATGATGTCTCCACCTGTTGGATAGTATGCGTTTCATTACAATCTGTAGAGTGGCGTCTTGGTTGGTTGCTTCCTTGATGGTGTGCATTGGTATGGCTGGTGGGCGAGCTTGACTTGACACGAAATGAATGTATTCCTCCGCTATGGAAGGAGTTGTCTCTGCAGAGTCCCGGGGGTGGCGGGACATGTAATCAGCAGGGTTCTCTCCTTTCCCCAGTTTGTGGACAATTGTAAACGTGTACTCCTGCAGGCGGAGGCCCCACCGCTCGATCCTGGGGGGCATCTTGCAGTTCGGATTGCCATAGATCGTGACGAGCGCTTGGTGGTCGGTAATAAGCGTGAAGTGTTTCCCATAGATGAAGATGTGGAAATGCTCGCACGCCCACACGACGGCCAGGCTCTCCTTCTCAGGCTGGGAATACTTCCTTTCTGGATCGGTGAGGCTTCGACTGGCGTAGGCAATGATTCTCCGTTGTTCTGAGTCGTCGTCATACTGAGCCAGGATCGCCCCTAAGCCCACTGGACTGGCATCTACGGTGATCTCTGTTTTCCTTCTGGGATTGAAGTACGAAAGGCAATCAGATGATTCCACTGCATGTTTGATATCCCTGAAGGCGCGCTCGCATTCCGGGGTCCAGTCAAAAGGCTGGTTAGCCTTCGTGAGGAGCCTCAGTGGGTGACTAATTGTGGCATAGTCACGAATGTAACGAGCGCAATAACTCGCCATTCCGAAAAAGGAACGCAGATCGTTCACGTCGGTCGGGCTCTTGGTGTTGTTGAGCACAGCTACTTTGTCGGGATCTGGTTTCATGCCGCTCGATGAGAAAATGTGACCGAAGAATTTCAGTGTTGACTGATGAAACTCGCATTTGTCTTTGTTGAGAGTTAAGTTTGCATCCATTAGAGCAAGGCAGACACGGTCAAGGGCGATGTCGTGCTCTCGGAGGTCCGTACCATACACCAGAATGTCATCACTGTAGTTAAGGGAATTTGGAATGTGGTGGATGATCAAGCGTATCGCCTCTTGGAAGATTTCGGCGGCCGAGGAGACGCCAAAACTGAGTCGTTTATAACGGAAGAGGCCAAGGTGCGTGGCAAAGGTGGTGATGGGACGAGAGCTGTCATCCAGCTCGAGCTGATGGTAGCCCTTGTTGAGGTCCAGTTTGGAAAATACCGTGGCTCCATTGAGTGCCGTAATCATGTCGCTCAGGTGTGGACCGGGGTGTCTCTCCCTTTCGATTGCCGTGTTCGGCAGGCGCATGTCCACACAGAGACGCACCTTGTCTGGAGTCCCTTTTTTGGGGACAATAACCACCGGGGACACCCAGGGAGTGGGCCCTTCGGTGCGTTCGATGATGTCAGCGTCCAAGAGGTCCTGCAGTTCTTGGGCCACAGCGGATTGCAGATGAAAAGGCACTCGCCGCGGATGTTGAGCAACTGGCTTGACTCGTTCATTGACGTGCAGATGTACTTGCCGACCTTTCAGTTTGCCCAGGCCCTGGAACAGTGATGGAAATTTCAAGGCATAGTTAGAACTGTTGTTCACGTTGAATAGGATATGCACCAGGCGCAGGCGCTCAGCAGTGGGGAGGCTCAGTAGGCAGTCGGCATCGGGTCCTTTGATGACGTGGATGACTGCTGGGACAGTGATACCGCCATGCGTGAGGGTAGTGTCGAACTTGCCTAGGCACGGAAGTGGTTTTCTTGACATCCAGGTGTACACCCGGACAGGTGCAAAACGCAAATGAGGCTTGGGAACCATTCGCTCGTGTTCGGCAACGGAGATGTAGTTGAGGGATGCGCCACTGTCCATTACGAATTTTGCTGCATGGTTGCCCACCATGATGTCGAGCCGTGGGTAGCGCTTGAGCTGATCGTTGTCAGCGATATTGATGTATTCTGTGGTGTAGGAGGATCGCCTGGATGATGAAGATCTGGAGTCTCTGGAAGGAGAGCGACGATCCCATCTGGAACGTCTAGATTCGTGACTGGAGTGGGAAGACGCAGGGGACCGAGCAGGTTCATCCTGGACGGCTCTAACATGGTGCCATTTGGTTTCGGGTCTCGAAGGTCTTTGTTGGCTGGCACGCCGATCATTGCTGCCGCGTTTCTCTCTGTGGTAATCACTGCACATAGCCTCAAAATGATTGGATCGTCCACATTTTCGGCAGCGTTGGCCCATAGCGGGACAAGAGTCAATGTGAGGGTAGTCGTACCCGCACCTGAAGCACCGTCTCGTGCGTTCAGGCCGTCGATCTCTCCTCTCCGAATCCTTTGGTCGGTGGTCCGTTCGACGTCTGGGTGAAAATCTGGATCTGCGTGACCTGTCACGCGGGTTGCCTCTGTATTCCTGTCTTCCATGTCGTCGGTCCGAGACACGGTTGGCATGTTCGCGGCTAGTGGTAGGCTTGACCTCGATATCCGCCGCATTTTCTTCGGCCTGGTCATACAGCCGGGAGTTCTCTTCAATTTCCGCAAGCTCTTGCGGTTTCCGCAGCAGTCGTCGTCTCAACGACTCCGAGTGGCACCCAGAGATTATTTGGGACTTGATGGCTGCATCCGGTGAGAAATTTGTAAAGTCGCAGTATTGAGACTGACGTCGCAGTCGGTGTATAAAGGAGGTTAATGGCTCATCTTTGTCCTGGCGCTGTTGGTGGAACTTGTGTCACTCGTAGTCAACATTTCTTTTGTGCAAGAAGCGGTTGTTCAAGACATCTCTCACTTTGGCATAGGTGTCGCCGTCATCAGTTGGGATTTCTCGCACTATTTTGCTGATCTCACGCCCTCCTAAATTGCGAAGGGTTATTATCTTGTCTTTGTCCGTCTCGATTCTGGAGCCTTCAATATAGTCCTCAAAGTCCTCTAGCCATTCCTGCCATTTTAGGCCCATGCTACTTCCTGTGGTGATCGTTAAGGGTTCCGGCGCTCGCAGATGCGTGCCTTTGACTTCCTTTTGCGTGGGAGGGTTTTTGGCGTTTTGCGCGGGAGGGTTGGACATCTTGGCAGTGGTCCTTCCGGGCTTGCGCTTGACTCTGGTCGCGGTCACCGACGTCCACTTCCACTACTGTTCGCTGTAGCTACCAATGCTTGTTTGTTTCCACTTACTAGCGCTTACTTGACAGTAATTGCGGGGTTATCAGGACACAGTGCATCAATTTTGGTGTTGCCAGTGCTTGTTTTTGGTTTTCGCCTGACCTAAAGATGGCCGCCCTTCGATCAGATAGGGTTTGTCCTTCGGGCTGCCTGACCTTAAGATGGTCGCCCCCTCTGCAGCCCACGAGGTTTCTCTCTCTCCAGGCACACACACACTTGGTGCTGGTGGACTCACGTTTGTGCTGGGCAGGTCTCCACTCTTCCAGCGGGGTTTGGGGTAAGTGCCGTCTATTCTGCGAGGATCGCTGGCCTCGCGCACCGCATACCAGGTGGCTGGTCTTTGCTACTGCCGGCCGATTCAGCGCTGGCTTCAGTACTGTGCTGCGCGCACTTGGGGGCCCTTCTCTCGCCTTCTCTCGCCTTCGCGGCGTTGCAGGCTCACTTGGGCAGCGTCGGAGTGGGCTTCCGGCCCTACCTCGGTCTCGACGCACTTCAGGCTTTTCCGCGCGTCCAGCGCGACCGGCGTTCCGGCGCTCTCACTTGGCGCCTTTTCTGCAGCGTTTTCTGCGCTTCCACTCAGCGCTCTTTCGTGTGACGCTTCGGCGCTCGTTCACTGGGCTGTCGTCTCTTCTCGACCCTCTTCCGCTTGCGAGGGGAGATCAGGCCACTCCTGGGGGCTCGCTACCGGCACCGCAGGGGCAAGGTTGCAGCGGAGCTCGCTCCACGCTGCAGGACGGGGCACTCTTGGGTGGGGGTCTGTCTCATCCCATCCTCGTCGCCAGCTGTCATGTCCTACATTAATTATACACGGACACTGACTGGTTTATCTGGAAGCCCTTTATTCACGTTTGCACAGATCCCCGTCCCTACTCTATCTGACCCCTTCCTGTCTTGTCCCCACCTCTTCCCCTCTGCCCACCTAGCTCCGCCCACCCCAACTACTGGACTGTCAACTCTATTACACAATGCCAATAGGTTAAACTCTCGCAAATGCGAGACCTATTGCATTGCAAATGCCATTTTATCTTGAAAGAGCAGCACAGTACTCCTAATTACAGCAAAGGCACCACAGAACTAACTAGATGTATTAGAACAAATATGTGTAAGTGCGTGAGGAGCAGTGAACCCCCCACTTAAGCAGCTAAAGTCTCGAGGACTGGCCCTCGGCCCCCGTGGCAGGAGATTTGGGTACCACTAAAACATTAGCTAGTTGTTTATGGGTGTTTTCTGTCTGCAGCTCTGCAGACAAAAAGCTCATAAATAACACTGTTAGGGGATGCCATGACAGAGAGGCGTGGGAGGTGGGCTAGCATGCACAGGGAAGGAAACATACATTCCAATTTTTTTTAAATTACAAAATAACAATGGGAAAATACAGAGGGGGTGAACAAATATAAAAAAGTAAGTGAGAAGATAGATAAGCAAGCATTTACAATGCAATGGTTTCGCCTTTGGAAAAGTTAGAGCTAATGGCATTGTAAATGACAAAATTTGTATTTATGTGTTGGTTTTGAAAACAGATAAATAAATGGCATTATCATTTACATCGCCATTAGCTTAATCTCTCGCAAATGTGAGACCTATTGTACCCTACGGACGAGCTCAGCAGACAGCAATTACTACCACACACACACACCCAGAGCCAGACACACACACACCCAGAGCCACACACACACACTCAGAGCCTCACTCACACACACACACCCAGAGCCACACACACACACACCCAGAGCTACACACACACATACACACACACACACCCAGAGCCACACACACACACACACACACCCAGAGCCACACACACACTCAGAGCCACACACACACACCCAGAGCCACACACACACACCCAGATCTGTGGTGTGATAGAGGGCCGCACTATATCGGTAGTGGTCCTGGGTGGGTCAGTGATTGTGTTAGGACGTCTAAATGTTAAAATAGACCGGCAAGCATTTATTTGCAGGTTAATTGAAGTTAAGTGGTGCAGGACACCACAGCAGTTCATTTAACCTGCAAATAAATTCTTGCCCGTTTATTTATCGTTTTTTCTGAATGTTAGTGCTCAGCAAGTAAACTGCAGCTGGTGATACTATTCACCAGAGGGCCAGATGTAAAGGTCAAGAGGGCCGCAAGCACCCACCCCCGGGCAGTACCATCACAGCTCTCAACCAACCCTGAACAAACTCCAATCAGCTGCCGGACAGTCTCTAAAAAGGAATGATACAGTCTGACGCCCAAGGAACTAGTGACCACAGTAGTCGACTAGTCCTAGAAGCTTGACTAGGAGGCCTGTCAACAAACCATCTGTCCCCCAAAGTACCACAGGTAACCAGTCGCACGGGATGGTGCTACACAAGATTCCGTTGATTTAAAAAATGAAGAATGAAAGAGGAGAGAGGGTGAAGGACAGAGAGAGAAGGGGATAGAGAGAGGAAAAAACAAGGTCGGAGGCAGACGGAAACAGAGCTGGAACAAGTGAGGAGCGTCACGCCGGGTTGAAGAGAGTGGATGGAGAGAGAAGTAGTGGGAGAAGGGGAAGAGAGGTGGAAGAGACTTGGAGAAAGGTAAAGAGGGTAAGAAAAGGAGATGAGGCAGGGAAGGAGGAACGAGAGAGACAATACGATAGAGGGGCCGAGAAAGAGGTGGGCGACAGAGCCTGGGGGTCGAAGCGACTGTTAGAGAGACGTGTATTATTTTAGCACCTAGTGCCTTTGGCTAAGCGCTGTACACAATGACTACTGCCATTTGTGTGTTAGTGCCCCTCCCACCTCGATCCTCAGTCCCTTGGGCCTTCTGTCTAGGGTTTTAGTCTGGGGGAGGGGAGGGAGCCCCGGCTCTTATATTAATTAGCCACTGACTGGGACTCCAGACAGAGTTACAGCCTCCCAGGAAGAGGGAGAGGGGTGGTGCTGGGAAGTGGGCAGAGAAGAAGCATCCTTGGAAGAGAAGGCATGTCCTGCCCTTTCCGTCAGCGGGTTAGCCATGCCAGGGGTGAGTCAGTGGCAGTCAGCACCAGGGCAGGCGTAGAATCTGCCTCCTTGCATCTCTCCTTCACCTCTCTGACCCGTCTCGCCTCCCCTTGTAGGTCTGGCCCAGAGGCAGCTTTATTTTTTTTGGCGTCATGCAATAAAAAAATACATATTTACAAACATCAATTGAGTGGATTGCATCGGGCGCCTTCCTTAATTGGTCTGTACAACTGTCTTTCACGTGTTGCTCCCGCCCACCACAGCCTCGGACAATGGGCCAGTCAGTAGGTGACAGAATTCAGCCTCTTCACCTGTGCACATCCGCCTAACAAGTAGTGCACTTCACTCCCATGACTTGTCAGATAATACTTGATTCAGAGAGTGCTTTTTTCCCCACTTTCTATTATTTTATTAATTTTGTAGTAATTTTTTTCGCGTTTATACTGTATCTTCATCTTGCAATAATTATTCGGGTGCAGTGGACCCCTGTTACCCGGTGGCCACTGCACCTGCTGCACAAATGATACATACACTGCAGCCGGTGCTAACTGTAGCTCTCCTGCTGCCCGACAGAGGGAGCTTGGACTCAAGGCTGACTGACCTCGTTCTTAAGAGAGTGGGGTAGTTTAGGGATTGCTCTGCAAAAACAGAAGCACCTGGAAGAAGCATTTATTGCAGCAAAGCGCTGGTTCAGTTGCCCCGTGGTCTTCCCACAACACCCCCCAGTTGCAGCGGGTTCTCACCTGCTGGAACCGGTCCTGGTGCGTATTTCGTTTCCATGACAGCAGGATGTGGGCAACAGCCTCTGAGTTACCGCGATAAACCACAATGAGTCTGTGAGGCAGGCACCTGAACTAGTGCATTCTGGGAGTTTTATTCCCGCTTCAGTTAAACTGAACAGGTTTGACATGTACCTTAGCCAACAGGGTGTCCATGGACAGCCCCGTAAGAGCGCGAGGCCATGACACCCCTTGTGTTCCCCACTCCCAAGGGCCCCCAACTCCTGGCATAGAAACTGGCTCTTCTATTGACTGGGGAAGGGATTTTCACATTGTGGCAGGAAAAGGTGAGGGTCGAATGCCCTATCTTTCTCAGGAGTATTTTTTCACAGGGGGCAGAGCCAGATTTTATTCACTGGACCCTTCTCGGCAGACCGAGGATGTGGTTGAGCACAGTTTTAAAGATGATGGCGCTGAGTAGAGTTTCTGTAGTGTGTTTACCTGAGTCAGAACCTGCCCTCCCTTCTTGTGCACGTGAGGTGACCGTTGCTCTTTCTGTGACCACTGACATGGGGCCTACGTCATCAGTCTCTCAGTAGAACCCCTGCTGGCAGTGTTGTTGTCACAGTAGTCTCACCCATCCCCCACCTGATGGCTGTCCACGTCTCGACACTACTACCCCCCACCCCCACATACGTGCAAAAACCACAGTGAGAAAAGATCCTATGTTCCCAGTGCCTCGCCTTTCAGTGGATTCTTCTATTCATGCCGCAACTAATACTGCCCCCCAGTGTCCTTGGCATTAAATGTGTATGTGTCCTCGGATGATGTAAGTTTTCATCTTATGCAATGATCTATCTCAGTTGTAAAGCGCTCTAACGCCTGTGGGCAATATCCGCGCTATATAAAAATAATTAAATGAATTAATAAAAAGAGGATCTCTCTTCCGGCCCACAGGCTTAGCCTCCGGGTGTAACCCCTTCACTGCTCTTTGTGGGGGCAGTGGGGATTCTCAGACCCAACATGCCCCTCAGTTTTGAGCTCCCCGCCCCTCGCTCTGTGGCGATCACATTTAATTTGTCTCTGTGCCTCCTCTCCAGTGTACAACTCCCTTCTTCTCCTCCCTAATCCCCCCTCCCCTGGACCCCTAATTACAAGCAGCCCCACAGAAAGCTCCTTCACTAGGGGATGAGCTAATCTCCCTGCCGGGAAAGGGGGGGGTCTGGCGGGGGAGCAAGAGAGAGTCAGAGAGTGAGCGCGCTCCGGGCAGCCAAGAATGGCATTTGTCAGCAAAAACCAGCTGTGTTGCTTGAAAGGAGAGCTATTTCTGTCCTGGGGGCAGGGGGCAGGGGGAGGGGATTCATCCACCCATACATCCATCAAGAGGGACTGAGGCCGGCACCGTGAGTTACTCATGGAAGATGGGCTGCGGGAGCAGCCTCGTTGTTTCAGTCATCAGAGGTGGTGTCATTCATTAAAAACAAAACCCAACCAGAAGACATACACGGACAGCGGGAGGGGGGAGGGGGGGCGGGAACGGGCATACGGACAGCGGGAGGGGGGGCGGGAACAGGAACGGGCACACGGACAGCGGGAGGGGGGGTGGGAACGGGAATGAGCACACGGACAGCGGGAGGGGAGGGAAGCACTCACCAGGACTTCTTCCGGCGGCAGTCGGCCTGGAGGAATGACCCCAAAAAAAGTTTAAAAAATAAATAAATAAACCACCGCCCACCGCCGCATGATGATCACAAAGGGGCGGGATGAGTAAAAATCACGGGAACGCCCACGAATCTGCTCCGGCAAGGACGGACAGATGTCTGTTCCAATGGCTAGCCTCCATTTATGGAGCTTGCCAATGGAACAGAGAGGTGGAAAAAAAGCCACACAGTGTAAGACATAAGATTTTGCCTGCGCGAAAGTCTGCTTGCGTAGCTTTCGACAGGCAAAACCTAAAAAGGCCTGTGTCCGTATCATGGAAAAATCTAGGCATTTCCATAAGAACTTTCCCAGTCTGCCAGAAAAGGCCACTGCTTGATCTTGAAGGGCAAACCCAGAACGAGCAGACTCCCAACAAAAAAGTTAGTCAGTGCTAAATAAAGGATATTACTTTTTGCTGCTCGGCTCTTATTGACTTGGATGCTTCAGGAAGTTTTATGGACGAGACCTTTCAAGAAAGAGTACAGATTTCAAAACCTTTCAACTAAATGAACTTATTAGAGGTATTGATAGCACAGAATTGACTTCTGGAGATATTGTTTGGGAAAAAGTATACGTAACCATGGCTATCGTACATAGACACGTAGAATCTTTAGTTTTTTATTTGACTGATGCCCCTGCCCTCACAATTGTATTAGAAACTTTGTGGGTACACAAGCATAATCCGTAAACAGATTAGCAACAAGAGGCACTTCAATGAATACATCCTTACTGCACAAAAAACAGCTTACCCCATGCTTGTTTTGGGATAGAATTTTACTTGATATGCCTTATTCCACATCCTTTGAAAGATGCAATGCAGATTCCTACTGCTCATGGAGATTATCTGGATGTCAATGTATCAACGGGAGAGATAGGGCTCGGGTCAACACTCCTGTGCCCCTGAGATTATATCTTAAACAACAAAGGAGTCCCTCGAAGTAGGTGCTGGGCGGGGAGACGCAGGCGTGAAAAACGCGGCGTGAACATTGCCCAAACGCCGTCCTGACCCAGGAAGCCTACGAATATTTTGTAATTCGTATCTTTAGGCGACTGTACTCCACGGTGCGCCGCCACGGTTAATAACCGTGAGTATTTTCCTCTTTTTAAAAATTATTTTTGTATTTTTCACATAAGTGCCTCACGGGAGGGTGGACCTTAGAGCGTGCATACCCCCGGAGTGCCATTAGTGTGGTCCTGAAGAATGCTGAGCGATTTTGCTCTTATGACAGCAGAAACATGTTGACCAGTTGTTGTAACTAAGGACACAGGTCACCTAATATAGTACCAGTAGTTGTCCGAAATTCACGTTTTTAATCCTAATACAGGTTGGCCTGCATTAAATATTTTTTAGGTTTCAACCCTGTATTTTTTAATTTTGCACTCACTCTTTTTGCACACACATATGAGTTGAATCACTAGTACACTCACCACCAAACCCGCTCCGCTGTAACTCAGGCGTCGTAGCACGCTGGGGCGACATTCGGTCACCCCAGCGGGGACCCGATGATGAAGCATGTCACCAACTAGTGGTGAGTGAGGGTCCTTCTAAACAAAAGTCTGTTTGCCTTTCCCTGTTGGACATAGTCATCCCTTGCCTCAGGGTGGACGCCTCCTGACTAGTAGGACCAGGCATGCTTAATATATAAAAAATAAAGGACTACCTGAGCAAGGTTGGGGTCCAGGAATAAACTGTCACTGACACTGTCACACTTTTTTCATTTTGTTTTTGGGTCTATGGTTTTTTAAGTTACACTCATACACTCCTTTGTTGTTTAAGAGATTATCTGGATGCACAAAAGGGCCAATATTTTACTGCTACATCGATCCTATGACTATGCCATTGATCTGCTCTCAGATGTCAAGATACTGCATGAAAGAATTTATTATGCAAGTCCCAAAGGGGCTCCTGTGGTTTGAAAGTACATCGATAACAATCTAATGAGTCAGTTCTTTAGACATTCCACGCCACTCGCAAGAACACCTATCTTTGTTTCAAAACGAAGAAGGGAATTATGCCTGTTGTGTCTTCGTCGTAATAACGACAGACTACTTCTTTATGTATCTAAGAGCTTTATTCAACAGGTGCTCTCAGGTCCCCGTCCCTACTCTAACTGACCAGCCCATCCCCTGGTTCCTCCTCTTCCCCCCAGCCAACTAACTCCGCCCACCCAACTACTAGACCGCTCACAATCTCACATCTCCCCCTTTCTCAACAAAATGGAATAACCAGTTAATTCATAGTTCCTCAATCAGTCGTTTAGGCCGTCGAACATCTCGTCGAGGCCGTTGGGAGCCTCCATCATAGGCAGTCTCACTCTCAGGCGGAGTGTCCACATTTGGAGGGTCTCTTATTTGGTCACAACTCTCACTGCATTCACCACTGGTGGATTCAACTGTTCTAGTGAGAGCATCTCTCAGAGCTGGAGTACATCTTTGGAAATGGGATATATTCCTGGTAATTCTCCGGCTGTCTGATTCTGCAGTCACCATGGTGCCCTTCTGGGGCGTAATGGTCAAAGGATCATCTCGGAATCGACAGTCCGTTTTCTTTTGTTGATCTTGTTTTACCACAACAATATCTCCTTCCTGCAGGGAGGAGGGTCTGGCTCGCCGGCGTCGATCAGCATATGATTTCATGATCTGTTTGTTCGCACCATCAGCAGCTCCGACTTCGGAATCAATGCGGGCAGGGGACATGGGTCTCAGCGCGCCTTCCCATGTGGGAATTCTGGTCCGGATAGGCCAACCCAGCATTAATGTCGCTGGGCACTTGCCCGTGGTGGCATGTGGGGTGGTTCTATAGGCCCTCAGCACTTCATTGAGAGCCAATTGGAGATCTCGCTTATTCAAAGTTGCTTGTTGAAAAGTCTTCTTGAGAGTGGCCATGAATCGTTCCACAGTGCTGTTAGCCTGTGGCCACAACGGTGTTGACTTTCCGGTGGTGAAAATGTAAATGCTTTGCAAAGTCCTCGAACTCCTGACTAGTGAATGGGGAACCAGTGTCTGTTTTCAGTTCTTTAGGAACACCCCAGGCAGCAAACACCTCATCTAGCATTGCAATTGTGCGGGACACACTGGTGGATGATACAAATTGAGCAATTAGGAATCATGAATACTCGTCAATCACTACAAGGACATATTTGCCAGATTGCAGCGGGCCATAAAAGTCCATGGCCAATTCCTGCCACACTCCTTGAGGCAATTTAGTCATTTGCAGTGGCGGCGGCAGATCTCCAGACTTGACCAGTTGACATTGAGGGCAATCCCTTACTGTGAGTTCGACCATGTGATCTAATAGAGGGAACCAGACTCTTTCTCTCAATGCCCTTTTAGTTGCTACAATGCCACTGTGACCCTCATGCACCAGATTGATGACTCCCTGGCATAGTTTCTTGGGAATGACAATTCTCTGATTCCTTAACAGGAGTCCCTCGGAGGTGGATGATAATTCCTCTTTGGTGTGCTGAAATGCCTGCAGTTCTTGCCGAAGCTGTGGCTCACTCTCCCCCTCCTTATCAATGTCTCTCCACCGGTTGTTTCGCAAACAGCTCATAACTTTTTTCAGCGCTGCATCATCTCAAGTGGCTTTCTGAATGACCTCGAGGGGAACTGCCGGTGGCCTGGCCTGATCCACCACAAAATAGAGATACTCCTCCGCCATAGCTGGCCCAGTGATCTGAGACTGCTGCGGATGGCGTGACATATAGTCAGCGGGATTGGCCGACTTCCCAGGCTTATGCACAATGGTATAGATATAGTCTTGTAGTCTCAGACCCCACCGTTCAATGCGAGGCGGCATCTTCGCTCGAGGGTTTCCAAATATCGTCACAAGGGCCTGGTGATCAGTCACCATCGTGAAATGTTTGCCATATATGAAAACGGGAAAATGTTCACACGCCCACACAACTGCCAGGCTTTCTTTCTCTGGTTGTGAGTATGCCTTTTCTGGATCTGTCAAACTGGGACTCGCATAAGCCACAATGTGTCTTTGATCAGTGTCGTTATCATATTGTGCAAGTATGGCGCCTAGTCCCACCGGACTGGCATCCACAGAGATTTCTGTCTTGAGCTTGGGGTCAAAATATGCTAGGTTAAAGGCAGACTCTACTGCCTTTTTGATCTCACAGAAGGCTCGCTCGCATTGGGGGGTCCATTCAAACGGCTGACCCTGCTTGGTGAGGGTTCTAAGCGGATGACTGATGGTAGCATAGTCTTTGATATACCTGGCACAATAACTGGCCATGCCCAGGAATGACCTGATGTCTCCAACGTCCTATGGACTCTTGGCGTCATTCATGGCAGCTACTTTGTCGGGGTCAGGCTTCATCCCGGCTGCTGAAAACATGTTCCCGAAGAACTTGAGTGTGGACCGGTGAAACTCACATTTCTCTCGATTCAAGGTCAGGTTGACTTCCAACAATGCATGGCAAACTCGATCTAGGGCTAGATGTAGGTAAATCTAATTTACAGATTCATAAATACCGAATTTTACCGATTCGGTATTTATGAATCAGTAAATTGGAAGGAGGCAGATGTAGGTAATTTTTTAAACACAATTACCGAATCTGTAAGATTCGGTATTTACCGATTCGGTAAATACGAATCGGTATTGCCAATTGATTCCCATGGGCCTTGAAGCCCATAGGAATCAATGGGAAATACCGATTTGGTATTTACCGAATCAGTAAATACCGAATCCTGCAAGGGTGCAGGGGGTGTCACTTTGACACCCTCTAGCACCCCAAGTACAGGCTTGTGCGACATGTGGCACACCTACATGCCCTAAGGGCATGTCTGTGTGTCACATGGCACAGGTGTGCATGCACAGATGTGCATGCACACCTGAATTCGGTATTTTACCAAACAATAGTATTGTGTGGTAAAATACCGACTCTTAAGGGCCTGTTGCACTCTCAGGAGTGCCAGCTACATATGGATTTACCGATTCGGTAAATATAACGATTCGGTATTTTACCAAATCGGTATATTTACCGAATCGGTAAAATTACCGAATAGGCTCCCTACATCTCAAAAGCCAAATACCGGTCAGTAACGGCCGAAATCGGCCGTTACCGACCGGTATTTGGGCTCCTACATCTGGCCCCTAGTGCCTTGTCATGTTCTTGAGTGGTAGACCCATACACCAGTATATCATCACTGTAGTTCAGGGTGTTGGGTATATGGTGAATGGTTTGACGAATGGCTTCCTGAAATATTTCTGCTGCTGAGGATATGCCAAAACTCAATCGCTTGTAGCGAAATAACCCCAGGTGTGTGACAAAGGTCGTGATATATCGCGACTTGTCATGCAATTCTAACTGGTGATAGCCTTTATTTAGATCAAGTTTGGAGAACACTTTTGCGCTGTTTAAGGCAGATATCATGTCACTCAGATGAGGCCCTGGATGGCGCTCCCGTTCTATGGCCATGTTAGGCACTCGCATGTCCACGCACAAGCGCACTCTCTCGGGCGTCCCTTTCTTGGGAACTATCACTACCGTTGACACCCAGGGCGTCGGACCATGCGTACGTTCAATGATGTCAGCTTTCAGTAACTCTTGTAGTTCATCTTCGACGGGCTGCTGGAGATGGAATGGCATCCTGCGAGGGTGTTGAGCAACAGGACGGACTTGCTCATTTATGTGAAGTTTAATCTGACACTTATTCATCTTCCCCAGGCCGGAGAACAACTTTGGAAATTTATGAATTATATCAGGATCATTGTTGACTTGATACAGAATTTCTACTAGGCGAAGGCGTTCAGCGGTCGGCAAGCTGAGAAGGCAGTCCGCCTCTGAACCCTCAATAACATGTATGACAGCTGATATGGACTTAGTCTTATATTTAAGGGTCGTGGAGAATTGCCCAAGGCAGTTCAGTGGCTCTTTAGCCATCCATTTGTACACCCGGACATGTGCTGGGTTCAAGGTGGAGCATTGGTTTAATCTTTTTATACTCAGTCACTGGGAGATAATTTAGCGATGCTCCGCTGTCTAGCACAAACTTAGTGCTATGGTTTCCTACGAGGATATCGAGTCGGGGTGCTTTTTCAACTGGTCCGGGTTAGCCACCATGCTTGCATATTCATTGGTGTATTTAGGTTCCCAAGATGCTGACCGAAATTCTCGGAACGACGATCTGCAGACCCACTGAGATCGCCTCGACTCTCTGCTAGGGTTTGGGGACTCAGGCAATGATTGAGTGTGATCTTGTGACGTTCGCACGTGGTGACGCTGAGCGCCCGGCCTGAACGTTCGAGCTGCACCATTCCTCATTTCACCTCGATGATCTCCACGCATAGCTTCCAAATGGTGCTTGTGCTTGCACTTCCGACACTGCTGGTCCATCACAGGACAAGCGTCTGTATTAAGCAGGGTCGAATTCTGCGAATTCGCGATCCACGAATTTGCGGATTTGCGAATTCGCAATCTGCAAAATTCGCGAATTTGTGCGAATTGACGGATTTTTGTTTTTTGCGTGTTCGCTGGGTTTTTTGCGTGTTCGCGGGGTTTTTTGCGTGTTCGCGGGGATTTTTGCGTCTTCGCGAGCCACTTGCATAGCGAAGTTACCCATGCAGTTGTTTATGGGAGAGGGAGAGAGAGATAGATAGATAGATAGATAGATAGATAGATAGATAGATAGATAGATAGATAGATAGATAGATAGATAGATAGATAGATAGAGAGAGAAAGAGAGGGAAAGAGAGAGGGAGAGAGAGAACGAGAGAAAGAAAGAGAGGCCGGAGCTCTGAAGGGCCAGATTCCTGAGTTGCCCCTACAGAACATACAGCTTTTTATTTTTAGCAAAATGCATATGAAAATTGTGCTGTAAAGGTCTCTTTTAGTTTAACCCCTCCTGACAACTCAAAATGGGTGTATTTGCCATCCTCTCCCTTCTTCCTGTTTTTTATATCTGTAAGTGCTTCCTGATGAGGTTTAATTCCTTGGACAGGTGCCTCGTTGCCTACTTGTAACTATTCTCTGACCCTGCTTCAAGGGTCAGAGCAGGGTCAGAGAATAGTTGCAGGTAGGCAACGAGGCGCCAGGAAGCAATTAGCAGCAGGTGTCCAAGTTGAAGTTAATTTGTTTGTAACCCTTTTGTAAAAGGTTACAAAGAAATTAGGTTCAACTTTTGCACCTGCTGCTGTAACCCTTGCTTGGCTGAAAATTCGTCCCCGCTGATTCGCAGATTTTACCGCGATTTCGCGAGATTCGCGGATTGCGAAATCGCGGAAAATCCGCAAATTCGCCCGCGAAATGGATTTTACGCCCACCCTTAGTCTGTATGCGGGAGCTCCCAACCACACCGATAGCATTTCTTGGTACGATCCGCCCTTTTGTCTAGCCAACGGGTTTCAGGGCGCCGGTGTCCGGCTTGCTGGTGCCAGGCAGATGACCTGTTTCTTCTGGGCCTTTCTCTGGAACGCTTGTGGGGTCTGACATTCTGGACTCTGTTGGCCTGCTCTCTTTTCTCCGCATGCCCTGACTCCATCTTCTTGGCGTGCTCCTCGGCCTGATCGTACACCCTTGACATCTCCTCAATTTCATCAAGTTTGTGACTTTTCTTTAACAGCTTCCTTCTAAGTGCTTCGGATTGACACCCGTCAATGATTCGAAGCCGTATGGCATCTTCAGTGGAAAATGTGTCAAAATTGCAATATTGTGATAGTCGGCGCAGTTGTGTTAAGTAAGTGCTCATCAGCTGCTCTTCTTTGTCCTGTCGAGCCTGGTGAAACATGTATCTCTCGTAATCAACATTACGCTTGTGCAGGAACTTTTTGTTTAAGGCTTCACGAACTTTGGCATACGCCCCGGTTTCAGCCGGGGGCAGTTCTTTTATTAGTTTGCTAATGTCTTTTCCAACTAAATTACGCAATGCAATCAACTGGTCTTCATCCACTGTCACCTTGGACCCTTTGATGTAGTCCTCGAAGTCTTCAACCCACTCCTGCCACCGTGGACCCATACTTTCACCAGCTATCCGAGTCAATGGCTCTGGGGGCCTCAGGTGGGTCATGCCCACCAGGATTGTCTTGGCTTCTCTTTGTGGTGAGTTGTGCGTTGACATGATGAATGATTTATCTAATGTTCCTGTTTCCTGTAACACTCTATCTCTCTTGACCACGTGTGGTCATTTGGATTGTCTTGTGCTTGTGCAAGAACTCTGTCGCTGCCTCTGGGCAGTCGTGTGATCCACTGTTCACAGTTTCAAGTGATGCCCTTATTCATGCTGAGCAATCATCTCATGTTATTCATGTTTTCATCAGTTCATTACTGTGTGGCTTGGAATGTCTCGGGCTTGGCTTCATGCAACAGGGTCACCTCATTCATGTGACTCGTCGGTACACTGTACTCGTGACACTTTATGTCTGCAATTCTGTGCAACACTACAAACGCTCGTGTCCTTCTTTGTCTTGCCTCTTGGGGTGATGCGCTCTTGGTACAGACTGTTATTCGATCATTACTGTGCTCGAATTTCTTTAACTGAATGGCCCGCACTGATGCCTGACTCCAAGAAGGCCGCTTCACTATTGACCAGGGAGGTCCTTCCCGTCTGGCCTGACTTCAAAATGGCCGCTTGACTGACGGCTTTCACTTTGCGATGTCCGACGACATGCACTCTTCACTCACACGATGAGCTGCAACAGGGACTCACCGGCCGCCACCACACTGCTGGCACCATGATCTCTCCACTCATCTGCTTGTCTCTCGCCGGCCACTCCGCTTCACCAGGTACGCTTGGGCCGCAATTCAAACTTCGGCTTTTCGCTCGCATGCCACTTCACACGCTTTTGGGGTGAGGTTCTCTCGTGGCGGGATATCTCATCTGTTCAGTACTTTTCCAAGCATTCATCCTGATCTCACACTTCTTACGATTTCGTAGCACGGTGGTACTGGGTGACTTCAGAGCTTGTCAGTAGGCCTCATACCACGCCGTGCCTCTTAGCTTCTCACCGCTTCTGGCGCGGACTGGCACCAAGTTCAAAACTTCACCAATGCTCGACTGCGCTTCTTCGCTGGGGCTCTACGCGATCTCCCGATCACAGAACAGATACGAACTGCTGACCTCTCTTCAGCGACTTCCTTCCCAATTTCTAGGAACGGGACCAAATGTCATTTGCGGGTTCAGGGACAGCAAGCTGTGCATCCCACCCACCCTCGTCGCCAGTTGTCGTGTCTTCCTCGTAATAACGACAGACTACTTCTTTATGTATCTAAGAGCTTTATTCCACGGGTGCTCTCAGGTCCCGTCCCTACTCTAACTGACCAGCCCATCCCCTGGATCCTCCTCTTCCCCCCAGCCCACTAACTCCGCCCACCCAACTACTAGACCGCTCACAATCCCACAATGCCCATATGTAGATTACTGTGAATTGAACTAAATTACCATCAGAAATCAATAGTCACTACCCCACATTTTAGTATTGTTAGATCAATTGAAGGATGCCATGATCCATACAAAGAAAGATCTATGGTGTGACTAGTGTCTAGTGTGCATTTGGGAAGGAGACGGATGGAATAAGGCTTAAAACATCCATTATGGCCACTATGAATATCCAGTAAAGCCGTTGAGCCTCTGCAATGCCCCTTCCTCTTTTCGGCATTTCAATAACAATATCTTGGGGATATGCAAGACTCTGTGGTTGTACTAAAGCTATATGATACTTTCAGCATTCAGTGCAGCAAAGCATGGCCTTCCTGCTGAAATCCAGCTATGTGTATACTTGAACCTACACACCAAGTGCACCCCTACCCTGATATACATCATCCCCTGCTATTCCAATAATAACCCATACACAAATGTCTGCCAGTGTAGGTCATTGTAGGTAGTACATTTGCAGTTCCACACCAGACACCCACACAAAACTCTGTCATTTTCACTTCAACACTTACATGAATTACCCCATGCGATCCATCATAGATACTTGATCGGGCTTTATAATGAAGGTCAATTTGGAGGTGATTCTCAGAATTTAAATATATATAAATCTCATTCTACAATTAAAACCTATTTGTGCAGCATGGCTCAGGATAATATATATTTGTTTAATATTTTTTTTTTAAACAATAGAAGTGGCAGTGACACGATATACTGTAAATACCAACCTGCACATGTCTTGCAGGATGCTTTCTGTTTGGAAAAGACCAATCTCAAACTTGCCTCAACAGGATAGGTACAACTTCTTCCGAAATCAGGATGGTACTTCCAAGCCTTGCTTTCCTAATTTTATTGCGAGCCATACATCTTTCGTTCATCTTTTGCTCTGAGCTAAAGTGAAGGGTCCTATTTAGAGCGGGCCTGAGGCCCAGAGCAATTAGTCCTGTCAGCACCCCCACGCCTTGTCACAGTAGTGCAGAGAAGATAAGCACTGGTCTCTCCAGACAGTATTACATTGGACTCTACATCCATGGAAGAAGTGTGCACCAGCCCTGGATGAGCAGAACACAGAATAGCCACTTCACTATTTTTTGTTCCAAACTAGGTCTAAGTTTCAGAAGCATTTGTGGAACCAGACTTTCTGCAGCTGTAGAGAAAGGAAAACTATCTGCCTGCTGAAGATCTAGGGCCTTATTACAATTCCGCCAGATTCGCATGAGTGTGGCTGTGGCAGACCAGCCACCGCCACACCGGCAGTCTGACCGCCCCATTACGAGTTGGGCGGTCCCTGGAGGTGGCGCAGAGGTCAGATGATGTAAAATGCTTGGAGGGACTGCTGTGGTCCTGCCAAGCATAATATGAGTTTCCTCTCCACTGATGGTGACATGGGGGTTTCTACTCAATGTCAACCATGTCAACCATGCCTAACAAAAATGAATGTGGGTCCTCATGTAACATAACAGGTGCTATGTAAAGCGCTCTGATACCCGATGTGAGTCAAGTTTGCGCTAAATGAAACTGCAACAAAAAAAGAGAAGAAACAAAGGGGGCCCTACAGGGCCGTGTGTGCATGCACCCAGGGGGACATAAAATGTGCCCCCCTGTGTGGTTGCACAAAAGTTCCTGCACAGCATGGACTTTTAACTCCACGGCAGGCGGGAACCTTGTGAGGTGTTCCCATTGCGGTGCCTTTTTCTCACCGCCCTGGGAATACCATGCCGGACTGCAAATAACTTGTATTCTGGTGGGCGGGTGGCGGCCTGTCTCAGAGGTGTGGGGGCATGGCAGTGGAGTACCGCCCAACCTCGAACCTCAAAATTGGACCCTTAGGGGCAGATTTATGTTGGGAATGCGCCACGTTTGCGTCACGCAACAGCGGCGTAAACGTGGCTCATCCCTACGACCCATTTACAACGAGACGCATCTAGGCAGATGCGTCATGTTGTAAAGCCCTGCGCCACTTGTGGGCGTTCCGGCGCAGGGTGGGCGTTCCGGGGCAAGTGCGCCTCGCAAAAGTGGCTGAGTGAAATCTATAAGATTTCACTCAGTCACTTTCAGGCCAATGCTGCGTCAAAACCCTGCGCCTGCTTGAAGCAGGCGTAGGTCTTGACGCAGCATTGGAAAAATGGGGCACCCCCGAGCCTTGCTGGAGCTGCGTTGCGCTTGCAGCGCAACTCCAGCAATGCGCCATCTTTACGGCACAGATGCGTCACGCATCTGTGCCGTTTTTGCCCCATGGTGCGCCGCATTGTAAATGCGGCGCACCATGGGTGGCGGAGCAGCGGCGCAAAATAACTGGCGCATCCCTGGGGATGCGCCAGTTATCATAAATCTGCCCGATAGTGTCCTTGACAAAAGGAGGTAACTACCCTCAAAGATCACCATAGTCCATTTCCTGGAAGAACATTTATGGACAAGCCTTGATGGACTGAGATGATCTTGGAAGAAAAAAAGCAAATTAGCATGATAACATATTGACTTCACCCATAAAAAGAATGAAGCTGGTCGACCCCCCCCCCTCTCACCTTTCCGTACGGTGCCTGTACTTACCTTTCTTGTCATTCTTAGGCAGTCTCTTCGACTCATGGTGTGTGGCCGCATCCCACAGTCTGGAAGACTCTCCCTGATTCCAGAACAATGAGAAACCTCTTCCTAGTCTGAATGGCTTTGGACATGTGGCCAGGCGAAGTCACAGTCTGTGATACCTTGTACAGTTGAGCAGTCCAGTAACTCTTGGACTCCCCTTTGTCCATTGTGAGTGCGCCCCAATCTGTAGGTATCCAGGCCAATGGAAAATCTCTACCACAACCAGTCACTTTCCTGATACATCCCCATACCTTTATTACCTCTTTAAGAAACACCTAGGAGAATCTGGTACTCTTAGCCACTAACTCCAGCAGCAGTGCCTTCTGACTCCTGAAAACTGGTGACTAGGGGGCATATTACCAACAACTAGCGATAATTTTTGTCTCTAACTTGTTTAGAGACAAAAATTATCGCCGCACATCGGCGATTTTTATCGCAGATAAACCTTGCTATTAGCAAGGTTTATCGCAAATGCGATAAAAAACGGCCGCAATGCATGAATATCGCTGAAAAGTCAGCGATATTCATGCATTATCGAGCAAATGCTCTTAGCCATGTTATCCACCTCCCATTGGATAACATGGCTAAGAACTGCTCAGGGCAGGTGTTAGCTTTTGGAGATATTCGCGCTTAGAGCGAATATCTCCAAAAGTTGGTAGTAGGAGATAGCGATGTTAGGGACTGTTTCCAGTCGCTAACATCTTGGCACGCCCACTTTGCATGTCATTAGTGATAAATATCACTGACTTGCAAAGCGGGGCCCAAGATGGTCGCTATCTCCTATTAGCTGTCACTAACTGGTGTTAGCGACAGCTTGGTAATAGGGAGATAATTTTATCTCCGCTTTCTTGGCTTTTAAAGCCAAAAAAGCGGAGATAAACCCCCTTGATAATATGCCCCGTAATCCGAGACCACATCTTCCCGCAGACATAATGAAGACTCCCGAAAAGATCATTTCTTTTATCTGCAGGGTGGGCTCTTCATTACCTTCAGTGGTGAGTCTTTGGACACCTTTGAACATCATTAAAAGTTTGCGGCAAGAGCCTTGAGAAAATTCCATGACCTGAAACTGAAATGCAACTTGTGGATATTGAAACTAACTTTACCTTTAGTTTTGGTCTTTGCTCTGCAATTTGAAAGAACTTTTAAGTGTATCAGATCCGAGAACTTTTAAATAAACCCAAGCACAGCTACCCCTTCTCTAATGGGACAGCAATGGCCTTAGGGCTCGTTGATATATAAATGTATAGCCCAAATGAAGTTTAAAACTGCCTGGGTATGGTCCTCTGGCTTGGAAGGTTCTAGGCACTTCTGGCTTTTAATTCCTATCTGTATTTTACGTTTTGAAAAATGTAGTTGCCTGTAGATAAAATTCTTCTTTTAGAAAGATAAGCACTGTCTATACAGTAGCTGTTTTGACAATGAAGTTATTACAGTTTAGGGCCCATGTCATGCTGTTTTTGAGGGTCTAACCTCACATCACCTCCTGGAGTAAGCACTGTCCACTCAACCATACCATGAGAAAGGCAAGTGCTCAAAAAGGAGCATTGGTCATCCAGTTGAAGTACAATAGTATTGTTGCAGAATTTCTTTATTTATCTCCTCAGTGCCATTTGTTGTACACCATATGATAATTCATATTTGGGAAGCGTGCGGGTGCAAATTACCGGCCATTGTTTTGTGAGGCTACTTTGTGTGATGATTAGCTTTGTGCTGATTTGTAAGATCTGCTTCTCTGTTATTTCATGCTTTGCTTTTGCACCCCTCCCCAATTTCCTGGTATGCCTGGACTTGCACAACCAGTCTAGTTTGCTCCCCTTCATACCATGTAATCCTAAATCAGGATAGACGTCTACTACTGGAATTCCATTCTTAACCTCTTGTCTCAGGGTGTCCAGCACGGTTACCCAGCTTAAATATACAAAGCTTAAAAGTGTCTTCCTAAGGTGACTTCCCTAGTTGAGCCTGTTTGAGGCTAGAACCCTTAAGCATCTACCCCATATCCCTTATTTCTTTCTGTGATCTACCTGCATCCTTCCACATGTTGACAGTCTGATGCCCTATAACTCTCCAATGCCAAATATATATACACACACACGCACTTACACCACCCCTCGTGGGTTGCACAGTTATGCTTGGATTCCCTTGGGTTGTTCCCTCAGAATTTCTGAATGGATCCCATTGAGACCTTTGCCTGAGGTATGTTTGGATTTCCATGCGTGTACCTTCACTAATTGTGGGTAAACCAAATAGGTAAATCAATTGTTGTGTAAATATATTCCGTCATGACGCACCACCATCCTAACAAGACCACCATGCTACTGTTTTTTGATACGGTACATAAAATAAATGCTGCATGAAGCGTGCCCGATTCATCTCATGAATTTCTGTAGACATTGGCAACCACATCAGCAGTTTCAGCTGCGCTGCAACATGACCAGAGCTCAGGTACGCCACACAACTCTTCCTTCATAGGTCATCCAACGACACACTTCTACACCCAACTATACAGGTAACCCAGTAATCCCTCTGACTGTTAAAGTGTTGTGGTGCAAGCCACATTGGTCGTGGTTGTACATTGTACAAATGCTAGATAATAAAATATAAAGTATTAAACAAGCAAACACTAGGTGGACACTCACTACTAAATTTGATATGAACATAACCCAACTTTCTGGTGTGAACTTTGGGCGCTTCAATGATTGCTATGTTAAGCTGGTGGTTGCAGGTGGGGAAATGGCATAACGTTAAATGATGGGGCCCCCTGCAAAATGTTAAGAGTTGCCCCTGAGTTTCACATATCTCTCAGATATTCATTGGCTTTGAGAGGAAAGGGGCCCCTCTTAAGGTTTTGGGGACCCATGACAAGCTGCCCCCCCCCCCCCCCACTGCTCCCCTGAGGCTGTCGGGGCCTCCGTTACGTGCCTGAGGTGGGGCCTCTTATCTCATGTTTAGTGAATGTGACACTTATTTTTTTTCTCAGTTGACTTTGGCCCAGACCAAGAGAGAGAGAAAAACTCAAAAGGGGGAAAGAAGCAGCAATAGAAACAAAGAAGAAATCAGTAATAAAAAAGAACCTACATGAATGAGAAAAAAAGGATAGCGAGTGTCTGGTGGTGAATGAATGAGGAATGAGGTGATATCAAGACTGAGCAACCTTGATACTCGGCACCCAGACAATGTCCGGCCATCGGCTTCTGAGCAAAACGCTGGGCCCCAGCACATAGTCATTTAAGCACTGGTTGGTCCTAGCTTAGATAAATATCTTCATTCTCAAAATATTTCTCGTGCAAACTTAAAATACTAAGGGCCCTATTAGGATGGCGGGCGGATCGCCCCCGCTGAGCTGGCGGTGGCCACCGCCAGCCCTGCGGGGGCGATCCGCCCGCCATCCATGAAGAAATTACCCCCGCCATATTATAATGGCTGGGGGGTCCATGGCGGACAGAAAGTCTGTATGCCGCTTTACCGCGAGAAGTCGACCTGGCGGAAAGGGGCTTAATATGGTGGCTGTGTCTGAAAGACACCGCCAGCCATATTACTATGTGGCCTTTCACATGCCTTTCTGTGGTGGCATTGCCGCTACGGAAAGGCATGCGGAATCTACTTGGGGGACCCGTTGTGGGCCCCCATTGACTCCCGGGGGGGTGGGGGGTTAACATGGGGGGTATCTATGGTACCCCCCTGCTTTTCAATGAACAACGTGGCAGGCACTGCGCGGTGCCTGTCACGTTGTGCACTGAAAAGCACAACTTGCATTTTTAGCATTGCAGCGGGCAGTGCTCTCTACACCGCCCGCCGCAATGTTAAAAATGCGGGATGCGCCCACCAGTGTGGCAGGCGCATCCTAATGGGATGTGCTGGACCGCCGCTAGCATTGCGGTTGGTCCCATTCCCCACTAGTGTCCGCCTGCCATACTAATGTGCCCCTAAGTTGGTAAATGTGTTTCCGTTATAGAGCTCCCTTTTCGCATTTCATTACTGTCTTTGAAAAAATATATGTATATCTTTTTTTTAAGTACTGTCTCCCAATTCAAGGGTTTGAATCCTGACCTGCAGACAAATCACCTTCAAGGTGCCTCCCACAGGTATGAGGGGAGTTCAATTTTTAACACTGAATCAGGTGTCAAATGATGAGACTTTTGGCACGAATGTGATGAGTGACTTGTCTGAGATCACGCAGAATATCAGTGGTAGGTTGCAGTTCAAAGCCAGGATTTTTCCACTGCAAACCGAGAAAAAGACTCGCCTCCACACACTGCACCCTGCAGCCCAGGTGCGCCCCACCTTCAACATAAACACAAACAGAGCACGCCCCCACATTCCAGGTGAGAGGCATCAGTGTACTAACACATTCCCACACTCCCTAAGCGAAAAAAGAAAACTCTTTGCAGACACTTGGGTCAATATTGGAAGAGACAGAGGTATTGTGTTATTTCATGATAGCAGAGCCTGGCTAAGCGGCTTGGGGAAAGGGTCCCAGCCTGGAGCTGTGGAAGTAGAGTGTGTATACGTGTGCATTTTGACACCTGTTGGAGAATCTGAGGGGCATATTATCAAGGAACGGCATTAACATGATATTGCTGCTTCAGCGGCAGGAAACTGCAGCTAAAACGGCGATAATGGGCTTGATAATATGCCATAGAGAATTCCAATAGAAGCCCATGTTAACGCTAGAACATGGGCTCCTATTGGAAATCTCAAGGGCATATTATCAAGTCCATTATCGCCGCTTTAGCAGCATTTTTCTGCCGCTAAAGCGGCGATGATTTTAACGCCGTTCATTGATAATATGCCCCTTAGTTCGTGTTCGAGAGCATCATTGGGCAGGGACGTGGCATGCGAGCTAAAGGTGTTGGAAATATTTATCCCTCATATATAAAGCTTACTTTGTGTATAAAAAAACATAAGTACAGGGGCTCAAAGTGTTTCTTACAAGCCTGCCGCTGGCGTTGCAAAATGCTGGAGTATCCAATACCACAGCTGCCTCGTCTGGACTCAGCTTCATGTCTCTTTCTTCCACCACCCTACACTTCCTGGCTCCTTGCGTCACTCTGGAAGGTTATGTTGCATCCATTCTTTCAATTCTTTTTTTTACTGTTCTCTTTCACTCTCTTCTGCCCTTTTATCCGTTCTAGCTTTCTCTCAGTTGTTCTGGTCCGGGCTCCCAAAAATTGCATGTTGATGCCTTTTTTGTGGGGCACGATCAGTGCGCCCCCTAAAGACTTGTTTGCCTCAGTTCCCATATCCGTAGTATGTGCAGGCTCAGACAAAATGTGGTTCCCTCATTTTCATGGAATCCCACCTACATTCCAATGAGGAAACACCCTCTCGAGATAGCACAAGTGCTAGTTGTACGCCAGCGCTATCAGTGTTACAGAAGGTGCCCACGAAGCGTCTGTTGTCCCCCTAGGAGCAGACAAAGCAGGCATTCACGCCTGTTGTGTCCATTAGGGCACTATGTATAATATGGCCCCTGAGACACATTCAACACAATTCGAGCATGGGCATTGCACTATGTACACCAATATTTACGGTTGTAATGTTACACCCAGGATTTGAACTTCATCATGTATGACCAGAGCAAATATAGAATGACAAAGGTTTTCTTCCTTTCTGTCCCCAACAGCAGGGGCATTTCATGATGTATAGAAGTAAAAGGAATGAAAAAGAAAAAATGCAAATAGAAACTGGGGCATAAAGAGCGAAAGAGTATTTTTAATTTTCCATAATAAATATTTGATTGTATAGTTTACAAGATCTTACAATACTCCATGGATTCCTAAAATTCTGTTGTTATTGTTCATGCATTACACACATTACCAAGAAAAGTAAAATATAATGTTGTTATATTAATTAGATTAAAACAATACAAAATAAAATTAATATCTCCGTGGCTCCTGCAAAAAAAAGGGCACTGTATCTTCATCTGAGTACTTGCTTGAATGTATCTTATATTAACTTAAAAGTTTGGCACAAAAAATGTTACTTTGGACAAAAAAAGACAACATGTGAATAAGTCCCTCCAACCTTCTTATCACAAATGTAAAAACAGTTTGGGTGGATTCACTGGGATAGCTCCCTAACATTTTGACCTTACCTTGGTCAAACAATCTCAATTAATCTCTCCTTACCCAAAGAGTATGTTGTTTCTAAAAGAAAAAACAAATGTTCAGGGGCATAGCTTCAGGGGTGGGCTTGGGGTATTACACCCCCCTAAAAAAATCTATTTGGTAGTAAACTGTTGGGTACAAGTGCTTTCAGTCTTGTAAGGTGAAGTGCCTGTCGGATTTCACCTTAGATTTTTACATGCCCACACTGACAAAAACACTCATAATCTCTCTCTTTTCTCTATTTTGCAGGCCTTAAAAAATGTTGATCAGTTTGAGAAATGTTGTGTTTTAAGTGCCACTAACAATCCTCGCTCTTCTCTCTTTCCACTGCCCCTTAAGTCCAGTCCTGCTCTGCTTCCCATATAAAGTGTTTTAACAAGATATTCCATCTTGATTTTTGGGAATTCTGATGCTCACAACTGCCTAATCATATAGACCAAGCTATGCCCCTGAAAATGCTAAAGGAGAATAATCCTGCAAATAACGGATCCAATAACAGTCATAATATATTTATTGGCTAATAGGCAGTGGTGTAATGCAAAATCATGGTCCTCCTATGCAGAATGCAAAGTGGTTCCCCTGAGTCTACCATATCTCCCAGATATTCATTAGGCTTGGGCTGAATGGGGCCCTCTCTGAAGGGTTGGTTGTCCGAATGCTTGTGGGTCCCCAGAAACTACAGGGGCGGCAGGGGGCTGCATTGCACCCCCTGCTAATAGGCTCAGGAGCGGTAAATCTAATTCTCGTCTGATGGCACAACAAGAGCTCCTGATGGAGAGATAGGACCTATTTTCACATTTTATCTACTAATGCTTGAACAATTCTAAACTTTTACTTCCCAGATTATTACCTACTGAAAATTAAAAGTTAAAAAATGTTGTAAAAGACAAATTGGAAAAAGTCAACAAGTAAGAAAGAATGACGACCAAATAAACTATCAAGCAAAAAAAAGAGCAAGAGGACGAGGAAAAAGAGGAAATAAAGTAAATGTAAATCAAAGTAAAGATTAAAAGAAGTAAAACGTGTCAGCATAAAATTCGAAATAAGATAATTGGAAATACATACAAAAAACAAGGTGCAACCATTATACCCGGAGTGATGTTTAAAACAGCCCACTGCCCGAAGTTCTGCTTAGAACAGTTTTTGCAGAAACAACTTTCTCAAATAAACTTCCAAATAGACAATGACAATCTGAAGGGGAACACCCATCTTGAGCTCCCTTCATGGTGTCCTCACATAGGGCACCGTTGAGAACTCACATGAACATGCAGGACAGCAGACCATTTTCTGCAACCCATAAAGTACACTCACAGGGTCCATAGTTTTAATCTGTTGACTGGCCACCACCAACGGTCACTGTCACCAGCAAGCCGCTGGTCAAGAACAGTAATCAACTGCAGCATCTGTGAGGGAACAATGTGGGAGTAACCCATGTAGCAGAGCCCTGTGCTATGCTCCAGAAGCCAAAAGATAATAAGGCATTTCCAATGTGCAAGTCCAATGGTGAAACACAACGAGTAGACCAACAAAGCAAACTGGGCACTGTACTGACCTTGCCTAGCATTGTGAGGACTTCCAACCCCAGTTTACCCTTCAATGCTCCATCTGCCACGCCACTCACCTGCTTCTTTGAAAAAGACTTTAAACTCTAAGCCGTTCTAGATGTAGACCTGCCTATTGTCCCACAGGCTCACAAAGACACCAAGAAAGACTTCCAGCAACTCTGCCTCCAATTTGGAATCTTGTTCCTGCTGCTTCTACCTCAAACTCACTCACTCAGCCTTGTCTTGTCTCTTGATTATTGTAACATCATCAATGGGGTTTTCCCTGCTGAGCTTAACTACCAATATACAACAAAAGCATGGAGTTCGACTTGTCCAAGGACAAATGTGCCCAGATCATATATCTCCTGCGCTGATAACCCTCCATTACTTTCCAAACCAGCAATCAGTTCAATGCAAGACTCCTTTCTAGGACACCAAACCATAACTCTCTTGACACTCCACCACCTGACCAAGGAAATGGTGCTCTACCAGCTAACCAGACCGTAGCATCAGATACCCAAAAGAGACCCTCAAATTTGGGTTAATTGTTTTTGACATGCAACTACCTGTTCAATGATAGCCTCTCTCATATTGTCACCCCTATCATTTATGCACGAAAAGACTATGGGAAATTGAACGAAAACGTATAGACCTACCTGTTCCAATAGACCTATGCTCTGCACCACAGTGGAACTACCTCAATAATCTGACTGGTCTTTCCATCTAAGAACTATGGTTTGTGTGCAATCAACTTCTTGTCCGCATAATCCCTTTCTTTGCTGGCCTAAAAGCAATCTGAAGCAGCAGTCTTCATTGCTGGTCGCTGTACAAATAAAAAATATTAAATAAAAACTTGGATGTTTTCGGCCAAGCCTCTGACAACAACATTTGTAAATATAGAACAAGGTCAGAGATGACATTTACACAAAAACATAATTCGTGGTCTCTGTCACATCTTATTAAATCTACTTAGTGGACCAATTTATTCCTTCACTGCTCCATCCACTGAGGCCAAAAGGGAGCGAGCATCATGAAATGAAAACCAAAAGGTCGTGCCGGACAATAGAAGAAATTGTTATGAGTATTTTGTCTTTTCCATTTGGAGCATTCCCCTGCTTATGTTACATGTATGAGTCAATCAATCAAAAAGCTCAATATGTCTGAATAATATGAAACATATTTAGTTTAATTATTATGTTCTGCATTGTGATAATCAAGCTTATATGTGCAGTATTCAATCTAAAATTATAACTGCTTCATTTTACATTAGCTTATTATTGATTTCTAAGAGTCTCTAGAAGGTTGCCAACTACATGTCTCATTTAATTTGTGTTATTCAAAATAACACAGCCTAGTAGAATGGAAATAATTGAAAGGGCAACAGGCCACTTTCTGTTAATTGTTTTTGCTAAGAGTTTCTTTAACAGCAATGAAATTATGTTATATAAATAGAACACACAGAGTGAAGGGAAAGGGAAATCTTCACACCAAGAGACACTGGGTCAGACCATACAGAATCATATCTCCATTCTCACTTGAAGGCTACTGAGGCGGGAGGCACTTAGCCTTCACTCACTGACTTTTCATTGCAGCTGGCCTTGTGAGACGAGAAAAAGCAGGCAATGCTATTTCATTGGACATATAACTCTATTGTTGAAACAGGTACACAGGAATGTGCCATCTATGAAACTCGAAATAGGTTCTATTTTCTGCTGCGCTATGGGATTAAGGGGCATATGTAGGTAATACACATTTTGCGATTCCCAAATTGCGATTTTTAAGGAATCGCTATTTGAGAATTGCAAAATGCAATGTATGTAATTAAGCGCAATTTTTTTGCGAATCCCTAAAATTCCTTAATTGCGATTTGCAAATTGCGAATCGCAATTAAGGAATGAGTGTCCCATTCATTCCTATGGGCCAAGAGGCCCATAGGAATGAATGGGGATACATTCTCAAATTGCGATCTTCTATGAGAAAATCGCAATTTGTGAATCGCAATTCCAAGGGTGCCAGGGTGTCCAAAGGAAACCTGTTGCACCCCTGGAATGTGCATGTAAGTACATGTGGCGCACATACATGCCCTAAGGGCATGTCTGTGCGCTACATGGCACTTTGAATTTTTAAGATAAATGCATTTTAACAGGAAATCGCAAAATACCATCTACTTGGAGTAGGTGGTATTTTGCGATTCCTTAAGCCAAAATCACATTTTGTAAGGCACCCCTACATAGCATTTACGGAATTGAAAAATTGCGATTCCTTAAATGCTTGAGCAAAATAAAGAATCGCAATTTTTGCGATTCCTTATTTTGCTATGTGGCCCATACATACCAAAACGCCTTTTGCTATTCACCAACGCTGGAATTCTGCAAATTCCGGCGTTTGCGAATAGCAAACCGCTTCCTACATATGCCCTAAGTCTTAGAAGTAGCAGAATGAGGGTGGGGTTGTTATATATTTATAACAGCAAGTAATTAATGCGGTTCCTCTTATTTATGCTTTTGGTGAATGCTGTGGCTGCCGTTTTTATTTCTTTTCATTGTGGTTACCAATTATGTTGTGTGCACTAGGATTTGATTTAAAAATACTTCTTTAAAATGTATCCTTCGTGTTCTAGTCTTCTTGGGTGTGCTGTTCCTAATGAAAGAAGTATTGGGAGTTCCACCAATTAACCCTTTAACTTCTCAGGCTAAAGTACCAGCGCTCTTTAAGCAGTCTTGGGTGCTTCGAACCACAAATATCATTGGAAAACAAAGGAGTCTTGCTGTTGAATTTACTTAGATCAGAATTTAAAATGAGGGAACTTTCGGCTTCGCTCTAGTAAATATAAAATATAATAATTTAATAAACGAGATATAATTACTTTCCAGTCACAGAAAATTATTTCTATTTGGCCTCTACCTTCAGTCATAACCTTGGAATCCAGCATTGATCTTGACATAACTTTGATCTCAACCCTGCCCCATCAATTGTATACCTCATGAGCAGAGGGACTTTAGGGAGCTTAAAATGGGGGTATACTTTAGGGTGGCAAAATGTGCCCATGAAAGAAAAGAGGGTCCCATGAGTTTAATGTAAACTTAAAAGATATTTACAGGTACCTTATGTGAGCAGCCCCTCCTTTCTGGCAGAAGATGTGTTGCCTCATTTCTTCTCTTTGTCCTCTTTTCCTCACTAACAAACCCGTATTCCATCTTGCATGCTCTTTGTGGCAGCCATACGTTTGCACAGATATTACAGCGACAAAGATAACAGAGCATCTGCTCCTACTAATCTCCATGCTCAGATAGGTTTGCAGTTTCTTATATTATGAAAGACAGGAGCTGATTAAAATCCAGTATAATGGGGAAATTATCTCAGAACAAGTTAATCTTTGCAGGTTGTAGCATCTGAATGAACCTACCTCTGCAGGGACACCAGAAAGGTTGGAATATTCTTTATGTTTTTTAAGTAATCATTACTTTTTAAAGAAATAAATAATTGAACAAATAAGATAATTGGTATTTACAGAAATATAAATCCTATAATCACGAACAAGAAAACAAGCTTCTGGTCTTGGATCAGCATCTGATGCTGAAATACAAAAGGAACGATTAAATACTAAATATCCAAACATTTAAATCAAAGTACCTTCAGTAAATAAAATCACAGATAATCTGTAATAAAAATTCCAATATTATAGGGAAGCAAATTCATATAAACTGCAACACGTCTCTTCTTCTAAGGAAATAGCTATTGTTAAAGATGCAAAAAATTGCAAATCCATCATGTAGCATTTCATATCCCTGAAACTGTTTAGGAATTTTCCTCTATAATTTGACTTTTCACTTTTATTTTCCATCTTTTTTATTGTTTTCACCATTCACTGTGAACTTTCCATCCACTTTGACTAATTTAACTTCATCCCATCGCATACCATCTGCCAGTTTTACATACCCATCAGAAATCATTCCAACCTTCCTGCCTTCAGAATACACAGACTTCTGTTTTTGTACATATTTGTGATTTTTCACCATGCCATAGCATACCCCTCCAATTTAATTGCTCTGAGACATGCTTTACTATCTAGACATGCTGCAAATCTTGTGTATCTTAAACGTATACCTCAATGCTTTTGCATTCACTGGTTTCCTGCCAAAACCATCTCTAAAAGAAGAACCCAAGGAAGAGGAATTAATTTCCCATCATCCACCTGCATAGGAAATGATATCATTGGATGTCCCATCATCTATCTGCACAGGAACTGACATCATTTTTTGCCTTCATTCTACTTCAATAAACTCGTCTACCATTGCCTTGGTGCCCTGGCAAACTGCAGACACAGACAAGAGCATTGCCTGTTTGAGCCTGTTAGGGTCTGGAAGAGCCGTGGGACAAACCCATGTTCCAGTGAAACCTACAAGGTAACATTAGCACCATATGCCTCACTCAGCATCGTATACTGCCAATCCCCATGATCACAAACAGTCGTAGATAACTCAGAGACTGACATAACTTTCGCACAACACATTGACCCAACCTCACAGAAATCTCTCTAACTACCAGACAACCTCAACTTACAAAACACACATTTCAACTCGTATTCATTAATGCTCGCTCTGTATTACTCCATACACCAGACATCACAGACTTCATAATCTATCACGGGCTTGATGCCCTCTTTATCATATACACAAGAGGGGGATGGCCCTGTAAAACCACCCAAACTAGGCCTCAAAAATAGTTGTAGACAAATAGAAATTTGGGTGTGCAAGTTAGATGAATAGCATTTGGGTAAAAACCACTTTGGCACACTTTTGCCACACATGAGGCTTGTCATTTTTTGCAACATTACCCGTTAAGGTATTTTAATCACGAACGCTTGCTATTGCGCCGTGTGTACAGTAATAGAGTGCACCACTAAATAAGCTGAATGACTCACAGCTTATCAATGCCCTTAGCTTTTATCCACCCTCTGTAGAAAACTTCATCACTCATGCAGTCTTAAGTTCCATTAATTGGTAACCGCCACTGTGTTCTTTCTACATTCATGAATGGTAAGAACATACCCACTTGCAAAAATAAGATCGGTAGGGGTGTTACATTTTTAGACACAAATCTGATCCATATTTTAATATATGTTATAGTGCCTGACCAAGTCCTGGTCCTGAGGAGAACCCCAAAGAAAATAAGGGTTCCGAAACGCGTCGACCTGATCCAGGACCTGATCCAGCTAGTCGCAGCTCACATTGAACCACAGAGTAATTCAGTGCACAAACAGGGCAATTAGCCTGTTGTGATTGTATTGTTTTGACTAGCTTGTTGTGGCAGGCTGCAGCTTTGAACACTGTCAATAATCTGTGCCGCCATTGTTTCTTTTACAATTTAAGGAGTGGTCATTTTTATATTGTCATGTATTGTCATTTTATGGGTTTTGTAACTGTCATTTGTTAAATGTGTTTTTGCTATTGATGTTCTGAAGAATTACCAAATTGATTGTTCTTCTTTGTTTGACATGATTTAAATGGTGACAGTGTATTTTCAAATTTAATTGAATATGATGGTGTAATAAAGACACCAAAACCACTCTACTTGTCAAAGTGGTTTTTACCCAAATGCTATTCATTTAACTTGCACACCCAAACAAGTTTTTTTTTTAACTCTTGATCATAGAAACATGGTTTATGCCTACATCTTTGCTCATTCAAGACAGCCTTCTTCCTAGAGGCTATAGCATTCATTGTGTGGACCGTGCACATATGAGGAGAGGAGGCCTCACTATCATCAATAAGTCCGCCTGGTCCTGCACACTATACAAGTAACACTCTACTCTATGGAGCTGCTTACTGCTCACATGCCATTTCCTGTGCTCTGCAACTCCCACATTCTATCTCATCTACAGTCCTACAAGGCAGAACAAGGATTTTATTAATTTATTTTTAGATCTCCTCACCACCTCATCCATGTGACATGCCCATACCACACTCTTGGGTGGCTTAAACCTCCCAGACAATGGAAGCTCAGAAAAAAAGAGACACTTATTTCAACCTCATCTGTACACTTGATGTGGTACAGCATCTCATGCACCCAACAGACAATCAATGAAGCAATCAACAGAAGTAGAACACTGTTCAAGAAGTAGAACACTGTTCAAGACAATCAAGCACTGCATCACAGGGGACACCAGAGAGCCGGGCTGCAAGGTGGCCACTACAGGGTGAGAATTCGCTAGCCAGGCTCAGGCATCCGACAAAATCAATGTGTTTGGACGGGTTTCACACTTCTGCCTTTACCACCTAGGCTGGCTACTACTGTGAGCCACAGTTTGTGTATTTGCGTAAAACTACAACTGCATTTGAGATGAATGCGGTGCCAGACACCTGGGGCATTCACTTGGAGACAAGCAGTGGAGTGGGAGAGGCGTGGCCACTGGAGCCACCCGGCTGGTTGTGCTGCATCTGGGGCCACACCCGGTCTTACTGGCGCCGCAGGGCACTGTGACAGACAGGTGGTGATGTCCCGTTGAGCTGCTGAAGTGAGAGAGTGGCAGAAGTGAGAGAGGTACGAATGTGGCATCTGAGAGCTCTGTGAGCCAGAGGCCTTGAATTGTGAGGAGGGAGAGAAGATTACACCTACAACACAATCCCTGGGGGCGGCTGGGCAAATTCTGTCCGGAGAGGAGAAAAACAGGTACGATTGTCCATAGTGCCCACACCGCCAGCGCTCGCTCCACACTGCGCGTGTTAACACTTATATACCAAGGAAACTCATGAGACATATTTGTGGGAAAGCAGTGGTGCAGGTTTATTTTGTACAACAAGTAGCTGATAAGGTGGGTCATCTTACAGGCGATCCAATGCGGCAGCCCCTCGCTGACCCGCATGCCTAAGGAGCCATCTTGAACGGCGAGTCGATGCTCTGACGGTGCAGTAAATTATCACTTTATTTCGTTATACTCCCGCCCCCCCTGTCAGGGCGGAGTGATGAGGCACACCCCCGGTCGGTTCAGGCCCCCCGACCGCCCGAAGGACTAACGGGGCGCCGACGCTGTTTTCCTGGAACCCCCTCGGCTCCAGGTTCTTGGCTCAGGCACCCTTACTGTGCCAGGCAGAGGTATTTAGACTGTATCCTTCTGCCGCAGAGGTACCCCTACTGTCCATCTGCTTCCAGATCGCCCTGTGACTCCGCCTGCAACACAAAACATGACCATTAAAAGTTCACAACTTTCGCCCTCCGCTCTGCAGCTGGGTCAGGGTTAGGGTGGGAACAGCGCAGAGCAGCCCAAGGAACCAACACGGGAGGAGAGGCCGAGCAAAGTTGTTGGGCCTGCTATATACCCCCCGGGAACGCCCCCCATCCATAGAAGAGCCCTCCCATTGGCCGTTGGCGAGGAGGGCGGCTCAGGGGGGGAGTTGGCGCGCTGCAGGCTCCTCTCGCACGATGTGTGGTACTAAGACGCTGTCTCGCCCATGCTCCCCTCCGTGTCGCGCGGCCAGCGGCATAGTGCCCACACCGCCAGCGCTCGCTCCACACTGCGCGCGTTAACACTTATATACCAAGGAAACTCATGAGACATATTTGTGGGAAAGCAGTGGTGCAGGTTTATTTTGTACAACAAGTAGCAGATAAGGTGGGTCATCTTACAGGCGATCCAATGCGGCAGCCCCTCGCTGACCCGCATGCCTAAGGAGCCATCTTGCACGGCGAGTCGATGCTCTGACGGTGCAGTAAATTATCACTTTATTTCATTATACTCACGCCCCCCCTGTCAGGGCGGAGCGATGAGGCACACCCCCGGTCTGTTCAGGCCCCCCAACCGCCCGAAGGACTAACGGGGTGCCGACGCTGTTTTCCTGGAACCCCCTCGGCTCCAGGTTCTTGGCTCAGGCACCCTTACTGTGCCAGGCAGAGGTATTTAGACTGTATCCTTCTGCCGCAGAGGTACCCCTACTGTCCATCTGCTTCCAGATCACCCTGTACTCCGCCACAGCTCTGGAGGAGGACCCCGTCGATGACAGAGCCCCCCCACCTACACGTTTACTGGCACCCTGCCGCTGACAGGGCTTCCTGTTAGTCTAGGAGAAAGACATCCATACCAAGCCCAGACAAGTGCACCCCGTCGCTTTCATAATATCCCTCAGTCCTTTCCTGTATCAACGCATGCCTAATGAACCCCAGACCCCTCCTCTCCATGAATTTCTGCATGGACCTGTTGACCCTCCTCCGGCCTTGCTCTATAGCAACTGTTGACCGTGCTCCCCTCCAGGCCCTGCGGGGGACAATCTCCGACCATATTAACTCCGTGGCTCCCAATTGGTTAGTTATAACTGTCACATCCCTCTGCATGGCTTCTATTAAGGCTCTCCTCCCAACCGTGACCAGATCATTCCCCCCCAGGTGGATAATGAGGATGTTGGGAGGCCCGCCCCGTACTGCTAAGCATTGGTCAAGCCTGTGCCTCAGCTGACTCCATCTCATTCCCGGGAAACCCAGCCATAGAATTCGTGTCCTTGCTAAGGCCAAATCCCATCTCCTGCATAACGCCCACTGTACCAGCCTGGTAACGTAAGAATGGCTCATCACCCACAAGCAACAGTCAGCTGCAAGAAAAGACACCGTTGACATTAATGTTTTTATTTACAAATGAACTCTGCACTACAAGCGAAAAAAAAAAATTGGCTTTCATCGCGTCTACACATAAATGTCTGCACTTCAAATGAAACAAAATTGGCTTTGCATAACTACATAACAACACACAACAATGACATGCTCCTGGGAGCCAGGGCCTGTGTTTTTATTTACAAATGAACACTGCACTACAAGCAAAAAAATTGGCTTTCATCGCGTCTACACATAAATGTCTGCACTTCAAACGAAAAAATTGGCTTTGCATAACTACATAACAACACACAACAATGACATGCTCCTGGGAGCCAGGGCCTGCCGCTCAAATGGCTCATCATCCCAATTTTTCGGGAATGAGCATGGCCCTGCGGCCAGAATTGTTCAGGGGCGGACGTATCGCTGATAGCAAGGGGACGACCACCTCCCCACCCTCTTGACACCTTCCTCACCCAGCCCGGCCCTATATGCGGCGGTAGCTGCCCCTATCCTAAAGGAATGGCTGGAAAATTTCCGACCTTCCTCGGTATCTGACAAGCCTGCGCTGGCCATCACTGTTGCCATCACTCGCTCAAACTGGAATTTGGTCAATGGCGTGCCGTCAGCATGAATTAAGAATGTGCCCGCCAGCAGAGGCCTGATCTTCAGGTACTCCCTGACCAAGGTGACCGGGCAATACCTGGGATCCTCAAATGCATGTAACGTGATGGCCACGCCCTTCCCCGCCTGATCAGTTTTGGATTTGCGTAGCCACAGCACTAATGAATCCCTGGCGCAGACGTCCATCATGTCTAAAGCTCTCCCTGATCTGTCAGATTTGGATTTGGCCACTAGCTCGCTGGCCCTGAAGGCACCAAAGAACGCCAAGCAGAAGGCTGTCGAGAAGAGCTGCACCTCGAATGCCGAATTCGTGACAGACGGCACCGTGTCCAAAATGCGCTGGAGAGCGGGGAACTCGATTCCTGCCCTTCTGTCGGGGAACCTGACTTCATCCCTGGCCCACCCTTTCAGTGCTGCCCTAATCTTGAATGCCCCCGTCGGATCCTGTTCACCATTTAATTGGGTCTCATGTTTAAGCGCTGCCTGGTGGCTGCAAACCCAGGAGTGTGTCTTGCCCGTCTCCCTTGCCCATACTACAAAAACCTCCACTTGTTCCCTTGTACTTAAGGCTGATGCTCCCAGGGACAGGATCACTGCACGGAAAGTGGCTAGTTGGGCCGCATATCTTCTCCTGGTTGTCTGGGCCAGGGAACGTTGACCCATCTTCTTCAACCGTTCCCCCACTGAAGGAGTCGCCATAGAGTTGCCGGGAATTGTGTCATCTCCTCCCCCGCCTGCGGCCATGCCTCTCGGAATCGTGACAGCTGAAAGCGAGAGAGAGCGTCAGCTGCCACATTCTTGACACCTTCGACATGCCTAGCCCTGAACTCTATGTTATTCTGCAACCCAGCCCTGACTAATTCCCTCAGCAGACTTAAAACCAACAGGCAGTTGGCACTCAGACCATTGATGGCTTGGACCACGGCTAGGTTGTCCGACCAGAACACCACCTTCTTGTTGCCCAGTCCTTCTGGCCATAAATGCAGTGCCACCACAATGGGGAATAGTTCCAGGACGGTTATATTTGCAGTCACCCCTTTCTTGCGCCACGCATCCGGCCACTTCATGGCACACCACTTCTCTCCAAAGATCACCCCAAAACCTACCCTACCGGATGCGTCTGAAAATAGACATAAGCCTTGGCTGCTTTCCCAAGGAGCCCTCCATATCACTGTGCCATTGAAACTTCTCAGGAACTCGTCCCACATTTGCAGGTCTGCTCTCAACCCCTGACCCAGACGCACTAAGTGATGCTTCTTCTTCGCGCTGGCCGTAGCCTTTGCTAACCTGCGGGAAAACACCTTACCAGCCGGTATGACCCTCGCTGCGAAGTTCAATTTGCCCAACAGACTCTGTACCACCTCAAGTGTTGCACTACCCTTTCCAATCATTGCACTAATGTCCTGCCTCAGGTCACACACCTTGTCCGCTGGGAGTCTGGATTCTCCTCTAATGGTATCAAGTTCTATGCCCAGGAATGTCAATATTTGTGCAGGCCCTTCAGTTTTCCCCGGTGCCAAAGGAACACCTAAATGTCCTGACAGGACTTCAAAGGCCTGCAGTGTCTCTGCGCATTCCTGGGAACCGTCCCTGCCAAAAAAGAGGAAATCGTCTAGGTAGTGGGTGACTTGGGAAATACCATGCCTGGCCGTGAGGGCCCACTGAAGGAAGGAACTGAATGCCTCAAAGAAGGCGCATGAGACCGCGCAACCCATGGGCATGCAGCGATCGAAAAAGAATGCCCCCTCCCACTTGAAACCCAGCAAATGTTGACTGTCTGGGTGAACAGGTAGGAGACGGAACGCTGACTCGATGTCTGCCTTGGCCAACCACGCTCCCTTGCCCGTCCTCCTAATCAAATCAATGGCCATGTCCAGCGAGCAATAGGAGACCGAACACGCCCCTTCCTCTAACCAATGATTGACTGAATTGCCCTCCGGGTAGGACAGATGATGGATCAACCTGTACGTCCCGTGCTGCTTTTTTGGAACCACACCTAGTGGAGAGACTAAAAAATTCTGTAACGGGGTTGAAGGAAATGGCCCCGCCACCCTCCCCAGGTCAACCTCCTTCCTGATCTTGTCACTGACCACCTGTGGTAAGTCCCTGGCCGATTTCAAATTCAAGGCGTCCCTGGGTCCAAGAGGGCCTTTGTAAGGAATTCTAAAGCCGTCAACAAAACCATCAACTAATAGCATTCGCTCTTTCACAAGTGGATACACCCTGAGCAATTGTAAGATGTTTTGCAACACTATGGGAGATGGGCCTTTGGTATGCTCCGTCCCATTTCCAGGCTGAGGAACTACGTCATTGCCAGTCTCACAGCTGAATTCAGTCCGTCCCCTGCCCTGTGACACTATGAAAGGTGGGCCTTTGATGTGCTCTGCCCGTTCTCTATGTTGTAAAGGGGAATTGCTGCTTGTCTCGTTGTTATGTTCAGTCCGTCCTTTCTGCTGTTCAGGTAACCTATTGTCGTGCGCCATCCGCTCCCTGTGCCGAAGTGGGGGGGGGGGGATTTTGGCCGCTGGTGCAGGCAATTACTGCATGCTGGGCACCACATTTGCTGCATTCATGGGCAAACTTACACGCCCTACCCCAGGTACATATCCCATTATTGAACATTCTGCAGGTACCTGAGTTAAATCGTCTCGGTCCGGCTCCATGTCCCCTCCCCCGCCCCCCCCGAAAGGGCTGTTGGAAGGACCGCCTTGGAAACTGTTCCCACTTTTGCTCATGTTCCCACTTTTTTGCGTCACCCTCGCTTTGTGTTCTATGAAAAGTTTCCCTCTTGCCATTTCCAGTCCTGCACATATGTTTAAACCAGAGCTGAATGTCCGTATGGTCCCACCCTATGTCTGGGCAGCTGGCCATGGTCTTCCTAAATTCTTGATCGTAAGAGAACCAGCCCATCCCTCCGGACTCTCTCGCCCCCTGCTGGATGGAGTTGGCATACTCCATCAAGGCCTCACTCTGACTTGGGTCCTTCTGTACTATGATAGCTGCTAATATGTTGAATGCCTCGGTCCAGTTCTCAATAGTTTTTTCGGGCCCGGCCTGAAATCTAACCTTGTCCTCCTCTTTCTTACCCATCCTCCTTGTGTCTGCACCTGCGTTGTCATGCATTAACAGAGTCAAAATGTCAATATATTCCCTCTTCCATATACCTTCCTTGGCAGCCTGGGGTACCTGCCTGGCCAGGGAACAGCCGCCTTTTGACTTCATACCAGTTCTCCCCAAGCCCGCTGGTTGACAAGCCCCCACTGGAGCCGAAGAGGACCCGCCCGATGTAGGTTGAGCCAGCCCCCCTGGACCAAGCCCGCCACTTGTACCATTCGCCGTGCTTGATGCTACCCCCTCTGTGGCAGGTACTCGGCCGGCAGCCTGCGGCATGATGGGTGTGGTACCCTGAGGGATACTGGGGGTGACACTTTGAGGTACGATGGGGGCGGCACTTTGAGGAACACTGGTGGCGACACTTAGAGGAATAATGGGGGCAACACTTTGAGGAACAACGGGGGCGACACTTTGTTGGGCGACTGCTGACACACTCTGAGCATTAAAGGCATTGACAATCTGAGGGGTGACCGTCAGAATAGAGGCGACACTTTGAGGAACAATGGTGGCTGCACTCTGTTGGGTGACTGGTGAGACACTCTGAGTGCTAACGGCGTTGACGACCGGGGTGGCGGGCGGCAGCACTGGTGGTCCGGCCAGCAATGATGACCCTGCTAGCAGTGGCGGCCCAGCTGGCAATGACTGACCCCATACTTGCCCCACTGGATCCGCTGATGCCGGCCCAGGAAGTGGGGCCAAACTTTCTTGTGCTGCTGCCATGGCGTCTAAACGTTTTTGAAACGTCGCCATTAAACCCATCATATCGTCCATTGTCTTACCCATTTGGGCCAAGTCCGTCATTCCTGCCGCTGACTCATGTACCACAGTAGGTACCGCGGGTAAATCCGCTGGCCGCACAGCGGGTGGGGGCGGCGACGCCGGCTGATTGTTACGTGCTGGCATGGCCGGGAACTCCTTCCGGGTGATCTTCCACTTGCGAGTGGACCGACACATCCCCTCTCCCACGGGGTTACCTGGGCCTCCTCGGGGCCCCCAGGTTGGCCAGCCTCCTCTAGCCTACGCGCCTCAATGAAACCTTGTGCCCATGCTGGCCCTTTAGTTTGTGCGACTGCCAAGAATTCCGCCCACAGCCCATCCTGAGGCAACGCGGCGCCACGGGTGCTCATTGCAAAGGCTTCTACCCTTCCGGGTCCCTACGGATGAGAAAGTACATGAAGTTGAGCCACACATTCGCGCGTCCACAACCCCCCCCCCCGTGGCATCGTTTCTCCCAGCAAAATCTGCTGGCCTGTGTCCGTTCCGCTGGCAGCCACCTGTCCCTCTTTCAGAAAACCAACCGCCTTACGCAACCCATGCATTACCTGCTGCTCTTTCAATTTCAGCCACTGCCAATCCTTGCCTGCGTTTCCCGAACGCAATCTGTAAAACAACACTGCATTATTCATCGTGAAACCGTATGGCATGCGAGCACACCTTAACACCTTGGCTGCTGTGACTTTTCCCCTCTCAAGCTGGATCCTTTGTTTTCCCATTATACATGACGAGCTCAGCTCGTCATCAGCACAGCTCAACTGTGCCTCATGACGAGCTGAGCTCGTCATGAGCATCGAAAGGGTTAAAGAAACCCGCGTTACCCAATGCACCACTCCTTTACGTGATACCGCATTACTCGAGTATGAATTCTACGTTGCGACCAGCTGCCCCCTCGTTCTATGAGCTGACCAAATGGACCCTGCCCTCAGCAATTACCTGTTGATCTACGCCTTCTCCCAAGTAGCTGCTAATCCTTGCGACGTGTTCCAAGCGTTATCTGAAAGATCAACACAACCGTTACTCATCCTGTACACTGCACTTGTGTATCAACAGACTTGTGACCATTCAGCCAATGCCTATCACCGCCAGTACCCAAGGACGCGAATCTGCCTGCGTGCCTTCAGCGAAATGCCCCTTTTAATATCCTACTCACTAGCCTAGCAAGTTCATCATCCCTTCCTTGACGTGGACCCAGTTAGTGTAAAAAGGAGCTGGTGTAGAAAGGCCATTAGGCAGGGCACACGTTGTTACGTGTGCACTCATCCTACACCCTACCCGAGGAACGGATAGAGTCCCGGGCTTGTGCCTCATGTAAGAAAATGTCACACATGGCAATCTGAAATTTTAGCACCCATGCGAGAAGGTGTGTGTACTATAGTGTACAGAAGTGTGTGTACTGCTGAAGACCGCACGGGTTTACATAGCACCAACAGGGGAAGTGGAGATCACACATACATTGCACCCATCTCTTCCGTGATGCACTTCTAGAAGACACTCTTACAGCTACTGTCTGAAGACTACGCCGTGAATGAAAAGGTTAGATTTCTGAGTTAAAGTTCATAGAACAAGGAACATTGCTGTTAGCATGTCTCCAAATCGAGTGTGCCTGTGGATGTGACCGAAGTATGTGTGTGGCTCACTCTGCAGCTTCCTTCACATTGTATGGATTAATATATTTGAATAAAACTCCTGTGTTTGTACTCATATGTGCCTTTGCCCCGTGTTTATGTGTGCCATATACTTTACACTGTACTGTGTTTGTGCCTGCTGTAGGCGAGCGCTCGCTGCATGCAATGCGTTTGCCGCGGCTACTCCTGCTGATTTTCCATAAACTTGGTCTTTAATATGGAATGGATAACGTGCTGCATGGCTAAACACCTAGTAGGTCACATGGGCGAGACCTATTGGCTATACAAATGCTTGTTCACTATTTTATTGATCCTACTTGCTGTGTGTACGTGTAAAAATTTAAATCACAAGAATGAGCACAACAACCTAGATTGAAATCCTCTCTGTGCTTGGCGGCCTTTGAAACAGTCATGGGAAGCAGCAGGTTCCTCGTCAAGGCCAGAGGCAGGATGTTTTGTTTGCGTGCACCGATCAGGGGTCCCCCGAAGAGTGCACTGCACTATCTGCCTTGTCCTTATTATCTTGTTATTATTATCTTATGAGGGGATGCCAGATACGAGCACTGAGCTCACGCGCAGCGAGACGAGCACATGGAAGGGTGAGATTTTGATCAATACCTTATCACTATCGATCTAAAACCCCGATCTGGTCGACTGAACCTTTATTGCCTGTCTTTGAGGAAAGAAAGTGCATCTCTTACCAAGTTAGTTCTCCCAATAAAGGACTCTGCTCAAAGGATCACAAACAACTTCTAGCTTTCAAAGGTTTATTATAAAGTCAAGATAAGTTGTAGATACAAGCATCTCAAAATGAGATTAACCAGATACACAGGCCCAACTACGTACATGTGTTCTCTGAAAGCCCTCAGACGAACAACGGAAATTACCAATACCAATTCTAAAAACAATAGTGCTATTAGCATAGACACATTTTGAAATCTGTCGGTCATTACAGGCGGAGGGAAAATACAGGTTAGGCTTTCCCTACCCTGATCTAGATGGTATCCCTACTTAACCAGGTCCCAACCTATCAAAAGGTGTCAGCAGTGAATGACCCCCAAAGGAAGTCACCCACTCTCAGTCTCTTGGTGAAAACCTAAAGTCCTCCAATCATGGCCCCTCTCTGCCTACCCATCCGCTCTCTAAAGGGTCCTCAGGCTTCTGCTCTAACTCCACCCAGGGGTGCTGTCCCTAATACAAAATCACAACAACATTTAGGACGCCCCTCGCGAGACGCCCCTCACGTGGTGTAGCTTCTGGCTTTTTCCATGATGAGGCCTTGTGGTTAGAGTCGACCTTGCTTCTCAGACGCTTCTCCGGCTCGCTGATACCCCTTAAACATTCCGGAACCCTCCTCCATGTCTGGTCCATTTCAAGAACAGGCTTCTATTCATATTTAATAATTGAATACCCCCTTTTCTCTTCCAGACAGACATTTGGAGCCAAATCCCAAATCTTATGGTTTTCCAACTGCGTTGCAACATTCCCCGGCCCAGACTAATACGTGTAAATCAACGTTTAAGGCTTTCCAGCTCTACAACAGTTTTATAATATTCAACTTCCTCTTAATTGTTAGCATGTTAATACTCTTATTCTACTGATTAAGTAAACACATCTATAAATCAAACCCTACTCATTATTACTAAACATTAGTGCCATCCACATTATGCAATTTAATCGCCTTCCCCCTCCCTCCTAGCTCTGGCCCTGAGGCCTACCACGTTCTACGTTTCCGTATGCCATCTTACATTTAACAGCTGCACAACATAGATTCAAGAATATTCACGTTGAATAAAATCACATAGTATCACATTTTGTGAATTAATAAAAGAACTCACATCTATATAATATAGCTCTCCTGAATAATATAATGTAATCATAACATGAGTGCGGTCCAAGAAATGAAAGGTATACCAGTCTGATTCCTTCTGTCATGGCCATGCATGAGGCCTGTCTCTTTCTGTGCTCGCAGCACGCCATCTTCCTATTAGCAGCTACATTTAACATGAACCATGATTAATCACATCTAATAAAGTTATACATTGCACTCATGTCTCCATTAGTTCCACTTCTATATGCATTCTCTAAGTTAACTACATATTTCAGAATATAGATGTAGTTACTATCAGCACTCATGGCATTTCTCTTCATGATTTATGCTTACTACGTGTAAGTGTGGTGCACTTCTACATTTTGATCAGTTTGCGCTCTCTCAGTTCCCCCCTTTGATGACCTCTCGGGGTCATCACTAAATTTTTAAACTGCGGTGATTGCTAGCATAACTCGCTTCTGTGTTTCCAGAGCCCTCAGACTCCGGTACTGACTATCTTGTATGGCAGCCAATCTCTGCAGCTGTTTTCTTTGAGCTCTCTCTGACCTTCTGGCTCTGTTCCATTTAAATACCCTCACCAAACCCCATAACACGATTCCACAGATCAATATTATGATGATAGGTTTTAGTATTTTCCACACAAAGCTTTTGCCTAAGGCGGTGAGCCAGCTTCCAGCTTCACTCATTCCTTGGCCCACCTTTTCCCAGACATTTTCTCTGCTCAGGTCTTCAATCTCCTTGTGAATATCAGTTATATTTCTAATAACTTTCTCAAGGGGCTTCGAATTGTCTGGAATGTAAGTACAACATTCTTGGACCTTCAAAGCCTTACAGACTCCGCCCTCTTTTGCTAATAGGACATCTAACGCAAGGCGGTTTTGAAGAACCATAGCCCTTATCGATTGCATCTCTCCTTCTACTAACATTAAGGACTGAGCAGTGCTGGCAGACAACCTGTCTACGACTGTTGCTAGCCGTCTAATTTTAACATCATTAAGAGCTAATCCCAGAAGTGGGAACACAGCTCCAAAGACATCTCCAACCATTTCTGCACTCACATCTCTCCTTCCTCTTGATGATGTCTTGCCCTCAATGATCTCTAAGTCTTGGGCATGATATATTTTAGGGAAGATAATTGCCAAGTAACATGAGCCATACCAATTATCAGGTAGCCTCACGTAGGCATTTCTCCCACATACAAAATATACGTTAGGAATCACTTGCATTCCCTTCAGGAAGTCTTTGGTGTAATACTCCAAATTGAAGGCATGTTCACAACTAACCTCTCCCACGTATACATTTTCATAATACGTTTTGGCTCTATGAAGACATAACTTTCCTCTCTGCGTTCTATCTAAAGCTATTGGACCACTACTACCCTTTCTTTTGTGTGCCTTCTCTTCTTCGGTCCAATCTGTTTTCCATTGTCCTGATTTTTTCAAAATCTTTTGTCTCCTATTCCGATCATCCACCTGCCCTATAAACTTTTTCTCGACTTCTGACACCTTGCATGTCAGATTATTTCTGCGGGCATGTGAAGTATCTAAAGTAATCCAAGGAATGAAAAATTTTGCCAACCTGTCTTCACTCTTCCAGTAGTCCCATTTGTTCATCTGTTTATAATTTGGGACTTCTGGTAACACTGCATCATAATTGGAGAAATAATAGTCAAAACTATCCCTCCCATAAAATATACTAAGCAACAAGCTACAAGTAATGCCATATGTCAGCGGGAGGTGATGGTATCGAATGCCTTCATCTACAGACGCCGGCAACTGCATGCAGACGTAACAGTCCTTCACCTCCATGGCCTCCACATACTCATATAATAATTTAGCATAAGCATTTGACCTAAAGTCACCTTGGGACTCATCCACGTGTAACCTGCGGGCTTCTGCAGCCAATAACGCTTTCTCGTGTGTGTTTTCCCCCTTCTCACCAGCAATGGTGGGTGTAAGCGCTTCTACAGATGCCACATCAGTTACCTTTGCCTCCTCCTCACGTCCCTTTACATAAGAGACTGTTACCACTAAAGCTATTAGTACTATCACTCCTACTATTAGTGTACCTATTATACATTTCGCTCTGCGGTTCTGGGTACCGGCCTCCATTTCGTCAGATAGTGTGGTTCTCTCTTAACTCAGCACAAAGTTCCTTTCTTTTTCGTTCCTTTACTGTCTCTTTTACTCCTTTTGTCCTGAGAACCACGCAACTGGAAGCTGACAACCCTTTCCGCCAAAGTTCCTTTTAGTTTAAATACAGACAACCCTAGCCCTTCTCCATCATCTCAGGGAGTATCCCTAAGAATCTCTGCTTCCTAGGCGCTAGGTAATCTTCTTTTTTTCACGCTTATTTACAAAGTCTTTTAAGCATCCACTATCAGGCGCTCGCCTGCAGCTTCAACAGCAAAGTTCAATATTTCCAGACGAAGATTGTGCTCTTCTGCTGCTGATATCTTTGTACCAAAATCGGGGAATTGCAATTCTGTGAGAAACATGTCCTTTATCTTGCTGAGGCGGGGAGGTCGGGGAAGCATGAATGTCAGTGACCCTTCTTGTTCTACTCCGGGTACTAACAGTCGTATCTCCACTGTTACGATGGGCTCAGAACTGGACACCACCACCGCTCGGATCCTCCCTGTCACTGGCTTCGAAGCCATCTGTCGCCAGGTATGTCCACTCAGGGGTGGAGTATCTTCTGTTAGGCACACGCACTCTTCTTGACCTCCTCAACTCCGGTGCTTCAGCGCCCTGAGCACCTTCTTCGGGGTCTGAGTCTTCTGATATCGGAGGAAGGGTTCTCTCCAGAGTTGACCTTAGGCTAGAGCTCCTTCTTTGCGGCCAATCAGCTTCTCCACGTACCCTTCTACTCCGTCTTCTTCTTGTTCTTTCCCGCTCTCTGTCAGACCTGTCAGCGTCTGACTCGTACTCCCAGCTACTTTCCCCTTCAGTAGCGTCGTCTGTCTCGCTGTTGTACTGACCGTCCTCAGCTTGGTCAGATTCGTTCCCTGCTTCCGCTGGCACCTCTACAGCTTGGCTAGCCCCCTCTATGGCTTCTCGGTCCGCAGCTGGACGTCTATCCGAGAGAGGAGCTGTTTCTTCCAGAGGTGCTGGAACTCTCCGCGTGTGCGACGCGTGGATCCAGTTGGGCAGGCTTCCCACCTTCACTGCCGTATTTGTGGTCAGGATGATCTGGAAAGGCCCACGCCAACGAACATCCAGGCAGCTGTTTCTCACGTGCTTTTTCACCAGGACCCAATCTCCAGGAAGCAAGTCGTGACAAGGGTCCTGGCACGATGGTACCTCGGCAGCCTGCACCTGAAGGGACACAGAATGAATGGCGTCAGACAGCCCCTTACAATAGTCCAGGATCATATCATCTGTGATGCTAATCAGTGCAGCAGTTGGGACAGAAGGTAACCTCATTGCTCTTCCCATTAACACCTCATGTGGTGACAGCCCCGTTCTTCTGTCGGGGGTACTGCGGAGGCTCATAAGAACCAATGGCAACGCATCAGGCCAACTCAAGGATGTTGATGAACACACCTTTGCAATTCTGGCCTTGATGGTGCCATTTATTTGCTCCACAATTCCTGAAGCTTCTGGTCGATAACTGCAATGTAGCTTTTGGTCTATATTTAAAGCGGCACAAATCATTTTTACAAGCGAGCTGTTGAAATGCGTTCCCCTATCTGATTCCAAAGAGGCCGGCACCCCGAAGCGCGGTATAAGCTCCCTAAGCAGTAACTTAGCCACTGTGAGGGTGTCGCACCTGCGTGTAGGATATGCCTCAACCCATCTGGAGAAAACGCAGACAACCACCAGGATATAACGGAGGCGGCTGCACCTTGGCATTTCGATAAAATCTATCTGCATTCTATTGAATGGACCTCCTGACCTCCCTATGTGGCTCAGTGTAACGGGTGTCTTCTTCCCTACATTCAACTGCTGGCACGTCACACAACGCTGGCACACTGCTTCGGCTGCTACTCTGAACTTGGGGTTGTACCAGGTCTGTCTAAACACTCTCAGCATAGCATCTCTTCCTAAGTGGACAGGACCATGTATGTGTCGGGCCATTGGGCTCACCATTTCATTGGGCAACACTGCTCTGCCATCTGCTGAGACCCAGAAATGGGCCTCACCCACCACACATCCTGCCTTTTGCCATGTTTCCTTTTCACCGTCAGGAGCATTCTCTTGCATCTCCTTCAGTTCGTCCCAAGTATCAACAGTTTCCAATATCATAGCTAATTCAGTCCTTACATTTATTCCACCCACTTCCACCTCTGTGAAAGAGTATCCTGTCTCCGCGCAATACCGTGCGACTTCGTCGGCATATCTATTGCCTTGTGACACGAAGTCCATGTTTCTGGTATGCGCGGTACACTTCACAACTGCAATACCTGCTGGACATTGTAATGCCTCCAACAGCAGGCGCACAAACTCTCCATTGCGAATGGGAGAGCCTGAAGAGGTCATGAACCCTCTTTGAGACCATAACTGCCCGTAATCATGAACTACCCCGTAACCATATTGACTGTCAGTGTATATGGTGACTCGAATTTGATTGCTTGCCAGGCAGGCACGTGTCAGGGCAATAATCTCGGCTACCTGAGCGGAGTGTACTCCTTCCAGGCATCCAGCTTCCACTACTCCTGTAATTGTGCAAACAGCATAAGCTGCTCTCAACTGCCCAACTTTGTCTCTTACACATGAGCCATCGACAAAGAAAATTTCATCTGGGTCGGTCAGTGGCTCATCTACGATGTCGGGTCTTGGTTTGGTGCATAGTTCAGTCACATCGAGGCAGTCATGGTCTGTACATTCATCATCATCTTCAATATCGTTTGGAAGTGGCATCAAGGTAGCAGGATTTAAAACAGAGCATCTCCTGAGGGTCACGTTCTCTGCAGCAAGAATGACTTGCTCATAGCGCGTGAGCCTGCTGTTTGTCAGATGCTGTGTTTTGGTCCTGGTCATCAACAGTTCAACAGAGTGGGGCACATGTACCTCTAACGGGTGCCCCATAACTATATTCTCACACCTCTCAATGCTGACACCTGTTGCGGCAACGGATTTGAGACATCCGGGCAACGCTGCGGCTACTGGGTCTAAGGTAGCCGAGAAGTAAGCGACTGGTCTACGGGCATTCCCATGGATTTGGACTAACACAGACAGCGCGCATCCCTCTCTCTCGCAGCAGTAAAGCAAGAATGGTTTATCGTAATCCGGCATTCCCAGAGCCGGAGCACGACACAAGTCCTCTCTCAGCTGCAGGAACGCCATCAAACAGTCTTTGTCCCATGGTACCGGATCGCTCACTTCCTTGTGCGTCAGTTTTTGCAAGGGCTTTGCTTTCAGTGAAAAGTTTGCAATCCACTGTCGGCAATATCCCACCATTCCTAGGAACATTCTGACTTCTCTCTGTGTTTTAGGCGCATTCATTTTCATGATGGCCTCTATCCTGTCTGGTGACACCTTTCGCTTACCTTTCTCAATTCTGTGTCCCAAGTACTGTACCTCTGTCAGGCAGTACTGCAATTTCCCCGGAGATACCTTATGCCCATTTTCAGCTAGGTGATTTAACAAAGCAATAGAGTCTTCCCTACAAGCTTCTTCTGTTTCTGACGCCACAAGGAGGTCGTCTATGTACTGGACCAGAACTGACCTCTGGGGCAGCACTAGACTTTCAAGATTTTTCTTCAGGAGCTGGTTGAAGATCGATGGGCTCTCTGTATACCCCTGAGGAATACGACACCATGTTAGGACGCGACCTTCCAGCTTAAATGCGAAAAGAAAATGGCTTTCTTCGTCCAAAGGGATCGAAAAGAAAGCCTGGCAAAGATCAATCACAGTGAACCATTCTGCTTGGAACGGTATCTGAAACAGTATCACTGATGGATTCGGTACCACTGGACAACATGAAACGACTATGTTATTAATCTTCCTGAGGTCCTGCACTATCCGAAATTTCCCATTTGGTTTCTGCAAACCCATAATCGGGGAGTTACATGGACTACCTACGATTTCCTTCAGTATTCCCTGCTTAATCATGGACTCAATCACGGGTTTTATGCCTGCAATCGTTTCTGGAGTCAATTTATACTGAGGGGTTCTTGGAAACTCAGCATGAGGTTTCACTACAATTTTCACTGGGTCTACCCCTTTGACCAACCCAATCTCTTCCCCAGTGAAATCCCACACTTCTGGAGCGACTGTCTCCCTCAAGTCCCAGGGGAGCTCGTCTACTGTCAGAGTGGGATACAGTTCCACACATATTCTGGAATTCGCGACTTTAAAGTCTGCATCATCATCCTTTGTCAGTACCTCCACTCCTTGCGGAGTACAGTATATAGTGCAGTTCAATTTGCACAAAAGGTCTCTTCCTAGCAGACATACAGGACTAGAATCGCAAACCACAAACTGGTGCTCCTCACTGTACTTCCCTATTTTCACCTGCACGGGCTCAGTCAAGGGACTGGTCATTCTTTTGTTAGCGACCCCCACCACTTGTATGGTCTCCCCCGACATGGGCAGGCCTGGGACTGCGGCTGATCTGATCGTGGATCGAGTGGCTCCTGTGTCCACTAGAAATGTCGTGGGGAACCCTGCCACTTCGGCCTCAACATAGGGTCCCCTTTGGTCTACTTCCAGAGCTGCCCCGAGGATGCAGTCATCTCTTTCCACTCTCTGTCCAGTTAGTGGGTCCACATAATAGCATTCCTCTCCTCCTACAAACAGGGGCATCTGTCTATATGTCTTACCCATAGTCCCTACTCTGGGTGCCTGCGGGAACTGGGCTCGGGGAGGAGGCCCCCCTTTGAGCACCTTTCCCTGGTATTGCATTATCCCTCTTGTAGGCGCACTCTGAGTCTCTTCCTCTTCCACCTCTTGGTCTCCTATCTCAATATTATAGGGACACTCGCGTTTCCAATGCCCCAGCTCGTTACACTGGTGGCACCTAGTCGTTTTCTTTAAGGTAGCTATATCTACCCTAGGTCTAAAGGTGGAGTTCTCCTCATTGCCCTTGTTCTGGCTGTATTGTTTCCTTCCTCCAGTACCGGTTCCTGGTTGTTGTTGCTGCTGTCCCCCCTTTCCTGCTGCCTGCATCTGTACCACCATCAGTTTCTCCTTTAGTTTCTTAGCCTTAGAATCTATCTCATCACAGCAGTACCTGGCATACCTCAGTATTTCATCCAGGGGTTTATTTTGCCAACAAATCAAGTGTTGCTGGATCATTAAACTAATATCCGGTCTCAGGCCTAGGACAAACTTGGACACAAACTGCCCTATGTCCCTCGGATCCATGACATCCAGACCGCTATACTGTTTAAACGCCTTCAGCAATCTCTCATAGTATTCATGTACTGTCTCTTTGGGTTCCTGTCTCGTTCGGTCAATTTTTACCCAATCTATGTCTTGCATTGGCACTTTCTCTTTCAGCCACGTCATTACTCTTTCGAATTTTGCCATCACACTCTCGGCCGGCCCATTAGTCCTAGCGTCTCTCTCTGGCTCTATGATGGGCCACTCAGCGCTAACCTTGCATGCGGTCCACAAATCTCCTGGCACCACTATGTCAAACAGTGTGTTCAAATCTATCCATAGGACCTTTGAGATTTTTACGAACCTCTCAACTTGCTTATACCACTCCACAGGGTTTTCCCGCAGTTTGGGGAAAGAGGTGGTAAAAGCAGCTAAATCCCCCCTACTCCAAGGGACGTGGACATAGGTCCCATTTGCGACTTCCCTCAAAGGGTACGTCTCTACTCCCTGCTGTCCTCCTGGTGTCATCCCAAGTGTACTTCTCCTAACGGTCCCTCTCTTGGACCACCTCTCTTCCCACTTATCTAGGGCCCTCCATGTCCTTATTCCAGTGATCAGTTCCCTTATGTGTGTTTTCAATCCGATGGTCCTCCTCTCATCTAGATCTCGGTCTGTGTAATGTAGCCTGTGGTTGCCCTGTAACGCTTTGGTTCTTGACAAGTCTACCATATATTTGCCTGCTAGTTCGACCAATTTCTCATGTGTTGCTCTCGCCTTTCGAGTTACGTCCTTTGCCATGAACAGAATTTCATCCTGCTCATACATGTCCATTCTTTCTAAGGGCAGGGTACCGTCTACCATGTCATCCAGATCTGACTTTAAACTGGAGACATCGAGTCTTTTGGCTTTTATTTCTGCTCGCAATAATTCCTTCGAGGGAGGTTGACAGGTGTCTCTCCCATCCCAACTTCGGGCCCTACGTTTGGGTCCTGGAGAGTTGGGGAGTGCTCTCTCTTGTTCCCATCTCTCCAGATCCCATGCTCGGCCATCCGATCTTGGAAGGTGGTGGAACACGGGCCTGTTACCCCCCTTTACATTTTGCCCATTCTCTTCTCTCTTCTCACAGTAAGTCTCTCTGCTACTCTCCCTTCGGTCTCCATTCTCCCTTGGCCTCGTATCACTCAGTATCTGATACGATCCTTCCTGGTTTCCCATATTCCCTGGGCTGCGCTCATGTCCGTCGTCACAAGGACTATGGCACGGCCTCTCGCAACTCCCACTCTGTTCCCTCCTGCTGGGCCCACAGTGGATACACTTAAAGCTATCCCTGTACTCCCGAGCCCTCCTGTCTTCTTCATTAGGTATCGGGCGAGACACCCCCCCGTTCTCTGGGCCCCCATTTTCCAGGTTTGATCTACCTCCACTCCGGGCCCAATGGGTGAATCCCCTACTGTCTTTCTCCCTTCCGTCCCACTCCGGACTGCTCTCTTCAGCCCCGCAGTGAGTCCGGGCTCTGCTGTCCTGACTTTCCCTTTCAGCTTCTGCCGCTATAATGTTCTTTTGAGCCTCGACTGCCTCATCCCATTTCTTCATGTACTCGTTGAACTCTTGAAAAGACTTCCGTCCTGGTCCCCTCATATCCTCTGGCCATCTAATATCCCCCAGATCGCCTGTTGTGTGTGCTGGGGTGCTCCAATCTCTTGGTATCGGCAACTGACTTGGGGAATTGATCGTATCTTTCCTTCTTGCCATCTCTGCTCTTTCTCTGTCCCTTCGTACCCGTTCTTCCCCTCTAGCCCTGTCTGGGTCATATACCGACACTATAGGACCTATGGTAACAGGTACCTGTAGTGCATCAGGTAATGCGTAGGATGTGGCACACCCCGTTTCTGGCGCTCTTTGCACCACAAACCTCCCGACCACCTGTTGCACTTGGCTAGGCTGGGACAGTTCTTTCTTTGCAGCGGGATCCCAATCGGAACTGGGAAGCGGCCCATGCTCTCCTGCATTGCCCCCCCCTTTCTCGCCGTTCTCGGCATCTCCCCCTGCTCTGTTATACGGGGGTGGCCTGTCTGTCAATAATCTGTTTATCAGGCTGTCCTCTGTCTCGCTCTCGTCATCCTCTTCTAGGGGGCTTTTGTTCCCGGGCATCTCTAACACTGGATACAATTTATTTACTTCCATGTTATGCACCCTCCATCTTTTAGCATCCTCATCCCACTTGGCGTCCTGTACTGCCCTTACCGAACGTTTCACTCTTTCTTGCCGTTTGTTCATGTTCTTTTCATGCGCTGCCCTAATCCACGCATTAAGGGCTTCAAACTGAGTTGGTCTAGGCAAGGGTCTAGTTGCGGTCATAATTGCTTTTAATCTGTGCAACACCTCTAATCTGAACGTCCCGTACTTCGGGAACGTGAGTTCCTCATTTCCATCCGTCATCCTACTCCACTCTGAGATCCACAGAATCGTGTGCAACCCAACATTTGTCCCCAAGAAATGCGCTGGCGTACCCTCTGGCGGGGCTTCTTCCCCTTCATACGATCCCCTGCGCTCCCTTTTGAACAGCGCTCTTAACCATTTAAAACACTTCATAATTATGCGCAAAATTTCCAGCTTGAATACTTTGTTTACTTCCTGATGACAATCCACCAATCCTAGCGCGGCTTTGCTAGCTGGCCTATCGCAGCGCGGTCTTTCACCGGCCGGCCAATCCCAGCGCGGCACTTTCTGACGTCACTAGTCTCCGCTTCGCAGCAGCACCCCTCCTTTCTCAGCTCTCCTCGCGGTCATGCATGCGTCCCATTCATACACCGAAAAATGACTACTTCCGACCAAGCGGTCACTTCCCTCGACTGTACGTCCACAGTCTATCTATAATTGTCAACTTAACTGACGAGATGTCTATCGTCTCTCTGATAGGTTCTTTTCACACTCAGTAACTTCCGACCAGCGTCCGTTACTCACGCACTCACTCTTACGTTCCCCCTATCTGGTCCTTCGGGTGATCACTGGTACCTCATGACCCCCTTCACTCTAGTTAACAATTACTCTGGGCGTCCGATACCCCCGAACCACTTAAGCTCTCTTTGAACTTAAGATTTCCACCGGTTGCGCGCGCTCACAACCTGTTCCACAGTCTCTCTACAGTCATTCAACTCCGCCAGACATTACAACATAGATACAATACAAAACACCGCAATCTTAACACGCATGACCCTTTATACTCACTCTCGACCGATACTGCTGCTTTTCTGTCTCACGTCATCCGGTCCTTCTTCCGCGGGCGGTTCTTCCGATCATCGATCTCTAGGGGCCTGGGGTAATCTAACCTGGCCTAGATCACCTTCCTCAAGAAGGCAACCATTCTCTATAGCTACCAACTGGAAGGGTGAGATTTTGATCAATACCTTATCACTATCGATCTAAAACCCCGATCTGGTCGACTGAACCTTTATTGCCTGTCTTTGAGGAAAGAAAGTGCATCTCTTACCAAGTTAGTTCTCCCAATAAAGGACTCTGCTCAAAGGATCACAAACAACTTCTAGCTTTCAAAGGTTTATTATAAAGTCAAGATAAGTTGTAGATACAAGCATCTCAAAATGAGATTAACCAGATACACAGGCCCAACTACGTACATGTGTTCTCTGAAAGCCCTCAGACGAACAACGGAAATTACCAATACCAATTCTAAAAACAATAGTGCTATTAGCATAGACACATTTTGAAATCTGTCGGTCATTACAGGCGGAGGGAAAATACAGGTTAGGCTTTCCCTACCCTGATCTAGATGGTATCCCTACTTAACCAGGTCCCAACCTATCAAAAGGTGTCAGCAGTGAATGACCCCCAAAGGAAGTCACCCACTCTCAGTCTCTTGGTGAAAACCTAAAGTCCTCCAATCATGGCCCCTCTCTGCCTACCCATCCGCTCTCTAAAGGGTCCTCAGGCTTCTGCTCTAACTCCACCCAGGGGTGCTGTCCCTAATACAAAATCACAACAACATTTAGGACGCCCCTCGCGAGACGCCCCTCACGTGGTGTAGCTTCTGGCTTTTTCCATGATGAGGCCTTGTGGTTAGAGTCGACCTTGCTTCTCAGACGCTTCTCCGGCTCGCTGATACCCCTTAAACATTCCGGAACCCTCCTCCATGTCTGGTCCATTTCAAGAACAGGCTTCTATTCATATTTAATAATTGAATACCCCCTTTTCTCTTCCAGACAGACATTTGGAGCCAAATCCCAAATCTTATGGTTTTCCAACTGCGTTGCAACATTCCCCGGCCCAGACTAATACGTGTAAATCAACGTTTAAGGCTTTCCAGCTCTACAACAGTTTTATAATATTCAACTTCCTCTTAATTGTTAGCATGTTAATACTCTTATTCTACTGATTAAGTAAACACATCTATAAATCAAACCCTACTCATTATTACTAAACATTAGTGCCATCCACATTATGCAATTTAATCGCCTTCCCCCTCCCTCCTAGCTCTGGCCCTGAGGCCTACCACGTTCTACGTTTCCGTATGCCATCTTACATTTAACAGCTGCACAACATAGATTCAAGAATATTCACGTTGAATAAAATCACATAGTATCACATTTTGTGAATTAATAAAAGAACTCACATCTATATAATATAGCTCTCCTGAATAATATAATGTAATCATAACATGAGTGCGGTCCAAGAAATGAAAGGTATACCAGTCTGATTCCTTCTGTCATGGCCATGCATGAGGCCTGTCTCTTTCTGTGCTCGCAGCACGCCATCTTCCTATTAGCAGCTACATTTAACATGAACCATGATTAATCACATCTAATAAAGTTATACATTGCACTCATGTCTCCATTAGTTCCACTTCTATATGCATTCTCTAAGTTAACTACATATTTCAGAATATAGATGTAGTTACTATCAGCACTCATGGCATTTCTCTTCATGATTTATGCTTACTACGTGTAAGTGTGGTGCACTTCTACATTTTGATCAGTTTGCGCTCTCTCACACACAACATTCGACTGTGCCCTGCAGACACTGCGCCCGCTCCTGCAGCAGAGACGAGCTCAGTGCCAAGCCCTAATCCGTCGATGAATTTCACATGGCGCTGCCTCACCTCTTAAGTTTCTGTGAAACGCATTTCGCCTGCTGCTTAACTGAAAGTTGCCCAGTGGAAAATTATGAAAGCAAAGTGGAGAAATCTGGACAGCATCATTCCTTCAAAAACACACTGTGTTCTACAGGTTACATTACTGTGAACCTAATAATGTCACTTTGATCAAATCACCCCTCCATGCCTAAATCCTTGAAATGTCGGATTGCGAGCGCGAGACCGGAAGTGGATTACCGGAAGGCCGCTCGAAACGAGAAATGAGGGAAATTTCAAAAGTGCTCTTTGAAAATTCAGATTGCGAGCGGGAGACCGGAAGTGGATTACCGGAAGGCCGCTCGAAACGAGAACTGAGGGAAATTTCAAAAGTGCTCCTTGAAAATATATCAGGAAGGTGCACTGCATGTGGGTGACATTTAGAATCTCGCCTTTGTTGTGGTAAGTTTGAATGCTTTTACCTACCACTCAGTATGCTTGGTAAATATCGATATTTCTGCTGGTAGTTTAACCAAGTTTTACCAAGACTGACGCTCGAAAATACGAGGTCTATTAGATCTGTTAGTTCGACCGGTATTTATACTGCTACACATAAAATGTATTGGTGTGTAGCACTATTTCTTTAATATAGCGTGTTTTTTACAACTCTATTCCATCGACATTATGACAATATATTGCCTATATAATTTCCTTCGGGTGTCATAAACACGGCAGGCACCTCGGGTAGTCTTTCTTCGGTATCCATTACTTCCACGTTCGTCATTAAAGACGTCCACTGACAATCTTGTTCAGTGTATATATATCAGTGCGGACTTCTCAGTCGCTGCTAGCCGGTAGGACGAGCAGACATCCACGCGGGACGTTCGTGAGTTAATAAAAGAGGTAAAGGAACGATATGGATTGTATTATGCCAAAACGCGGTGTTACGAGTGGGGCACGCTTCTGACACAGTTTGTGTCTGTTTATTGTTTTTTTAAAATACAGGGTTAACACGGAGGAAATCACCTCGTGTCGTGGGTATCTTTCTGGAACCCTGAACCCTTCAAACGTCGTAAACCGCTCTATTTATAGGTGGGAGTCGGTATTGAGAACAGAACTACCGCGTGCGTTGGACGCAGTGATTTTAACTCTTTTGTTAGTATACTTAGAGATCTGTATCTGTATTTGTGGGCTATGTCTTGTTTCGATTAAGCCATTAATGGCATGTTCTTTATTTACAGTCCCCAGCCATTATGCTGGATGCGTCACTAATAGTGAAACTATGATAAAGACTCCGTCATCATTTTAATCTAGTAAGTAAAAGGTGGAGAGCCACACTCATTTCTATGTGTATGACGATTCCGTCATCATTTTAATCTAGTAAGTAAAAGGTGGAGAGCCACACTCATTTCTATGTGTATGACTATCCTTGTTTGACCGAATAAGGCTCCTTCTTCGTCTTGTTATCTCTGTTCATATTCTTATTGGTACGCCAAGAGTAGATATAGTTGTACTACTACGCGGTTTTTGATTAATCATGCAATTTATGTCGTGAAAAATGTTTGACATTAACGCTTTAGTACAACATAATACCGCTGAGAAATCTGTAAGACAGGATATGTTATCAGTAGGGCTAGGCTCGCTGTTTTAGGTCTGTCAACACCTTAGCGGGAGTATCCATATTATGTATGGATAAATCTTGACATTTTTTTGGGTATATAAGACACATGCTACTTAGGCAGATCATGAGCTAATAACGTTGGTTTGAAAGGATACATTGGCCTTCACAAACACTAAATGTAATGTTCATTCATGTCACAATTAGGAATTCTGTGTATATCAAGAAGATAATTCGCTGGACGAATATCTCCAACAAACGATAAGGAGGCAGTATACCCCTTATGATACACTGACAGACCCTTTGCTTACCTGAGGTAGGTGACATATCATGACTCTCCGCATTGCCACCTCGGTTTTAGAACTGGTATACCTGATAATTTAAAACTTGATCATGATGTGATGCTTGGTCATATGTTCCTGGCCTTTAGCTAGGCAATACAATAAAGGCCTTTTATAATATAGCTAAACATGAGAAATATTACCTATGTGACGAAATGAATTTATATGTTTTTGGCTACTATTTGGTCAGCCCTATATGTATTTGATATATGTTGTATGTTGTATGAGGGAGTGCTCAATAGACTACAGGTGGTGCAGAATACCGCAGCACGGCTAGTGACCAATACCCCCCCCAGAACACCGTCCCTCCCCCTCCTTAAAGCCCTTCATTGGCTTCCTATCCGGAAACGGATAGAATTCAAGATCAGCTGTTTAATACATAAAAGTTTACATAATCTGGGACCACATTACTTCACAGACAAATTTGTCTACCACCGTCCATCCCGCATCCTTAGGTCCTCCAACCAACAGCTGCTCCAAGTCCCTAGACATTATAAGACCAGACAGGGAGGCCGAGCCCTATCCATCATGGGTCCTCGTCTATGGAACAGCCTCCCCCTCTCTCTCAGAGATTGCCAGAGTCACTCAGTTTTCAGGAAACGTCTAAAGACTGTACTATTCTAGGAGGAGCTTTCGACCTGTCCACCTCACAGCACCGCGCGGAGATACACCTTCGGGTGTGATGCCGGCGCGTAACAAGCCCATAAATAAATAAAAATAAATAAATTTTGTATATTGGAAGCAATGTTCATGTGTGTTCATAAATTGAGTAGAATATATACATTATGTTTTTTAAGGATGTTGTTTTAACCTGCTCTTGTTAAATATGATCTGTTGTGTTTATAATTTATGACTAAGACCGATCTTATTTAATTTTCAGAAGTATTGGGAAACATTTGTACAAATTGTCCTGATGAAGGCGGTTTTAGATTGATTATACCGCCGAAACGCGTCGATGCTCAAGGAGTAAATCTGGGAATAGAAACTAAGGAAAATTCAAAATTACTGATTTGTGTTTGAGTTTAGTCCTTTCTCCCTGTAGCTCCTTTTTATTGGAATGTTGATTTTATTGATTATTGTTCCGTCCTGTATGTGTTTCCCAATTTTTAACAAATGTAATGTATGCTAATAAATTGTTTGAATACTTTTTTTCACCATAGTGTTTTCACGTGTATTGAATTTATCACCTTTTTTCATTGCTTCCTTGTTATCTGTTTGGTATTGGTAAGTTTATTATATGTCTGTAAGTACTTATGTATTAATGTTAATTCGCCCAAAGGGAATTAATTTTTGACTTGCGTCAACTGTGGAACCCTATCCCTTTGGTCTTGGGGTCCCTCTCTCTTTTATTAGAGCTCCTTGAAAATCCGCCTTTACATACACACGGAAGCCAAGGGCCCATAAAGACCCGATGAAACGCTAATTTGTTCCAAAATAAGAACTATTTGACCCAAATTTGCAAGCACAGCCTGTGCGTGTGGGAGTGAGAGACACAAGTCTCTTGCCATGTCACCGGTCTGAGTTCCATAAGGATATTCGCATCAAAGTGTTCGTGGGCAAGGAAACCAATTCTGAGACGGAGGTGCCAGCCTGTCCCCGAGGCACCGTGCACTCCAGGCCAAGGAAGACATTTTGGAAAACAGCGTGGAGATGCACAAACGCTTCTCTCTGGGGATCCCTCTCTGGCGCAGAAATGCTCTTAGCTGAGTATTATCCCCGACTGATGGCACTTAAATAGTCCACGGCCTCTGCGGCAGCAAGTGCATGTGGTGCCAGCCCTAATGTGGCCATTTTAAAATTCATGCCGGTGCATTTCTGGCACCCTCGGGTCCTTGCAACGGCAGGTCAGCCAATGGGAGCTGGCCGTGACCGCAGTGACTCTGAAACTACCCGCAGCGTGACAAACCCAAGGCACTGAGCTGGCTCTGATAACATGGAGTGCAGTGTGGAGCCCTGTGCATCACCCATGACGCGTGTTGCATGACTTAGGGAATCAGCGACGGTCGTATATTTAATGAAACCAGACAATCAAACATCGACCCAGGGAGCACCCCGAACCGCACCACGCCCCGAGCACAGACAAGGCCGAGCCACCCCTCGTCCCCCATCCGCCCAGGAAACACAAAACGGTTCCGCCCCGTCCGCCCCCGGCACGGAAAACACAACACAAAGCACCCCCCCCCCCCCCCGATGCAGCCCAGGCCAGGGCCAGGCCTCTCAAAGCGCAACAAAGACTCCTCCAAACCTGCGCCCCCCCCAGACAAGGAAACCTGGCTCATTTCCCTCATCCCGTCGCTCACTCTACCCCGGACCGCCACTACCAACCCCCCCGTGTTCGCACCACTGGGCCCCATCGACCTGGTCATGCCCAGGGACGGGGCCGGGGGGAGGCCGAATAATAGCAACATACCTCAGCGATACGAGGAGAATAACACGACGCACACCACGAACAGCAACAGCTCAGAGCAGCCCAAGGAACCAACGCGGGAGGAGAGGCCGAGCAAAGTTGTTGGGCCTGCTATATACCTCCCGGGAACGCCCCCCATCCCTAGAAGAGCCCTCCCATTGGCTGTTGGCGAGGAGGGCGGCTCAGGGGGGGAGTTGGCGCGCTGCAGGCTCCTCTCGCGCGACGTATAGTACTAAGACGCTGTCTCGCCCATGCTCCCCTCCGTGTCGCGCGGCCAGCGGCAGAGAGCTTGTGTGCTGAACTCTAAGCAGGCTAGTGCCTGCTGATGCCCTCTGGGCTCTATTCAGCTTCTTTTGCCCTCTAAGTTATTGTCGCCCTGCTTCACAGTGAAATTGCTTGCTCTGCCATAGGCAACCTGGTGTGAGAAGGGGCATAAACTAAGACATCTTCTCACAGTGCACCTGGTTAGGGGACCGAGGTGCTGAATTAGCGACCCAAAGGCTGTGACACTATCACTATTGCCTTGCTGCCCAGTACCATGAACTGTAATGGGGAAACATAACCCCCAACCTGTCTTTTGACTAGAAGCACTCCTCATGCTCTGTGAGTATGGAGCCAAGAGCTCACCCAGCAGTTGCCAGGGTGAACTACCCATAGATATGGATATTAAATCTCTGCTTGCAGACAAGTGGAGTAGCCTTTGCATAATCTATTCCAAAATTGATACTTTGATGGATTTGTGCATGGTTTGGGTGACAGAACAGATAAGCACAATGATAGACAAGATCACATGAGCAAACAGCATCCGGCACTGAGGATAGGGCCACAGCACAAAACGAGCAACTCCTAAGGATGCAAAGAGTGAGGGGACATGGCCAACCACCGAACACAATGGCTGATTGCTAAAGCGGCTCTAAGCCCCAAACTTCATATTCCCACAAAATCTGTCTGAAGCTCCAAACTCTGTGATCCGGGAGTGAGAAGCAAGGCTACCGGTTAAGGGAGCCAGTGAACTCAATCTGGCGTTTAGAGGCAAAGCAGATTGCTCCATTACGAAGTGATGACTGAGACACGAGGAAAGCCGTGGACTCGCACTCTTGCCTGTACATTCCACAGTCAGAGCGGGCCCGGAGAAGACCCAGACTTGGGGTGCTGTTAGCGTGGTTCTGGAGGTAGGCAGGGATGTTGATGAACTTTGGGGAGCCCCGCCCACTCCTGCAGGACCTGCTTAAGATATCAGGAGCTAGTACCTACCACATTGGATCAGCGGCTCCCCAGGCCTATGATCAGAGCAGGAGGACTGCAATAGCATAAAGGAGGTCTATGCTGACTAAGCCTGGGCGTAGTTCGCAAAGTAGCGCTACACATAGCTACGTGAAGTGCACTGCGCACTATTCGAGCTACGCGTAGCTATGCAAACTGCATAGTGCACTGTGCAAAATGATGCTTGTCCGCACTGCGCAATCAGTGCAAACTGCATCTTGCACAGTGCAAGCAGTCATTTTCTGCTGCTCGAGAAGATTTCTACTCGAGCAGCAGCTTTCTCAACGTGATCTGGTAGTTTCTCATCGCGAGCAGTTGCGAGTCTCACGGGGAGGTTTATTTTCCACGCTCGTGATCAGCAACTTGTTGTTGCTGATCACGAACGAGGAAAAAGTCTCACCGGGATGTCATTTTGCTTGCTCGCGGTCGCCAACTTGCCGTTGAGGACCGCGAGCAAGCAAAAAGGACCGCTGTACCACGCTACTCGTGTTTGCACTGTGCTACGTGCAATTCGCGTAGTGCAAAGTAGCGCAAAGTTTGCAAACTACGCGAGCGTAGCGTAGTGCTTTGCCCAGGGTTAATGCTGACACCGAAGGTGGTAAGAGGAACCAGATAGCCTGAACAGCATCAGGGAAGTGCAAGACCCGACGCCTCCCCAAGGACGTGTCAGTTGGAGAGACTGAGGAAGCGAGTCCTTGGGGGCCCAAGAAACAAGGTGCAGCCTGAGACAAGCACCTTTGGCTGAGGACGAGCAGCAATGCCAATTGCCAGACAGGAATAGATGCACCAGCAGAGGCAGTGAAGTATTGTAAGGCATTTGACCCAGGTGCCCCAGGTGAAAGTGGTGGCACTAGAGAACCACATGAACTTTGGCCACCAGTGCCTGAGTGGCAGTGGGCATGGGGAGACGCCAGCCTCCTAAGGAGGGGTGAGGCCTCCTGCAGCATACCTAGAGGTGCCTGGTACATCAGTAATCCGGTGGGCAGAGCAACAGGGGAGCATTTGGCCCCAGCGGGCCCCATCTGGCAAGTGGTGACACGCCAGTGACCGAGGGGGAAAGCCAGGAGGCCAATATGTGGACTCCATAGCTAGAAAGGCTGACTGTGGTAAGTACACCCCCAGTGCCACGAAATGCCAATCACAACAATCAGGTCAATGATGACAGGTGGTAAAGGGACCTGGTCCTCCCAACAAACTTATTTGGACAAATATATCCTCTCAAAAGAGACAATGTTGGGCCAGGCAAAGGAGGAGAACGGGGACGCAGAAGAAGACACACCAGTTGTTGGGCAAGTGGGTGTTGAGAAGCACACATAATATAAGTGTGTTGGGGTGTGAGTGTGTTTGTTGGTAGGTATTCGAGTGGGTGTGGTGTTGGGTGTCATGGGTATGTTCTTGGTGGATGTTGGAGTTCTGGGAGTGGCGATGCAGGTGAAGCGGAATTAGGAGCAGTTGAGAGCTCCCTGCATGTGAGGATCCAGCAGAGCGTGGTACGGCATCCGGGGTTCAGAGCACACCAGAGAGTAGCGGAGTATTTGTGGGTGGGAGCAGGACCAGGGTTTCTGGACCTGGGTGCAGTCCAGGAGCGGACGGGTGCAGACGCACTTGCTTTCAGCTTTTTTAAACTTGTTGCCACACTTCATTATTCTGAATACAATTAAAAAAACACAAGGTTTGAAAAATCCAATAGGTCTGGCTTTAGCACGGTCCAATAAACACTTCAGGGCATATCTACAAGAAACTAATGCAGCGCGATGCAGCAATTCTTTTTGCTGTGCTGCGCTGCGTTAGTTTCAAAGCACAGGGATGCAACATATTTACAACAATATGTCGCATCTCTGTGCTTCCTCCTGCGCTGGTGCACAAACTGGAGCCATGCGCCAGCACCCTTGCACCATGGTGTAAGGATGCCTGTGTTGTGAGGAGATAGTTTTTTTGCAGGAAGGGGCACATTCCTGCACAAAAACAATCAATTGAGGTGGTTTCCTCTTCCAATTGCACGCATTGAAAGAGAAAAAAAACGAGGAGAAATTAAAACATTTCTCCTCGTTGCACCTCGCTAGGCTACCCCTAGGGTGGCGTAGCATTATGACGCATTTCCAGATTTACGATTTCTCGTAAATCTGCAAATGCATCAGTGGACATGGGTGTAGCGTGCGGACAACCTCAGCAACACCCATGTCACGCCCCTAACACGCAAAGTGACAGATTTACAATCCCCTTGTGTCACTTTTGCGTCACTTTTCCCATCTTAAAAATGATGGAAAAGTGGCACAAGGGCCTTGTAAATAAGCTGCAAAGTGTTGCGTGAACAAGGGCGATATTTACAAGCATTGGTTAAGTCACGCAGAGTGACTTTATCTGTGCTAGTAGCACATATCACTTAGCAGGCTGCGCCACCGGTGCATTACGCAACGCGCAAGGGGCTTGTAAATCTGCCCCTTTCTTTTCTCAAATTAGCTCAGAAATGGAGCAAAACTTGCGGAATTTTGTTTTGTGCCTACTGCTGTGAATTCTCCATGCCTCGTTATTTACCAGGCATTTTTCCACAGGTGTACATTTTGGTAGGTTTAAGCTCCAGAAACTAAAAGGGGAAAATTGTGGGAATGTGTAGGTGTAATATTTATGCACCCGATTACTCCTCCTCAAAGAAAATGCCACGAGGGACTGCATGCCTGCCCCCACACAAACAAAGATTTCTGCGGGACTAAAATGTACCATCATCCCACGAAATCCGGGCAAAGGCAGAGTATACTTTTTTTGTAAAGCTCAGTTGATACATCAAACAATGCGTGGGTTTAGGAGTCTGAGCTGCTATGCTTTCGATACACTTTTAAGGGGGCATTTATGTGTTTACTCTTGCTGTGTGTAGGGGCGGACATTTTCTCTGTCTGATCAAGGACTGCATGGTGCTGGCGCACGAGAACACCGAGTACCCACTCCCCTCGTTTCACGCTCTGCGCGCGCCGCAGTTACGCACGAGGAGCTCCTTGGCAGATGTCGGATGACAAGTGAGGCTTCACGCGCAGGCCAAAGGTTAATTCAGCTAAGAACCAACATTTAGGGATCGCATAGAGGAGACACTCGGGGTGCTTGACAGCGATAGCCCGGGGAAAGCGTGGGTGTGGGCTGCAACTTCCAGGAAGCTCGGCTCCTTTCTCTCCAGACCAAGTGCTTCGCCTGTTTACAATGGTCCTTCAGATGACAGCATCCCATTCAGCAGACATAGCTGGAGGGGTTTGGCATCCGCTTGCTCACAATAGGCCCTTCTGCTGGGGAATGCTGCTGAGGACTGACGGGTATGGAGGAGGAGTGAGGGCAGAGACACACCGTTCATACCCTGGAGGCCCGCTGGCCTTGGTGGGACGATGCCATGGCATTTTAATTAACTGATTATCTCACTGGCGGCAGGCCCAGCCACTGAGCCCTGAGAATGAATGCGGCAGCATTGTGCTGCAAAGCTCATGTGGAAAAACGAAAACGTGTAGAATGCTGGAATTATTTTAGCCATTGGTGTATTGATATATATGGTATTTCCATAGCGCAAACCTAGAAAAAAGATAGCGTAGCGCCGTCATTGGTACAAGGCAAACTTAAAGTCAGCGAGTAATAGGAGAGGGAGCAGATTTGTGGATGATAAACTATGGAACGGTATAACGGTAAAGGTGATAGGATAAGCACAAGGAAAAATTAATGTATTCAATAACACGCAAATGTAGAAGGTTCATGCGCCCTACTCCCTGAGGTCTACCGATTAGGCCCCAAATGATCCAAACAGTCAAAATCATGCGGAAGGAGCGTCGTATTCGTCCCAAATTCTTAGGTTCAAATGTTGATTTCCAAAGTTTTTATTGTTGCAGAGTTCATTCAATATCAGCGACAAACTCCCTGGGGAACTATACTAGATACTTTAAATAGGAGATTGGAATTGGGGAGAACACACACGTGATTATATCCAGGCCCGAATAGGCATACATGTTGTTACTTTGAGAGTGTATACCTAAGTGGTGAGGATTTAATACACTGGATCTTAAAACTGAGTACAGGCCACCACATTCCTTGATTGTATACAGTTACTTCGAGATTTCACATCTAAGCGGGGAGGTCGCAATATACTGGATCTCAATACTGTGTTTAGGCCACCGCATTTATTGATTACATACAGTAACTTTGAGCCCTGTTGATGTCCATTCCGGATGAAACGCGTTGGCTGTTTTGAGTTCTGTGCATTGCATTACTTTGGATTTATTTTGGACTATTTGTATTGTTGGAACAGAATTGCTGCCGCTGATATTGAATGAACTCTGCAACAATAAAAACTTTGGAAATCAACATTTGAACCTAAGAATTTGTGACGAATACAACGCTCCTTCCGCATAATTTTGACTGTGCAGATTTGTGGATGGTTAATGTATTGTGATGTAGTTTTCTTTAAAGAGGTCAGTCTTCATCACTTTCCTATGTAGAAGCAACAAGGCTGAGGTCCAGATATTGTTCCAAATCGAGGAATGTTGCTCCAGACCCAGGGTGCATAGGTGGAAAAGGTCTGTTGTCTTGTTTTTCTTTTTTACACTACTAAGTCAGCAGTCTGCTGGTGACCTGGCTGTGGCTGTGTGTAGAGCCACCAGAGATGATGATGAGCTTGTCTGTAAGATAAGTGGGGGGGTGTTGTGCTGCCTTAATGAATGATGCAGATCCTCTCGAAGATGGTGCGGGCAGAAAAGGGGAACCAAGGAGTTCCATCAGGGTGGGGAATTATGTGATCATTTTACTCTAGGCCATGGATGTGACATGCTGGATGCCCAGAAAGGGTGCCAATGTGGAGTCTCGGAGACCATAAAGAATCTGGGTCAATTGGGTCAAACACAGATCCGTGCAGAGGGTGGATTAGTGAACCAAGCCATCAGACCTGGCTAGACATTGAGGCATGAGGGAATGTGCAATTTTTGGTGGGTGACAGTGCTGAATGAGATCCATTCAGAAGGTGTCCAGAAGGTAATTCCAACCAAACATTTTGTAATAAATAGAGAAACACATTTCCCAAACTTATCAGGTCTTTTTGGGGCCTGCAGGAGAATACATTACTGATGACGTCCACAAGACATAATAATAACACCAGAGGCACCAAGTGCAATATATGCTGCACCTAATTAATTGGGGGTCACTGCTGGCTATAAAAGCACAAAAAGTGATGGAAGGAATACTTGCAAATAGTCTAACCACTGGCATCCGCTCAGGGTAGCATTCCAATCCATTTTCTTTTGCCCATGACACCACTTAAGATTAGACCCACCAATGTGCACATTAGCTTTGGCCTGGAACATTCCAGCCCGACCTGCCAAGCCTGGTCTTCTCTGAACCAGAACACAAGCAACACAAGACTGGTTTCAGCCTAGTTAGACCTTCTGAGCCAGGTGCAGCTTGGTTCCAGTGGTGCTGGTGGGTAGCCTGGATATTTTACCTAGTTGCTTTCGGTGAGGGGTTTATGGTGTCAGACCAAAATAAAAAGATCCCATGAGAGGTCTGAAGAAAGTGCTGCATCTGTTGCACCGCAGAGTACATCTTAATACGTTATCTTAATGGCATTACTGTAGTATAGTGTAGTACAGTTAGCCATTAGCATGGCAGTGCTTTAACAGGTTCCCAACAGTTCTGAAGTCTCCATCACAGATCATAGACTGTTTAACCCCTTCCCTGTGGGGCTAATTCCCCTGCTGTGCTGGGGGCGCGCGCAGCGCCGCAGTGCTCATGACGAGCTCAGCTTGTCATGCAGCATGGTGGCGCTGTGCTCATGACGAGCTCAGCTCGTCATGACCACGCCCGTTCCAATGGAACGCCCAGCACAGCAGGGGAATTATCCCCGCGTGGGCGCGGCGCAACGGTCGTCATGAGCATGCAACGGGTTAAGCTTGTAATGATGTGTCATGTGTACTGTGTTCTTTTCATACCTTTGTTTGATAATTGTCATATTCACAGAGTTGAGGGTGTATGATTTCATGTCTGAAATGAAGCTAGAATGTTTTACCAATTCTTATCCATTTTGTAAGATGGTAGACATGCGTTCTGGTTGGAAGATGCACACAGTCTGAGCATGCTGTTGCTAGGTTTGTGGCCAGCTGGTGATTGTGATTCATTCTCTGTTGCTGTATTCTGTTGTAAATTTGTGTTAGCCGCTTCTTGGGATTAAGTTCTATTGGGGACCGTGATAGCTAATTATGGTGTTGAGGATGAAGTCAATAAACAGAGAAGAAAAGTCTGAGACAGTAATATAATTTCTGGAAGCTATTTCAACAATATTTGCATCTCAGTTTGGTAATATGATCATAATTGGTAGAAACATTACTTCCTCTGGTAATTAACACATTTATTCTCTGGCAGCAAAACCCGACAGAGCATTCTGTGAAATTACTCTATTGAGAAAAATGATGAAAAACTCTTTAAAAACAGAAATAAAGCACCCTGATGCTATGCAGTCATACCTGGGTTGCAGGTTGAGTCACCAGTGATAATTATCATAATTATTATTATTGTTGTTGTTGTTGTTAAAGGCATTTTAAGATGCTTAGCACAGCCAGGTTGCCTCTAAGCAACCTGTATGCAGACACTTACCCCAAAATCCACCTCCAGGCTGCTGGTTCAGCGCATAATTAAAGTATTATTTTGGTGTTATATCTGTTCAGTTGTTGGTGCTGCACCTGTTAGATTGTTGAATACCCCTACTGTCCTTCTGTAACCTCAGTGTTATAACAATTAGAACATACACAAAGCACTTTGAGCCCTGCAGGTGTTGATTGACTGGTGTCACTCGCAATGAGCACACAATCAGAATCTGTGATTGTGCAATGCCCCACAGAGTTTTTAGGCAAGCACATCATTAAAATTACATTTAAGTCTCAATATATTAGTAAGGCATTTGAAGGGAAATTCATCAACAGCTACTCCCATCTGGCACCACATAGAATGTGTTGTAGGTTATATGTGATCATTAATCAATGAGATTTAGGTGCCAATGTATATGTTGACAGAAAAGGAACTCTTCGCAACGGCAACAGAGTAACATTGTATTGGCAATGGAGCACCCTTCCGGCCAACATAATGGTCGACCTGCCAAATTGAAAAGTGAGCAGACCATAGTTTGGCAATTGCAGAGACTACTCTATCTCCACAGTGGTTAAACTTCTCCGATGGAGTAAGTAAGGGGTGCCTAAGAATTAGCTATATGTCCACCCACTAATTTATATGGGCGGATATACAGCCATTTCGTACTGCCCATCACCTCCAGAAAAACCCTGGCAGTCAGGGGCAGTAAAAAAGCAAAAATGCTTCCCTTGACATGATAGATGACTCCCATGGCAAAAGGGGCATTGTTTCTTTCACATTTTTAAAGGTTTGCAATGTTGGAGGAGTTAAGAATGTGCAGGGGCATCAATGAGGCGTATGAGAGTATACTGCCTTATTATGTTATGCAGAAGCAGCACTTGTCAACTGAGAGGGTTTTTATAGATGCTGATATAAAGACATAGAGCCAGGCTCCATTTTCAGTAGGCAAAGGCTCAATTTTCGGTATTTTTGTAGAATCAGAATAAGTCGACCTTTGGCACAGATGTTGTATGTCCTTACCTTTCTAAGAACTGCAAAATTGTCAAGTCATTTGGATATAGACATCATACAAGACACAAGATGCGGCACCAGCCAGGAATAAGTGCCCTGTTATCACAATTTTAAGCCCCAGCAAGAAAAATAGGCAAAACATTGCTGTCTTAATTGCTGAATTTTTACCTTATTTGTTTAAGGATGCGCCTGAGACTAGCATCTTGATGCTCATTGGTTATAGCAAAGATTCCTAAGGTGATTTTTAGATGAGATCTCAGATAAGATATAGTATACAAGGACTGCCACCTGACCACTTGTTTGGAGAGGTCCTTCGCCCTAGATTATAGTGAGCAAGATACTTCCAGAAGATGCTGCCATATTGCACATTCTACTGACAGTTAATACTGAGTACGGGAGGAGCAGATGCTGCTGTCAGCCATGTTTGCCTTTCACAGCGAAGACAGTCTCCTTGAACTCCGGACAATGATAGAGCTTTGCTGTAAACAGGTATGCCGGTGGCTCATTCTCCCTAAGAAGATCTAGCTGCAAGTTATTCTACTCCTGCATAGAAGTAGGTTTTTAGGATGTTATATGACATTTTAACTATAGTAGAACTGTTCATTTTATTTTTATTGTTCACAACATGCATTTGTACTGTTTTAATCATATTCTGTATGGTTATTTTAAATTTGTTGAGAAACAGGTTCCACCTGTTGAAATAGACTCGCTTTTTAGTTAAAGTATCTTTTTTTAGTGCATCTTGTGTGTGTGGTATTGACAAGAATCAAAAAAGATTTGTATCTGATCACCACAGTCTGCCTGGATCCCTGTTTAGGGACTATTAGCAACCCAAAAGCATTGACACCACTTCAGCTATGCATTGGATGTGGTTCTGTAGGTTACAAAAACCTGTCTTACACATTCAAGCATTGGTGCATTGAACTAAGTTCACCCGTGTCACCTGTGGTTGTGAAACTAAACATTATAGAGCTGATCCAGAGACTCGGTTTACATGACAAAGTTCTCTTGCAAAACCAGCAATGTAGGACTTAACTTGTAAAAAATAAATAGATATAAAACAAGTACATTAGATAAATTACTAGAGTGGAAAGTTTTCCTTTGGAGTCACAGCATTAGTAGCTAAATGATAGGGCTCCCAAAAATATCAATGAAGCATTGGCCCCAATTCCCCCTCACAGCTATTTTTTCTACCACCCACCAATTCCTGTCTCTTTATCTCACTCTTTCAGTTGTTTTCTTCCCTTCCCTTTCTTTCTCTTTTTCTTTCTTTCAATGTTTTCTACATTTCTATTGCCCAGAGGTATGGTACAGAACATTGAACTTTAAATATCATTCTGCAAGAATATCATAGTAAAAAAGATTGAAGACCAATATATCAACAAAGTAAGTATTTATAGGTAAGAACAGATTTGTTATATTTAGCTCTACACATAAGTGCCTTGACAATATATATCTTCAAGAAACGTAGATATGATGTTAAGAATGGTAAATCTATAGCTACTAGTTTACCCTTACCAACATGATATTTTTGTTACTACATTCTTGTAGCATGATATTTCTCTAGTCCCTATTCTAACATACTATCACTTAATTCTGATTATGAAAAATAAGTCACAGTTTTCAACACAGTAAGCAATTTTACATACATTTTATTTTAACTTGAAACGTTTTTCTCACTAACCAAATCTTGTTTCCCTTAATTGACATTGTTTTTTATTATCAAGAAATTGTAAATGTCTATGTCATTTGTAATCTAAAATTTTAGCACCACAGAACAAACTTCAATGTCCGTGTGCTGTACCAATAGCTGTTAACTGATTCTAAACATAAATTAATTGAGTGTTTACCTATATATAACATTTTTATATTTTTGTTTCATTTTTGGCAATAGCTCAATACCCTTAATTCGAAAGAACCTAATCGGACTATGAGAACTATATTCGGGGACAATCAGCAGATCAGTCAAAATGTTTCAAAATGAATATTATGAAAGGGCATCTGAATTTGGTGATTGCAGCTCCCCTATGCCATGTTGAAGTACTTCAATGCAAGTTCATTTTTTTTAAATATATTTAAAGATCTTTATTGCACAAGATTTCAGTTACACAGCCTTTGTAGCCTACAACACTTGAGGGCCGGCAGCATAGAGTGGCAATCAGATGAAATGTAATTGAGATAACACAGCCTTTCGGCCGGCAACCCTGGGGTCCGGCGGCGTAGTATAATATTTGCATGCAGACATCTCGTGATAAACAGTACGTCTAGTAAGCAGGTCTGTGGGTTTTATTTTTTTATCTGTTTGTGCTGCTGTAGGTGTTTCGATGCGTCTCCGGTATCTGTACCATATGAGTAGGAGTCCATGTCCATCGTATGGGTCAGTTAATAGCTACCTCTGCCAGTTACTGCGTGGACTGGTGTTAGGGGAATTGATGATTGTTCATCTGAGATGTCGTTATAATGGTTACAGGCATTTAATAGTATAGCTCACTATGGTAAGAGAGTAGTCACATGAGGCCGGCGGCGTCGACCAGAGACCGCCGTCTCCAAGGTCGATGTGTCTAGCGTTCTGCCGTGTGTGGAGTCCCCCAATGACGGCAGTATAGGTATGGGTTTTAATGGCAAGAAGCATCGCCTCGGTTTGGCCATCTAATTCCGAAAGGGTACTTGTCTTAGTCGTGTCTCGCAGACCGTGTATGTTGGGGGTTGCGTCATGTCGCTACAGCGGGGTTGTGTAGTGTCAGCAGGGATTTAGTGTCCAACAGTGCAATTATAGCGTGTGCAATGTTTTAGTCTATGGCAATAGAAGGCCTGGTCTGGGAACGCGACCAGTAGGTTAACAAATATCTGAACCAGAACAGTGGAGGGATAGCAGTAGAAAAAGAGAGGGAAAGCGTAAGCGCCAGTCAGTGCGCTGGGGGGGGGGATGCCGCAGCTGCAGTAGGGGGGATCAGCGGGTCCAGGGCGGAATGTGGCAGGACAGCGGCGTGGGTGTGTGGGGGTCCGAGCCGGGGTCCATGGACAGCCTCGCCAGGGCGCAGCCAGGTCAGTGTTCGCAGTCCGGCGGTGCGTCCAGGGCCCTGCGCATGAAAAGCATGACTGGCGGAGGAAATCAGTCTGCCTTTGACAACTAATCGTGTGGTGTGGGCTATAGGGTTAATAGTGTGAGTGCGGGGGCGATGCGATTCCAGCATGTGGCTTGGGTATGGTGTTGACCAGGAGAAGGTGGGGGGAGGGGGAAATAGCTAGTGCGGTGGTGTCCCGCAGTGCCCTGTGTCAATGCGGAGGTTTTGGGGTGAGTCAGCTCAAGTTATCCCCTGCTCCAGACAGGCTTGTTGGAAGGATTTAAGGAGATCGTCCCAGAGTTGTACAATGGGAATTTCCGGAGGCCCGCTGTTTCCTCCCAGGGGAGTACTGTGCTCTCGGCCCGTGCCCAATTAATGAAGGACGTGCACCAGTGTCGGATATGTGGGGGGGCGCTGGCTTTCCAGTGTTTGGTAGTAAGCGTTTAGCTGTGATGAGACCCATATCCCAGAACCGTGTCGGTACTTTATTCAGCTTCGTGCGTTTGTAGAGTCCCAGGATGCAGGCCTCCCACGTTCGCGGCACGTGTTTATATATATATATATATATATATATATATATATATATATATATATATTCTTTACCACGCCAAACTTCCAATCAAAGAAGGCGCTGACTCCGTGAATCTGGTAGTCGCCAGTAGGTATATATAGTTAGGACCTAGTTACCATAGGAAATTCCGAACATTCTATTGGGAATAACTTTGGCACCGATTGAGGGATCTGCCTGTAATTTTCCTTAAATTTGCCTCGCTGTGCTTCTCCTTCCCTGAAAGTTTCGGGGGGATTCGTCAAGCGGGGGCCGAGAAAAAAGGGGGGTCCCAAAACGTGTTTTCCCCATGTTAATTTCCATAGGGACATTCTGACAAGGCTACAGCTCGAACAGCTGAACGGAATTATACCAGATTTGGCAAAATGGTAGGGACTGGTATGTAGCAGTGCCTTTTCTATATTTGGTGAAAATCCTTCCAGTAGTTGTTGAGAAAATGAATTTGAGCAAATTATATATCTATATGCGCTCAACATTCTATTGGGAATTACTTTGGCGCCGATTGAGGAATCTGTGTGTAATATTTCAGAATTTTGGCCAGCTCTGCTCCGCTCCTTCCCTGAAAGTTTCGGGGGCCGAAAGGGGGGTCCCAAAACGTGTTTTCCCCATGTATATTCCCATAGGGACCTTTAGACACGGCTACAGCCCGAACGGCTGAATGGAATTACACCAAACTTGGCAAAATGGTAGGGCCAGGTATGCAGATGTGCCTTTGCTATGTTTGGTGAAAATCCCTCCAGTAGTTCTTGAGAAAATTGAATTTGAAATTTTTTAAATGGCATTTTTTATGGGACCTTTAGACACGGCTACAGCCCAAACGGCTGAACGGAATTACACCAAACTTGGCAAAATGGTAGGGACAAGTATGCAGTAGTGCCTTTTCTATATTTGGTGAAAATCCCTCCAGTAGTTGTTGAGAAAATTGAATTTGATCAAATTATATATCTATATGCGCTCACCGTACGCGCACCGTACGCGTACTGTACGCGTACGTGCGCGTACCCTTATGTGCGCGAGCAAGTTTCTGATTGGCTGGCAGTCGACTGTCAACATTCCAAACTGTCCAAACCAGGAAGTGTTGGCCACCATCTTGTTTTTCAGGAGAACTGAGGCACAAGAGAGCCCAAAACAAGAGTGGAAAACACGAAAAGAGAGCAGGGTAGAGACCCCCCAACCCTCTAGCCCTTCTCAGGGGGTCCCAAAAGGACCCCCAAGGGAAAATAAAATCACGGGGTACGCGCACCATACGCGTAGGGTACGCATACCGTGCCAGTACCCCGCGATTTAAAAAAAATATATATTTTTTTGCACTTGGTGGTCCTTCTGGGACCCCCTGAGAATGGCTAGAGGGTCAGGGGGTCTCAAGCCTGCCCCCTTTTCACGTTTTCCACTCTTGTTTTGTGCTCTCTTGTGCCTCACTTCTCCTGGGAAACAAGATGGCTGCTCAGGTGGTCCCATAAGGATAATAACATATATAAACGTTAACCGCTAATAGAATTAGCATTTACAAAACCTTTGAAATTTATTGAAAAAAAATATAGGTTTCACGCCTGATATAGTTAGGAATTAGCATTTAAAAAACCTTGCAAATTCACTGAAAAAAACAGGTTTCAAGCCTTATATAGTTAGGAATTAGCATTTAAAAATCCTTGCAAATTCACTTAAAAAACCATAGGTTTCAGGCCTTTTATAGTTAGGAATTAGCATTTTAAAAACCTTGCAAATTCACTTAAAAAACCATAGGTTTCAGGCCTTATATAGTTAGGAATTAGCATTTTAAAAAACCATTGAAATTGCTCCTACATAGTTAGTTGTACTAACTATATTTCGCGCACCCGCAATCCACTGCTAATGATGTCACATATTACATCATTCATGACATGGTCAGTGACATCACTGATGTAATATGTGACATCATCAGCAGTGGATTGCGGGTGCGTGAAATATAGTTAGTACAACTAACTATATAGGAGCAATTTCAATGGTTTTTTAAATGCTAATTCCTAACTATATAAGGCCTGAAACCTATGTTTTTTAAGTGAATATATATATATACATATACATATACATATATATTAATATATATATATATATATATATATATATATATATATATATATATATATATATACTCCAACCTCCGTTCTCCTCCCGCAATCGCTTTCGCCCTCGATCGCGCTGGAAACAGACACGGACCAAACGTGAGATGCTGGTTTCAGATTTTATTCAGCTGTCGCCATAACGTTTCGGCACAAAGCCTTGATCACATGACAGCGTAACCACATTTTCGATGAGTATTTAAAGTGCACAGTGCTGTTACGTGATTGGTTCATTTAAAAATACCCTCATTGGCATTGACATAGTGGACAGACTATACATTTTAGCGTCTCGTGTTTGCTGCTCAACACCATTCACAGTAAACAATACAAGATACATTCGCAAATATTGCACGTTATCTCGATTTGGTGAGTATCACTATTCATTTATAATATCGGGTTAAATCCCTGTTTGTAAAAATTTTTTCTAATATTTACTCACAATTGTTGGCTAAATCCATTAGTTTTAAAACTGTGATTAAATCATATTGAGTCTTACATTCTGCCCTTCTCCTTTTTCCCCCAACCCGTGTTAAGTGCTTCTATGTGCATAAATAAAGGATTTTCATTTTATTACATAGGACTGAGCTGTTTTTACATTACTTTTTTCATATCATTGTCGTTTTATCATTTCTTGGCTGTGACAGGATTTTCAAACATCTCCATAATTATGCATTATTCATCATTCTAGGTTTTCATCAGCTACCCTTCGCTATGCATTTCATACAGGCATAATGTTCTGGTTATCGCATCTCATGTTGATTGATCTAATGAGCAATAAGCTATCCATTCTACATATTGTACACATTTTACCAGCCATATGATCTCATTGCAGATTTTATTTCTTGTGGTTACTGGATATCTGCCTTGGATCTGTCAATTATTAGTTCGTAATCAATTATATACAAAATATGTTATAGAAAAATATATATCTACACATGTATACATTCACACATATTACATCATTCATGACATGGTCAGTGACATCACTGATGTAATATGTGACATCATCAGCAGTGGATTGCGGGTGCGTGAAATATAGTTAGTACAACTAACTATATAGGAGCAATTTCAATGGTCTTTTAAATGCTAATTCCTAACTATATAAGGCCTGAAACCTATGTTTTTTAAGTGAATATATATATATACATATACATATACATATACATATATATATATATATATATATATATATATATATATATATATATATATATATATATATTTGCACTTCCTTTTCCCCGTAGGGCATTCCATGCGCACTTTAAGAGAAATATAGCGATGTCCAAACCAATTAATGTAGTTCAGTTCTTTTAATAACAGCCAAGCCAGCAACACAACTGTACGCGTTTCGGTCTCTACAGAGACCTTGCTCACAAGACTGCATAAAACCACAATGTTTTTTACGTGAATAAATAAAGTAAAAAATGAGTGCAACCAGTGACAACACTTCCTGTTCCTGATAGCTAGGCATTATGGGACATGTAGTGCAAACATTAATGCTACGCTAGAAATGAATTTGGGCATTCATAACTACTGTCCTGATGTCTGAATGCAACTACATACTAGACAATTGGTGTACAGAGACCTCATGATTTATAAAGTATAACGTGCGGTTGCTAACGCATATCATTACTTCGCTCCAGGGAGCCCTCTAGTGGGCAATGGTAATGCCTAATGCTTAATTTAGTTCTCATTCCTGCCACGTTGATCCATCCCATATCTATTTGAACCCTCCGGTGGGTTTAGTTTACAGCTGATGACAGTTCATCATTAGTACCCTCTAGTGGGTATATCCCACAGATAGTAACAATAATTTTTGGACCGCTAGTGGGATGGCACAGTTTGTGTGTACTTCACCAATTTAATCACACGGCATTATTTCCTTGATCATTCTTCGATTGTGTGTTGCTCCACTATTCTTTCTCATATGGACAATTATGGCCTTGTAAGTGATAAATTTTAACAATCCTTACAGTTAAATCTCTATGTTGTCCTATCTGCCTTCTATTTCTATTTGTGTCAGGTGTGCACCATTATGTGTTTCAAAATAAAAAAGGAGTGAAAAAGAAAAGATGAAAACATGAATAAAACATAGTAGAGAGGTCAATGTCTTTCGCCCTTGATTTTAGAGTGAGAGTCAATTTTAATTTAAATGGCATCAGCACACTGTGTATTCATTGGTTATAGGTGGTAATGTAACTCTTCGTCCTGGTTTAATCCATGCAGGGTTAGGGTTAGGAAATTCAGGATCTGTTTTGATTCTTTTTTCTGAGGATTTTTCGCGGTCTCCCCCTCTAGGATGTACTCCAACGGGTTCCACGTCATAGAATTTGAGTTCTTTCCAGTTGCCACCATGTTCCTTCTCCATGTGGTTTGCTACAGCATTGCTCCTATCCGTGTTGATTGCTGCACAAACATTTTCCAGAATAAGTTTTTTCAGTTCACATTTTGTGCTCCCTACATATTTCAATGAGCAGGGGCATTCAATGATGTATATGGCAAACTGGCTGTTGCAATTGAATAGCTGTTGGATTTTCCACACATGTTTGTTGGCCATCATGATTTCTTTTGTGTTTTGGGTAATAATGCACACCTTACAGCCGGTGCATTTATAGAAACCTTTAGGTTTCAGCCATGTTTCTGGTTTCTTTTGATTCTGAAAGTGGCTATGGACCAACTGGTCCCTCAGGTTCCTTGCCCTTCGATAGGTTATGTTGGGGTGATCCCCCACTAATTCAGCTGTACTGGGATCCATGTGCAGTATGTGCCAATTCTTGCGTTCAGTGGAATACGTAGTTATTAATCGTATTTTTTTGTCATTATTTTCTCCCGTTTGTTTTTCTTTCAAGAGTTCTGTTCTGTTCACTGTCTGTGTTCGTTGTAGAGCTGTTTTGATTGTGCCTGGATTGTACTTTTTTTTTTCAAATCTTGCCGTTGCTTGTCTCTGTTGTTTAATCCAATCCTTCTCCCTCGAACAAATTCTCTTTATCCTGAGAAATTCCCCGTACCGGATATTTTTGATCCGACTTGCTTGGTGAAAAGGTTGAGCATACAGGACTGCATTGGTGGCTGTACTTTTATGGTGTAAGGCTGTTTGTACCTCATTGTTCAAGATAAAGATTTCAGTATCTAAAAATACCACTCTGTTCTTACTGATATCATGTGAATTTTAGCTTGAAATCTGATTCATTTAATATCTTGAAATACTCTGAAAATTCTTCCTCAGTTCCGTCCCATATCAATAGCAGGTCGTCGATATATCTCAACCATGCTATGGTCTTACTTACATATCAATCATTCTCAGTACTCCATGCCCAGGTCTTTTCCCATAATCCCATGGTCAAACAGGCATATGATGGACTAAAAGAAAAACCAATTGCGGTCTCTTCCCCGAACATAAATGCATTTTCTTCCAGGCAAAGTTGAATCATTTCTAGTAGCATGTTATTGTGATCAGTGAATTGAATATTCCTATCCATTAGGAATGTTCACATGCTTTCAGACCAATATCATTGTGGATGTTGGAGTACAGTGATATTACATCCATCGTGACCAACTTGTATGTAGACTGCCATGGGGTTTCCTGTAACCACCTCAAAAGATCACCTGTATCTTGAAGGTATGATGTGAGTCCCTTTACATATGGTAATAGAAATACATCCAGATAGTTTGCCATGGGTTCCAATAGCGCTCCTTTTGCCGAAATTATGGGTCTCCCTGGCGGCTTCATGGGGTGTTTATGGACTTTTGGAAGGAAGTATATTGTAGCCATTTTTGGATGGACTATTTTCAAGTATTTGACTTTGACTTTGTCTTTGTCCAGAAAATTTCGTTTCAACCAGCAGTCTAATTTTGTATCCAGTTCTTCTTTCCATTTCATCGTGGGGTTGGATTTCAATTTCTCTTAATATTCCTTGTTTCTGAGCTGGGAGTATGCCTCCCGCATGTAAGCTTCTTTTTCCAGAATGATGACATTTCCTCCCTATCCGCCATTTTTATTTCAAAGGTGTCCTCCTTTTTTAGTTTGTTTAAAGCACTGCGTTCATCAAAGGAGAGATTGTCTTTGTTCTTTGGCTGTCTGAGTTGGATAAGATCTTTTATTATACATTCATGAAATGCATCAATTTTATTACCCGGCGGTAATTGTGGGTAGAATTTTGATTGTGATTTATTTTTGACTGCTTCCTGCTCCCATCTGCACACAATAAGAACGTACCTCTCCCCTTTCGCATTCTGGGTTTTGATCAAGTTCCATTAAGGTGACAAAATGTTCAGCGTTTTTTGCCACTAGTTCCATCTCCGGTATTAATGTCTTCTTTCGGTATTTAGCCATATTCGGATTGTCCACAAACAATTTTGCCAGCTTGATTTTCTGGACACATTTATATAGATCTATCCTTGTTTCTGCTAGATCTATGCTGTTTGTAGGACAGAAGTTCAAGCCACGTTTTAGAATTTTCAGTTCCGTATCTGTTAGGATTTTCTTTGATAGATTGATTACTTCCAGCTCCTGATCCTGATTTCTAGGAGCCATATCCAATTCCTGATATTTTAATTCCATTTCTGCTGCATACTTCTCGTTATCGTTCCCACTCGATTTACTCCAAAACTTTGATCTGTACTGCCGCTTGCCTCTTCTTTTCAGTTTCTGTGGGCATTTCCACGTTCTCTTCCTCTTCCTCGGTTGTTTCCTGCTGGTGGGGCCATTGTTTTCTCCCAATTTTTCTGTTATAATGCCAGCTTCATTTCCTCTAAAAAAGAACATTTTGATCTTACTTCTCTTTGTTCAACATCCCCTTCACTTGCACTAGCATCTGTTGATGTCAGTGAGGACATGCTTCCTGTATCGGCTGTCAGATCTGGTTTCTCATTATGTTTAAATCTGTCATATTTTCTTGCATACGTGAATATGTGGCCTTCCTGGTAATCGTCCTTATCCCTTTGGAATTTGGACTGTTTTCTCATATGTACTGTCTCCTCATGTTTCTCTATGTAGTGTTTGAGTTCTTCTTTGAACTTTGTTATTTCAGGATTCATGTCTACAGCTGATAGTTCTCTCTCCATTTTTGTCAATTGTTTGGTAGTTTTATCCAAGGCTATTTCGATGTGTCTCACTAAGATTTCCATTAGGCCCAGCGATGATTGTAAGATGTATTCACCCCATTCACTCAACAGATCATTGCTGGTATCCTGGTGGTTCGGCATCAGATGAATACGCAAACCACACGGAACGCGTTTGACCTCTAGGTATTTCTTTAGTGATGCCACTTCCCACCACTTATTAATCTCTTTTTTTCAACAATTTCTCCCATGTGCGCAGTATGTTCTTCATGTCTGACTTCCGTGCGATGTTGGGTACCCCATTTTTACTGGGCGCTGCTCCTTCTTCAAAGAATGTCTCTAATAGGACATTTCTATTTGCCTCCCTCTTCTCCATGGTGCGCTGGCTATTTTATCATTTTTGCTGTTTTTTCTCTTTAAATTAAGTACTTTTATTCACATCGCATTTTGCTCTGATTCTGCATGTGCTTCTTATTCTCAAACACTTTCAAAAGAAACAGTTCCCCGAGTACCTTGACTCGTTTATTTCTTCGAATAAGACATACGTTCTCAGAAACCAACCGGCAATATCCTCCGCTTTGATGCAATGTTGCACTGTTTTAGAAACAGAGGCTCGCTCCCCATTAGAAGTTAGTCCAAGTTTCGCGCTCCCTCCGAACTCGCTGCTTCTCGTTTCACTCCCTCCGGGCTTCTCTCCGTATGTAATCCACAATGTTCAATTTGTTGCCAGCGTTCACCCGAGCCTGTGAGCATCTCCTTTCCAAAGTGGCCCACTTTCAGGCTCCCGGGCACTCTGTAGCGGTACATCAAAGTTACGGCAGAGCCCAGCCGTGAAACAATTGCACTTCTTTTTCCTCGTAGGGCATTCCATGCGCACTCCCATAGAAATATAGCGATGTCCAAACCAATTAATGTAGTTCAGTTATTTTAATAACAGTCAAGCCAGCAACACAACTCTATGCATTTCGATCTCTACGGAGACCTTGGTCACGAGACTGCATGAAACCACAATGTTTTTTTACGTGAATAAATAAAGTAAAAAAATTAGTGCAACTAGTGACAACACTTCCTGTTCCTGATAGCTAAGCATTATGGGACATGTAGTTCAAACATTAATGCTAAGCTAGAAATGAATTTGGGCATTCATAACTACTGTCCTGATGTCTGAGTGCAACTACATACTAGACAACTGATGTACAGAGACCTCATGATTTATAAAGTGTAACCCGTGGTTGCTACCGTATATCGCTACTTTGCTCCAGGCATCCTTCTAGTGGGCAAAGGTGATGCCTAATGCTTTATTTAGTTCTTTTTCCTGCCACGTTGATCCATCCCATATCTATATGTTAATTTGTGTTGGCCACTTTGGAAGGGATATATATATATATATATATTAAACACACTCCTGGTTACAATATTCATCCACGAAAGAACCAGAGTCGGAGCCCAAATCTGATGCGGTGCTGTCAAGTTTATTCAGCAAAGGAAACACCCAACGCGTTTCGAGATCCGCTGACCTCTTTCTCACGGGTGGAGTTTACCAGTACCAACATTCATTTAAAGCAACATGCTGTTTTAGGATTATCACATGTGATCATAGACATAGAGAAAATAAACAAATTACGGCTATGTCGGCAAAATTAGAAACAATGTTTCAAGTGAACAAATTGTATCAACTTTACAGAGAATAATGGATACATGCGGAAGCCCAGCTGATAACATTAGACTGTCCTGGGTATTTAAACAATGTTCAAATGTTCAGGTCATGGCACAGCGATTCTCTGAGAGGGGATACAGCGAAAAAATAATACAGCAGGCCCTTACCAGAGTTAATGCCATGGATAGGGAAGAATTGTTGGTCCCTAAACAACACAAGGTTGATGAGAAGGTACGCTTCATCACCACCTACAGTAACCAATCCTGGAAACTACGTAAATCCTTGACCAAATATTGGGAAACATTGAAACTTGATCACGATGTGAAAGAGGTGATTCATGAAATTCCTTCACTGACTTTTAGGAAGGCAAAATCACTTAAAGACACACTGAGCAGTACACTAATAAAAGAAAGTAAGAAAATCAATCCCATCCAAGGCTTTTACCCATGTCGTAAATGCAAAGCCTGCAAATACAGTAACAACTGTAAGTCAATAAAATTGTCAATGGAAAGAGATGCCCACAAAATTACCAAACACCTTACCTGCACTACAGAGTATGTTGTTTACGCTCTTGAATGCCCCTGTAACAAATTTTATATAGGGTGCACAACAAAACAGGCTAAACTTAGGATTTTAGAACACCAAAGAGCCATAAGAAATGAAAATCAACAATATCCTGTAGCCAGGCATTTTTCTGATTTACACAACAAAAACCCTAATGTTATGAAATTTTGTGTTCTGGACAGCATTGAAAGCAATGAGAGGGGAGGTAACAGGTGGTTAGATTTAAGGAAACTGGAATCTAAATACATTATCATGTACAACACCCTGCAACCCACAGGCCATAACTTGGGGGAAGAACTTGCGATCCATCTCCAAACTTAACAGACTGCTCTAAACCATGTGAAATTATAATGCTGCTGCTTCTTTGGTAACAAATTCGAAAAGTTTTTAATTGTTTTTAACCATGCACTGATCTGAAATGTAATCATGATCATCTACAGCTATGTCCTTTTTTCCATTTTTTCAGGAATATGGACTAACCTATTGCCCACTTGGACATTATGGAGGTCTCGGCAATTGTGCAATTGATTGATTTTCGCCCACTGGGGCAACACAACCTATCGATAATCCCATTATATGTACCGGTGTGATTTTGTAACATGGTACTGTAAAATGGGGCTGGCCACTATCGGCGCGCATTGAAATGAACTGCATTTCTAACAGATGAGTTCGTAAAACATTTGAACATTGTTTAAATACCCAGGACAGTCTAATGTTATCAGCTGGGCTTCCGCATGTATCCATTATTCTCTGTAAAGTTGATACAATTTGTTCACTTGAAACATTGTTTCTAATTTTGCCGACATAGCCGTAATTTGTTTATTTTCTCTATGTCTATGATCACGTGTGATAATCCTAAAACAGCATGTTGCTTTAAATGAATGTTGGTACTGGTAAACTCCACCCGTGAGAAAGAGGTCAGCGGATCTCGAAACGCGTTGGGTGTTTCCTTTGCTGAATAAACTTGACAGCACCGCATCAGATTTGGGCTCCGACTCTGGTTCTTTCGTGGATGAATATTGTAACCAGGAGTGTGTTTAATAATAGGGGTTGGCGTACCCCGTCGAGAGCCCGCCGTTGAAGATGGCTTAAGCACGCCATCCGTGTGTGTTTATATATATATATATATATATATATATATATATATATATATATATATATATATATATATATATATATATCCCGAAAGTCGTCTCACCACAGGAATGTTTTCTCCAAAGAGACAACGCGGTCCCCAAAGTCGTGCTGCAATATTTTTATTTTCTTTCACCCAGCACCTCCGCCATGACGCGTTTCGGTCCTGCTCGGACCTTGATCACATGACAAGTCACATGGGGAAGCCTCATTCCATTTAAAGTGCAAGTGCAAATTACAGTGCAATGAAAACGGACAACAGACTTAGTGTCAACTACCACAAAATTATGTCTGTAAAATACAGAAAGTCAAAGCGCGCCACATTTCAAAATATGTGCAAAGATGCATGATTTAAATATTTGTAATAAATATTTAAAAAAGTAACTGTCATCATAAATACGATTTTTAAAATGTTATATTATAGGAAAACCAATTAATAAAACACGATTAATTAAAATCTGTGCTTAGAATTCCTCATTGACAAAACCGCAAGATTTTTATGAAGCATCAAAATCCAACGCCGATTTGAAACTAGCGGCATAAAATGATTATATGGCAATGTCACAAGATTAATGAAGCCCAAGTGGGCAATTCAACATTTTGTCCAAGTAAAGTGCAAGTGTAAATAATATGTGTGCCCATACAAAAATTAAAATATATAAGTGACTAAAATCGATATTAAATATGTTTTTTTCAGCAAGCGGCAACATTTTGAATTCATAGATGTACAATACACTCGAAGATATTTACACTTAAAACAGATTCATTTCATAAAAATTTAAAAAAATCTTCAGTGGAGTTCAAACCATTGGGACTTTTTGTATCCATCTCAAGTATATACTTGGTCTCTAATTTTCTTAATTTTGCATTTCTATCACCTCCTCTTCTCAAAGGGGGAATGCAATCCACTATATAGTATCTCAACTCATCTGGGTTCTTGGAATGCATGGCTTCAAAGTGCCTGGCGACAGGGTATGTATCATCGCCATTCTTGATTGCTTGTAAGTGCTGGAGTATTCTTTTATGGCATTGGGGTTTTGTGCTCCCCACATATTTTAATCCACAAGGACTTGGTAGTTCCAAACACAGAGGCGAGCTAAGGCAATGTGGAGCAGGTGAGCCCAGCCGCCACTAGGAGGGAGGAGCTTGTAATTATAAATGAGTGAGGTGATTTCACGGACTAAGGAGGAGAGCACAAGAAGAAGGCACATGCCGAAACCGGTCTGCTAAGAATCCTGATTAAAGTACCTGCTTTTGAAGTCCCACTGTGTCCGGAGTGATGTTCTTTAAAACGGAGAACCTTTGATTTCATGTTAGCGCGGTTCCAGTAACGCGCACGAAGGACCCTCTTGAAAGTGACCGTGGGCATATTGGAAATGAATGTGGATGTTAGCCGAGGTATCGGAGTAAGGCCACGGTCCGCCCCAGTACCTTTGAGACAATTCCAGCTAACCTACATCAACGAGCGCAGAGGGAGCGGAGAGACGCTGCATCCTGTCTGCTCTGAAAGCTGTGAAAACTCGAAGGTGGAGGCAGAGAGCAAGGGACAGAAAACAGACACACAAGTGATTTAATGTGAAGCCTCATCAACCTACTCAGTATTGCCAGCCCGCTGCATCTCGGAACTGGTAGTTCCAAACACAGAGGCGAGCTAAGGCAATGTGGAGCAGGTGAGCCCAGCCGCCACTAGGAGGGAGGAGCTTGTAATTATAAATGAGTGAGGTGATTTCACGGACTAAGGAGGAGAGCACAAGAAGAAGGCACATGCCGAAACCGGTCTGCTAAGAATCCTGATTAAAGTACCTGCTTTTGAAGTCCCACTGTGTCCGGAGTGATGTTCTTTAAAACGGAGAACCTTTGATTTCATGTTAGCGCGGTTCCAGTAACGCGCACGAAGGACCCTCTTGAAAGTGACCGTGGGCATATTGGAAATGAATGTGGATGTTAGCCGAGGTATCGGAGTAAGGCCACGGTCCGCCCCAGTACCTTTGAGACAATTCCAGCTAACCTACATCAACGAGCGCAGAGGGAGCGGAGAGACGCTGCATCCTGTCTGCTCTGAAAGCTGTGAAAACTCGAAGGTGGAGGCAGAGAGCAAGGGACAGAAAACAGACACACAAGTGATTTAATGTGAAGCCTCATCAACCTACTCAGTATTGCCAGCCCGCTGCATCTCGGAACTGGTAGTTCCAAACACAGAGGCGAGCTAAGGCAATGTGGAGCAGGTGAGCCCAGCCGCCACTAGGAGGGAGGAGCTTGTAATTATAAATGAGTGAGGTGATTTCACGGACTAAGGAGGAGAGCACAAGAAGAAGGCACATGCCGAAACCGGTCTGCTAAGAATCCTGATTAAAGTACTTGCTTTTGAAGTCCCACTGTGTCCGGAGTGATGTTCTTTAAAACGGAGAACCTTTGATTTCATATATATATATATATATATATATATATATATATATATATATATATATATATATATATATCCCGAAAGTCGTCTCACCACAGGAATGTTTTCTCCAAAGAGACAACGCGGTCCCCAAAGTCGTGCTGCAATATTTTTATTTTCTTTCACCCAGCACCTCCGCCATGACGCGTTTCGGTCCTGCTCGGACCTTGATCACATGACAAGTCACATGGGGAAGCCTCATTCCATTTAAAGTGCAAGTGCAAATTACAGTGCAATGAAAACGGACAACAGACTTAGTGTCAACTACCACAAAATTATGTCTGTAAAATACAGAAAGTCAAAGCGCGCCACATTTCAAAATATCTGCAAAGATGCATGATTTAAATATTTGTAATAAATATTTAAAAAAGTAACTGTCATCATAAATACGATTTTTAAAATGTTATATTATAGGAAAACCAATTAATAAAACACGATTAATTAAAATCTGTGCTTAGAATTCCTCATTGACAAAACCGCAAGATTTTTATGAAGCATCAAAATCCAACGCCGATTTGAAACTAGCGGCATAAAATGATTATATGGCAATGTCACTAGATTAATGAAGCCCAAGTGGGCAATTCAACATTTTGTCCAAGTAAAGTGCAAGTGTAAATAATATGTGTGCCCATACAAAAATTAAAATATATAAGTGACTAAAATCGATATTAAATATGTTTTTTTCAGCAAGCGGCAACATTTTGAATTCATAGATGTACAATACACTCGAAGATATTTACACTTAAAACAGACTCATTTCATAAAAATTTAAAAAAATCTTCAGTGGAGTTCAAACCATTGGGACTTTTTGTATCCATCTCAAGTATATACTTGGTCTCTAATTTTCTTAATTTTGCATTTCTATCACCTCCTCTCCTCAAAGGGGGAATGCAATCCACTATATAGTATCTCAACTCATCTGGGTTCTTGGAATGCATGGCTTCAAAGTGCCTGGCGACAAAGTATGTATCATCGCCATTCTTGATTGCTTGTAAGTGCTGGAGTATTCTTTTATGGCATTGGGGTTTTGTGCTCCCCACATATTTTAATCCACAAGGACACTCCAGCACGTATATAGCAAATTCGGTTCGGCATGTCAATTTCTTGTCTATTTTGATAGGTTTACTCTTGAAGGGGCTGAGATATTCAGTTTTATTGACCCATTGTTTGCATGCCTTACATGACGCACATTTTATAAATACTTTACTTCCCAAGATCCACAGACCACTGTTTTTTATTTCTGGATTGCTGGAGACTAGGGTGTTGCTCATAGCATTGGCTCTTCTAAAGGTCAAGTTGGGAGAACGTGTTAGTCTCTCCCCTAGTATCCGATCATTTCTAATCAGAGGCCAGTTCTTTGTAACGATTTTTCTGATAGCTTGATGTTGATTGCTATACGTTAATATTAGCCTCAGTGGTTGATCCTCTCCTGAGCTTGATCTAACCTCAGGTCTAGTCTCCAACGCCTGAGATCTATTTTGTGCATTTGCTCTTTCTGTTGCTTTGTCGATCATAAGAGGATTATAACCCCTCTCAATGAATCTTGATCGACGCTCCCTTTGTGCTGTTAAGCAATCAGTGTCAAGGCTACAAATTCTCCTAATCCGCAGCATCTTTCCATATGGGATGCTGCGGATTAGGTGGGGCAGGATGATTACTCCCCGCATGCAGCAGGGAATTGCCTGCCGTGCTTTTCCTATGCAACCTGGTATTGAGGAGATTATTTGAGATGAATATTTCTACGTCAAGAAAGAATACTGAAGACTTGCTAATGTGACTGGTAAAGTGCAAATTCATGTTGTTGTTATTTAGAGAGTCAATAAAGATAGTGGCTTCACTCTCCGTCCCTTTCCAGATGAATAGCATATCATCAATGTATCTGAACATGTGAACTATGTGGGTATTGGTGAATTCGTTATCCTCTGACAATAATGCCTGCCTTTCCCATAGCCCCATGTGCAGGCAGGCATAGCTAGGGGAAAAACATGCCCCCATAGCTACACCTCTGATCTGCTGATAAACCTGTTTCCCAAACAGAAAATAGTTGTTCTCAAGGCACATGGTGATTATAGCTATTAACATCTTGTTATGTTCCAAATAACAGATCGGACGTTGTCTAAGGTAGTGCTCTACTGCCTTAAGGCCATCCCTATGATGTATGCTGGTATATAAGGAGGAAACGTCCATAGAGATCAATAGCATATCATCACACCATATCACATTTTTCAATTTGCGAAGCAAGTCACCAGTGTCCAATATAAAAGATGGCAATGTTCGCACAGATTCTTGGAGGAAGTAATCAACATATTTGCTTGAATTCTCCATAATGCTAGCACATGCAGATTTTATTGGCCTGCCTGGAGGACAGGTCCTGTTCTTATGGATTTTGGGTATAAAATATACCACAAGCATTATAGGATTGTCATTTTTGAAAAAGCGATAACAGTCCGGTACCAAGCTATTAAGCTCGAGTAGAAGATGTCCCAAGATGCTTTTACTGTTATCATGTCACTACGCCTGTAACAATTTGTGTCACTCAGTTGGCTCATTGCCTCCTCCATATACATATTGTATGGCCAGAGAACGATGTTCCCACCCTTGTCTGCTTGGCGTATGATTAAGTTCTTATTGGATTTCCACTTCTTCATGAGCTTCTGGTATGCATCATCACTTGCCGTGTATCTTCTTTTAGCTTCATTCTGCATTTTGTACAAGATTTTGAGTTCCAGTGTTACCTTGTCGTGAAAGATATCTATGTTATCACGAAGCATTATCGGGCACATCTTGGATTTTGGCTTGAACTTTGTTAGGGGCCCACATACATGTTGACTAGGCATTTGGCTAAGTGGTTCCAGTGTGATGTTACCCTCTTCACGAAGATCATGAAGATCCTGCATTAATTCCGCATATTGTACCACTAAGCCTGAAGGTGTTGCCCCTGATATAGCCAAAGATGTTTTCGATTTTCCAGTCCCTTGTAACATATGGAACTTTTTTAATTTAATCTTCCTTATAAACTTGTACATATCGATCCGGCAATCTGCATAATTGAAATTTCCCTTCGGACAGAATGACAAACCCAATGACAGGATAGATGTTTTACTCTCAGTTAGGTATGTGTCCGATAAATTGATGACTGTTTGTACTTCCTTTACTTGATCTGTGCTCACATTTACCGGCTCCATTGTTTCTTCGTTTTCTTGACGAACGGTTCTTTTGGCACTGTGCCGCTGTTTGTGGCATTGCCGCCGCTCCCATCTCTTGCGATTCCTTGTCCTTGTTGCTGAGCATTTTGGGCATTCTGTGCCCCTGAGCGCAGTGTTTGTCGACGATCCTGCCTTAGGCAGTCTACTTCCTGTTCTAAGGTGTACTTGTGAAACCCCGCTCTCTGTGTACGATTAGTCTCATTGTCTGATCCACTGTCGATTGCTGAGCTCAGGTCAGACGCCGATGTCGTCACAGTAGTTGGCACTTCACCTAGAGCAGTGGGTTGAGCTGGCCCTGCAATCAGTTGTTGTTGTTGCTGCTGTTTTTTTGCCTTCGCATTCACATATTTTTTGGCAAACGTGAATATTTGTCCATTTTCATAGTCCAACCTATCCCTTTGGAACTTGAAACTTTTGCGTCTCTTGATGATTTCTTCTTCTCGGGATAGTCGGGCCAACATGTCTTCTTTTAGTTTTGTTATTGTAGGTGTTATATCAATCTTGGCAATTTCCTGATTCAGGGCCTCTATTTGCACTTGTAACTTTTCCCTGTTGCTCTCAGCGTACTTTACTAAAAGCACCACCAATCGCTTTGAGGAGTCCAAATAAATTTCAGCCCAATCTGCCAGCATGTTTGGGTCAGGGTTTTCATAGCTAGGGGCCAATAATATACGCAGCCCGTGTGGTATTCGACCCACCTCCAATTAGTGACTTAAAGAGCGATGTCCCACCACTTGGCCTGCTCAGCTTTCATAAGTTTCTCCAATTTTTTGTATAAATCTTTGATAGTACTATTTGAATCAAGAGTGGGAGCGGTAAGTGAATTAGAGGCAGTACTACCAGTAGGCACATCAATAAATAAGTCATTTGCCGCCGCTTCCCGACTACGTAACATGTCGGCGGACATGGTGCTGATATCAAACTTGGGGTGGTTTAAGAAACTCCTCTGTTAAATAAATGTTAACGAGGTGTTTGCTAGTTTGCGCACTACTTCCTCACCGTTGGATACGATCTCTGTGCCTCCGTTCCGCTTCCGGTGCCGGTTACCGCTGACGAAATCAGCAGAATCCAATGCTCCTCCGCTAAACTGCACGGACACTCCTCTCGTTAGTTAATTTCCAGTTGCGCGTTTCGACCGCTTTACAGTCTTGATCATATATATATATATATATATATATATATATATATGATATATATGTATATATACGCATATATATGTATATGTATATATATATATGTGTGTGTGTGTGTATATGTATGTATGTATATATATATATATATATATATATATATATATATATATACATATAATATATATTTTGACTGTTCTAGCTTCCTTTTTAAGTAACACTCTGCACTTTGTACTCTATGACCCGGATGAAGGCCTCTGGCTGAAACGCTTAGGTCTATTTTCCCAAATGCACCTGCATTTTGCTGATTCAGAAAATGCAATGAAAAAAATAATAAAAATCATGAAAAGAAGCTTCCTTGTGAGTTAAAAAAGAAATATTTCTCAACCTTGGGGCCTCATTTCCTTATGGTGGTAAATGAAGCGAGGGATCGGGGTAGCCTCCCACATGACTGGAGACATGTTGAGGTTGTCGTGTTTCATAAGCCGGGCCAACCTCCAGATCAACATGCCTCGTAAATGTAGAAGAGAACATTTTGGTAAAAGCACTGGCTAACCGCCTCCAATCACATATCACTGCCGTGATCAGCGACGGCTCGTGGAGGGAGTTACGGTGGGGCAGGAGGGTGGGGAGGGGGAGGGGCAGGGTGGAGGTTGCTAAAAACCGGCATATGGATAATTGCAGGTAAGTAAACAATTTAATTAATAAAACGAATTTCGTAGTGCGCCTTGCATCGCAAAATGCAATGCAGTGCGAGCTACGAAATTCGTTTTATTAATTAAATTGTTTACTTACCTGCAATCATCCATATGCCGGTTTTTAGCAACCTCCGCCCTGCCCCTCCCCCTCCCCACCCTCCTGCCCCACCGTAACTCCCTCCACGAGCCGTCGCTGGCCGTGATCCATCCCAACCAGGCCGGTTTTATGCCCCAGGGAGCCACATGCCACAATATTTGCCAAGCACACATTGTCATTGATACCATCCAGGCTTGGGTGCACAAGCCGCACTCTTACTGGCAGACATGGACAGGGCCTTTGACTCCCTTAGTTGGGTATATCTATTTAACCCTTCTAAGTTGCCTAAATATCGGTCCACGCTTTCTGTCCTACCTAAACCTGCTTTATACATACATTACGTAATCGGTACGGATTGCAGGGTCCACATAATGTACATTCTCTATTGGACAGGGCACTCGTCAGGATTGTCCTTTATCACCATATCATTTTGCTTTGGCAATGGAGCCTCTGGCCGCATGGGTGCGGATAGATGCACATGTGACTGGCTTTGAATGGGCACAGGGGCTCTCAGACAGCATTGCATTATATGCCAATGATGTCCTCTTCGATTTAACAGATGTCAATAAAATGGGGCAACACAGTTTCAACCATTCGACTATGGAATACTACATGGCCATTATTGTTCATGGCTCTGCCAACTATACCTGGGTGCAGCCAGGGCATTGGGAATGCTACAAGAGTACTTGCTTGCCTGTACTATTAAGATCATGCTAGATTGTTCTTGTTTTGAAATTAATAAAAAAAAATTTTTAAATGGGCCCACAATTGCTTGGTATCATGCAAGTATTCGGGGAGTCGTCAGGTCTGTTTCTGAATCCTCGCAAATCTACTCTGTGGGTATTAAGGGAACAAATGGAATTGGGGGTCTTGGGCAGCGGCAGTACAGGTTACAACAATGGGATTGAAATATCTGGGAGTCTTCTTGTCAGATTCTTCAAGTGTGTCCTGGGACAGGAACCTAGTCCCGATATGGGCGAAGGTGCGTGAAGAGTTGAAGACATGTTCCCATATGCCCCTCCTCATTTATGGTCGGTCGGCCATCTTTAAGATGGTGTTGCTGCCACATCTGCTTTATCAACTGCAAAATCACCCATACCCCATTTCACCTCAGTGGTTTCGCCAGGTCAACACCGCTCTGGGTCAGTTTTTATGGGCGGGAGGAGCGTCCAGAGTGGCGTTGCGGACCTGTGGTCAATCGACATATTGTGGGGGATTGGCCACGTCAGATGCTCAATCATACTATATGGCCTCACACCTGTTGGTATTGAACAAATGGTGGTATGGGGATAGGTTGGATCTTGCATACCCAGTTGAAAGAAGATTCATGGGAGACTCCGCTCTGCATTCTTCTTTGTATTCAGCTCCTCTACGTGATTCTCTACGTCAGCCACAGGAGTAGTATTCCAGGTTTTGAAACAGGGTCTTCGTAAGATGGGGTGGTGGGGTAGATTGACAGGGGAAACCCCACTGTGATTTAATGGGCGATTGCCACCACTAGCTGCTTTATTGGGATTTCGAGGCTGGGACAATATAGGGGTCTCCGTCCTGGGGGATGTGATGCATGGTACAATCCTGAAGACTGTTCAGGACCTCCAGAAGGAATATCAAATGCTGAAGACCCAATTCTATAAATACCTCCAATTTAGACTTGCCATCTCCCCCAGTATTGCGGGACTGGAGGCCCTTCCCGAATTCAGTCCCATTAAAGCCAAAGAGTTCATGGGAGACTTAAAAGACCATAAAATCTCCAATATGTACCAGTCCTTGGTGACAAATAGTCCCACCACTTTAGACAAACTTAGAGAGGCGTGGGAAAGGGATCTCGGCTCACTGGATGGAAATGATTGGACATAGGCACTGGCCCCCTGCGGGAGGCAGCGATCACGATACGACTTCGTCTAATTCAATTTAAATACCTACACCGGGTCTACTATACCAGGGTTTGGCTGTAAAGAGCGGGCCGAGTATCATCCCCAATATGCCTATGACGTGGCCGGGAGGTGGGAATCCTCATATACACAATTTGGCACTGCACATAACTCACAAAATTCTGGAGAGGGGTATTAGCCTGCTTTGCAGAGGTGCTGGGGTGGGAGCACCCTTCTTCGCCTAAATTGGTACTGTCACATATAATGGAGGGTGGTGGGGGAAATATTTATAAACGGCATTTATTGTTATTTGGGTTCACATTGGCTAAAAGAGATATTGCACGGAAATGGAAAGAAGAGGCCCCACCCTCTTTGTCAGCATGGAAAAATGGACTAGATTTCTGTATGGTATTGTAGATTCCAACATTTAAGGCTAGGGGCTGCCCGCAAAAACATCCCGAGATCTGGAGGCGCTGGGCAGACAATCGAGGTCTCTACCTTAAACCAATTCCCTCTGTAGATGCCTCGATCCCATGATGATCATTCAAATTGCGGAGTGATAGACTGATGACTCTGTGATACTTTCCATTTGGGGAGGTGGGTGTTAACGTGGGGTGTTTTACAGTTAATGTTTTATTGTTTCTTTCTGAAAATGTCTATTCTAAATGTCAGTGCAATGATCCTGTATCTTTTACTGAGGCAGAAGGCTTCTGGGTTACAGAGCCCTGCATTGTCTTTGATGCTTGACACAATGAAATCAGTTTCTAAAAAAAAAAGACTCTACAAACCCATATGTCAACCAGCTGTTACTTTATTTCCAGTTACGCGTTTCGACTGCTTTACCGTCTTGATCACACATATGTATGGGTGCTGGCTGCCCATGGGATTCGGCACCTTTCTGTATGACCAATTACGATGCAAGGAAACCGTTTGGCCTGTCTGAATCGGTTCCGAAAGGCGTTCTGGCAGCTCGAGTCGTACGGAGCCAATTCGTACAGCTGGACATTGCTCCGAACAAGCGATTACGATGACAGACATTCCGATTCAGTTTGCCTGACACAAAATAGCTATCGGAATCTGACTTTGGGGGCCCGTAGCTGGACCCTCTTCACCCGTAGGCCTCTGGTTGGGGCCTATGGGGTTACCCAAAGGACCCCTCTTACCACTCATGCACAGTGTGGTATACACCATGGGGTGCCTATCACAGGGTGCATGGTTTTCCCCAACCACCCCTTTATTCAATGGGAGCCTGTGTTCTCTTTCGGAATGCAGGCTCCCATTGAAGTCAATGCGAGTCTGACCAAAGGATATTGGGAAGCATCGTAATCTGTCGGTCGGACTTGCAGAACCCAAGTCAGTCGGAAAAGATTCTGTACCGGATTGGGTCGGGAGACTTTCCGAACGACATCGTAATCGACCCTCAAATGGTGCAACAGTCTTTATCAGAAGACTTAGGGGAATGCTGAGTGGAAGGAAGTTTGTGGCTCCCCACAGGTTCCAGAACTTTCCATTACCGAAATGTGAGGAAAATGTGTTTTTTTAGTTAAAGTTTAAGGTTTACAATAGATTCTTGGTAAAACAACCTGGGGAGAGCCACAGAAGACGCCTCATCCTGGATCCCCCTATGTGTCTAGTTTTCAGGAATGTACAGGTTAGCTAGGTTTCACAACATATGGGTTGAGCTAGGGGCCAAAACCCACGGCTACCTACTTTGCAAAAAATGGGTCAAGTTTGAGTGGAAAAATGTGATGTATCCATGTTGTTGTTTGGGTAGTTTTGTGTTGCGGGCACTAGGTCTACCCTTGCAAGTATGGGGGCATTTGTGAATGTATGATGTTACAACTCATATATTTACAACGCATGCCTTTACAACGCAGTATTTACATCGCAACATTCTTTACAACACACTCCATTACATCGCATGACACTGCATCGCATTGTTAGAAACTACCTTTACAACGCATTCCATTACATTGCATTATACCTTTCCAATGCATACCATTACAATGCATACCATTACATTGCATTTAAGGTACGTATTGGATAGTATAGGGGTAAAAATTACTATTCTAACTCCAGGGGTGCAACAGTAGGGTAAGTGTTGCATAGTGTAGGGGTAAAAATTAATATTCTAACTCCTGGGGGTGCAACAGTAGGGTAAGTGTTGGATAGTGTAGGGGTAAAAATTACTATTCTAACTCCAGGGGGTGCAAGAGTAGGGTACGTTTTGGATAGTATAGGGGTACTATGAGTTGTACTGGTATGCGTTGTAATGCCTGCGTTGTAGTGACATGCGATGTAGTGTCATGCGTTGTAATGCCTGCTCTGTAATGCCTGCATTGTAGTGGCATGCGTTGTAAAGGATGTTGCGATGTAATGACTGCGTTGTAAGTGTAGTGCGAAGTAATGGTTGCGTTGTAAAGGATGTTTCCCGGCATTTGTATCAGAAGGCATGCGTTAGTATTGAATAGTAGGATATGTGCTGTTATCAATTGGATTTCATTGCATTTGTGCCTTCCAAATGTAAGTCAGTGTGTAAGCAAGAAGACATTTTGAAAAAAAATACCCTCTAAATCATTTGCTCCTATGGGTACCCACAAATCTGGTGATATACAAATAACCACTGCTCCTAAATTCCATATCTTGTGACCATTTCAGAAATGTATAGGTTACCCTGATACTTATTTTTCACTCTACATTTTTCACCAAATGAATTGGTCTATACTTAGTAGACAATATAAAACCATTGTATGGTGCAGCTCAGTTGTTGGCTCTGTGTACCTCAGATTCTTGGAGAACCTACAAACCTTCCATATCCCCACAACTAAAAAGGTCTGGCAAACGTAATGGTACATATTTTGTAAATCGACCATTGTGACAAAAAATTACAGATGAAAACATTGCAACAAATAGATGTTTTTTCCTACTCGTTTTCAATATTTCTTTATTTCATGAGGATGGCGGGCGGATTGCCCCCTCCGGGTTCGGCGGTAGCCACCGCCGGCCTGGTGGGGGCAATCTGCCCGCCATCCTTACTAGAATGACCCCCGCTACATTAGGATGTCTGGGGGGTCCGCGGCGGACGGGAAGCCCATCTGCAGCTTTTCCTCCAGTCGATTCGTCGACCAGCAGAAAAAGTGCCTACATTTGGTGGCGGTGTCTGCGAGACACCGCCATCCATATTAGGATGCTGGCGGTCGATGGCCTTTCCACATACGAACTTTGTTTTGGGGGCCCATGAAGGGGGTGGAGGGTGCACATGCGGGTACCTATGGGACCCCCCTCATTGCCATGCATTATGTGGCAGGCACCACGTGGTGTCTGCCATGTAGTGCATGCAGTGCAGTGCACAGCCATTTTCCATTGCGGGCGGGTCTGCAGCCAGCAGATCCCTGCGCAATGGAAAAGGCACAGGATGCGCCCGCCAGTGTGGCGGGAGCATCCTAATGTGCATGGCGGGATGGCCGCAGCATCAGCTGGCGGTACTGCACTCCGATTACGGTGGCGGGCGAAATATGTCCACCCGCCATCGCAATAGGCCCCTTAGTTTCTTTGGGAAAGCCTTGAGGGATCTACACATTTTACCCCTTGCTGAAATTGGAATTTTGTCCACTTTTTAAAAATATAGAGCCTTCCTGGATCACCCATAGGTTTCACACTGAAATCCACCACAAACTGGAAGTAGGTTGAAAGCAAAAAAAATAGGAACAATTGGCTACCTCTTTGAAAAATGGTAAAAATGTGTTTTTTTATTCAGCTCTGCATTTTCCTGAAAGCTGAAAAGATGGTCACTTTAGCACAGCAGACCATTTGTTGATTGCATTTTTAGGAAAAAAACAGACACTTTTATGCAGAGCACTTTTTCCGATTTTTCCCAAGAAATTGACTATATTTTGGCTATTTACTCAATCCCGTCGAGGAGCATTCACAAACCTTGGGTATCTTTAGAATCCCTAGGATGTTGGAAAAAAACACAAATTTAGCTTGGATATCTTATGTGGACAAACAATTTAAGGAGGTGATGGAGGTTCCACGCGCTAGATTTACTTACAAACGCTAGGTCAATGTCTCGTTTTGTCTGCATGAAAGTGTGGAGGGGAGGAAAATCGTTAGCCAATCAATCATTACTGTTCAAAAGAACAATGGCGCCAAAAAATCAAAGACTGCATTCGAGTTTAGTAGATTTATTACAAAGCCAAGAACAATTGAACATACAAGCACCTCAAAACGAGGGTGTAGAAATACACTGGAACTAAAATAAAGCCAAACCTACGAGTGAAGTTGACATGGTGCCACATGAAAAGAATAATCAGTTCCAGAATCAAGATACAGAAAATAATAGCTCCAACATCACAATTTCACTTCATTGGGGGTCTATAAGGGAAAATCATTAGCCTGTCCCTAATCTACCACTAACGTGACATCCCTACATAGCATTTCCCAGGCAAGCTAGGTAAAAGTGTCAGCACGTGAAGGCTTCCTAAGAAGTCCATTCATGTTGGAATGGGTCAAGTAGCATAAAGCTACAGTTTTTGTTCTAAGATGGTCTTTCTATCAAGGCAAGGTAGAAGTCCTCAGACTCTGTCCCTAATTCTAATACGTGAACTTCAGATATTGTCCCAGAATACATCGAGGCATCACCCCATTCAAGCAAGCCATCTCCTCATAGGTCATTTTCCATGTGAAAGCGATGCTCCCAGGCCTCATCTCGATGACCTTGATTCCCAGGCTCTCTCTGATGATAAAGAACATTGTCCCTCATTATCAGTATCGCCATTCAATGTATCTTCTTCTCCCTAAGCCTAACTCCTAAAACAAAGACATTATTCTAACTAACAGGGATGCATTTCTCCACCTGCAACAGAAACGTGAGAAAGAACAAATTCCACGTGCACATGAAATTCACTGGCAAGTTTAATACAAGAGCATCCATGGAGAAATACAATTCAGGCCTACAGAATCGGCCAACGTGAGATATAGCACATCATTTTGTAAAGCGCACATATAAATGAACATTATTAATGAACACAATCAAATTAATACATTACCTAAGCAAATTGGTTGCACAAATATTTGTTAGCTACATATATGAACCCTGCACATTAAGGTTTTCGTCTAGCCACATATAATTGCAACGTTGATTTCTTCACGTTTACACTGAAATACTCCTAGCACTTTACTTTTCACATTATTACAATACACGATCTAATGACCCAATGTTAGCACAATGTAGGATTATATGCAGGCGCGAACTACCCAAGAATATAATGCACACCTGCAAATGAAAGAACCAAATCACACTCTAACAGAGGACTAAGATCAAACATTGCCAGTAGGTTGACCTTTAGGGCTATAATAACTGTGTGCAATTGGATGAAGCAGAGCTAGTTGGGAAACAGGCCCCCTCTTTGGGGTTTATCTTCAGAAGCGCAGAAAGGTCTTCCATTCCTCCATGGCAAGCTGAACTTGCTGGCACTTTTTTGGCCAAAGCTACCTCCGCCATGGAGGAGGGAGTTGCTTCGGGGAAGGGAAACCTGGTGATACAGAGAGAAACTACAAACATATCGGGCTAGGCTTAGCTGAGTCAATGGAGGCTGTGCATTCCCTACCCCAACCTGCAGCCACCTGAAATGCCAACAGTTACATTAGTCCCATAGTCTGTTGAAATTAGAGGATTGTTTTGAGGGGTATTCTAGCTATGTGATACCCAATTGGTAGACATTGTAGACATGAGGGAGCATTTGGATATAGTAAGTAGGAACAAGAGAAGTGGTGAAGGAGCATCGTCCTCCCCTTCCTGGTTACCTGCTCATGACTACGCCACACGTGGAGCTTAGTATAACACGTATTCATCTGCGTATAACCGTGAACTCAACATTCTAAACCTGCATTCACTTCACTATGCTCTAACACTTACATCACAGTTCTACAGAGACCATCAGGAGCCAAATGGGTTCCAACTTTGCTAATTCCCACAACACTAAAGAGGGTACAGTGAAAAAGATGCAGGTGAGAGGATGGGAGGCAAAAGCAAGTATTGGGTGAAAGAGAGAGTTAGAGACTATCGTGACATCTTAAGTATGGACAAAGGAGCTTCAGACCTTTGATAACCTTAATTTTCCACTTCGTCTCTCTTATTGCTCATTGTATTTTTGTTAGGTCTGGCCAAAGTGTTTTTGGTGAATCCCAGAGCCCAGAGCACCTGATTCTAGAACCTCTGGTCTCTGCAGCTGAGCCACCAACTTGGGGCTTTTAGTACCTGGGCAGAGGTTCTTGGCAGTGGTTAGATGAACGGCAGAAGAAAGTTGCAAGATATTTTAAGTTAGGTAGTTATAGCACAACACAGGATATTTTGTGAATTGCTAATAATGAATTGAAAATTTGAGTGCACAAAATAAAACGCTGGCTTGCCTGCAATCACAAACAATCACTGCTGTAATCGCCGAGTACTTCACAAATTGCTGAAAAAGCGAATCATCAAAGCAGCAAGCTTTGTTCACATCACAGAAAATCCGAGCATCGTCTGCAGAATCGTGAAGTAGAAATAGAGGACCTTTAGCATGGGTGAGAGTCCTGGACGCTACAGATAAAGGTACAGCCTGGCAAGCCAAGATAATGCAGATGATGTAGACAGGCAGAAAAAAAATGCTGGACTGATCATCCCAAGAGAGAGATGTGTCACAAAACATAACAATCTGTTTGACAGAAAACACTATTTGTAGCCACAAAGACAAACATGGCCACGACAAAAAAGAGGGAACAAATATTGTACTGTACAAGTGCTTGGAAAACACTGGTATTACATCAACCTCCGGGCCAGGAGGAGAAGTACCTTGGAGCATCCCAACACCAAAGACACAGAGACACATCACTGGAGAACTCTGTACTTGGAGCTTGGATAAGTAAACCACTCTCAACCCCCATACGGCTCCCCAACGGAAGTAATCCTCTTTCCAAATGTTTGCTCAACAAGTGGAAGCAATGGCTAGTACATGTAAGGAACACAGGAAATGAAGGACAATGTGGGAACAAGCGCAATTTCACTTGAAATAAGCTATCCTACAACACAATGCATTCTGGGACTCCTAACGAAAATGCTGTTGTCTACCTAAACAACATGGTAATCGAAAGCTGTGAGCATGCTTCACTACCAGTGAGTGACACTGGGCACACCTTTCCTTCTAACATAAAAGAGTGAATAAGGCCATATTTCAAAGTTGAACCATGCGAAAATACATAACTCACACATATTACTAGACATGCTAAGTCTCACCATTCACTATAGGTAGCCCTCTGTCTCATGCTAAGATACTTCCTAACTGACTAACTCTAGTGATGAAGACACAGTCACCCGCATACATCTGGATAACAACCCTCCACCAGCAAGGATCTAAAGTACCGTCTACTAGCAGACTTCGACATGATTTCCCATCAGACTCTGCTCAGGAGACCTAGGGAAATTGGCCTCCAAGGGAATGTTCTACAATGGATGTTGAGTTTTCTGTCTGACAGAACTCAGACCATTTTTTGAGGTCCTTTCCACTCTAAGACTACAAGACTGACTAAGGGAGTACCTCAGGGCGCCTGTCTAAGCCCTACCTTATTTAACATATATGTTACTCCCTCAGCTGGATTACTGAGGAATTTAGGATTTGTCCCAATATCTTATGCTGATGATACTCAGCTCCTACTTTCCTTTGATAAAAACAATCCTAATGTCCAGTCTACTTTTTCGGAGGGCATGCCGGCCATCCCTGGCTGGATGAGGGATAACTTCCTCCAGCTTAATGCGGGAAAAACTGAGATCATGTTGTTTGGAGATGCATCGGTCAGGTGGTCCCTAAGATGGTGGCCTGAGGAATGGGGCCCTGTGCCAAAACCCAAACAGGTGGTTAAAAATCTTGGAGTCCGTCTGGATCAGAAACTAATAATGAAGGAGCACGCCAAAACTACTGTTGGTGCATGCTTCCATGTGCTAAGTCTTCTCCGAAGAGTATTCCCTTTCTTGCATTTAACCACTTGAAAAACTCTTATCCATGCACCAGTGCTAAACCATCTGGACTACTGCAATGCATTGCTGATCTCAGCTAATGAAGCCTCCTTAAACTCCAGAACACCACTGCTCATTTGGTTTCCAATTCCCCTCTCTGAACAGCCTCCCTCCCGCTTCTGCAACAATTGCATTGGCTTCCGGTGCGGAAGCGGATCATTTTTAAGATCTGCTGCATTGTCCACAAATTTTGGAATAGCCTAGGTCCCAGTAACCTAGCAGATAAATTTACCAAATATCTGAAACTTAGGTCCCTTCGATCGGGGATCAAATCTCTACTTCTTACTCCAGACTATAAAAAATCTTGCCTGGGTGGTAAAGCGATCTCCCACCTACCCCCTTTTTATTGGAACCAACTTCCCATTCACTTCTGACAATGCCCAGATCATTTGAAGTTCAGAAGGCTTCTAAAAACCTAATTGTTCGGATTCGCTCCTTTTCTGTGGCTGGCTGTAGTAACCCTATAGCGCAGAGAAACCCCTGGCGGGAGGATTCGGGGGCTTTATTAATTAGTAAATATCAAATACCTCATACTGTCCCCCTGAGCAAAAGCAGATATACCAGGTCATCCGGCCTACAACAGTCAACCGCACACTGGGGTCAACTTGATAAAACCTTGAGAGCCAAAATGGTACCATTAGTGCAGAGGAATGCAGTGACTTAAAATGGTACATGGAACGCGTCAGGGGTAATGTCAGAAAAGCAAAGGACTGGAGATGTTTACCAAGCTGTAAATCTACTGCCGAGTTACTTCAAGATCAACCACCTGTAGCCAATCATACAAACAAAAATTCAGCAGCTCAGTAGATTCACTGGTGTCCTCCACCGCCATGTTGGGTAATTGCACAGCCGATCTAATAGTGAATATGGTGTTATCTCATTCTGACATGTCAAGTGGCTTGGTCAGGGTCACATCTGCACTAGAGTAGTCTCAGGCAGTGTCCTTTGGTGACTCCCACCCTCCTTGTACAGGTCCTGAACGCCTTCAGCCAAAGCAGCGTATCATTATCAATCACAAATGCAACCACTTCCGGATGCACTTGTATCAGCAGTAGAAATAATTTAGGGCAGTGTGTGAACCCACACGTTGAAGGATGTGTTGTCTGTTGCTGGGTTGGAGTAGTACTCCACCGGTCCAAGTCCACAGTAGGTTGTCATAGTTGTCACATGACGTTTTTGTTTGACACATATTAATGTGCACTTACATTTTTGCTGATCATGGTGTCAGTATTTGCTCAACAGGGGAATGGGTCTGCCATTAGTATCACATTCATACTACACCTGAGAAACAAAGAGATTATGCCATTTCTTTATTTGCACATTGTATCATTTAGATGTGATGCATGACTCACCAGGAAAGTAGTTATCTGGCACTAATGTTCTAGGATCCAATCCCTGAATAGCTTTACTCCATCCTTTGTGCAGATAAGGAGGGTGTACCGTCATTTGAGTTATCCTCCTTTACTTCTAGATACTGGCTACTCCTAGTGACTCACTTATGCAGCATAGCCAAGCTTGCTCTGAGCTCTGATGTTGCAGCTCGTGTATGGGCCCAGTCTGTATATAAAAATGTGTCTTCATTTAAGGTGTCAAAATGTGTGCTCAGTCCCAGGTTTGCAAGTGGGCTACATTATAGCTGTAGGTGAGGGTGGCACTTACACTGTCACTCGTGTGGAGAACAGCATGCCCTAGGAAGTGACTCGGGTGTGAATTGGGAGAGAGACTGATGTGAAGCATCTCCCACCAACCACCCATCTATCTACAAGGTCACCTCTGGCAAAGCGAGAACAAAGGGAACCGTGATCGAATATGTAGGAGTCAATCATGCTCTAATGGTGAAATGCCTCGAAGCTAGTGACGTCGATGTTTATTGGATTGCTGACCACCTATAAGTGCTGCCGATCTCTCTTTCTGAAAAATTCATGTCCCCTTAAAATTCAATCTATAAAAGCAATAATCATTAGCAGCAGTCTAAATCTTAAGCCTAAAAAAGTTTGCGGCTAAGGGCTTTAAGACAAGGACCATTTACAGCCAGAGAGCACATCAAATCACGAGTTGTGTCAATACCGCCAATCATTTCTGAAAACGTTCGGCCATAAATTGCTTCTTGGCTTGCTGCAGCTTTTCAGATATTGCAGGGAAGTTTAATGTAGGTATGTTTAAATTCTCAATAGCATTCCATCCAAAACATAACATGCCTACGACATCATTCTTTGAGATACTCTACCTGCCATGTCAATTGTTGATTGGTTGCTGCCAGAGTTCAGAAGGTGCAGTTAGCATTGCACCTTACAGAGCGTAACTGTGCAGTGTGCGCTGTGTGTTTTGCCTTAGCATAAAGCACCCCTTCCTCCTCACACCTACTAAAAAAATTGCTTCACTTGTTATGAAAATCCTCTCCATTCTCCTCTATCACGTTCTGAAAATTCGCCTCACTCATCAATTCAAATAAGGCTGAGTTTGTGCAGTTGTGAGTTGCATCATGGGTGTGCCTCATATATTTCACATATAGTAACCACCTGGTCTGAGGTGGTAGAAATGCTTGCACTACTTCTGCTTTTTTTGCTTTCGGGTGGCACTTTAAGTTTACATGTAGCCTCATATCAACTCGCATTAGCACTATTGAAATTACACAAGGTCACAATTATTTTTAAGGCGTTACGAGATTAAGTGATTTTCCAAGAACCACAGGATGCTGAGATGAGGCAGGGACTAGGGGCCCGATTCGCAGAACTAACAAGACAAAATCCAAAACTTACTACCATTTTGGTATTCAATGAAGGCACTTACTCATTTTGGTATTCACAGAAGGCACTTACTCAACTTCGGTATTCACAGAAATTAGGAGTCCTAACTTTAGGACTCCTAAATGCCTTCTGTGAATACCGAAAGTCTTAAAGTTAGGATTTTTCTCAGTTTTGGAGTAGTAAAGTTAGGACTCCTAATTTCTGTGAACTTTCTCCTAACTTTAGGACTCCTAAATGCCTTCTGTGAATACCGAAAGTCTTAAAGTTAGGATTTTTCTCAGTTTTTAAGTAGTAAAGTTAGAACTCCTAACTTAAGGACTCCTAAACTGGGAAACATTTATTCTCACTATAATGTACCTGCTTTCTATTCAATGGCTTTCCTTGTTTCAGCCTGTACATGTGTTTGCCGCTCCCACTGAGCATAGACTCTTTACCATCTATTTGAAGGGTTGTCTTCTATGCTTCCACTGCTCACTTTTAGGTAGCTACATTTTGATTTTTCTTCAAGCACTCCATGAGAGTGCATGTGTTTCCCTTCTGTCTCACTTGTGTGCTTTTCACTAGTGGTGGACGGTAATCTCTGCTCCTCCGGCAGAGTTCACAGAGTTTTGCCCACTCTGCGCTCCACTTGGAGCATGGAGTTTAAGAAAAACTCTGCCAACTGCTGCGTGCAGAGTATTTTCTCGTTTGGTTGACAAGCGCAAGGACAGAAAAATGAGCGCTAGACCTCCTGAGAGTTACTGCTCGTCTTGAGAAAGCTATTGCTCGATTTGAGAGCTTTGCAACTCGAGTACACATGAGCAGCAGAAAGAAGCAGTTCCCTCTGGTGCACCGTGTGGTGCCATTTGTGCTGATTTTACAGCACGGGTCAGGCTCCTTGCACTTAAAATTCAGCACGAGTAGTGCAACATACCGAACTCTGCTGCTTGTGCAACTCTGCGGAATCTCCCAGAGTTTTTAGGTAACTCTGCGGAATTCTACGGAGTAAAACTCAAGAAGTTCTGCCCACCCCTACTTTTCACCATCCATGTTCCTCCTTCTCCCCTAATCATGCTCATGTTGCTCTCTCTCTTGCCTCTGTATTTCTCCCCCATGCTCCACATTGCTCACTTTTGCTGTGTATTTTTCCATTTGAGCTGTGTTTTCTTACTTATGTTGCTACACCCCCTCCACAGCCCACCTCAACCTCTTCCCACAACCCACGTGTCCATTCTAATTTTTTTAAAGCACTTTCAAGCTACATTTTAAAGAAGAACTTTCGCACTACTTAAAAACAAAAAATTCCAATCTATAGCGGATCAATAAATAAAAAGAAACATTAAGTCTGTTTCATTTTGTAGGCACATGCATGTGTTGTGTATGCATGTGTGCGCCTGCCATTCTGTACAGCTACTTCAATACTGCCCAGCTTGGCTAAAACATATTGACAAAGCCAATAGCTCTCATAGGCGAGGCCCTTTCGCTTTACCAATGCTTTTTAGGTCTGGGTTTAGCTAAAGGCTTTTGATTTTACTAAAATTATATATAAATAATTTACTTCATTTTATGGGCTTTCAGAGATCCCTCTTCATCTATTGACCTGTTCTAGTGTCTTTCACATAGTTCTTCCATTCACTATGACATACTGCATTGGGCAATAGGACAGCCCATTTCAGCCACTGGATCTAAGTGACCTCATTCTTCTCTTTCACAATGAGTACATCTGCATGGAAAGTGGTTGCCATCGGTGCCATTTTTTAAAGAAAAAAAAGTATACTTTTTGCCAATTTTCTTTTTATATTGGCAATGGCCTGAATGCTCCTCCAAAAATAATGTTTTAGGGAGCGTGCAGCGGTTCAAGATGGCCGTCACTTGAAGAGCTCCGCTCGGACGAGCTGCGCTCACGAACGATGGTACTGCTTCTTGGTAGCATTTTCGACCGGGTACGACTGATTCTGCTGTCGGAAATGACTGGGCATAACCGGGCACGTTTTTGAACCGAAATGCGATCTTTTGAGCATTCTGTCTGCTGATTTTGTTTCCTCTGACGAGCGGCCGCCATTTTGTTTTTTCCCCCACGCAGCGTTTTGCCCTTTTCTCTCTCTGCAATGTGGTTCTTTGCTGTGCCTGCATAGCTGCTGCTTCTCTCTATTGCTGAAGAGATTTGGTTCTTTTGTGCCTGTCATGCTGGAATGATGACTCCTCCAACCTATCTCCGCTTTGGTCTTTTTCAACTTACCTCAGTACTGTATCTATCAGCAATGATTATTAATACCAATTACGCAATAAAAAAAGGGGTGTGAGTACCTTCTGTACACAGCATTCTCTGTTTGCGCAAGTCACATGGTCTAACAGTTAACTTCATTGATATTTTATTGTACTTTTAATCCGCTCCTTCAGTGCTCTACATTTCACGCCTACTGTCGCTGCACTGAGCGGATTGTCTGTCATTCTCTGGTCAAACAGGGTGCTGTTTTGCTTTGAACTTTCTCTTGGCTCCTCCTCTTCGATACCCCCAAAATTGGTTCTTTTTCCAACTTTATTTGTGCTCCTTGCTGCAACTTTCCTGTGACATTATTTTCAATATGGATCCCTCACATTCAACCAAATCTCATGGCACTTCTCCCGGAGGTCATAAAGAGCCTACTGCATCTTCTGGTAAACGCATCAAGAAGGATCCACCTTCTCCGTCGAAATCACCGCTTCCTCTCACACTAGAGGATATCATGGAGGAATTGCGCCTCATGCATCCTTTTATGACTGACACGGTCGCTACTCTTCAGAGTTTGGGCGATAAATTGTCCAGCCTTGATATGAGACTTACTGATGTAGAACAAAAGGTTAGTGATCCTCAGGATGTTGTTGCTAAAGTTGATACCAAAGAAGTCAGCCAGCTTAAAAAGACAACAGAAGATTTGGAAAACCACAATAGGCGCAATAACCTGCGCATAGATGGTATTCCGGAAGGTTCTGAAGGGTCTGACATAATTCAATTTTTGAAAACTCAAGTCCTTCAAATTGTTGGTCTCCTAAAGCACACAGATTTCAATGTTCAAAGAGCTCATCGTCTGGGACCAAATAATACATCTTCTACTTCTAAACCTAGAGGCATAATTGCTTACTTCCTCCTATATTCAGACCTGATGATGATTCTCAATGCAGCCAAACAACATAAGCAGATGCTCTGGTCTGGCCACAAGGTTTTCTTCACCCAAGATGTTTCTAAACCAACTGCTGCTCGACGGTTAGAATTCCTAGATCTTCGTCCTGCGTTGAAATCAATCAATGCACGCTACGGCCTAATCCATTCTTGTTTTTTTTAAAGTAACCTATAAAGAAAGAACTTTTAGCTTTGAAGATCCTGCTGACCTTCGAAAGTTCATTCATACTCACATGGGAGAACTTATGGAATTGAGCAAACCCTAATTGTTTCGTTAATGACTCATTGCTTTGTTCTGTTAGTTTTATTTTAATATGCAATTCATAAATTATAACGTTTTCTTTGTTTATCCTCCCCCATGTTGCACAGGTCTCTCCTTTGCAGCTTCGTTGTAAAATGTTTTCATCCGTGTTGTCCTGACGTCTGTAATGTGCGATCCAATCCTGCTGCTGTTTCCCTTAAATGTTTGGTAAGTCCCCTTCATTTTGTCTTTTATGGTTACCTTCCGTTTTCAGACTCATCTTTTAAGTTGTTTTTTATTATTGTATGGTGACCTGTTCTTCTTTTCTCAGTGTCTCTTGTTCGTGTGGTTGTCTTGTTCCCTGCAGCCCCCCTCCCACACTAATGTTCTTTGGTGATTTGTTCTTTATGGCTAAAGCCATCTGGTTTTTGTCATCCTCTTTTGGATGTCTTCCTTTGGGGTACTATGTTTCCCTCCTTATTATTATTCTATTTTCTCTTTTCCTTTTTCTTCCTTCCCCCTCTTTCCTTCTCTACGCTTCATTCTCTAATCTTTCCTGTCCCTTTCTCCTCCCTCTCTCTGACAACATTTATATTATTTATTGTATTCTCCATCTTCCTTTTCTTCATCTCAGTATACAATTTTCCACTGTTCCCTTAACCTGCTCTGGCTTATATTTTTGTGGTTGTCATATGGTTCAATCTCTTCCCTTTCTGTTTTTCATTACTATTTATATATTTCCATTTTCTGTCTTTCCTTATTTTTTCTCTATCTTTTCTTCTTTGACTTCTCTCTACTCCTCTGCCTACTCTTATCTAACTTCCAGGGATGAGTGGCCTTCCCATAATCTCTTGGAATGGTAAAGATATTCGCAACCCTGTTAAAAAACAACGTGTTTTATCTCATTTAGTGCGATTGAAATGCCAAGTTGCATTGTTACAAGAAACACACCTTAGTTTACAAGATCTGTCTTCACTGCATAAACAATGGGTAGGAGAAGCCTTCTGCTCTCCAGCAGTGAACAACAAAAATGGTGTTAATATTTTGTTTCATAAGTCATTGTCTGTTCAGTTATATAACGAGTTTCATGATACCAATGGTAGATGGTTATTTTTAGATATTACTGTTAATAACACACAACTTTCTTTGCTGCCCTGAGAGAGTCTAGTGCTACTACGGGGTGCTTGTTTCCCAGTAAGAAGACAATTGTGAAACTTTTACTTGTGCAGGTCTCACATCCTTCACAACCACTAACCCAATTATATATGTATTGGTTCAAGCAGACAATTTGTCATTAAGGCCTATAACAATTTCCTCAGTGGCATCAGGTCTAGGGGGCTGATCATCCAAATTGGGCTATGGGCAGAGAAGCATGTCAAGTGTCTCTTGTCTGGTTACAACAATGGTCCGAATAGCTATCAGGCTGATTTCCTCAGGAGACTCTTTACCTCATCTCTGGACTTTTGTTTATTCCACAACTCTTCTCAGGGTTATGCATGAGGTTTTTTATGTTGTGTAGGGTACCCAATATAGGCTTGGGTAGTCACCTGACCTTTCACCTATATTAACCATACCATTTTACTACGTAATGGGTGCGTGCTGACCTTTTACCAAGTTATTTTTATTTATTTATTTAAAGAGTTTTATGTAGCGCTGGCTAGACCCGAAGGTATCAGAGCGCTTTACATGAAAATCAACTATGCAACAGAGAAAGTTCAACAATTACACAATACTTCCCAAAAAATAGGCAATACAATTAGGAGAGGAGAGAAAGAAGAGAGAAAAGTAGTGGAGGGGCAGGGGAGGTGAGAAAGGGAGGATAAGGGAAGAGACAATAAGGAGAGACGAAAAGAAGTCTGTCTAAAGACCTAGGTGCTGCATAAATGTCATGTGGTTTTCCCCAAAAGCTAGCCTAATTTATTATGCATGAGGATTCTCAGAATCACAGCAGGACTACCATCTTCTGCATTGTAACTGTGTATAAGGTTCATCATCATCATCATCCTCGGCTGACATGACACAGCAAGGTAGAACCCCTGAGGGTACCTCTTTCGGTATATAATCACCACATCTTTACTGGGGTTGGCAGAGGAGAAAGACTTCCAAGCTGACACACTGACCGAGATGCTGAGGTTCCTGCAAGCAGACACTCCAGCACGCACGCTCCCAGCTCTCATTTGGTATCGTTGGGCTGCGCTCTTTGCTCAGATCTGCTGCTTTCAAATCTGCTGACTCCTGTCTATCATAGCGCTGTAGTGCGATTAGTATTGTCGAAGAATAGAAATATTTTTAACGCTTTAAGCCGATTTTAGCACAGTGCTTTCATTCGCGCTGTCCCAGTTGTAGCGCTATTTGTGTTGCTTTGTCTGAATATTACATTGCTTGTTTTGTGAATCGATCATTGTTGCGCTTTCAACACACATTGTCTCAGTCTTTAATTAGTCTTTGTGCCCCAGCCTGTCTCTAGTTTCGTTTTCGCTGCCATTTTAGTTGTTGTTGTGCCTCGGAGCCCGTCCTCTACAGCCCGCCCCGCCTCCCAGCTGATCCTCCCTCCCACTGACTGCATAGCCTGCTCCCGCACTCGGAAGTGCTGTGACCGTCCTGACGCTCTCAGTAGCGGTCGCTCCCCACGCTCCCAGCTCTCATTTGGTATCGTTGGGCTGCGCTCTTTGCTCAGATCTGCTGACTCCTGTCTATCATAGCGCTGTAGCGCGATTAGCATTGTCGAAGAATAGAAATATTTTTAGCGCTTTAAGCCGATTTTAGCACGGTGCTTTCATTCGCGCTGTCCCAGTTGTAGCGCTATTTGTGTTGCTTTGTCTGAATATTGCATTGCTTGTTTTGTGAATCGATCATTGTTGCGCTTTCAACACACATTGTCTCAGTCTTTAATTAGTCTTTGTGCCCCAGCCTGTCTCTAGTTTCGTTTTCGCTGCCATTTTAGTTGTTGTTGTGCCTCGGAGCCCGTCCTCTACAGCCCGCCCCGCCTCCCAGCTGATCCTCCCTCCCACTGACTGCATAGCCTGCTCCCGCACTCGGAAGTGCTGTGACCGTCCTGACGCTCTCAGTAGCGGTCGCTCCCCACGCTCCCAGCTCTCATTTGGTATCGTTGGGCTGCGCTCTTTGCTCAGATCTGCTGACTCCTGTCTATCATAGCGCTGTAGCGCGATTAGCATTGTCGAAGAATAGAAATATTTTTAGCGCTTTAAGCCGATTTTAGCACGGTGCTTTCATTCGCGCTGTCCCAGTTGTAGCGCTATTTGTGTTGCTTTGTCTGAATATTGCATTGCTTGTTTTGTGAATCGATCATTGTTGCGCTTTCAACACACATTGTCTCAGTCTTTAATTAGTCTTTGTGCCCCAGCCTGTCTCTAGTTTCGTTTTCGCTGCCATATTAGTTGTTGTTGTGCCTCGGAGCCCGTCCTCTACAGCCCGCCCGCCTCCCAGCTGATCCTCCCTCGCCCCTCCCCTTCCACTATCCACATATGACAGATGCTTTTGCGCGCAGAGTTCACGCGCAGCGGTCGCGCCCCATGTGCGCCAAGGTGCGCCAAAGGTAAGCTCGTCTGCGCCCGTCCGCGCCTGGACCGCGCCCAGTGCCAGACCCCTGGCCCCGCGAAATCCACTCCACCCGCATAACGTATGCTGCCGCTACTCTCCTTGCCCTTAACCCCGGTCGCACCCCACAATGCTGCGTAGCTACCCCAGGACACACCCACGGTCCTTTCTCCTGCCACTCCTGCAAGTTTGCCTGCATCAAGACCCATACCAAATCCTCCTCCTCCAAACACAGCTCCGATTCTAACCACCTGAAATGCATCCTGCTGAACACCCGCTCGGTCCACAAACTCGCCACTGAACTCTGGGACCTACTGGACACTACATCACCGGACGTCGCCTTCCTTACAGAAACCTGGATGAACACCTCATCAGCGCCCGACCTCGCCATTGCCATCCCGGACGCCTACAAGATCATCCGAAAAGATCGCACAAACCAAACAGGAGGAGGCATCGCCATCGCCGATAAGAACCCCATCCGAATCACGACCAGCTCTGACGACAACCTCATGGCCGCTGAAACCTTCACTTCCAGATCCACACCGACCCCAGAACCACACTTAGAGGCACCCTCATCTACAGACCACCAGGATCCCGCTCACAATTTAACGAAGACATCACTGACTTCATCAGCCCACATGCCCTCACCTCCGAGAATTACATTCTACTAGGAGACCTCAACTTCCACCTGGAAAAGAAAAATGACAGCAACACCACCACCCTTCTGGACAACCTGGCCAATCTCGGACTCAAACAACTTGTTGACACCCCTACCCACTTAGCCGGACACACGCTCGACCCCATCTTCACCTCCAGCAAACACATCTTCTTCGATCACACCACAGCCCTCCACTGGACGGACCACAGCTGCGTCCACTTCAGCTACAAAAAGACCACGACCCACATCCCACCAAAACCTATTCCTCGAAGAAACTGGAACAAAATCACCACCGACCAACTCTTCACATCGCTTAACCAAAACCCCCCCGCCCTATCATCGGACCCAAACCAAGCTGCCACTAATCTCACACAATGGATCACTCACAGAGCTGACGAATTAGCACCCTTCAAAAACCACCAGATCAAACAAGGAAACAAAAAGGCCCCTTGGTTCAACGATGACCTTAAGAAATCCAAGAAGTTATGTCGTACCCTCGAAAAAACATGGAGAAAAAACCCAACCACTGACAACCTGATCGCCTTCAAGGACGCCACCCGCAAACACCACCAATTGATCCGATCCACCAAGAAATCAGCTTTCAAGGATCGACTCAACAACAACGCCCACAACAGCAAGGAACTATTTAACATCGTCAAAGAATTTACCAACCCCACCGCCTGCACCAACGACATCACTCCCTCCCAGGACCTCTGCGACTCTCTATCCTCTTTCTTCCACAACAAAATTGCCGACATTCATAATAGCTTTGTAAACCTGTCCGAAGAACGACCCACTCCACCCAACTCCGAACCAAAACAGCACTCTCACAACCTTTGCGCCTGGAACCCAATCACGACTGAAGACACCATCGGCATGATGAACTCCATCCACTCGGGATCGCCAACTGACCCTTGTCCCCACCAGATTTTCGACAAAGCAGACTCCATCATCGCACCCCATCTCCGCGATGTCATCAACTGCTCCTTCATCTCTGCTACCTTCCCAGAAAGCTGGAAACATGCCGAACTCAGCGCCCTTCTGAAGAAACCCACAGCGGACCCCTCTGAACTTAAGAACTACCGCCCCATCTCACTCCTCCCCTTCCTGGCCAAAGTCATCGAGAAAGCCGTCAATAGTCAGCTCGCCGCCTTCCTTGAATCCAACAACTCTCTTGACCCCTCACAGTCTGGATCTGGAGCCAAACACAGCACCGAAACCGCCCTCATCGCTGCTATAGACGACATCCGAACGCTACTGGACAACAGAGAAACAGTTGCCCTCATCCTACTTGACCTCTCCACCGCATTCGACACAGTCTGTCATAACACACTCATACAACGCCTCAACAACGTCGGAGTACAAGGAAAAGCGTTGGACTGGATCATCTCGTTCCTCGCCGGAAGAACCCAGAGAGTCCACCTCCCCCCATTCAAATCAGAAGCCACCGAAGTCATATGTGGCGTACCACAAGGATCATCACTCAGTCCCACCCTCTTCAACGTATACATGAGTCCCCTCGCATCCATCGCGCGCCAACACAACCTCAACATCATCTCCTACGCTGACGACACCCAGCTGATCCTCTCCCTCACCAAATACCCTAACACCGCCAAAACCAATCTACATGAAGGAATGAAAGAAGTAGCCAAATGGATGAAAAACAGCTGTTTAAAACTAAACTCGGACAAAACGGAAGTCCTCATCTTAGGTTCATCCCCCGCTGCCTGGGACGACTCATGGTGGCCACCGGCCCTGGGAACCGCACCCATACCTACGGACCAGGCACGTAACCATGGCTTCATCCTTGACTCCTCCCTATCGATGACCAGACAAGTCAACACCGTCTCATCATCGTGCTTCAACATCCTGCGCATGCTCAAAAAAATCTTCCGCTGGATCCCCACCGAGACAAGAAAGACAGTCACCCAAGCACTAGTCACTAGCCGACTAGATTACGGAAACATCCTCTACGCCGGAACCACAGCCAAACTACAGAAAAAACTCCAACGCATCCAAAACACCTCAGCCAGACTCATACTGGACATCCCCCGTCAAGCTCACATTTCCGGTCACCTGAAAGATCTCCACTGGCTTCCCGTCAACAAGAGAATAAAGTTTCGTCTCCTCACCCTCGCACACAAGGCCCTCTATGAACTAGGACCCGAATGCCTCAACAAACGACTATCCTTCTATACAACCACCCGCCAACTACGTTCATCCAGTCAAGCCCTCGCCGCAATTCCACGCATTAATAGATCCACCATGGGAGGAAGATCTTTTTCCTAATTAGCGGCCAAGACCTGGAACTCTTTCCCCACTCACCTCCACCTCACACAGAACCACCTCTCTTTCAGAAAGCAGCTAAAAACCTGGCTATTCGATAAATAACGCATCCACCCTCCCTCAAGCGCCTTGAGACCCTCCGGGTGAGTAGTGCGCTATACAAATTACTGAACTTGAACTTGAACCAGGTAATCGGGTTGGTTATATCCTAGGGGGATTCCTGGCTATACACCTACATACATGCTAGGTACATTTAGGTACATCTAGCTAGGATTAGCATCATAGGAGTACGCATTATTACTGTAATGTATTTATATGCCTGCATATCTTCATCATTTTAGCACCATGGCAGAAATCTACCATCCATTTATTCTGTTAGTTCTTATAATCATTTGTTTCTGTTTCTTTCTTATGGTTGTTGCAGCACACATATTTTACACTAGAATGACGCTGGTTCAATTAATACTTATTGAAAACGTCCCCACCCTGTATTCTGTGTATCTCTCTGAGACAAAGTGAGCATGAGTGACTGTGTGAAAACTACCGTACTGTTTCACGATCCCTGAGGGGACGGTGTTGTCATGTTCAATAGTTGCCAGAAACTATTGGGTCCTAGGTAAGAGGAGTTCATAGTGGCACTGTGAGCTAGCTGGTATACAGGCGAACATATCCGGTGGGGGTGTCTGGAATCACTCCGTACACCACTTCCACAGTTTATGTTGTCTAAACGTGCAGATCCTATATAGATTTATAGGAACTACACGACTTGGCACCCAAGTGGTGTTCCAGTGCTTAATTTCTAAAAAAAGAAGTGCCAGGGACCTGGTCAGGGGGTCACTGCAGCTTGTGCCACCCATTGCCCCTGCCAGCCCTGCCAAAGACAGTACCAACATAACTACTAACCATCACACTCCTACAAACATAACAGTTCTGACTATTCCAGATACCCAAGCAATAATAATGGCTTGGGCATCAGTTATTAGCCATTTTAATGTAAGCTGAATAAATAAACAGTGCCACCATGTGGTAGATTATCAAAAGTGCTGGTGTTGACAATCAAGTACCGGTGCCAGCACCTGAAACCACTGGCTCAAATTAAGCACTGAAAGCCCTTAAACAAGAATGTATTCTTGCAGAATCAATCCTCAAATGCTTCGGTTGAGGGCATCACTTTCTTCTAGCCAAGGGTTTTGTGGTTCACTTTACTCAGGAAAATGCTCCTAATCCTCCAGTTGTTTCTCCTTAGAAGCTTTGCATGAATGGCTGGCTCTCAAATTAGGCCTTTGGTGTTAGGTTTATCTAGAGCTGTGGCACGAGAAGTTCAAAAATGTCTTTGGGAATCTACTCTGAAATCCTAAATATGTCTTTTAGAAGTTACATCCGAGTAAAGGAAAGGAAACACCAGCTGGAAATTTTCCAACTATTGGACGATAGCTCTGTAGATATCCTTCTCCTGTCAGAGACTTGGCTGACTGAGGACTCTGTCCCTGATATTCTTGCTGCCATCCCTGCCGGCTACTATATCCTGCAAGCTAATCGACCAGCAGGGCAAGTCGGTGGGGGGGTGGCTGCTATTATTCGCTCCCAGTATGTTTTTACTACTTTAGCCTGTGCAGCGATCCCTAGAACTGAATGTCTCACTGTTAAATTTATGTCTCCCAGGCTCTCTTTTGTTGGTGTTCTTATTTACCGACCTCCTGATCCTATGCCCTCCTTTCCTCGTCAGTTTGCTGATTGCATTTCTCAGCTTACTATTAACAATGCCAAGGTTATGATTATCGGTGATTTTAACTATTGGCCCTCTGATCCCTGAGAAAGTCACCTCTCGGTGGAATTCTCTGACCTCTTATTAGGTCTGAACTATTATCAACACATTACTAATCCTACCCACTGTAAAGGCCACATTTTAGATCAGGTGTGGACAACCAATCTAGATATCTCCTCCCCCATTGTGACCCCATGCTCTTGGTCAGACCTCTACTTTATCTCTTTTGTTCTTAATTTGGTCACTACTAATCATCCCCCCCTTTGACCAACTTCACTACCCGGAACTGGAAGAAAGCCAATCTGGTGGAACTTCACTCCACTTTGTCCTCTACAATTCCTCCGACCTCGACTCTGTTGTCTCACCAGGCTTTCCTCCTTGATCAATGGCTCTTATCTGCTTGAAATACCATCGCCCCTTTAAAAAATATAAAAACTAGGCGCCCTCATGACACCCAGCGATGGTTTACGGACCAACTGAAGGCAGATAAACTGGCCTTACGTCAGGCGGAGCGCCGTTGGAGGCGTAATTACGACCACCAGCTGAAAATTGATTTTGTGGATCGTTTGAGAACCTATACAAAATCTATCCTATCGGCTAAAACTATCTACTTTTCTCAAAAAATCATGGAGTCCGCCTCTAAGACAAAGGATATTTTTTCCATTGTGAATGAGCTCTCCTTACCAGACCGAGTCACCCTTCAACCTCAACCTTCCCAATCCTTGTGTGACTCACTTAATGGTTTTTTTAACGATAAAATCATCACTATTAAGAACAATATTCCTTTGCCCTCATCCCCCCACCCCCCTCCCTTGCCTCCTAGAAACCCTTGCTGCCTGGATGCCTTTCCTCCGATCTCCCTTTCAGAGTTTTGTTCACTCTTGCATAAAGTGAGCTCTGGCTCCCCTATCGACTGCTGTCCTCCCCAGGTTCTTAGGCAAATCTTTTTGGCCTGCCCCGACCCTCCCCTGGCTTTACTCAACAACTCGTTGGCGACAGGGGTGGTTCCGGATTCCTTTAAACAGGCAGTGGTGACACCAATCCTAAAAAAGACCAATGCCGACCCTACGGTCTTAAGCAATTATAGACCCATTTCCCTTCTCCCCTATTTGGCGAAAAATTTGGAGACCTATGTCACCCGCTGCCTGAGCGCCTTTATTGAGACTTCGTCTTTCCTGGAGGCCCAGAAAGCCGGATTCCGCCCTCTCCATTCCACCGAGTTGGTTATTGTGGCTGTCATGGACACCCTCAGAAAGGGCGCTGATAATAACATCCCTCAAGCCCTTGTCCTATTGGACCTATTGGCGGCTTTTGACACGGTCGATCATGCAATATTGATCGACCGTGTCAGGAACGCCGGTATTCAGGGCATGGCTCTTGAGTGGGTCAAGTCCTTTTTGGATAATCGCTTTCAGGCAGTGCATCTGTCTACCTTCTCGGCTTCCTACTCTCCCTTATCCTGCGGTGTTCCTCAGGGCTCTGCTTTATCCCCTTTAATATTTAATTTATACATGCAACCCTTGATCTTCTCCCTTCGTAAGTCTGCCGCTACCATCTTCAATTATGCGGATGATTTGCAGTTAATTTTTCTCATTGATACCTCCCTCTCCTCTTGTAGTACTTTTCAGTCCACCATGCTTGAGATTTCTGAGTGGATGTATCATAGCCAACTCAAACTAAATCCTACTAAGACTGAGACCGCAGACACCAGCCCACCCGCCGGACGTACACCGCCGCCACCCTCAACGCGCTCAACACCGGCCGAGTCCCGGGATGCTACCGAGCCACCCCGAGACGCACCCACGGACCCTTCAGCTGCCACACCAGCAAGTTCACCTGCATCCGGACCTGCCCCGCACCAGCACCCGCCAAGCCGAACACCAGCTGCAACCACCTCAAGTGCATCCTGCTCAACACCCGCTCCGTCCACAGACACGCCATCGAACTCTGGAACCTCCTCGACGCCACAGCTCCTGACGTTGCCTTCCTCACGGAAACCTGGATGAACGACTCCTCAGCGCCCGACATCGCCATCCCAGAGGGCTACAAGATCACCCGGAGGGACCGCACCGCCAACCAGATGGGAGGAGGCATCGCCATCATCCACAGGGACACCATCCACATCACGACCAACACCGACGACACCCTGACTACCGCCGAACACCTACACTTCCAGATCCACACCGACCCGAAGACCACCCTCAGAGGCACCCTGATCTACCGACCCCCGGGACCACGCACACAATTCAGCGAGGACATCGGCGACTTCGTCAGCCCGCATGCCCTCCCCTCCGCTGACTACATCCTCCTGGGGGACATCAACTTCCACCTGGAGAACAACAACGACCGCAACACCATCACCCTGCTCGACAACCTCGCCAACCTCGGACTCAAGCAGCTGGTGTCCACCCCCACCCACCTCGCCGGACACACACTCTACGCCGTCTTCTCATCCAGCAAAGACATCGCCTTCAGCCACGCCACAGGACTCCACTGGACGGACCACAGCTGCGTCCACTTCACCTTCAGAAGAACGACGATCCACCACCACCAGCAACAGGTTGCCCGAACAAGCTGGAACAAGATCACAGCTGACCAGCTCGCCGCTTCCCTGAGCCAGCACCCTCCCGCCAGCTCAGCGAACCCCAGCCAGGCCGCCGACAACCTCACGAAGTGGATCAGCAACTGCGCGACAAACTCGCCCCACTGAGGACCACACCAAGCAGACCCGGCAGCAAGAAGGCCCCATGGTTCACCGACGAACTCAAGAGCTCCAAGAAGAACTGCCGAGCCCTCGAGAAAGTCTGGAGAAGGGAACCAACACCGGACAACATGACCACCCTCAAGCTTGCCACCCGGAAGCACCACCAACTGATCCGCGCCACCAAGAAAACTGCATTCAAGGACCGGCTGGACAACAACGCACACAACTGCAAGGAACTCTTCAACATCGTGAAAGAGCTCTCCAACCCCAACGCCGGAAACAACGACATCACCCCATCGCAAGACCTCTGCAACTCCCTCGCCTCCTACTTCCACAACAAGATCGCGGACATACACAACAGCTTCAGCACTCAACCGACGCACGCCACGACCGCACCAACGCCCCCCACCACCACCCTCCGCGCCTGGACTCTGATCAGCACCGAAGACACCATCCGCATGATGAACTCCATCCACTCTGGATCTCCGACCGACCCCTGCCCTCACCACATCTTCAACAAGGCCGACGCTGTCATCGCACCCCACCTGCGGGACATCATCAACACCTCCTTCGGCACCGCCACCTTCCCGGAAAGCTGGAAGCACGCCGAACTCAGTGCTCTACTAAAGAAACCAACAGCGGACCCCACCGAACTCAAGAATTACCGCCCCATCTCGCTCCTCCCGTTTCCAGCCAAAGTCATCGAGAAGACCGTCAACAAACAACTGGCCGCCTTCCTCGAGACGAATGGATCCCTCGACCCCTCACAGTCTGGCTTCCGAGCCAACCACAGCACCGAGACCGCCCTCATCGCTGCCACCGATGACATCCGAGCCCTGATGGACAACAGAGAAACAGCGGCCCTCATCCTCCTAGACCTCTCCGCGGCATTCGACACTGTCTGCCACCGCACCCTAGTGCAGCGCCTCAGCAACGTCAGAATCCAGGAGAAAGCACTGGAATGGATCATCTCCTTCCTCGACGGAAGAACACAGAGAGTCCGGCTACCACCGTACAAGTCAGAGGCCACCGAAGTCATCTGCGGCGTCCCTCAAGGATCCTCGCTGAGCCCCACCCTCTTCAACGTCTACATGAGCCCCCTCGCGGCCATCGCACGCCAACACAACCTCAACATCATCTCCTACGCCGACGACACCCAGCTGATCCTCTCCCTGACCAATGACCCCGCCGCCGCCAGAGCCAACCTTCACGAAGGGATGAAAGACGTAGCCGAGTGGATGACGACCAGCCGCCTGAAACTGAACTCAGACAAGACGGAAGTCCTCATCCTGGGCTCCTCGCCCTCCGCCTGGGACGACTCCCTGGTGGCCCCCCGCCCTGGGCACCGCACCCAAACCGACAGACCATGCACGCAACCTGGGCTTCATCCTGGACTCCTCCCTCTCCATGACCAGACAAGTCAACGCCGTCTCCTCGTCGTGCTTCAACATCCTGCGCATGCTACGGAAGATCTTCCGGTGGATCCCCACCGAGACCAGGAAGACGGTCACCCAGGCCCTCGTCACCAGCCGACTGGACTACGGCAACGCCCTCTACACCAGAACCACCGCCAAGCTCCAGAAGAGACTCCAGCGGATCCAGAACACCTCAGCCAGACTCATCCTCGACATCCCACGACACAGCCACATCTCCGGACATCTGAGAGACCTGCATTGACTCCCCGTCAACAAAAGAATCACCTTCCGTCTCCTCACCCACGCACACAAAGCCCTACACGATCAAGGCCCGAGCTACCTCAACAACCGCATCAACTTCTACGCTCCCAAACGCCACCTCCGATCAGCCAGTCACGCCCTCGCCGCCGTCGCCCGCATCCGAAGAACGACAACAGGAGGAAGGTCCTTCTCCTACCTGGCCGCCAAGACCTGGAACTCCCTCCCGACCGACCTGCACCTGACCCAAGACCAGCTCTCCTTCAGGAAGAAGCTCAAGACCTGGCTGTTCGAGCAGTAGCAGCACCCCCCCCCCCCCTAGCGCCTTGAGACTATCCGGGTAAGTAGAGCGCTCTATAAATGTCTTTGATTGATTGATTGATTGAGCTTGTTCTGGTGGGAGGAGCAGCCAATCCATGGAATGACAGCTTTTGGCCTCCCTCACTTGGGCTCCCTCCCCGCCCTGTCAACTCTGTGAAGAGTCTTGGCGTGGTCATTTCTAGTGACTTATCCATGGGGCCCCAGATCAGTGCGGTGACGTCATCCTGCTTCTTCCAACTACGCAGGATACGAAAAAACCTGTAGATTTCTTACCAGAGACGCACTGATCCTTGTCATCATGGCCCTGGTCACGTCAAGAATTGACTACGCCAACACTCTGTATGCCGGTATTCCTGTATACCTCCTTCACAAGTTGAAACTTGTGCAAAATCAGGCTGCACGCCTGGTTTACCACCAACCTCGACACCAACACGTCTCGCCGCTACTGCGGAGCCTTCATTGGCTCCCTGTGGCCAAGCGTTGCATCTTTAAACTGGGCTACACAATCTTTAAAGCCATGTCTGATCTTGCTCCTATTTTTATTTCCTCTAAATTAAAATGCTATGGGCCATATGTATCAAGCTAATTAGCATTTCGGCCTTTGCGAATGCTAATTAGATAAATGGTATGTATGTAACATGTTTGATGCAAAATAAGGAATCGCAAAATTTGCTATTCCTTATTTTGCGATTGCACTTAAGGAATTGCAAATTTTGCGATTCCTTAAATGCAATGTATCAAAGAAAAAATATTCCAAAATTGCCATTAAGGATTCGCAAATTACCACCAACTTCTAGTTGGTGGTAAGTTGCGAATTCTTTTAAAAAAGCTTTTTTCAAAAAAACCAAAGGTGCCATATGACGCTCATACATGCCCTTAGGGCATGTATGTGCGCCATATGCCCCCAAATGTCATTTTCAGGGGTGCAGCAGGGTGTTCTTGAGACACCCCTGCACCCTTGAAAATATTCCTAATTTGCGATTAGCAAATTGCTAATCGCAAACTCCCCCTTCATTCCTATGGGCCTCCTGGCCCATAGAAATGAATGGGTAATTTGCGATTAGCTATTTGCTAATCGCAAATTAGGAATGGTAAGGAATCGCTATGAAACAGCGATTTTGTACATACATACCGTTTTGCAAATTCCAAATAGCGATTCCTTAAAATTCGCTATTTGTAATTCGCAAAACGGAACTATGATACATATGGCCCAATGTTCCTTCCAGAAACCTCCGCTCCTCTGGCCACAACTTGCTAGTCATTCCAAAAACTAAACGGAAAAAACCCGGTGGCTCCTGTTTTTCTTTCTGCGCCCCCAAAACCTGGAATGCTTTCCCGTCTGCCATTCGACACTGCCCTACCTATGGCTGTTTTCGTAAACTGTTAAAAACGTATCTTTTCCAGTCTGCTTTTGAGTAAAAAACACGTCCCTGCCTCCCCGCATCTGTCATGAGCGCCATGAAACCGTTTGGTGTCCGAGCGCGGTACAAAACTTTTTACCATACCATACCATACCAAAGGTATTTATCCTTAGAAAGGTGAAAAGGGCTTTATTCTGGAGTTTTATCTAGCGGGCGTCAACAAGAATGTGGCAATGTCCACATTGAGGGTGAAATATGCAGCCAATAGAGCCTTACAAAATCCTCAGCGAGATTTAAAGGGTTATGCTTTGCAACTGTTTACAGGATGTCTTTAGTGAGACCCATCGTTAAACCGTCCTGTTTCTCCTCAGGACTATGTCTTGTATTACAGATTTACAATCTGCTCCTATTGAACCTTTGGAAGTAGTTCCTTTGAAAGTTCTTTCTTTTAGAGTATTTTTCTTGGCTACCATATCCTTGCCCAAACGTCTTGGAGAGTAGGGATCACTACTTTCACCCCTCCCCCCTCCAGGGCATTTCTTAAATTGGATCCTCAATGTATTCCTAAAGTCCTGTATCAGTGCAGCTTAGACCAAGAGAGAAGTCTTCCTATTTTGTTCCCAGGCCTGGACTGTCCATAGCGGGCACTGGGCAATCCCCCGGTGCGCCGCACGGGTGGGGGCTGGTTTTGGGCCCCTGGGGGCCGTTTTTGTTACAGGGAAGGCGTTTGCAGCATAGCTGCAAAATCGGCCCTGTAAGAAAAACGGCAGAAAACAGGACCCGTCTGAGAGCTCCACGACACCTCCAATTCCCCCCCCCCCCCCCGCCCCCAGTAGGGTTGGGGGGAGGGGGGGGGGGCGAGCACTTTGCCGGGCCGGTTTTGTTTCCCAGTCCGGCCCTGATTGTTCCCAATCCATTTTCTCAGGTTGAACAAGGCCTTTTCACCCTGGATGTTCTCAGGACAATTTCTGTTAATTTCGATGCTGTGATTCTCTTTGTGATATTGGTACTGGTCATAAAGGCCTCTAGTCCTCAGTTACCTCCCTGAGCTGTTCAATTAGGTCAGTCATCTCTTTTGCTTATTCAGCTGAAGAATCTGTCCCTTCTACTAGTTTTCAGGGGAGATATAGTAGAGGGGAGGCAGCTCCGTCGCCACAATTTCGGGATGCTTTAGTCACTGATATCCAGGGTCGGCCTGGGAACACTAAGTAGTCCTGGAAATTTTGTAATACCAGCCCCCTGGAGTCTGGGGCTGCTGCCAGTGTGAAGCATTGCTGCTTTTGTTACTTGGGCTGATATAGCAGCACCACTGCAAAACCGGCTCCAGTATCAAAACCGGCCCCATCCTTCTAGCCTCCCGGGGAAATGGCCGATACCCGGTACAGCCAGTCCAGCCCTGCTGATGTCTGCCAGGTAGCCACTGGTATCTGTGAGGCAGCCATCTGGGTAGCACCTTCTAATTCCGTCCTTCATTATAGGCTAAAAGTGGGTAGCAGTGATGACTCTACATGTTAAATGAGTCTAAATAAAATGTCACATGTTTGCAGCATTCAGCCTCAAGTGTTCTATTTCTTTATAATAGGTTCCGGTCGTTGGATAATTTTATTGGCTTAGCCCATCCTTTTGTTATGAGGGAAGGAATGAGGAAGCGACTGCAGGAGGTGATGGCTGGATTACTTACAGGTAATCTTTATTACTGCTGAGGCAATCCTCACTGCTCCAATGGTCAAATTAGCTTTACACACTCCCAACCTTATGGTCTCTGACTGGGGATGAGTGATTTAGTATTTACATGCTGTGTACCCATTTAATCATGTAAAATGAGAGAGAATGGGTCCTTTTAATTGAAAGTGGAAGTGCATGTCATGGAGGGACAATGCAATCATGTTGCAAGGAATGGGATGAGGAAGATAGCTCCAGGAGTTAATAAGATTACCGGTAACTAGGACAACTATTATTCTTCGTTTTGGTCTTCCACATCATGTTCCTAGATATAGGGCCTTATTATGAGTCTGGTGGCCCACAGGGTTATATGATTATACCACGCTAACCAGTACCACGCATGGCATTACCACACGAATTTTACTTCGCAAGTGGCTTTTGCACGCAGCATTTTTGTACGCAGGATTATTCTACGGAAAAAACCATCTTTGAAACATCTTACGTCCCTAGTACATAATGATAGTGATTGGCTAAAAAATGTGTGCATATTATTATTTGCGTTAGTAGGCTATATCTAGGGAAATGAGGCATGGAGAGGGGTCAGTCTACATAAGGAAAGGAGAGAAACACTACATACTTTAAGTCAGGGTAATTTTTATGATCATAGATTTTTTTTCTTACCCGACACTTGCACCCTTTCATCAGCAGCCCTTACTTCCATCATCCACAGAAACAAGCGTCAAAACACGTCTAAGAAAATAAAAAAAGGACTGCTATAATGACGGACACGCTACGCTACGACGTTGTGGAGGCTCTTTCATTGATGACAGGGGCACTGAAGTCCGTTTTAATGTAAGTTTTCTTTTTTTTTCCGCTCGTTTTTTTTTTGTGGGGGGGGGGAGACCCCCCCCCCCCCCGGCCCCCCCAAGCCCCCTCTTCTTTATTTGACCTTTAACTCACATTCCTTTACTACGTATTTCGTAGTAAAGGAATGCGTGGTAAAGGTTATAGTGGTAACCACGCATGCGTTGTAAAGCATGCGTGGTTACTGCATTCGTGGAAACGGCTTCGTTGCAGTGCTGTTTCCCGGCCCACAGTCCGCCAGACTCACGGTGGGGGTCTCCCGACAGCCCCTTTATGACTAGGGAGTCGGCTGCTCTGGGACCACCACAACCGCTGCCACCGACAGGGAACCACAGTTCCCTGGCAGCTGCACAGCGGCCCTGAGGCAGCAATATGCTTGGCGGGGCCACTGCAGCCCCACAAGAATGTTACAAGTTTCCTCACTGCCACACTTTTCATGGTGGTGAGGAAACAAAGGGAGCTCTACAGGGCACCCTGGTACCTCATGCCATGTTGATGCACACCTGTGTGCATGCACACCAGTACCTGCATGGCATGGACTGCAGTCCATGCGTACAGGTACTGCCTTTGACGTTCCCATTGCGGTGCCAAGTGCATAAGCACCGCCCTAGGAATGCCAGAGAACATCCTGCCAGGCGTGGAGAAAACTCCTGATCTGGCAGGCAGTTCCTACACAGGTTTGGCAGTGTGGGAGCAGTGTGGTACCGCTCCCGCACAACTCCTACTAAGGCCTATAGTCTGCATGCCACTTAGCTTGGCATGTACTGAAGTGGGCCTTAGCACTAGGGAGGGTTTATGGGTATAGTGATGGTGCAAAATCAGAACTACTTTCTTTGCGGTTCGTTGCTATTATTGGCTAGCCTTATACTGTGACGAGGACGATGATGGAAAAGGACTTCAGGAAGGTTTATTTAGAACTTCTAGGAACTATATTAACACAAAAAAAATTCAGTTATGGATGTCACACATTAGGAGAGCTTTGTGGACAGTATCCAGAGAACTGAAAGCAATGCAGCAGTGCGCAGAACTTAGTTGAGCTGTATTTAGACAGGGCTATAGGTTGACATAATGGAAACATCAGCACAGACGCTGGCTGGCTACTAAGACATTAAGAATTCCACACCGCTCGGTTGCTGCCTCTGAGCCAAGAGAGCTCTGAATAGCATCCGAGGCTTCACAGCTGGAGCCGAACAGGCCAGGGTGTGTCAGGAACCGAGCAGCAATCAAACAGCCCATCCTTGCCCCCTCTCTGTAAGTACAAATATGCATTTATTGAAACATTCGAATGCACGTACATGCACCCTGTGGGCTGGGTAGGGCCTAGCACAGATCGTCTCACTGAGTGAGTAGCCCAGAGGCATTTAGCAGCGTCAGCCTCATCCTGATGATTTTGCAGGGGTGTCAGGCGCGCCTCACCTCTTCTGACCTTTTTTCGGAGGTGCTATCAACAGGGGCGGCTCCAGGCTCATGGTGGCCCTGGGCAGGGAGCGTAGGTAGGGGGCCCCGGAAGAGGGGATCCGGGTGGGGCGGAGCCCCCCGGAGCTCAGGAAGGTACCAGTGGGCCAGCAGTGGGTAGGGAAAAAAAGAAGCCAATCAGGAACCAGGAGGAATGCAGGCGCGGAGGCCAGTGAAGAGGGGGGGTCAGGGTGTTTGGAAGTGGAACAGAGCCGGAGGCCGCCAAATCCCTGCCAGGGGCCACCACGCAAATATGTATTCATCCTCAGAGGATTACTATATTAAAGATATATATTGGCATGGGGGCCCCTGGGATTTGGTGGCCCTGTGCAGGTGCACAGCTTGCACATGCCTAAGGCCGCCCCTGCTATCAATGTGCCCTGGAACGACAATGACTCTTTCACAGCCCCACTAAACGTTTATATGAACTGGCAAAGAGGGTCTCACATGTGGCTTTGTGTACCACAGATCTGCTGACCCTTTCAAGCGGTTCAGTCTGACTTCTCCAGGCGTGACTGAATTCTAATCCACACAGTCTGACTTTCTAGTGGCACAGACTGACTGTTCCGCGCACTTGTGACTGACAGCCCCGGAGATTCTGACAATTCGAATGCTGAAGCCTATTGTACTATATGAAACTAGATTTAACCAGTGGCGGCTGGTGGAATTTGAGGTTGGTGAGTCATAAGAGCAATGAATTAACTTTAGCGAGGCTGGAGTTTATGAGAAGGGTTCAGGGGCTGGAGGGGGCTCTCCCCCTAATTTTTTAATTGACAATTTCCCAATTTCAGCGTTCAAACATTTTCAATATTAATTATTTACAATAAAATCATTGTTTATCTTATACAGCTAACAATCACTGGCAAAGCCAATCATCCTGTGGGTTTCTGGCATATGACCATTTTCTGTATGCATTAACAGAAAGCTCAGAGAGACACCAAAATATCGGTGGAGCTGCACACTATAGGACTCACAGAAATGTGTTTTCATGTTTAAGCCTCTCCCTTTCTTATATAGGCAATGACACTTTTAGACCCTCCCCTCCCCCCTACATTTTCATTCAACTCCCACTGAAAGCACCGTCTGGAATTAATGTGTTTCCAAACTTCGCCCTCTCTCAAGTTCTATGCCAGGGAAGTAACCACCTAAATGTGCCTTCTTGAAAAGTTTAGAATGTTGACAAAGTGCAGAGGAGCTTGTTGAGGGAAATTCTTTCTCTGCAATGCAGATAATTAAAATGCAAAGCAGAGAGCGCCCGCAGATAAGAGCCCAAGATAAGCACGCATTGCAGAAGCCTGTAGATGCGACATCCTACAGATGAACTGCCGTGTGCCCGACAGCAATACACCCTCATTTGAAGTTCTATGACATAACTGGACCATAAAAAAAAGTTTGCCACTCTTCTGTGGAGCACGTCGCACCGCACGGTTTGTTCTGCCTCAAACTCTCGGTCTCCCTACATGTTCAAAATTTACTACAATGCTCCTACGAATCATGTACAAAGTGGTTTGTGAAGGGAAAACACAAAACAAGTCTTCCTTCTTTAGGCAACATTTTGTTTTTAGGTCTCGCCTGACCCAGCGCTTGTGCTGGTCGAGACTTTAAGTAAGGGCTACAAAAAATGCAACCGCCGGCTACAGCTTGCAGTGCATATGTGAGGGCGAGCGCTTGAGCAGAGGCGCCATATCGGTGCTTGATCGTGATCACTTTCACTTTTGCATTGCGCGACGGCAGTGCGTGCAACACTCAAGATAGTTGTCACTTTTTAGTCTGATCGAAGGTATCCCTTTATTGTATTCACTTTTCTACTCCTCACTCTTGCAGCATCTCTTTCAAGGTTCATTTTCCAAGGTTGAGTATCACACAAAACAGATGTTTCAGTCATTACCGCCGATGGCGTCACCAGCAGACACCTCTGTAATTATTCTGCATTACACTTTTATTTGTAAGACCTATGAGAAGGGAAGGCCACTCATTTATAGAGCTCCTAGAGCCATATTGTGAATGGAAAGTGACAAGCTCATGGGCATCAGCTGTAGAGCATTCTCGAAAAAAGTGGGTTTCCTAGTTTTTTTTGGAGCAGTTTTGTTTAGTTTTCCCTCACCCTCCATCCCCCCCCGTTTTTGCTTTCACATACAACCACCCTTCTTCCTTCGCCGTTGTCCCCCTCCCCCATCGGTTCGTGCACCAGCAGCAAGCCTCCAAGACAAGAGACGCAGCAGATCTTGAATTTTGGCAGCACATTAATCATGTGCATCAGATGGCTTAGTGCGATAAGCTGAAAAACCAGGTATTTGTGTGCTTGTGTAGGGTCTGGACATTGTTGATATTTCATTGCCGCTAGGGAAGGGATTTTGGCAAAGTTATTGGAGTTGGCAATTATTATTAGCCACATTATGAGTTCTCCTCAGCATCTGTCATCTAGAATTTTTTTTTCAAATGTGACTTAACCCAGCACTGCTTTTGAAGTACTAGCGCTGTTTCGTTTCAAGCATAATAACTGTGCTAAAAAGTGCCAGACGTTACATTAAAAGTAAAGTATCACCCGCTAAAGGACTTGTGCCATGGAAGTATAGCGAGCGAGCTCTGAACTGCTGCATTGTCAAATTAAAGGTACTGAGCTCCAGCCCCCCTCCCACCAGGAACTGGCGCAGGGCCGGCTTTAGGGGGGTGTGTACACTGATTTTATTGTGAGCGCTGTCTTTAACAAGCCTTTGCTATGCAATAGGTCTCGCATTTACGCGAGTTTAAGCTAATGGCATTGTAAACAACAATGCCTTTTATTTATGTTTTGAAAACAGAAACAAAAATAAAAAACATTGTCATTTGCAAATCTGCGAGACCTTTTGCATTGCAAATGCTTGTTTTTGTTGTTTCAATTTCTTTTCCGGTGATGGGGCGACACAGGCAGTCTTAAAGTGTAAAAATAATAAGGTAATATGTCTATCAAATATAGTGCATTATCCCACATAAATTTCTTTTTTTTTTTAAACAAAAACAAGCAGGCACACTCACCGTCCGATCCGGTCCCTCACAGTCTCAAATAAGAATGCACTCGAGACTTTGACTCCTGGCGTATATGAAAGTTCACTGTCCTCCAGTGCCAACCCTCGACTCCAGAGCCAATCTAGACGCTGCTCCCTTGCTGGAAGCAGCGCGAGGATTGTCTTGGTCAGGGGCTTCTAACGCTTTTTTGGAGACTTGGAAGCTGCCAGGCTCCTCGTAGTGCAGAGAGGCAAGGTTTTTAGTGCACATGTTTGGTTGGCCAGAGCAAGGCACCAGTCCAACCCAAAATACGCAGTCCAACCCAACATGCGCACTTCAACCCAAGAAAGCCTAGCTCCGTCACACTCAACCACGACCACCATTCAAGCTCAACCCCCTACCCCACGTCCGACTCTGACCACTCCCACTACTGGAAAACAGCTAACTCCCTGGCATGCTGTGCACTAAATACAATAGAATGACCTTTGTATTATTACAAATATAGTAAGTAATCAATATTCATTTAAAATGGGCTGGGGGCAGGGGGGCAATGCTCTGTGCCCCAATGAAGAAACCGCCCTCTGGGTCTAACACAGCCGAAATGGCCCTTCGAACATGCTATACTTATGATCCCGACAACTTTGTGACAGTCCCAATGACGTTACATAAGCCCCATCAAGTTTCGGTACGCCAGTGGCACTGATGTAATTCAGTATGACCTATTCCTGGGGCGTCGCTATCGTAAAGCAGCAGGTACAGTGGTACCGACACCCAGGGAGTTAAGCGGTCCACTGCACACCAGATCTAGACTTTTTACTGCAAAACCAAGGACAGTTCATTTTCCTGGCTTGCATTAGAGACCATGACACCATTGCTAGGCCACTGCTAACTCACAACCTTTTCTGGGCCGCAAGATGATGTCCTGTTGTTTGACTGACTCTTCCCCAGACCTTTTATTCTGACCCTTGCAAGAACTATGGGGCATATTTATGAAATTATCACGCAGAGCATGATAGGGAAAGGGCAAGAATGTGCAGTACTTAACAATATACAGCGCATTCCTGTCATTTCCCAACGATGGCGCACAATGTGCTACCTAACGCCAAAGCAGGCACCCTTGCACCATGCGTTGTAAGCAGGATTGTTTTTGTGAAGAAATGGATACCTTCCTGCACAAAAACAGTCCCCTGAGGTATTTCCTCTTTCTATGTATGCTGCATTCTCTGTAGCACACATAGAAAGAGAACGTAACGAGGAGAAATAACAACATTTCTCCTCATCACACCTCACCTGGGGAGGCGTAGCATTTTGATGCATTCCCAGGTTTACCAGTAATAGTAAATCTGGGAATGCGCCAATTTCTATGGGTGGATGCATGGTAACCCCCACACTCCACCAATGGAATGTATCCCTCGGGCAGAGTAACTCAACGCAATGATTTACGCGGCATTGTATTACTCTGGATTTATTAAGCCACGCAGGGCCATGCAAGGTGGTTTGATAAATCCAACTTAGGTTTTGCATCGCCCTTGTGCCACACCTACATAAAAATGCCCTTATATTTCCTCACAAGTCAGCTGTCGTTTGAATTAACCTTCAAGAGGAGCTAAACAGAGAACAGTGGCAATAACAGCATCACTCAACATTTTAAAACCACTAGGTTTGAAAATAAAAGGATTCACAACAAAACACCTTGACAGATTGGCATCATACAGAGTGCCAGTAATTAAATCCCACGGCAGAAACAGAGCAACTCCAAACAGTATTACTCATCACCAACAAGAGTTAATTAAAGCACGAGCTCTGTGTCTCTTCCAATTCAGACATGGGTAAATGTAACAAACAGTCTGCTAATACATTGTTATCTCATGGCACATATTCTACGTTGAAATTAAATTCTTGGAGCTTGTATTTCCATTTAGTAACTCTTGGTACGGCTCTTCTACAACCACTAGTCGTGAATAAATCCACCAAAGGTGGTCTTTCATTGCTTGAAACTTGCTCATTACACATACTACCTGAGATATTCAGTGCCCCACCAGCACACTAATGTTTCTTTCTCTAGTGTGGAATACCCAAATACTGCACATCTCAGAAGTCTAGAGGCAAACTCAGCACTCTTCAATTTCCCTTGTGATCTTGCAAATGAAATGCAGCAATACCTGCATTGCTTTCATTCGTCATAATTACTGATTTATACTTATTGTCAAATGTCTCTGATGCTGGAGTCTTGTCAATGACTTCTTTGATATATTTAAATAGTAATGTAGATTTGTCATCCCACAGAAAGATTTGCTTTTTTTCATGAATTCCCTCATACACTTGATTCTATCTGAAAATAAAAGAATGAACTTCGAATAGTATTCAACAAGGCCCAAAAATGTTCTTAGTTGTTCTTTGTCACCTGGATGCAAAGCACTTTCTATGACCTTGACTAGACTTTGCTTTGGTGATATGCCAAACCTACTGTTATTATAGCCTAAATAATCTACTGAGTCCATTTCAAACATGCATTTATCCATGTTTAAAGTTTGGCCATTCTCTTTCAAAATTGATAAGACCTTGTGCAAAATTGCTGTGTGCTGTTTTTTGTTTGACCAAAGACAAGAATATCATCTTGAAAATACAGTAATTTTTTTTTCATTAAATAATTTATGCATTGCCCTTTGAAAAACTGCAGAAGTAGAAATTAATCCAAAGGGCATCCTTTTGTGATGATATCCACCTTCCAGAGTAATGAAGGAAGTTTAGTGTCTATTTTCCTTATGCAATGCAATATGATGGTACGCACTGGATAGATCAAACGTGCGAAAACTGTGGCACCATCAATCAATGAAAACATTTCTCCAATTTTAGGAAGAGGGTGGCGATTGACCCACATACAATCATTTATATCCCTTAAGTCTATGCAAAGTCTTATTTTTCCGTTGAGTTTATGTACAACTACAACGGGGAATAACCAATTAGACAATTCTATTTCCTCGATTAACCCAGTTCACCAAGCCGATGTAATTCTCATGTTAATGCAGCACGCATAGCAAACGGTACATTTTGAACCATATGAACCTTGGGGATCACATTTTCATTCACAATGATCTTGTGGAGGAAGGTTTTCAGCAAACGCAAGCCTGGGCTCAAAACTTTAGGAACTAAAACAGCCGATTCCTCTGCCTTTTGATCATTAACCTGCAATACTAAGTCATTATAACCTAAAACCTGGTCAGGATGATTAGGATCAAAGTTATCATCAAATATCTTTGCTGCAGACGTTCTAGGAGACTTGAATCCTCATTGGCAACATATATCTTTGCCTCAATCCATTTTCCTCTATAACTCAGTGCTGATTCAAAATAACCTAACACTTCAATAGGCTTGTTGCTTTTACCCACCAAATTTATGTCAGGTGGTAACAGTTTTGTATTAGGAAACTTTGATAATTAATCATCCCCTATCAATGAGAGTCTAGCTCCCAAATCGGCCATTACTTTTATACTCTTTTCCCCAATAAATACCTCACAAAATGGAGTGTCCTTCTTTACTTCACCAAGTTCATACACACCAAGAATAAATTCTTCTTCAACATGACTGTCATAACCATTTTTGACATACCCAATTTGGTTATAATCTCCCACTATTTTGTTTTGTTTTGTTTGCTCTCTCCCACTTTACTCCTGTTTTCGTTAACATCTCTCCTTTTCCACATTCTAGCAAAATGCCCTTTACCCCTAGAAAGTCTTCATGTTTGACTTATGGTTGGACATATTTTATTATTTGCTAAGTGACCAGTTAGATGGGTTTCCTCAACCCGGGCCTCTGAGCACTCCAAATGCTCCAGGGAGACCCCAAGTGTTTACACAAAATTCCTGATTCTCCGCTGCTGTCAATCTCCAAATTCTTTGTCCTCGCCGCACATGACAGACTCCTCTCCACAGTTCTATCTCAACAGCCTCGTCGTCACTGTTAGTTTCAAGAGACGCATCACAAGAAGTCAATATATATATGTATACATATATATATATTTATATATGCAAAATTTTCACCTTCCAGGCGGGTGCTGCTACCATGCGGTCATGAACCACGAGTCATTCATTCAATTTACTTTGCTCCCACAAAGTTCGTAGCTCACACACGAGTTTAATTAATTTGTGATTTATTTCAAAAGCGTTTTGGCCATGACAGCCTTTGTCAATGTCAGCGTGCTTCCCATCTTTTCACCAATATAAATGTCATACTTTACGTCACATTAAAGAACGGACTCAAATGAACACATAATTCTCAGTTTTGTCGTGGCCATCTTAACACGGTCAAAGGAACGATCATTACTGATAACATTAATCACCATATAGTACTTCATTTCCTATTTGGGTTAACACATCGACAGTACATTGTCAATCATAAAATGCTCTATATCTAAAAACATTTATGGTCATATTCGTACCCATTGATTTCACAAGCTAAAAACATTCTAACTAATGCATTGTATCATACAATATATTCATATGCCAGGTATCCCACGGAACCCTGAATACATCGGTTTTGGTCAACATTATACTCTGTCCATTTGTCTATGACCTGGTATCATATATCAAGGATACCACTGATTTCATCAAAATAATTGCCAACATAATGTGGGAAGATGAATTTCTGTTGGTTACTCTTGACATTACCAGCCTATATACAAGCATCAATCATGTACATGGCCTGGAAGCAGTTGAGACCTTTCCTAAAACCAGACCTTTGAAATTTTTGAAGCACAATCGAATGATATTGCAATTTATGTAATTCTGTTTACATAACAACAATTTTGTTGCACGGTGACATTGAAAATGGCCGTCATAGCCGAAACTCGTTTGTCAGCCACTGTGAATATTTGAAATAAATCACAAAAGAAATTGAACTCGTGTGTGCGCTACAAACTTTGTGGGAGAAGAGTACATTGAATGAATATATCTATCTATATGTATGTATATATTTATATATATCTCAAATCCTGTGTTATGACGCCTCGTACACTCCACGCGGATTCAAAGCAGGACACGGACCCAATTTCTTTTGTGCCTCAAATGTTTATTTCGGCCAGATGTCTGAGACGCGTTTCGCAGCGCGAACGCCGCTTGTTCACTCGACAATCACATTTGAGCGCGAAGGCTTATTTAAAGTGACAGTGCTGTGTGATACTATGACCACGTGATTACTCAAGTCATAGACATGAAAGAAATACATAACAATCCAGTGTAATCCTTGTAAAATACATTGCTTATGTTTGGCGTTTGGTTGAAATCATTTGTACTTAATACATGTAAAATACAGTAGTACATAACTAGATACTCTAAATCCAGGATTTCATCAAACAATAAATTACTGTTTGTCAGATCATGTTAAATTTATGTAAAATACAATAATCCTTTGACCCTTTACCTCGCCAAATATGTTTCTGTTAATTATACATTCTTATTTCATGCTAATCGACAAAGAAAAGTTGTTTAAAGTGCTCAGTGATAAGTGCTTCCACTTGATTAAAAAAGATACCCAGTATCTTACTCATCATTCATTACTTTTCATATATTCGTTCACTTTACCATTTTTTAAGTTTTGATGTACCCTTTCCAATATATTTACATATTCTTTACCAGATCATACAACCTGTTGCACATATTGTATCCATCGATCTATTTTCTATTTTACTATATACATGTACACTTCATGTTTATGTTGGCCTTCTTCATACGTCATGTTATCCTGCTTTGCCCTCAAGTGTATTCGAAATATTCTATGTCACTCTCCTTCAACATCAATTTTTCATATCTAGTCCACCTTAATTTCAATGACGATCGTTAATAAAACATTGAATAAAATGTCAATAAAATATTCCTAAAATATTTACATCATCCTATATAATTCATATATGTACAATATATTTACAATATTCCAAGATTAATAATATAGATCATGGATGTTATACCTAAATTGATGTGTTTTTTATTGTTAGTTTTCTTGAAGCATTGGATCTACTTCTTTACTTTATCTTATCCTGTGACATACATTTTTTAATTACATGGTTATTCTAGGACAAACACGTATACATATCTTCTGTAAGGTTCAGTCCATGAGGATGTTTCGAATCCAGCAGAAGGATATACCGTGTTTCAAGTTTACGTAACTTATTTTCTCGGTCCCCACCCCTCCTATTGGGGGATATTGCATCTATCAAATAGAACGTTAACCCTTTATTATTTGATGCATGATGCTTTCTGAAATGGCGAGCCACTGGATACGTATTATCCATATTAGTTATGGCTCTTAGATGTTGCAGTATACGTACATGGGCCTGTAATTTACTAGACCCCACATAATTCAATCCACAAGGACAAGTTAGTACATATACTATATATTCGGTTTTACAGTTTAGCATTTTGTTAATCACATAGGGTTTGGTTCTAAAGGGACTCAAATAGGTTTTTGTATTTACACCATGTGTGCAGGCTTTGCAGGTTGAACATCGTTTAAACCCCTTTAAATTCTGATACCAAGAGGGTTTGCCTATAATTTCTGGATCTGACACCACTAGTGCATCCCTCATTGAGGGGCCTCTGCTGTACGTAATGGACACCCTCTGCGGTAGCAGGGGTCCTAGTACTGGATCACTTAAGACTGCGGGCCATGCATCTTGAATAATTTTTTGTATGGTTTTGTGTTGTCTGCTGTATCCCACAACTAAACGAAAATTATCCACTTCCAGATCCTCTTGGCTTGGCTGTGAGCCTGCTTTTTTCTGGTCAGAATTTTTAACAGTGTTACCAGCTAATAATATGTCTCTCTCAATTAAGTTAGTTTTAGCTATAGCCTGATTTATAGTTTTCTTGGAGTAACCCCTGGCTAAGAATCTCTCTTTACTCTCCTGTTGGGCTAACTCTAAATCTTTCTGGGTACTGCATATCCTCTTTATCCTTAGCATTTCACCGTAAGGAATACTTTTCACTAAATGGTGGGGATGTGAACTCGAGGCATGCAGTAGGGAGTTCCCTGCCGTTTTCTTTCTGTGTAGTTTGGTTTGTAGGGTGTTATCAATTACAAACACTTCCGTGTCCAGGAAACTCACCCTTGTGTCACTGATCTCGGCCGTGAATTTTAAATTAAGATGATTATTATTTAATTCCTCCATAAAGATTTCTGCCTCTCCTTTTGTTCCGTGCCAGATTACAAATAAGTCATCTATAAATCTTAGCCATATTTTGACTTTTGTTCTTACAGTGTTTGCATGCGTTACTCCCAGGACCAGTTCCTCCCATTTGCCCATATGCAGGCATGAATAGCTTGGGGAGAAACTGGCCCCCATGGCTACGCCTTGTATTTGGCAGTACAGTAGATGATTAAACATAAAGATATTATTATGTAAACAAAATTTGATCATTGATACCAGCATTTCATTATGTTGTTTGAACACGGGGGCCCTGTTACATAAATAATATTCTATTGCTTGCAGGCCATCTTCATGTTTTATGCTAGTATATAAAGATGTTACATCTATGGCCATCATGATGTATTCGCTGTTCCACTGAAAGTCCTTGATCTTATTTAAAAAGTCACTGGTATCCCTTACATACGACTTCAATGACTTGACATATTCTTGGAGGAAGAAATCCACATAGACTGATGTCTTTTCCAGTAAGCTGTTTTTTGCACTGATAATAGGACGTCCCGGTGGTTTGTTACAGTCCTTATGTACTTTAGGTATAAAGTAAATCGTTGGCACTGTCGGACTCTCATTTTTCAAGTATTTATACTCATTGTCACTGATGAGATTTTTACTTCTCCAACTTGATAATTTTTTGTAGTATATTTGGTACATTTCCTTCAATTTGCCAACATCAGTCCTGGAATAACATTGTCTATCATTCAACTGTTGCATGGCCTCTTTCATGTATTCTTCATAGGGCCACAGTACTATATTTCCCCCTTTGTCGCTGTTACGGATTATTACCTCCTTATTTGCAGAGAGTTTTTTCATCAGCTGGAAATATTTGTGATCTTGGTTTCGATGTTTTTGCATGACAGTACTTGTGCCAATTTTTTTATTTAATTTTTTTATTTTTTGGGATACTATTTCATGAAATGTATCTATTGCATCATGCAACATTATTGGGCAATACTTTGATTTTGGTTTGAATTGTGTCAAACCTTCTCCTTTGCTTCGTGGTGTCACTGCTCTTTGTGTTGCAGAACTGTTTTGAACACTGTCCTCATTCCACAAATCTTCCAATTCTTGTTCCATGTCTAACTCTTGAGATGGTGTCATGGGTAGACAGATTTCCTCTAATTCATGTGAGGATTTTTTCATGGCATATAGTTTTTTTAACTTTAATTTTCTCACTCCTTTATGCACATCCATCCGGGTGTTAGGATAGTCAAAGTTGTTTGGAGGACAGTATGAAAGGCCCAGACTCAAGGTGTTCTCCTCTCCTTGTGTTAATTCCAATTTGGACAAGTTGACTATTGTTCGTTTGGTTTCTTTTTCCAGTAAGACCTTTTCCTTCGGGGCTGATTTTGATTTTGCTGTTGCCCTGTGCTTTGCTGCATTGCGCCTTTGTTTGCGTTTGTGATTTGCCCGCTTCCGTTTGTCTGCGAGCGTGTCATTGGTCTCAAAGCTGCCATTCTTTGAGCGGCTAAAATCTCCATCTCTTCCCCCGGCGATGGTGTCGCATCTGCTGATGTTGTGGGCACATTTCTCAACTCTGAATCATCCTCGCTGTTGGACGTGTATTGGTCACTGGATATGGCTCCTGCCTCTTCCCCTGTGGGTCTTGATCGGGCACTGACTGCAGGACCTTTGCCTCGCCCCATTTTCTGCTGTTGTTGGTTTTTTCTTATATTATCGAATTTTCGGGCAAAGGTGAAGATTTGACCTACTTCATAGTCAACCTTGTCACGTTGAAATTTATGAGTTTTTCTGTCTTTTATTTTCTCTTCCTCCTTTTTTAGTCTGGTAGCTATTTCTTTTCTGATGCGAGCTATTTCTTCCTCTTGGCCCATATTGGCTAGCTCTTCATTAATACTATCAATTTCAGTTAACAGGCTTGCCCTGTCAATATCCGCATATTTTATTAGCAGTAATGTAAGTCTCTTCGAGGAGTCAAGATTCACTTCAGCCCATTCACGCATTAATCCTGGGTTGGGTTCCTCATAGGTGGGTGCTGTTAAAATACGGAGTCCTCTAGGTATCCTTCCCACCTCTATATAACTTTGGAGGGATCTTGACTCCCACCACTTAGACATTTCAAGTTTCATTTTCTTTTCAAGTTGTTTCATTTTTATTGCCACAGAATCTGGTACATTAGCTACATTCCTTTCTTTGGGTCTGGTACCGCTGCTGGTTGCAGGGACGTCTTTAAACATTCCCACTGCAGCTGCCTCCCTCTCTTTTACTGTGTCGCTCGACATCTTGGCTATTATTCACAGTTACTTAATGCGACCTGTGTGTTCTGTAGACGCGGGTCTGCTTCATATATTTTTTACGCGCTTGCTTGACGGTCGCCTTGCACAAACTCCTCCTCCCCGCAATGCCACCTCTGAACAGTACCTTCGACGGTCACGACCTCCGGGCTCCTTGCTTTCCACGAGCGCTAATCCACCCTCGCGTCTAGCCGGTGTCCTCGCGCCGTTCTCCGTCTTCCAGGTACGTTGCTTCCACTCTCGGTGCAGGGGGGGCTGCAGTATTTCCTTCCCAGGATAGTCGTCATCCGCCGGGAGAACCCGGAAGAAAGTTCCGTTTTTCCACTGCAAGCCCGCTTACGAAGGAGGGGTCCCGTGTTGAACTGGTGCTCGGAACACCCAGTTAATATATCTCAAATCCTGTGTTATGACGCCTCGTACACTCCACGCGGATTCAAAGCAGGACACGGACCCAATTTCTTTTGTGCCTCAAATGTTTATTTCGGCCAGATGTCTGAGACGCGTTTCGCAGCGCGAACGCCGCTTGTTCACTCGACAATCACATTTGAGCGCGAAGGCTTATTTAAAGTGACAGTGCTGTGTGATACTATGACCACGTGATTACTCAAGTCATAGACATGAAAGAAATACATAACAATCCAGTGTAATCCTTGTAAAATACATTGCTTATGTTTGGCGTTTGGTTGAAATCATTTGTACTTAAGACGCATCACAAGAAGTCAATATATATATGTATACATATATATATATTTATATATGCAAAATTTTCACCTTCCAGGCGGGTGCTGCTACCATGCGGTCATGAACCACGAGTCATTCATTCAATTTACTTTGCTCCCACAAAGTTCGTAGCTCACACACGAGTTTAATTAATTTGTGATTTATTTCAAAAGCGTTTTGGCCATGACAGCCTTTGTCAATGTCAGCGTGCTTCCCATCTTTTCACCAATATAAATGTCATACTTTACGTCACATTAAAGAACGGACTCAAATGAACACATAATTCTCAGTTTTGTCGTGGCCATCTTAACAAGGTCAAAGGAACGATCATTACTGATAACATTAATCACCATATAGTACTTCATTTCCTATTTGGGTTAACACATCGACAGTACATTGTCAATCATAAAATGCTCTATATCTAAAAACATTTATGGTCATATTCGTACCCATTGATTTCACAAGCTAAAAACATTCTAACTAATGCATTGTATCATACAATATATTCATATGCCAGGTATCCCACGGAACCCTGAATACATCGGTTTTGGTCAACATTATACTCTGTCCATTTGTCTATGACCTGGTATCATATATCAAGGATACCACTGATTTCATCAAAATAATTGCCAACATAATGTGGGAAGATGAATTTCTGTTGGTTACTCTTGACATTACCAGCCTATATACAAGCATCAATCATGTACATGGCCTGGAAGCAGTTGAGACCTTTCCTAAAACCAGACCTTTGAAATTTTTGAAGCACAATCGAATGATATTGCAATTTATGTAATTCTGTTTACATAACAACAATTTTGTTGCACGGTGACATTGAAAATGGCCGTCATAGCCGAAACTCGTTTGTCAGCCACTGTGAATATTTGAAATAAATCACAAAAGAAATTGAACTCGTGTGTGCGCTACGAACTTTGTGGGAGAAGAGTACATTGAATGAATATATCTATCTATATGTATGTATATATATATATATATATATATATATATATATATATATATATATATATATATATATATATATATATATATATATATATATATATATATATATATATATATATATATACTTTTTTTTCCTTTGCTAAATGGAAAACGTCCTGATTGGAGAGAGCCCGGGCCAACTGTCTCAGCTGGAATCTTGGTGCGCAATCTGTGCTTTGGTTCTACCCTAAGATTCCAACCAAGATGCCACATCAGGCTTCTGGAATTCACAGAACTAGGCTGGTTGTCGTCGAGTGCCTCCCAATTATTTCATTCAAAGCATTAAAGGTACAATAAAAAAGAGAGCCACCGGTCACCCCAAACTCCCTCAACATCCAGACAGATCCCAGCTCCTCACAACGTGTGCACTAATTTAGAATATTAACGACAGAGTGCATAACGTCATCACACTTCCTGGATCAAGAACAGAAATGTTTATTTGTTTATTTATTTATCTATTTCTTTATTTATTTGCTGGTTTTAAAGAGTACTACTAATCTCCACAATGAAGGCCTCAGAGCGTTTTGAACTGTGGCATATTCAATTATTAGCAGTTTAGTATTCTGCCAAACTTGATGCTGTTAAACCAGGTTATCTATCACGTAAGGAAGAGACACACCAAAGACACCTGCTTCCAATTATATATCCCAAATAGATGTGGAGGTCAAGAGGGAACAAGCATTGACAAAGCCAATAGATCTCACCTTTGTGAAAGCTATTGGCATTGTCAATGTGTTTAGCCATGTTTTACAGCAGCACCACTGCAGCATAGTTAAAAACTAGGGGCAAAAAGCTCTAGGTTGCTGGCCGTGTCAAAGTGTTTTATTTTCTGGCTTAGGGTTGGGAAGCCAGCAAAAGTGGGGTGATCGGGGCAAGCAACGACATGGTGGTGTGTGGGAGGATGCGGGCAATTGATGATAGGGGAGGAGAAAGGAGGTGGGTAATGGCACAGGCACCAACAGGGCGAGGGAAAGGGGTCAAGCAACAATGCAGGGTGGCAGAGGTGGAAGGGACACGCATTAACTGGGCAAGCAACCACAACGCAGCAAGTAACTACAAGATAGAGTGGGATGGGGGGAGTAAGACAGTCTGCAAACAAATACACTCTTATGGCGTGGAGTGCTGCAAGTAAAACAGAAAAAAAACCTGATACACGTAATTTTTTATTTCAAAATTAGAAACAAAATATTATATATCCCTCTGCCAATGAAAGACATGTACAAAAGTTTTACTTAGTTTAAAAATAAAGAAACCTTTACAATTTCTATTCACCTTACCTGGCAATAAAAACAGCCAGAAACATCTGGCTTAAGAGGGCTCATAAAAACAAATGCAAAAAATCACAGCAAAACATGCACATTTCATAGTATGTGAGGTTTTGATGCACTCTGCTTAAAATGTAACAAATAAATGGACATACAGACATTATGGGATAGCTTTGTTTGAAAAGACTGCACGCTTTAGCTCATTCAGTTGTTGGTGACTGCCACAAGGCACACCAGCATTTTGGACTTTCTTACATGCAACTGTAATCAATACCAGACACTCCCTTTCTTCCTTTGTGATGGTTTTAATGTCTATCTCTTTATCCTTCTTGTTCTTTCTACTTCTTGTTCTTTCTCCACTATGTGTTTTTCCTTCTCTTCTCTCAGGAAATGTCTGATGAGGAAAAATAAGAGGCAGTACAAAAACATAACCACCGGCTCACAATAAGCACTGATGCAGCTATTCATAAATTAAGCATAACGTTCACAGAATGTGGAAAATACAGATAGCTGCAGGCAACAGAGAGAATCTCACAACATGGTGCAAGTAGGCACATTTGGCATCTGTAGTGCGTATGAGCGATCCAAACTTGAGGTTCAGAAGATGCAGATTTCTTATTTCCAGCAGAATGTGGATAATATGCTGGATTGGACATGAATGTAGCTCTCAATGGTGCAACAAGTGCACTGGCATGGGTGCCCAGAGTCCTGAGGGGCCCACTGAACTGTGGTAACTGATGTAACTTAATACCAACTTGAGGGACCCAATTTGCTTGCTTATTCAAGGCCTCATGGCCCTTTTACTATACCACTTGGGTTTAACTGGCCTTTAGGGCAATCAAGCAGTGTCAAAGGGGCTCTTCTGACAGGTCATTGCATGGGCTAGTTTTTGACTGTTTGTGGGCATGTTTTATAGTCTGGAGGGACGGTTTTTACAGTTGATTTCCGTGATATGACCATACACAATGCCAGCAGAAAGCATACATTTCATACAGTCTCCCACACCCTGCAAAACATTTACAGTGAATGGTTTGCTTAAGGTTGGACCATGTTTATTTTGGTACCTGGGCTTATTTTCTGTCCCAGACCCAGCCACGGCCGGTAGTAGGTGTAGATGCTGGGCGGTGACGTAGGGAGGGGGAGGGGTAGGGTGGGGGTTTGTAATGTATGGATTACGGACTTTAACAGGTAAGTAAACATATAAATAAATAAAACGAATTTTGTTGTGTGCACTGCATCACCAAATGCGATGCAGTGCACGCAACGAAATTCGTTTTATTTATTTATATGTTTACTTACCTGTTAAAGTCCGTAATCCATACATTACAACCACCCACCCTGCCCCTCCCCCTCCCTACGTCACCGCCCTGCAGTTACACCTACTACCGGCCGTGGCTGCTACATCAGTAAAACTGCTGCCACTGAGTTAGATACTTCTTGAGTCAGCAGCTCAGCTGTGCCATGTGCTTGCCTGAGCAGGAATGGAGAGACGGATTCTCGAAAGGCATAAACTAATTTACTTTTTCTCTACCACGAGTATGTAGAATTGCACAGTATGCATCTATGTGGTATTTCTATAGAACAAACCAAGCGAAAAGGCAAAGAAGTGTTGTACGGGGTCAAAGACAAGTATTGATGCGCAAAACATAGGAGAGGTAGCTAGTGTTTAGACTGTTAACTCATTGTGATGTAGTATTTATTTAAAAGGTGCATCCTACTCTAAAGTTGGACCTGGTTTGGCACAGCCCTGATAGGGGATGCTGCATATCTTGAGTGCATAAATGGAAAAGGGCAAGGCATCTTTCCTTTTTTTTGCACTGCTTGGTCTGCAGTCTCATGGTGTGTCCCGGATGAGGGTGTGCCAAGAACCAGCATAGATGGTGAGCTTGTATGCAAGATAACTTGGGTGCTGGTGTGAAGGCTTTGTAAATGAAGAAGCTTGTTTTAAAGATGGTGTGGGCCGACAACAGGAGCCACTTGAGTTCCAACAGGAGGAGAGTGATGTGATCATATTCCTTCAGGCCCTGGATGAGACATGCAGCGGTGTGTAGAGTGCCCTTAGGGTGCCAATGTGGAGTCTTGGAGGCCATAAAGCTTTACCACCATACAGATATGAGAGTATGAACCTTAAACAGCAGTATGAAGTCAGTCTCTGAAAGAAATAGTGTCACTTTCTTTAGAAGAGAGAGCTATTGTCAAGTTGTCTTTCTTTTTTTGGCAATATGTTCCATGGAGGTGAGGTTGGTGTTCAGAGTGAATGCAAGAGGCTTGCATTCAGAGAAAGTTGGGATTCCAAGCCCTCAATGTTCATGTCACTGAGTCAGGTTGTACTACCTCTAGCTTTGTTATTTGACAAATAGCATCAATTAGTTTTTGTTTGGGTTGACCTTTGGGTAGACGCTGTACCTCCAGGTCTTGATCATGACGTGCAGGCATTGTTTGCGGCGTTGGATGTCTAAAGCAAAGGAGATATTTTCAAAGAGAGTTGTGTTTCATCAGCATATTAGTGAATCTTGATGCTGTTGTTTGTGAGTAGAGCACCATGTGGCTCCATGTAGAGGCGGAAGATGACAGGGCACTATATAGAATCCTTGGAGGCTCAACAGGTGATAGTAATCTATTGTGTGGAAAAGTAGGAGGAGAACCATTGAAAGACATTGCAAGTGAATCCCATTCCAGACTCCAGGGTGCGTATGAGAGTGGGATGATCGACAGTGTTGAAGGCAGCCGAGAGTTCTAATAATATCAGAAAGCATGGGGCATGTTCATCTGCGTTCAGGAGAGCATCATCTACAATGTGCAAGGTATCAGTTTCCCTGCTGCAGTGTGATTTGAAGTCAGACTAACAGTCGGGCTGGAGATGGTTAGCCCTAATGAGACCTTGGAGTTGAACACAGATTGCTTTTTCAATGATCTTGCAAATGATGGTAGGTGAGTGATTGGCCGATGGTTGAAGAGGTCATCAGGGTGTAATGTAGGTTTATTTAGTCATGGGAGGTTCTGGTTGACCATTAGAGCTTCTGGGAGATGCCTTGAGTGAAGGGGGTATTGACAATGGTGAATAAGGGGGGAGTGCATCCCCAGATAGAGCTTTGATGAAGAATGAAGGTAAAACATCAGTTTCACACAAAGTGACTATGAGGGGGTTTAGCATGTTTGTGGGATATGCAAAAGATAGAGCTTTGGAGGATGACCATTGCGTAATTCTATGGGAAGGTATGGGTGTAAGCAATGAAGCAGGGTTGGTATTGTCAGATCTACTGTATTTTGTCACTGAAGAAGAAGTTGATGGCATTGCACTTTTGAATGGAGTGAGAAGTTGGTGAGGCAGGAGGGGGTGATGCATGCTTGAAAAATGCTCTGCTTTTGTTTGTGGCTTCATTGAAACTGTTGGTAGAGTAGTTTGCTTTGGATGATGTGATAAGCTGTGTGTGTGTTGCACAAAGGGACTTCCATATCATTTGGTCATCAAGAGGTCTGCTTTTCTTCCTTTTCTTTCCTGTCTGCATATGGATTGTTTATTGTCAGCAGAGTCTTGAGTACTAGGGACATGAAGGCTATGGCATGCACTTTCATTTGAGGCCTGAATGTTCACGTGGTTTTCCCAAAAGTGATGAAGTTGTTTGGAAGAGCCTTGGCACCGGACGTGGAGCTGAAAGCGTGAGAGATGAGTTCACGCATTAGGCTGTTTAAAGAGGAGTATTTGATGGATTGGAAGGGTTGGTCAGCAGTAATCCCCGTGCGTGGCTAGGGAGTGGGAGGAATAAGGAGTGGTATGCCTTGTAAGTTTCACACCAAGAAACTTGCTAATTTTTTGTGGCTACTCTGAAACTCTGACCTGACTCTTTACCTTCTGAGAATGGTTACAGTTTTACTTCAACAATGGGCTTAAGTAACTCTCCTTTTGGGGAAGAAGGTGAACGAATCACCTCCAAACATGGAGGCGATGCAGGCGGCTGGTTTCCCTATGAAATAAAAAGAAAAGAAATGTGCAATTATACATCAGCTGTATTTTTCCACTGGATAATTGTAGACCTTGCGTAACTGTATAATTACACAAAGGGGAAATGGCTGCCTGGGGACTGTGCCACAAGACATTCATAGTAGTACGCCTGGACACTTGCGCCCAGCCAAAATACCACAGGCACACCTATGCTGCTAGGTCTGCAAACATGCTACTGTGGGCTGTAGAAAAAAGTGTATGTGGATGCAGACACTGTGGCATTAACACAGAGAAGGCCTGCTGAGAGATATGTGTGAGAAAAACTTGTATGAGAGAGAGTCAAGGACCTGGTGAGCCACACGCACAAATCACAAATAATGGTTGTGTGCGATAGAGACAGACACACACACACACCTATTTCAGGTAACTAGCTTTCTAAACATTAAGGAATGTTGAAAATAATTGAACAATTATAATTGTAAGCACTTTTTTCGTTATTTTTTAGCATTGTTGCAGAATTTTGTACTGCATCATGGGCCAGATGTACGACCATTAGATTTAGCGCCTCGCAATTTGCAACAAATTGCGAGGCACTAAATCCAATGTACTACAGTGTCTCAGACGCTGTTTGTGATTCCCAATGGGGTCGCAAATTGCGGGGCTCATGAATAATAATGAGCATTTGCAATTTGCGAGCCCATTGGGAATGGCTGGCCCTACCAGGGATGCTGGGCTTAGCAGACCTTCATGTCTGGGACTGCTTTTCAATAAAGCTGATTTTTTTTTTGCAGCCAGTTTTCCTTAACCCCTTCCATGCTGGCACGTTTCCGCCCCTGTGCGGTAAACAAACGAACAGGGGCGGGCCATGACGAACCCCAGCCGTCATCAGCACATGAGCACTTTAGTGCATGACGGCTGGGGTTCGTCACCAGCATGGAAGGGGTTAAAGGCAAACGGAATGCATTCAAAAAAAGAAAATTAACATTTTTTGTTTCTTTTTTAAGGGCAGGTAGTGGTCCCTGGGAAAACTGCCTGACCTTAAAAAATATTTTTAGAGCTAGTCACAAAGGTGAAGGGGTCCCCTGGGGACCCCTACCCATTTGCGACTCCAGTACCACCCTCTGAAGAGGGTGGTAATTTGTGAGTGTTTTGCGACCCTAATTGCGGTCATAAAACAGTCATACATGGCTAGGGACTCGCTATTAGGAAGGGAACGCTTACAGATACGTCAGAAATACTGACTCCTAACTCCTTGCGATGTGATGCGTCATACATTAAATATGATGCATCATGAATGTCGCAAGGAGTGCGCACTGAGAAGTGACGCATCGCTGCTTTCACGCAGCAATGCGTCATTTCTCATGAATGAGGCCCCAGGTATTTTCCCATTAGAAGCAAAGCAGGCTGCAGCTAGGGTTGCCACATTTCTGAGACAAAAAACCTGGCCATTTTTGCATGTTTTGGGATTGAAAGGGCCAGGAGCTGATTCTGGAATAAAGGTGTGTGTAAAATTCCCTGCATTACATTTTTATTGCTGCAATTTTGTCTCTGTTTACCTTAGAAAAGACATTTAGAAACAGTCCGGGCAACATGGAAGTGTTTTTAGAGTTTTTCATTGTGTATTTGTTGCTTTCAGTTTTCATTTCAAAGTTAAACTAGAAACTAATTGTAATGATTGTCATTATATTTGTACATGTCTTTGCCAGAAAATACTATCCAGCCAGTTAAAATACTGGTCATGTGGCCACCCTAATCAGGCCTAGGCCCTGGGTTTCCTCTCATCTCCTATACTCTCCGATTGTGTCCCTATAAGCTCTCAATATTTCAGTATTCAGAAATCCTCTTGACTTTTTTAAGGAACTGGAATGACCGGGCTGATAACGAAACAATGCTCATTTCGCCAAAGTTGTTATTGAGTTAAAAAAGAAAGGTGGGGCAGAGCTCGGTAGCACGTGTGATGGACCACTCCTTTTAATATGCTGCTGGAAGATGCTAGGCACACTCTCCCTTCTTCACAACTGGACATGGTCTACAAAACTGCTTGCACCCCCCACAACACCTTGCACACTTCCTCCCCTCGCTACCTGGCGAATAAACTGAAAATCTCTGGAGGCTCTAGACCATCTCGTAATGTGTAAAAACTACTGCTTGAGCCCCCCACTTTTAAAAAACGAAAGAATGATGGCTTAATCCTTCTCAGGCAATTCGGTGAGAATCTGGAACTCGCTTCTGCCACAGCTCCGTACTACCACCTCTACCCGGACCTTCAAAACCGACTTCAAATCTCTTCTCTTCAAGAGACACTTCCAGAACAAATACACACCCTTCAAGCCCCCAAGGAAGTTCTTACACTATTGTAAATTAGTATTCTATGCCTGTACAAGTGTCATCCTAGTGTGTTTGTGAGTGACTGCCATCTATTGCAGTATTATATCTCTTCTTGTATCTCGTTTGCATCTGTAACACGTACTTCTATAACATTCTCCTGGTGTAACATAGCTGATCCTGTTGTGAAGCGCTCTGACAACTTTGGGTAAAGTCTGCACTATTTAAAAATACATAAATAAATAAATAATAAATAAATGGTGCCTTGAAGGAGGGCTACAGTGTTTAACTGCTTTCCCTCGGTGGCCATGGTAAACAGATACGGGTGACTCCGGTTCCCAAGGTCAGGGCCTGCTTTAGGGCACTGCGGCTGGTGCAGCTGCACTGGGTGCTGACCTGGAGGAGAAGGCTGACCTCAGGGGGGGGGGTGGGGGAGAGAGAAGAGGGGGGTACTGTGTTTAGTAAAAACTTATGATTGGATGATGAGGGCCACTTTTGCTTGGTGGTAGTGAGAGAATTCGAGGAGACGGTCATGGGGTGTGGGGGCGCCAAAAATTATTGTCGCACTTGGCGCCACCAACGCCAAAGCGAACCCTCCCCACAGTGGTCTTGCAATATGGCGGCCCGGAAACAATTGCTTAGGAGTCCATTGTAAAAAGAAATAGGTCTCTGGCCACTTGGAGAACAAATCCAATAGTGCCACAACATATTTGGGAACCCTATTGCGACCACGAATGGGCCCTAAATGTCAATAGCTAAAGCTTCCCAATGACCTTCTGGATTTTCCAGACCCAAGAGGTGGTCGGAATGCAACTTGGGTCTTATCTGCATTGGCAGATGAGTCCCAATTCCTGGCAGACCTTTTCAATTTTGAGTCCATCCTCGAAGACCAATAAGAGGGTTTGACTCTTACTTTAGACTTAATGTTCCCAAGGTGACCCTCATGCATGATACTCAAAATCCTAGATCTTGAGCAGGTCAGTGCTATTATTCTTCCCTGCCGCCAGCTTGTATCCTTCAGCATTAGTGGAAAGTTCCTTCCTTATCTCCCAAAACCCTTTACAATTCTCATCGAAAGTGTTCTTGGTTGTATTTATTGACCTTGTTCAACAAACCATCACTTCCAAACACAGTTTCCCAGTTCTTTCCTGAAATGGCACATTCCACTTAAACGAATGTGGCTTAATGACTAGAGCAGCCAGCCTTGAAGCTAGGGAATCAGGTTCGAGTCTGGTGGGAGGTTCAAGCATCCTGTGATTCTGGGCAAATCCCTTAATCTCCCCATGCCTAAAAATGAATGTATCCAACTGAAATGCAAATGGTGCTCATGTTAAGCACTCTGACACCTTCGGGTAAAGTTCATGCTATACAAAACTGAAAAAACAAAAATCTGCATAAGCAATGTGATGTTCTTGGTGCTGTGTGGGGCACTCCTTTCAATATGCTGCAGGAAAATGTTAGATGCACTCTCATCGCCACAACTGGACATGGGGTCTAGAAGTAGGGCTACAGCGGGGAACTGCTGTCCTTTGCTTGCTCGTGTTGTCTGCAGCTACAGCAAACAGACAGACGAGAGTGCCTCCGGGTCCCAGAGTTGTCTTCCAAGACGGCACACAGCCATAAAAGGAACATTCAATTTTCGAACCAGTGTTTTTTCTCTCTCTTGCTTCAGATCTAGGTCGTTTAAGGAAAAATAAGTGTCATTCCCCAAATATGAGTGCTGCTGGTCCCCACCTGCAACCATCGGCTCCAAGTAAGCACTATCAATCATTGTGCGCGGGTTCAACTAAGTGGCCCCAACTCTATCATGGGCAGAGCACTCTAGACAACTGAACAAGGGTGGTGGCATAACTAGCACCAGCCCTGGAACCAGGAGACCTGGCTGGGCTTCAAGGCACAAGAGGACTGTGCAGCAATCCAAAATGCCTGCTCAGAGCCTAGTGGCTGGGTGACAGCTGTGATTAAAACCTCATAATCAGTGTTTAGATTTAAATTATGATTGTTGGTCATAAAATAAATGTGTTGTTGTTTGACACATTCCTACAATTTTTTTAAGGTTTTGGTTTCAAAGACTTTACCGAATTTGGAGTGATTCAAAATCAGCCCTGAGATAAGATAAGGTAAGATCAGATAAGATCAGATAAAATAAATAAGATAATATAAGACAAGACAACATACCAGCATATCTTTCGCGTGACCTATCCACACACATAATGGTCCCTGGTGAACCCCACATAATGACCTCTGGAACACACTGTAAGTGACTTATTACGACAAACAGCAGTGCAAAAAGGGACATACATTTCGATGGATGGTGAAATGATGGATTCTTTTGAGCCCCGCCACACAGATGGCCCTAAACACAGTTAAACCTGGATAAGAGCCAAAAACAGCATGACAGGCTTGGCAAACAAACTGCTAAGTGAAGATAAACTGCACCACCTCCTCCCTTCCTCAAGAAGTGACCCAATGGAAATAGTAACACTGCTCCCTTGGTATATAGTCAATACATCACTGTCACAAGAGCTCATTTAAAACAAACTAGTGTAAAAGAATGCCCGACAAGCGCAAACAAAGTGAACTATTTTACTACTTGTACAGTGAATTTTTTCTCAAAGCCTCAAGAACAGGGAAAACGCTTCCAGCACAGGCCACAGTGGTGTTTCCCTCACATAACACGAAAAGCACCACAACAGCCTTTAAATCATCTCTCACACCAGAAAAGGTGTGTTGGTGACAGCAGCAGTGCAAGCTGCTTTACCCAAACAGCACGAAAATGGTGCACAGGTTACATCAGTGCTACAACTGATAGTCTACCAGCGGTATGCAAAAAAGTGCGTGTGGTAAGAGGTGTAAAAAAGTTTTATGTTGGAACTACGACTTCTCCAACCACGACTTTCCTAACAACGAGTTGCAACCACGACCACGATTTTTTTACCACGCATTCCTTTACCACAACTTTCATGGTAAAGGGATGCGTGTTTTTCAAAAATGCTTTCCAACTAGTACCCCGAACCCCCATCCCTTAAAAACTAATTTCCCTCACCCTAAAAATAAACACGATTATTAACACACCCTAAAAGCAAACACGATCACCCACAACCCCTAAAAACTTGCCCCAGTCCCCTAAAAACGAACTCCAAACCCCAACCCCTGAATACTAACCCCAAACCTCCCACTCTGATCACTCACACCCCTTAATAAAAGAACTCTACCACATAAAACTAATTCGCCCCTCCCTACAAATAATCGATCACTCCCAACTCCTTAAAACGATCTCAAAACCTTATAAACAAATGCTCCCATTTAAAAATAAATACGAACACCCATACCCCCTAAAAACGAAACCCCAACCCCTAAATTCTAACCCTAACCCTCTCCACTCCCTGAAAATTAACCCCTCTTACCTGTTCCTCCATGACCCTCCTCCAAACTCCGCCCTGCGCGAACACTAGACCGACTCAGCCTTAACGACGCAAATGTGTGGTTAAGGTTAAGTCGTTGTTTGGGCAAGTTGTTGTTCGGCTTGCTTGACTCCGGAATTCGTTGTTCAGGAGTCGTTGTTCAGGATGTTTCCCGTAAAAAGAGAGGTGTGGCGCAGGGGGCAGAGTGCCTGACTCCGCAGGCCCACAGTTCGATCCCCCGTGCCGGAGATAGCTCAGCTCAGTATCATGTAACTCTGGGCAATAGCTTACTTATGTCACCGATGACCTCCAGCACCTTGAAACCCTTGATATGTTCTGAGCTTTACAAATACAAATTAGAGACCTTGGGGGGACTGCAGTGTTGGTACTGCTGGACCTCTCAGCGGCTTTCGACACGGTCGACCACAAGACCTTGGTCGATCGTGTCGAAAAGATGGGCATTTGCCACACGGCTAAGGATCTCCTAGCCTCGTTTCTTTCTGATAGAACTCAGGCCGTCACCCTTGGACCTTACCAATCTGCTAAGCTGACGCTGCCATGTGGGGTACCTCAAGGCTCATCCCTGAGTCCGACACTATTTAACATCTATGTGTCGGACCTTGCTAATGTCATCAAAGCACATGGGATGGGCCTAACCTCATATGCGGACGACACGCAATTGGTTCTGGCCATCAGGGGTGACGGAGTAGAAGTTGCCCAACGCTTTCAAAATGGAATGATGGAGATATGAGAGTGGATGTCAACTAATTGCCTGAAAATCAACTCAGAAAAAACTGAGGTTGTGATATTTGGCCCCTTTCACCGGACTGGTCAGCTCAGTGGTGGCCTGCCACATTTGGAGCAATCCCTAAACAAGTCTCCAAAGTAAGAAATTTGGGAGTCATCTTTGATGATGGCCTAAATTTTATGGACCATGCAAATAAAGTGGCCTCTACAGCCCACCATAAACTACGCATAATACGAAAAATCAGTCCCTACCTTCCAGTGGCGTCCATCAAAACCTTAGTTAGCTCCCTGGTTCTAACGTCACTCGATTATTGTAATGGCCTACTTCTAAACACACAAACCAGAGTCTTGAGAAAACTACAGTCAATACAAAATGCGGCGGCTCGCCTGGTTTTTGGAATCCCAAAGTATGCGGCCATTTCGGATGCCATTTCACGACTTCACTGGCTGACGATCCAGAATCGGATCAAATTCAAGTCAATGTGTATAGTTTATAAAGCGCTCAACAGGCAAGGCCCACATTTTTTAAGTGGGCAACTGAAGCCTTATCTACCTTCCCGTCAACTCCGGTCCTCCAACTGCAACCACCTAGTGGTTCCTCGCGTCAATACAGTGTCATGGGGCGACCGTCGATTTACGGTCGCTGCACCAAAACTGTGGAACACTCTCCTGTTGAACATTAGAGCTTGTCCAACCCTTCTCCAATTTCGCAAGAGACTCAAGACGTGGTTGTTCACCCAATAACTTCTATAAATACTGGTAAATACAGAGCACTTTATCACCGATCTGAATTTTGCAAATTAACCAGCACCAAGACGCCTGCGGGTATTTGTCGCGCTTTACAAATAGCAATAAATAAATAAATATATTATCTTGTAAAAAAAATAGAAAATGCTGTTCTTCCGGCACAGTTCCTGTGAGACAGGGCATCAGGGCTTATAAAGGTGTTCCTAGTATTTATGTTCAAGGCAGGTGAAATAGCATTGAAAATGTGTCTCTCCATTATGAGGCCTCAATAGTTCAGAATGGAAGATATGTAAAAGGATCTGCCTGTAAATGAATGACTACTGACGTACTCTCTCACACACATCCGTCCAGTGGTGGCTCCTCCGCTAAGGCATAGGAGCGTCGCCCCCACTGCTTAAAAGGAAAAAGAAAATGATAATAGCGTATTGTTATTTTCATTTTATTTTTCCTATTAGAGTGGCGGGCCGGGTTGGCAAGAGCAGGGATTTTCACTCCCAAAGTGCACATGGCTGCTTGGTCGTCCCTCTTGGGCCGGCCAAACAGTCATGCGCACTTTTCATCTTCCCCATCAGGCTACATTACACAGCCTGATGAGTAACATGCAAAGCCACCCAGGCCCTGTTTGAGCGGCAAACTACGGCGCTCAGACCAATTGGCTCGGGGAAGCCTGGGAGCCCGGGTGCTTCCTGCTGGCAGCAGTGACTCCAGACCGGCAGAAGTAAGAGGATGAGGGAGAAGCGGCAGACGGCTCGCCACACAGTTAAGTTTTTTTTTCCTCTCGAACTCCCTCATCCGCAATCCCCCACTACTGCATCCGTCCTTTATCCACATTGGATGCATGCTTCTGTACGTACAGTACTCATTTATGAATCGGCCACAGATGTACTTGGTGTGTTTCATGTTTAAATATCATTAGCAGCTTATTAACTCTTGCCTCAGTTAAACTAATCAAATGGACTTCTTAAAATGGTCATTCTATCAATGTTATAATGCAAGGCAACCTTAAAAATGAATGTCTGTGAAAGGCAGGTAATTTATTAGGTAACTTAGCAATAAAGCACTTGTTTAAATCACACATTGAATGTGGTGCTGTTAAGATTGCACCTTGTGATTTTGTTACCAGCCTTTTCTGTATTTTTAAATCCAAGCTGGTAATAATACTGAAAAAACCTGTGAAATCTGGTCTTTTTTTCCTTTGCAGACAAAAACCTAAAACAGCAAATACATACACAAATCAGTGAAAAAGTATTTGAGAGCTGTCTAAATTGTTTCAGAATGATTATTAGAGGAAACATCAATTGCAATGTGACGAACGGATCCTGGCAATTGTACACCAGTTGCTTTTCACCTGCCAGCTTTTGGCTGCTCTAGAATAGCAAAAGTAAACAAATGTTTGTTCTAAGAAAGGTGGCAAATCTTGGTTCAGTTTGTGTTGATGTACAGATTGGTGTATGCTCTCCGTTAACTGAAGTAAGGCGTCTGTGTGTCATCTGTCCCACTATGGCGCCTCCTATTGGCCAAAGATGGCTACTGCTGTGTTTTGAAGGGCTGGCCGTAGGACTGGCTAATGCTTAGAACCCTTGCGCACCCTCAGGTACCACTGCCAGGCTGTTCCTCTCCCAACTGTCTGTCAGAGACAGACAGAGAGGACAAGCAAATTAAATATTATGAAACAGTTGCTCAACAATCCCAAAGGCTACACTATTGAGTCCTTGAGTCAACTTGGCAACACCCTGAGTCCCGTTCATATTTCAAATGGGTCAAGTGGTGAAGTGAGGGATGTAGCTGTCCTTTGTGCAGTGGGTGCAATCACACGAGGTCCCAGACGCCTTGGGATGTATGCTGTATTCAGTGCTCAATTTGAGGCGATGGATGCCCTTAGGGCCACTGGCACTCATTTCTGGGGAACTGCACTTATGGTTCCTTATTGGACATCTCCCGGGAGCAAAAGAAGAAACAAAGACATAAAAGAGAAAAAGGAGGAAGAGAAAGATGGAAAAATCGTCACAAAGGGAGATAAAGGGGCACGGAGTGTATGGTAGTGTGTTAAAGAGGTTTAAGGTGGATTCCAGACTACGTAGCCTTGCTATTGGGTGTGCCGACATTTAATAGAGCAGAGCGTTGAGCACCAGCACTTATTCTTTTGCAAATTAAACACTGATGTACTCTTATACCTTAATAACCATATTCAGGGGGCCCTAATTGTCTTGCTTCCTCGAAGGCCCATGGCACCCTTTGTATGCCACTATCCAGAGCACAGGGGTCTCCCTGTAGGAACCCGGCATCTGGAAACATAGGGAAAGCTCAAGAACGCAGAAGTAAAAGCCAAGTCTACACCAGGTTAAAGGATTGCTATGGACAAGCTTCTGCACATTGTGGAGCTCCCCCCCAAAGCCTGATGCTTCTGACCTTCCAGAACCCTTAGCGCCTAGAGAATTGAGTATTTAGCCAACTCTGTCTATAGTCCATCCTCTACAGATGCTAGTCTGGTAAGCATGTATTTGTTAGGGAAAAGCTACATGAGGGGGGTGACTTTGGTTATGGAGAGGGAGAGGGGCATTCTAAGTCATACAAATAGATTGAAGCATTTTGATCTTCTACAGTACACCTCATCTTGCCTTCTCATGTCCTCTTAGTGAGTACATCATTTCCAGATCTGCGCCTCCCACCATCTGCCCTTTGCGATCAACTTGGAGGACCTAAAGCTCTATCAAAATGTCCTAGAATGCTACATAATACTTAAATGACAGTGTTATTTTCAGATACTGTTGTAATTGGTCTTCTAAATGATGATTTATGTGGTGTATTATACATAGGGTGGGTAGAGTGCACCTGGTAATTTAAGTGGTGATATATTATCCAGCGGGCATGTGAGTGTACGATGATGATGGTGCACTGTATCGATGGTGGTGCAGCTGGTAGTTTCACATGCAGGGCATATATAGAGTTAGTGTAGGGTAAAGATGTATTGAAAAAATTATGATGTAGGGTTGTCTCGCGGTGTTCTTGGGGTGTATACGGGGAACAGACTGGGTGTGTGGTGTGCACAGTCATGTAAATAGTGCCTACTCTATTGGGTTTATAGATTATAGGTTCAGTGCTGTTTTCTCAGGCTGTATCATGTTAATTATGAGGGTATGTGTGAGGTGTAGATCATCATGCAAGTGTATGGCAGTGGTGTGGGAGTAAAGTGAAGGTGTCTGAGAGTGTAAGTGGTGTTATAGCATGCAGGTGGTTTACGGTTTTGGTATTATTCTGTGTAGGTTTGGTGCATGAAATGGAGGGTATAGTATATCTGTAGTTTGGAGAGTAGGTTATACTTTAGTAAGTAGATAGTGCAGGGTATGAGTGACACACAGGGTGTAGGTGGCAGCATATAAGAGGGTGTTTAAGATGGAAGATATAGGTGATACAATGTGCACCTGGAGGTATAGCATGGATGCAGTTCCCTAGGGTGCAGGGGGTTTTATCGCACCGTGGTGTGGGCTGTAAAAATGTATGGAAGGTGATGCAGGAGACGTAGAATACATTCAAAAGCATAAGGTGCGCATGGTATTAGGTGTACATGGCACAGTTGATTATGTAGAGTGTAGATAGATGCCAGTGCAGTGGGTTGTTGTGGTGTAGGAAGTGTAAGGTGTAGGTAGTGGTGTATGTGGCAGTGTATAGTGTAGGTCTTGTGTGGGTGTAATTTATACTTGGTGGTGTAGGACACAGTTTGTAGTGCACGTGGTGGTGGTGTGTGGTGTATGGGGTGTAAGTTGAGTTTGAGAGTTTAGGATGTATGTGGTGGTTTGAGTAAAATGTGTAGGCCATGGTGTTGGATGCAGATGGTGGTTGTATGGTTGGGTCGTTGTATATGGGTCCGTTGGATGTATATGGTGGTGTAGTATGCAGTTCGTTATCTGGGACTGGTTACAGATGTTTGTAGGGTGTTGTTCGGAATGTTGGGTATGGCATACAATGTTGTTGGTTTACATGTAGTTAACAGTAAAATTGTAAGCTACAGAATGGGGTACTTGTAGCACACAGGAGGACAGTGGCTCTGTAGTGTGCAAAATGTAAATTAAGGGTTAGGGTGTATGCTGTGTTATTGGGTGCATATGGTGGTGTTGGACATAGGATATAATTGACAGAGGTGTAAGTGGTGGCATTTTTCGTGGTTACCTTTCTTTGAAACTGCATTCAATCTTCCTGTAAATTATTGAAATGCCAAGTGTTCCCTGTATGAATTTACCCTCGAGAACTCTTGGTTACACGTGCCCTAACTAGTATTCACGTAATGATTTTGCCTCTTGGCACACTGCAGCTAGTAATATAGCCCTAGGTTTGCCTAAACGCGCAAGTGCTCAACGCAGAATACCCTCCTGGGTGATAGTGCAGTTTCCTTTTGTTGTCTGTTTTTTTATTAGTTGCTGTTTCGATAAATCCAAAAACAAATTCCACCTTCTAAATCTGTACTTCTTTTCGGAAAAGTTGTATGCATTCTTAGCACTCACATGTTCCTCTGTGAATAAGTTAAATGACTGAGCCAAGTTTTAATTTAGCCTCTAGCAGGCTTGGATTGTCGACTTTCAAGAATTATTTTGATGTTTTGAGTTTGAGTTTGAGGAAGGGATGGCCCAGAACCCTCATCTCTTCCCGGTCATTCCCCATATATTTCCCTGAGATTATTTCTCAGATTTGTCTTGCTTCCTCGAAGGCCCCTGGCACCCTCTGTATGCCACTATCCAGAGCACAGGAGTATCCCTGTAGGAACCCAGCGTCTGGAAACATAGCGAAAGCTCAAGAACGCTGAGGTAAAAGCCAAGTCTACACCAGGTTAAATGATTGCTATGGACATGCTTCTGCACATTGTGGAGCTCCCCCCCCCCCCCCCCCCCCCCAAAGTATGATGCTTCTGACCTTCCAGAACCCTTAGCGCCTAGAGAAATGAGTATTCAGCCCCCTCTGTCTCTAGTCCATCCTCTACAGATGTTAGTCTGGTAAGCATGTATTTGTTAGGGAAAAGCTACATGAGGGGGGTGACTTTGGTTACGGATAGGTAGAGGGGCATTCTAAGTCATGAAAATAGATTAAAGCATTTTGATCTTCTACATTACACCCCATCTTGCCTTCTCATGTCCTCTTTGTAAATACATCATTTCCAGATCTGTGCATCCCAACATCTGCCCTTTGCAATCAACTTGGAGGACCTGAAGCTCTATCAAAATGTCCTAGAATGCAACATAATACATACATGATAGTGTTATTTTCAGATACTGTTGTAATTGGTCTTCTAAATGATGATTTATGTGGTGTATTATACATAGGGTGGGTAGAGTGCATCTGGTAATTTAAGTGGTGATATATTATCCAGTGGGCATGTTAGTGTACGATGATGATGGTGCACTGTATAGATGGTGGTGCAGCTGCTAGTTTAACATGCAGGGCATATATAGAGTTAGTGTAGGGTAAAGATGTATTGAAAACATTATGATGTAGGGTTGTCTCGTGGTGTTCTTGGGGTGTATATGGGGAACAGCCTGGGTGTGTGGTGTGCACAGTCATGTAAATAGTGCCTACTCTATTGGGTTTATAGATTATAGGTTCAGAGCAGTTTTCTCAGGCTGTATCATGTTAATTATGAGGGTATGTGTGAGGTGTAGATCATCATGCAAGTGTATGGCAGTGGTGTGGGAGTAAAGTGAAGGTGTCTGAGAGTGTAAGTGGTGTTATAGCATGTAGGTGGTTTACGGTTTTGTGGTATTCTGTGTAGGTTTGGTGCATGAAATGGAGGGTATAGTATATCTGTAGTTTTATCTCTGTGAATAGGTTAAATGACTGAGCCAAGTTTTAATTTAGCCTCTAGCAGGCTTGGATGGTCGACTTTCAAGAATTATTTTGATGTTTTGAGTTTGAGTTTGAGGAAGGGATGGCCCAGAACCCTCATCTCTTCCCGGTCATTCCCCATATATTTCCCTGAGATTATTTCTCAGATTTACTTTTTAAGAAGCAGAGTGGTCTACAAGGAATTCAGGAGATGTATTTATACGAGGAGTCAATAAAAAGGCCAGTTGTGCTGAGAAACAGGTGGTTGTTTTGCAGGCTCACTTGTTTTGCATTGTCTAATGGCCTCCCTAGAAGGGCGCATATTATACAGATAGTAAAGTGCTCATAATAGCTGAGTTGCTCAACTTCTTCTGTTGACTTATTTAATGAAGGCACCATTGGATGCAGTTGTCGGTCAAAGATAAGTTTATTGAGACCATTGTCAATTAAACTATTCTATAGATAAAGCAACAACCTATTGCCTGACATTATAAAGCCATAATCTTAAATAGTATCAAGTGCTCATACATTAAGATATGAATACACTAAAATAAACAAATAAAAGCATCAGGTAAATTAGACCCCCCTCAATGCCTTCTCATATTGTTTGCAAAAATGTCCCCATTGTAATTGTTACTTCTAGTGAATGCATAGCCCATAAAACCTTTAATGGTGCCTGGTTACGCCTTTCCTCAACATAAAAGCAACAATCCAATAAAATGTGCAGAGTAATACATTTCTTATCAATACCACATTTGCAGTAGCCACTACTTTGAACAGATTCATTAGGTAACTTCAACCCATACAGTATCTGTTGATACCCAATCTATATTTCAAAATGGTGTTTCCTAGACCAAGGTTAGGCAAGAATGAATTATAGTGGTACACGTCTCCATTACTCTATGAATCGATTAGGTGGGTGACCAACATTTTTAAAAATAGGTACTTCAAATCGTATTTATGTTTTAAACAAAATCTCCATTTCCACATTCAAGTCTGTCAAAACATTGTCATTAGAAAAGCTAAAGTGGGAGAATGAAAGGGGAGCAAAGTGAAAGATTTCCTTAAAATCTCTCTTACACTCGCTGCCCACAACACTTCCCTATTAAGAAGCAATTTTTACATACATAGGAAATTTAAACCTCTCCACCCATCAATAACTTATTCCAAAATCTTTTATTCCCTGTTTCAAGGAAGAAAAACGCAATGAGACAAGTTTAAAATCTGTCCTTATTGCTTGAACCATGGACGATTTAGAGATACTTAAAAGAGGTTTAAGCCACTCGCCTTCCAACCTGTTCCAGTCACGATGACCACTCATATAAGAAATGTCTGTTCCCTAAAGAAATGTTGTTTGCACCATTGCTTTGAAAGTGTGCAATACAGAGGTCATGTCATAACCACCATAAACCCAATCGGACATGCATAGCCCAGGGCACATAGGAGTGCATTTGCTTTAACAGGACACAGATGCAGTTTTCAGTCTAAATTTGGTTAGATATTACGACCAAGGTACCTATATGAGGTGACTTCCTCTACTCTTTTCTTGTTAGTAAACCATTGATATTTTTTTCATTTGACGACCAAATAACAAAGTCTTTGTGTTGATAATGTTAATCAACAATCTTTTCCTATCACAATATTCGGAGAAAGTCTCGAATTTTCGTTGTAGACCTATTGGTGTAACATCCAGAATCACCAAGTCATCAGCAAATATCAGAAAAGTGGTGTAACGCCTTCCACCCTCAAATATTGGAAGAACATGCAATTGTTTCACACAAAATACGCTGTATCTCTAATAAGTAAAGGGCAAACAAAGTGGGACCCTATACGCAACCCTGACGTTGACCATTTTTGATCGCTGTCTTTTGAGATAACAGGATTTCTTGATTTAATTTGACTCTAGCCAATTAATCCTGTGCAATTCCTTCAGAATATTTATCATCCCTACATTGATGTTTACATTTTTCAGTTACTCCAACATTATATCTACTAAGTCAAAAGCAGCCTTGAAATCAACAATCAAGGTTGCCCACCATCTCAATCGATTTCTTGGCTTTAGACCACAAGCTAAAGCAGTAGTTAATAGTCAAGTGACCTTTCGAGAAGCCCCATTACTCTAATGGTATGAATTGTATAATGCCTACATGCTCCTCTAAATAGTTACTGAGAGGAAGGGGTCCCAGTGTCTGTGTAAATTAATGTTGTACAATCAAACCAAATAATAAGCAAACTAATTAGGTCCACATTGTTTTAATCACAACGAGACTGAGTATATCTAATATACACGAGAATAAATCAATAAGTACATTTGGTTGTACGGTGCCCCAAGGTGGGAAGGAAGGGAAGTGGTAAGTGATCAGGTGAGGATAAGGTAGTGAGGTAACGCAAGTGACAGTAAAATCAATGAATCAAGAGGACTGTATTCGTGAGTCATATACAGTAAGGAAGACATATAGTTCATAACAATTGGTTCAGGAGATCATACTTCACATTTAACAATAAATGAAATTAGTAATGGCGTGAAGTTGATGGACCAATGGGCAGTTGTCGACGTTTCGACCCTCTAGGTAGTGCAGGTTTGATCGTGCCCTTGCTGGGGGGTCTTCATCAGGACTGGAAAGGGGGGGCAGGCAACCTGAATATGTCATGCAATATGTCGAAGTCATACGTCATCATGCAACGGACGCTGCTCGGGTTCGGAATTCCGAACCCGAGCGGCGTCCGTTGCATGATTGATTCTGCAGTTCGCAAGACTCCCGGACCTCTGATTAATGGCCGGTCTCCAACGCAATTTCAAGCACCGGTTTCCAGAGTCACTGGATTTATTATCTGCTGCCATCACGTGCAGACATCAATAATGACTGTGGGTTACCATCTTCTGGATTTGATACTTATTGATTTATTCTCGTGTATTTTAGATATACTCAGTCTCGTTGTGATTAAAACAGTGTGGACCTAATTAGTTTGCTTATTATTTGGTTTGATTGTACAACATTAATTTACACAGACACTGGGACCCCTTCCTCTCAGTACTTGTTGCACCCAGGTCCCAGTGACTATGTTTGGGTAAACCCCCCGTATATACTCCTCTAAATAGCAAAAGTTTAGAGGACACATTTTAGGTTCACATCAGAGAGTCTAATGAACATATAGTTTGTGGGGTCTTCGGGTCCCCATTTTTAAATAAGGGTTTTATTATCACACCCTTCCAGCTTTCAGGCATTGTGACAGTCGTTACGATCATTGTAAATAGTTGGGGAAAAGGTAATACCCACCAGACTCTATTGACCTTAATAGTCACTGTGGGCAAATTTTCTGGGCCGGCGGCTCTAGTAAGTCTTAACGCAGTAATCATCTCTTTAATCTTTTGACCGCTATACTCTTTATAAAGTCCTCATCACATGTGTACTCTACCATCAGATGGTTGTTATACCATTTACTATATCTCTGTTCAAGAATTATTTTTGAGACCATTCAATTTACTTTTAACTTGTCGGTGCATGCTCCATCTTGAACTAGCTTTCAAAATTCCTCTGTGTTTAGACTGAATCACTTTAAACATTGTATGCTATTTTTCCATGTAGAATTCTCTCTTTTTCTGCTAAATTAGTGATCTATATTCATGTTTGATCCTAGGTAATTGTTTGATCCTCATTATCTCCCCATATTGTAGCTATCTAAGGGCCCATCTTTCCCCAAACTCATTCTTCTCAGTTTACTTTTTAATGTTTGACACTGAGAGTCAAACCATCTTAAACCTTTCTTTTTCTGGGAAGATATTGGGGCATATTATCAACAACTAGCGATAATTATCGCTATGTTGGCTTTGCGGCAATATTTTTATCGCTGAGCTGCGGTGATTTTTATCGCTTAGGAACCTTGCTATTATCAAGGTTTATCTCCTAAGCGATAAAAATCGGCCGAAATGCAGGAATATCGCTGAAAAGTCAGTGATATTCATGCATTACCGAGCTAATGCTCTTAGCCATGTTATCCACCTACCATTGGATAACATGGCTAAGAACTGCTCAGGGGCAGGTGTTAGCTTTTGGAGATAATCGCGCTTAGCGCGAATATCTCCAAAAGTTGGTAATAGGAGATAGCGATGTTAGCGACTGTTTCCAGTCGCTAACATCTTGGCACGCCCACTTTGCATGTCATTAGTGATAAATTTCACTGACATGCAAAGCGGGGCCCAAGATGGTCGCTATCTCCTACTAGCTGTCGCTAACTGGTGTTAGCGACAGCTAGGTAATAGGGAGATAATTTTATCTCCGTTTTCTTGGCTTTTAAAGCCAAAAAAGCGGAGATAAACCCCCGTGATAATATGCCCCCCTGTGTTTTGTAAAACATTAATCTTCTTATTATGAAACTTCAAGTAGGTAACTACTTTTGACATAAGTTCAATTACAGAAATTACCTGACATCATTCCAACTCCATCAGTTTCTATCTGTGTTTGTAAATGGGCAACAAGCTCAACTTCTTTCTCACCCAAACTGACTACACCTCTTCTAGAATTTTCCACCCGAATTGGGAACAAGGATCTAAAGCCCTTATGTATTGCAGGCCTCAGATCCACACTTAAGAGGAAGTGATCATTACCACACTCATTTAGTACACTAAAGTGCAGCACTAAATCAAAATGCCCAATAGGAATAAATATACATAATGAATGAGACACTTCCATGTCTAAAAGTTCTTTTTGCAAGAATATCCCTATAAAAGCTCCCATTCAGTCAAGTCACCCCCAAATTAATTAACACCTCTTACATTTTTATCAGATCTGGACATTGAATCAACTGGAACTAAAGTGTACCTAAAGTGTGGAGCGACCTGCCGCTATATATAAGAGCCTCCCCCTCACTTCTTGAATACCGCTAGAAGGTGATGACCTGGCTTTTTTAGTAGTTCCAGTAGGGCCTAGGTTTGCGAAAACACACAACTGTTCAGCACCAGGATACCGTACAGGTGATAGTGTGATCTACAAATCTCGATAAGAAAACAACATAACATACTACATACAGGAAAAGAATGCACGTTAGGCCTAATAAACAATGAATAACATGAAAAAAGAGCTGCCTGGTGCAATGACCGGTCTGGAAAATATATGCATGCAGGATTAACTTGATAATTTATTTTGGTATATAACTTGATTTCGCATCCTGTTGTTGTCTGTTTAGGCAAACCTAGGCGGAGCATGCATGGTCTCTCAAGACATTGATCACTTTTCATTCGTTCCTTTGTCTGCCTTTCAAAATCCCTTTGGTTTATTTGGTGAATAGTTTGTCCCTCCTGTTAGCTGTTTTGTTCCCGCCCTGGAGACTGGCCCTGTTACATGGATCAGTTCACTTCTGGCCATTTTTCTTAGTTTCAGTGCACAACTTTTTCTTTTGCCTTAGCTGGTTGTCAGCACCGCTCGCATGTTTTGCTTCAGTGATTGTTTAGTTCCGGTCTCTGGAACTTTTTTGTCCATTCAGACCAAGCACTTCTTACTTTCACAGCCGCCACGCTTCAATGTTATTGAGCACTTTCCTCCAGTGTTTGCGTATTTTCTTTATGCTTTATCAGCACTGCACATGCTTCACTGATGCAACGCTTCATTTTATTCTACCATTGCAGCTGCTTTTCGGAGGATGCACGCCTTTCTTTTGCTTTAGTCTGTTTAGTTTCTAGTGTCATACTCCATAAGAGTGCATTGTTTTTTAGACCGTGTCCTCCAGTGCCACCCACTCGCATTTTTTTGTAACTTAGTGCAAAATCAGCCAGATGGTACAGGAGTGCTTTACATGAGTACAGTATTATGTTATTCAAGGTCAGTTTAATTTACTTATCTATTTTTCCATTGTTGCTTGTCCACAATTTCCTGGTGAGTGCATTTGAAAGCAAAAAAGGGTAACTCCAGGAAAGGAGCGCGCTGCCTTAGTCTCTCTTCGTTTTCTATGCAACCAACTGAATGCCCGTTTTCTGTGTCGATTCTCAGGGTGGACATGGTACTGCCTGCAAGGTTTGATTTCTGAGGACTCTTTTCGGTTTCTCTGCTCTGTGCCTTGACACCATGGGGGGGGGGGAGCGGGGCAGAATAAAGGGGCCGGACAGTGACCTGAAGTTTTTGCCTGGCGCCCTCTATTTTCTATACCCATCTGCTGGCTCTAGGACTCTGTGCACTTTAGTGCTCCTAATCAATGCTAAAGTGCTTGTAAGCTCTCCTCCAAATCACGGTAACATTGGATCGTACCCAAATGGCAAATTTAATTTACTTATAAGACCCTAGTAACATGCACTACAGGTGCCCAAGGCCTGTAAATTAAATGCTACTAGTAAACCCACCACACTGACTGTGTCACCCATGGACGTAGCCCCCTAACCATGTCTCAGGTCTGCCATGGCAGGGCCTGCATGTGCAGTTCGCTGTCACTATGACTTGGCAGGTAAAACTACATGCCAGGCCCTGAACTCCCCCTCTTATTACATAAAAGTCACCTCTAAGGAAAGCCCTTGGTAACCCAGAGGGAAGGGTGCTATGTAAACAGAGGGAAGAACATGTGCTTGTATGCTTTACATTTCCTGGTAGTGAAAAACAGCCTATTTTGTTTTTCACTACAGTGAAACCTACTTCCCTCATAGACTAGCATTGGGAATTCCCTTAAATGCTTATAAATGGTAATTCCTGATATCAGGGGAGTATTTATTATTTATTTAAGAAGATTATAGAGCGCACAGCTACCCAAAAGGGTCTCCCGGCGCTATTGGCGGACAATAGCAGGGGCACAGCAAGAAGAATACCGAAGATGGTGAGGGTTCAATCAGAGCAGTTGAAGAGCATAGTTTTTAGGTTCTTATGGAAATTAAACAATGACTTACAGGATCTGAGAGCAACCAGAAGAGAATTCCAGAGTTTTAGCGTCTTCATGTTTAGTGTGGGTGGAAAGTAGTCATAAATGCACGTTGAAGGCAAGATGGGATTTAACACTACTAGTGCAGAAATGCCACCTTTAGACAGTGGGCATTTTTCTGCTCTTAACTTTGCTCAAAGTGATCTCCAGCCTGTCTCCAATACATATTTGGACAGGGTAACAACAGCCATAAACTCAGGAAGGTCAGGGGTGGCTGCATTCCGATGGCCGGGCTAGGCAGACAGGGTGAACGAGAGCTCACACCAGTACATCAAAGAGTAATAACCAGACCCCACACAAATGGCTGGTGATCTCCATGGTTAACCTGGCAGACAGGACTGGCTTAAAATGGGTCCTCATTCACTTCAGAACCACTCTTTGAAGTTTCTCCCACATGAAAGACGCATTTGGGTAGAAGTACTGGGTTTCTGACCCTCACAAATCAGACTCTTCTGAACCTACACTGATTTGCTGTCTGAAGAAGTGCGGTGCTGCTCAAAGGACTCACCTGGACTGTTTTTCTGGACAGACTGCTTTCCTACTTGTTGCCCCTACATCCTTAGGTTAAACTCCAACCGTCTTGTTACAAAGAAGGCGGTCGGTGTTTAAAATGGCCGGTCATTCTAGTTACCATCCGATGGGCTCAAGGAGCCTATCGGCCATTTGGGGGGCGATCATAATCCCTTTAGGATGGCGTTTATACAATCGAAATTATGATGTCGGTTTCAGACAGGTTTTTCATGTTGGGCTTTCCGACATGGAAAGCCTGTCGGAAATCGACTTTGGAGGCCCCTAGCAGGACCCCCATCCCTCAGCGGGCACTGGTTGGGAACAGGGGGCACCTATTGTAAATCCACTGTGCCTGCCACACGGTGCAGGGATTCAGAGAAACTCCCATTTCTCTATGGAAGCTTGTGCTGCAACCAGTTCCTGACCGCAGCATAAACTCCCATAGAGAAATGGAAGTTTGTGAATGCACCATGTGCTGTCGCATCATAATATGGGGTGCAGAACCGCCGACCAATGATCGTAATAGGCCCCAAAATCAGTAAAGTAAGATAAAACTAAACAATTTGCTCCACCTTTTCCGTTAATCACAGGTTATTGAGTACCCCAGATACAATGTAGCTTTAAATTAGACTTTTATATCCCAACTTAGAATCACCTAACGACCTGACAACATCCCAAAAGGCAATCCTCCTGGCTAATAAGAGGAAACAGAATAGATACATCTGAAAACTTCTATACAGCTAAGTCTCCAACATATGCCACTTTACACCACTATTGCCTTTATGCCACTTTTGGCCTGTAATCTATTGCCACACGAGAAAAGTATTTTAGATTTAGCACAGCATCGCAGAGTTAGACCTCACACTCACTTGGACTTGTTAACCCCATACCAGCTGTAGGACATTGCCATGTTATTGGTCAAGTCTTCTCCTGCAGATCTTATCTCAGCCAATTCCCTTAACTCCAATACATTACAAAACTTGTAGTCAGCTTGTTTATTATTGTCAAATCTTAGTTTTGGACATTTCAAATAAAAGGCATATCATAACAATGAATGTGTATTTTTATTTGGTATGTCTTGCAGGGTAAATTCCTAAGTGCTGTATAATTTGATGAAATATTGGGAATGACTTCTTCTAGGATTGCTGTCTGCTTGTAAGATAAGTAGTTTAGTTTAGTTTATGGCATTTATTAAGCGCTTGGTTGCACAGAGAACAGTGCGTCCCCGCGCTGACAACCCTACCTACAACTCTTCGGTCGGGCTCAAGAGGCGGACACAGGGGCAAGAATACACTATGCTGAGTTTAGCCTGGGAAAGAGATGGGTTTTCAACCTCTGTCTGAACCTGGTTTCAGAGGGCTCCATCCTCAGTTCGATAGGAAGGTTGTTCCAGTTGTTGCTGGCGTGGAGTCTGAAAGAGCGTCCTCCCATCCTTGCTCTGTGTATCCGAGGTACCACTAATTGCATGCTACCCATCGACCTCAGGGGACGTGTAGGGCGATATACTGGAAGCAAGTCCTGGAGATATGGAGGTGCTTTTTTGTGGGCTATACGGTGGGTGATGCACATGGTTTTGAAAATGATTCTTTCCTTTATTGGGAGCCAATGAAGGGTGCCTAGTGCATGTTTCCCCGAGGCTCTCCTAGGGAGGTTGAGGACCAGCCTCGCTGCAGCGTTCTGGACGCGTTGAAGCTGTGTTAAGCCCTTTTTACTAAGTCCACATAGGAGGGAGTTCCCATAATCTAACTGGGAAGTGACCAAGGCGTGTACCATGGTTTTTCTGGAGCTAGGGGGCATAAGAAATGTACTCTTATATTAATAAACATTTACATTTCATTTGTTAGTAAAATACGCCAAATAAAGAAATTCCCGAAGATAAGGATATAGGGCACATGGATAACAGCTACAAAAACAATGACATATCAAGATGGGCAGTTTAAGATAGGTCTGAATGTAAGGGAGACCGTTAACGCAAAGTACCATGATGGGAAATTAGCAAAAGAGAGCCTGATCTTCTAGGTGTTTAAGAAGCATGTTTTGCCAAATGTTCTTCATCTATGCCAGGGTTTTACAACTTTTCATTGTTGTCACCGTATTTGCCTTTTAAAACAAGCTGAGCAAGGTTAAGACCGCTAACTAAGTTGATTATGTTTCTAGCAGGCATATGCATCAAAGCTTTTTGCAAGCGGAAACAGTGCAAGTCGCAAAAATCCGCTGTTTGCTCCTGCAAAAACGTCTTTTGCGATGCATGATAGTGTTAGGCACTCGCAATTTGAAAACAAAACGCAATTTATTGAGATTTCTTAAATTGCGATTGCGTTCAAGGAATCACAATTTGGGGCTGCAAAATACAGAGAAATTACTCTGGTCTGTATTTTGGAAAAACTTTTTTAGGGGGGCAACAGGGTGTCATTTTCACACCTTTGCACCCTTGAAATTGCATGCGCAATTTCCGATTCATTCCTATGGGACTGTAGGGCCATAGGAATGAATGGGAAGCCATTCCTTAATTGTGACTCGCAATTTGCGACTCGCGATTAAGGAATGTTTAGGAATTGCTATTTTAATAGTGATTCCTACATGCAAAGGCTTTTGAGAGTCCCTAATTGCGATTCCTTAATAATCGCAATTAAGGACTCGCAAAAGCATTTCTTGATGCATGTACCCATAGATTTCCATGTAGCCATAACAGTAGGGAAATAGTGATTCTCTGAGACAGACTAGGACTTGGGGCCTACAGAGGTGTTTATTTTCATTTACTCCAACATCATTACTTTTTTTTCAATCTCTTGAAACATCACGAACTTTCCAAAGTTTCTGAAGTTAATCAATATAAGAGCTGGTAAAAACATCATAAAAAAGTAGTTTTGCTGCAAGCGAAAAATTAACAAAATCAATCTTTTGTGGGAGTATATTTGTGCACAGTTGATGTTTTCCAAATACAAATAATGCCCTCATTAGGATCGGGGAGAATCCGCATCCTCCGGGCCTGCGGAAGCCACCGCCGGCCCGGAGGATGCGGATTCTCCGCAGCGGAGCCTCCAATGTCCCCCCGCCAGATTAGGATGGCTAGGGGGGACGAGAAGTCAGTTCGCCGCTTTTCCGCGGCGGAAAAGCTCTAATATGGTGGCACACCGCCACCCATATTAGGATGGTGGGAAAGACATGCTTGTTCTGCAGCGGCTTTCTCGTCGTGGAAAAGCATACGGACTGTCACTTCGGGGGCCCGTTGTGTGCCCCCAGGGTGAAGGGGGTGGGGGGTGCACATGGGGGTACCTATGATACCCCCCTGCATTTGCATGCACAAAGCAGCAGGCACCGCGCGGTGCCTGCCGCTTTGTGCATGCAAATGCGATGCATGCATTTTTCACCTTGCGGCGGGTGCAGCTTGAAGCTGCACCCACCGCAATGTTACAGATAGTGGATGTGACCGCCACTGTGGCGGACACATCCTATTCTGCTCGGAGGGAACGCCACAGCCCCTGCGGACGTTCCCTCCTCCTCAGGGGTCGCGGACGGACTCAAGTCCTTCCGTGATCCTAATCGGGCCCTAAGTTCGGAGTTCCATCTGCAAGATTTAGCTCCTTTGAAAATGTTCTTCCTTGGGCGACATTTCCTGCAAAACAAATGTGTAGTAGATTTATGCTGCAAGTATTGTTTTCTGTCAGTGGGCAAAAGTAGATTTTTTTTGCTAGAAATAGTACTTCTTAAAAATTTTCATCAGCTCTTTTTTAAAAGCTTGCCAAATAGATGAAAATGGCAAAGTGTCAAAATGTTAAAAAAAACAATTATCCCCAAAGCTGTTGAAGTCCACCTTTCCGCACCCCTCCTGAGGACTCAGAAATGTTAAACTCGGAGGCAGAATTAGTTGAACTTCCCCATAGCACAAAGTTCATGGAGATGATTTGGAAAACAACTATCAAATGTGAAACAGAGCTCAAAATAGACGAGCACATCTGGTTATTCTGCATAAATAATTCTTACAGTATTTTGGATGTTGTTTTTGTAACTTTGATTGATTTCCTTTGCAGGAAAACCTATTAATAGTGTGGAGGACTGCTAAGATTTATTGCTTTGGGGAAGATTGTATGTCATCCCAAACCCTTAAAACGAAAACAGGAAAAGCAAACCTAAACATATTTAGAAACCTCAGTATGGATGAATTTCAAAACATTCCTCCTGGACAGAAGCACACACAACATATACTGAGCTCCTGTGCTGGCTTTAGCTCAGTTTTAGTTTTCCTTCAACTAGAACATGTGGGTCTAATGCAATCCAGCAAGAACGCTAAAAAGCAAACAAATGAAGGATCAGATATTGACAAGTTTTTATCACATGAAATATGAAGTACATGTAGTCCACAAATTTCACGGTCTTTTCAGTTCTTGCTACAGACAGCTTTAGCTTTCCGGGAGGTCTCGTGTCATGAAGTATTTACACAGTACAATAAGAGGTACAAAGAACGAGGGAGTTGACTTGGGCGAGCCTCTTCAGCCAATGGTCCTCATATGTTTCTCGTGCCTTGCCATTGCTTGGATGAGCTATCCATCAAGCTGATGGCATTTCACAGGTGGCTACATTGTCCCATTACCCTTCATATTAAGGTTTGGTGATGGGCTTCAATAAATAGGCCTACACCCCTCATCTCCCTCACTCCTCACTACCACCCTTGCTTAAACAGTACCATATCCTATCATCAGGCTTCCTGCTACCACCTCAGTCACTTTCACATAAAAAGGTTCGCCTTTACATCTTTACCTGGTGTGATTATCCCCCTAAATATAGACTTAAAACAATTGTTTGACAATTGTATAATGGTTAAAATATTGTGAATGCAAAAGTATCAGGGGTAAGTTTAAAATATAGTTTACAATGGTATTGTTTTGTTATATTTTATTATGTTTGTATTTCTTTACGTTATTGTGAATGTTATTTTTAATTGTCTTTAAATAACATTATAGTAATGTAAGCATTTCGTTGTGTGTACTGCGTCACCAAATGCGATGCAATGCGCGCAACAAAATTTGTTTTATTTATTTAAATGTTTACTTACCTGTTAAAGTCCGTCATCCATACATTACTACCCCCCACCTGCCCCCCTCCTCCCCACGTCACCGCCCTGCAGTTAATGTTAATTGGCATTTGTTAAGCGCACTTTCACCGGGTGGCTTCATGGCGCTGAATAGACCGAGTAACTACCAAAAAAGAGTTTAATTGTATGCTTGTACAAACAGCCAGGTCTTAAGAAGGCCTCTGAACTGCAAGATGTCAGTGCAGAACCGGATTTCCAAGGGGAATGAATTCCAGAGTTTGGGGGCAAGGACCGCAAATCTGCGGCCTCCCTGTCTAGCTCGTTTGAAAGTAGGGATAGTGAGTAATCAGAGGTGGGCAGAGCGAAGGTTTCGACTAGGAGTATGTCTATGAATCAGTCTGTTGACAAAGGCAGGGCTTTTCCCCTGCAGGACTTTAAACACAAGACAGCCCGTTTTGAATGCACAACGCTGAAGGATAGGGAGCCAATGTAATTTTCTAAGCAGAGGTGTAACTGGTTGCCATCTTGGCTGGCAAAATATCAGCCGTGCTGCCTGGTTCTGAACCAGCTGCATCCGTTTAAAGAGATAGAGTGGCATCCCTAAATATACAGAGTTCGCATAATCCAAATGCGACATAACAGTGGCAATTATGATCTGGATTAGGGCATCGTGAGTGAAGAACCGATGTATCTTCCTAATCTTTCGCAGCTGGAGAAAGCATTTAGAGATCACATTACCAACCGGTGATTTTAATGTAAGCTCGTTATTGAGGGAGACTCCCAAGGTGTTAGCCGAAGAGGAAGGGGAAGGTGAAGGACCCAGCGCTGGAGGCCAATAAGAAGGGCTCCAAAATTGATAACTGTCCCCTGTCAAACGATCTCTGTTTTCTCTGGGTTTAAGTTATACTTACTACCGGCCGTGGCTGGTGAGAACGGCACCACAAATAGCCAACCACTGCTACTGCAAAAACCGCCATAGAAAATAATGGAAGTAGGAACTTAAAATACAAATCCATTGGAAATAATGGTAAATTCAATACAATTAAACTACTTAAAGTAGGTACAAATATACATAAATATAATTTAATATTTAAAAATCCAAAAATAAAGCAATTGTACTATTTCTATATAAAATATTGTAACATCCTTTTTTAATGTATTAAATAAATGTACCATTAATTTATGTTAAAATATAATTAAGCTACTTTTAATTAATTGCATACATCACTTTTATTAATTATTGATGTATAATCAAAAGCATTGTTTTACTTTAAGTGGGAATTAATTTTTAATTTAAACTTCAGAAAAATATTTTGTATTTAGTTTAAAATATTTTAGTTAATTAAAGATTTAATTCAAAATTAATGTAATAATGATGCTGTAATGTTTATTATTTTTTCAATTAAAATAAATACATAAAATAACTTTACAATATTTAATAAAAAATGTGCTTACTAATTTATTATAAAGTTTAATCAAATGTTTTCATTTTTCATTCATTTTAGCACATGGAGCTCTACTGTGGAATCTCCCTATGGTGAAGGATAAGGAAAAAATAAAAAAGGAAATTTAACTAATAAAAACAAATTGCAAATATGTTGTTCTTTGTACAAACTGCCACAAACCAAGCACTCCCCAACCACAGCTGATAAAGCTATTCGATTGGGCTGCAGTGCCTTATCCTCAAAGTGTGTGAAGAGTGAGGCTCCCAAGCTCCCAGCACTATTCATGTAAATGCTCAGTGCAGACCTATGGCCATTGGGAATATCGTTGAACAGCGCCCTCTGCAGGTCCTCATCTTATTAATGACACATACTTTTACATGTGAATGGAGGATAAACTTGAGTGGGTCCCACCCAAGAAAACTTTGCTACATCAATGACTCAACCGCTGCTGTCAACTCCTTCTGCCTCAATATATAAAAAACAGAGATGATCGTCTTAGATGGGGTCCCAGAGTGCTGCTCTACCTCCTATAGAGGACATACACTGCTCTGAGATGACCATATGCTCAAGCATGTGCTTCAGTTATAGATAGCTGGCACTACCCCTGGCTTGCCCTTAATTACCCCTGAGTCTCCCATTGATACGTCTAGTTTCAGAGGCCAGGAAGGGAGCATCAGAAAGAGATAGTAAGTGGTCTTTCTGTAGTTTATACTCCCTTGCACTCAGCAGGAAATAGGATGCTGATTTGGGTATGATATGGGATCAACCCTGGTATGTCACCATCAGTCAAGAAGTATGTGATTTCACACGTGCCAGCTCTGGAACTTCGTTGACTTGATAACCATTGGCTCAAGTGGAGACTACACTAGACCATTCTCACAGCCTGCTGGGAAAACTCTCTGGCCTGCCTTCAATGCCTAGTCCCTTTCTGCATCTTATCTAGAGATCTCACATCCAATCAATCCTACCCCATTATACACAACAATCTCCGATGGATCAAACAAAAGGCAAGTCCATTAAGACCAATAGCTCTTGGCCACCACATTTGATTACACCATAGCCACAAACCAGATGAGCAGCTCTAACATATTGTGCTAGCACACCATCAAGTTTGACCTTCAGAATATTTACTTGAAGCATGAGTAGTTCAGGTGAATTACTGCCATTTACACTGTCACAGGGTCACTGTGAAGATGTAGCTACCTCACCTACTTGTGTTCTCATAGAACTATGACATAGCCATGAGGTGCAATGCTGCCATTTTCTATTAAAAAAAAGAATAGGAAACACTATATATGTAATCCGATAAAAAGATGCAAATAATGTGGAAAAAATAAGGTTAAAATATTCAACATATCTTCCATGCATTTAACTAGGGCCTACATGAACACCGTGCAAGCTCAAACGTGTCTGCATGTAGGAACTTATGCTGGTTGATCCTGCTTAATATTATTACACCTGGACTTAGAAGCTATTTTAGAAATTCAAAATGTCCAGCAGGATGGGAGAGAGTGTGGCCTGCCTAAAGGTTTGGAGGAACCAGGCCCCATTGTTCCTTGAAGGATACCTACAACCATTGCTAAACAATTGATATAATGCTTGAACCGCATAGGTAGCTGGAAATGTACAAATGTAGTAAGGCAATATTTTTTACAGAAATTGTACCCTTCTGCTGGAAACCTGTTGTGATGTGTTCTTTTCTGTTGAATAAGATAACAAATTAATAAAAAATATTAAAAGAAAAAGAAAGGCAGCACTATCCTTGCAATCCACTGGGAGGATTGCACTCTTTTTCCTCACACAGCAGCCACCACTGACAGCAGACAATATTATGGGGCTGATTACAATATCGGGCGTAAATGCTTCCACCCGACACGTCTCGTAAACGGAACAGACCGACCTCCGGTTGGAGGTGCTGACCGCTTGATTTGGATGCGACCCGTCACATTCCAACATTTCCCCATGGGAGCATGTATTATGGCTGTAAACCAGCTGTAGTACATGCTTCCATAGGGAAATGGGAAGTGGTGTTAATCTCTGCACCCTGGGGCAGGCACCTTAAGGTCCCTGCCTCGGAATGCAGAGATTAACAGCGGGGCACATAGGTGCCCCATTGGCCCCAAACTGCAGGCCACTCACAGAAGGGGGCACTGCTGGAGTCCCTCAAACACGCTTTCCAACATGGTTTTTATGGTGGATAGGCCAGCATGGAAACCATGCATCCTAATCCCAAGGGCAGAAAGGCCCATCCTTTGGGATTATGAGCTGGTTCCGACTAGCCGACGGGCTCCTTGAGCCCGCCGGAAGCCAGCAGGACAGACCGCCCAGTTTAATTTCTGACCGCCAGCATTGTAATGCGGCAGTCTGAAATTAAACCGAGATGTGGCCCGGAAAGTCTCCAAGCCTTTCCGGGCCACATCGTAATCGGCCCCTAAATGTAGTAATACAGTAGAAAATGGAAGGGGATATGAGATAAGGAAGAAAAAAGAGACACTGGAAATCACCACTCTGATTCATCACACTACTATGCACTGACGGCTACAGGTCGGAATAGGTATCTCAAGATAACAAAATATATTTTATTAATCTGCTATGAATATTCTGCATGTAACCTATCCATGAAAGGATACAACTTAAACAATCTCTGTGTAACCAACTCACTGTATTCTTGATATGAAGCTGACGTCCTGAAACAAGCATATTAGATTGAATAACTATTTTAAGCTCGCCAACCCACATTCTCTATTGGCAACATACCCAACTGAGTCTAAAATATGTTCCTTCTGCTACTGATTGCTTTTTAATCTAACATGTCTTTTGTGCAATTGAAAAGTAGTTACCATTCTGTAATATTCAATTAGACCTTTTCTAAGCTACATTATGTATCACTTACTAAGCACCCCATGTACCTTGCATTCACATTCATATATTTGTAGCAGAAGTAATCATAATCCTGATGCTAAAATCTTCCTGTTCCTTCATTACAGAACAGAAAGTTAAAAACAATCATAAAAGTCCCAAACTTCTAAGGCTAAGGGCCAGATGTACGACGTATTTTTGCATGCACAAACGTGTTTGCGCATGCAAAAATACCTAAGGGCCATCTACAAACCCTAATTAGCAAGTCGCAATTTATTTGCGACTCGCTAATTAGGATTTGCGACTCCCTATTAGGAAGGGGCGTTTCAAGGCCGTCCCTTCCTAATAGCGAGTCTGAGCCCTAAGTATGACTGTTTTGCAACTGTAATTGTGGTCGCAAAACAGTCGCAATTTACCACCTACTTCAAATAGGTGATAAAGCATTTGCAAACGGGAAGAGGCCCCCAGGGGACCTTTGAGAATGCATGGGAAAATATTTTTAAGGGCAAGTAGTGGACCCAGGGACCATTTTTTTTTAAATGCATCCCGTTTTCCTTTAAGGAAAACGGGCTGCATTTAAAAAGAAACTGCTTTATTTAAAAGCAGTCCCAGACATGAAGGTCTGCTGAGCCCAGCAGGCCACCATCCCTGGGAGGGCCAAACATTCCCAATGGGGTCGCAAATTGCGAGTGGGGCATCAATATTCATGAGCCTCGCATTTTGCGACCCCATTGGGAATCGATAACAGTTTCTCTGATACTGTGGAACATTTGCTTTTGCAACTCCAACTTGAATTGCAGAATGAGTTTTTGTATTCAAACTGTCCTTCAACAAGCTCTAAAGAAAGTAGCTGTTCTCTCAAAGTAGCAGCAGCAATATTATAGCATGATTGCCAGCAAGGATGCCGTAAAACATGAGGGAAGTTCAACCCGATAGTACAAGATGGCTAGCACCATCTCCAAGCATATTGCGCTCAAAGATTCTTGGGATTTGGAGTTTTGTTGTGGGATGCATTCACCATGCTACACCAACACTGTGTACACTGCCAGCCATTCCATGCTTGAAATTAATTCATCATAAATTAGTTTGGAATATTGTATCTCTGCATTCACCGAGCTTTTAGCAGCAAGGCATGCCTCTCAATCTACTCCCCGGGAAAACGGGAAAAAGGTCAGTTAAGTTAGTGGTACTGCTATAACCATGACCTTCTCAACAAATGGCTCCCAGTGAGAAAAGATGTTAAGATAAAACCATTTAGGCTACTTTTTTTGGGTGCATTTGGTACTTTGTGCCAGTCTTTTAAAGATTGGGATTTTCCAAGTGTCAATTTTTCTTGGCAATTATGCCTCCTTGCGCCCTTGAGCGCATGCGCGTGAGGAATTGGCCAACCAACCTACTGGAAGCAAGACTTCCCTTTCCCCCGCACCTCTCCAACCTACCGACTGTAACTGCCCCTAGAGTTCCATGAGAGACCCTCTGTCTCCCCGTTTTACAATGGTGATGCCCGCTAAGGACCGAAAACTATGCTTACCAATCATGGCCTTACCGCCTGACCAAGGAAAAACGCCTACAAAATACGACATATTAGTTATATTGAAATTAGATATTCAATTTGAGAAACGCAACTCTTTTATTACAAACATTAAGAAAACAACATCAAACCATCATATTAATTTACATTACTCCTCCTGTAAATGGAAAAAAACCTACTTAATAAATCTAAACCTCTGCCTTACGGGATAGTGGGTGGGTAAAATAATTTCGTTGGGGCCTCAGCCTGAGGCCCTCTTGTCCCTGCGTGTCCTGTCGGTAAAGGCTGGGGAGCGGTGAACAGACACTGTTTGCTCTGCTACCCACCCGTTTATTGGTTTGGTGCCAGGCAAGCTGGTTCAAACCAGCTTGCCCGACGTTGTTGCCACGTGTGAAGCGGAATCACTTGAAGTGCTTCCGGTTCACGGCCAGCCAACCAATCACATGGATGTTTAGCCGGGGAGACAGGGAGCCGCGTCACAACTGTGTGCGGTGCTCTCTGCCTTTCCCTGTGTGCGGGGGAACGGCACGACCGCCGAGTTGGGCCCGCCTTCCAAGGAAGCTCAGTGTAAAAGCCATGAGAAAATGCAGCACAATACGTTCTAAGGCAGAGCATGAGGGAATTTTCGCCAATGTTCGGGTGGACATAGTGGAGTTCTTCAATGTAGCTGCCAACAGGGAAATCTTCTCTCGTTTTCAACTGCAGTCAGGATATCTCCTCCCAATGGGTTCCTTTGCGGGTAAGCCAGTCATTCCTTGGAGAAGAGCGATAATCAATCCTAATAAACTCCTCAGGCTTCCCACTTCTAGCTTTACATCACAGTTAGCCAGTGTCGTGCCCAGAGTGGTGGGCACTAGGACCCAGGACCATGAGTGGGGGATGGGGTTGACACTGGACACTAGTTCCGGTCAGCGGCAGGAAGGGTCTTAGACTAGGACCACCGACGAGGCAAGACGTACATGACTGAGGCTGTACTGAAGAATAAAGAATAAAGCTACTGCCTACCTCCAACCGTGTCCTGCCGTGATTCGGGTCAGGGGACACGACATCTGGCGACGAGGGAAAGGATTTTCACGCGTCTCTGGAAGAGGAAAAGATCGTGACCAGGAGCCCACCCTGATTCACGACCCAACAACCTAGCGACCAAAAAAAAGAAGAAATCGCGGCACCACGATATTGCCCCAGTGAAGAAATCAGCGCTGAATCGAGTGAAGCTGCACCGGTAAGGAACTTCCGTGAAGCGCGCGTTCGAGTTCAAGAAGTGGCGAATTCTCACGAGAGCGGCCATTTTGGGGCCAGGCAAGCAGAGCCAATCAGCGCCGAGAACAGAGGGGCGGCCATTTTGAAGTCAGGCTTCACCGAGATTGGCCCCGAAGTTGCGCAAGATTTTGGCGGCCATCTTGAAGACAGGCAAAAAGGACCAATGGGAGCATCTAGAGCAGCGGCGGCCATTTTAAAGTCAGGAAAAATGCGAGAATAGTCAGAAATAAAGGAAAAAGGAGCAATAAGGTGCCGGAAAGAGCACTGAGCAAAGGACAGCAACAAGAATAAGCACAGAACAAAGAAAACAAAAAGAAAAGAAAGAAAGCACATAAAAAGAAAAAAAAGGAGGATTAAAAGAAACACTGATAAAAGAAACAAACAGAAAGGGTGACAAAAAGGAGCACTACTGAAAGAAGCTCAAGAGAAAGAGCACAGAACAAGTGAAAACAAAACACCAGACAAACATAAAAGGAAAAAGTCAAGAAGTAAGCACAAACAAAAGCAGAGGAAAATGACGGAACTGTTAGGATCCGAGTGTAGTCCCATGTTTGTGTTTATAGATTGGCATCAGGTGACCGGCCAGGACAGGGATATAGGACAGTCCTACCTTCATGTCTTTACTTGATATCGATAGTGTGTGGGTTCCTGTTTCCTGGTGCTTGGCTCCTGTGATTGCTGTTTCACCTGATTCTATTTTTCTCACGGGCTCGTGAGTTACTCTGGATCTTCTGGATCAATCCTTTCTTTCTTTGGTTTTTCCCGTCCTTTGTGTCCCGTTCCCATTAGTTAGTTAGACCCCTTTTGTCCCTTCCCTCCCAGTACTATTCCGGTTCCCGTTTTGTGTGTCACGAATCAAAGGGGTTTCAGGGATTGCTGTTTTGTATTACTGCCAACAAGCCTTTGAGTAGTATAGCTCACCCTGAGAAGGTTGGTAACGCGCTTTGGAAACGAACGTTCGTATCGTTTCCTTTCACGTCTATTTTTTACATTCCTTGTCTTTTTGTGCGGAAGTGACGTTTCGGGTCATTCCGCGAGTCTGCTCCTGACTACGGGTGTTGCGGATACTGGCTTTTCTGGCCCCTTATGTCTTGCCCCCTTCCCTTCTTAACTGCGTGCATTAGCAGGGTTTTTTTACGTATGCCAGAAATGTAATGGCATTCTTTTTCCCCTGATGACGAAAGAGACACCTTTGTAATAATTACTTGAGCGCTTCTCCTGACACAAGAAGATTTATCTTGCATCAGAGTAGGCGTTTTGGTTACTTGCTGCCCGAAGATCTCCCGAAGCAAAACCTGCATTGTAGACTGGTAGGAGTAATGACCATCACAGTACATGATCTTATGCTTTAGCACTGTTGGATTTATTTGTAAAGTGTGCTTTTGTTTGTTTAGGTGCAGAAGCGTGGAGGAGGGAGCTGTGACCCTATTTATCTAACTAGGGTGGAAGCTGACTTGGTGTCTTCTGATAATCTTCCACCATCTTTTCTGGTTCATGGGCACACTCATGGTAGTATCTTATGAGTGGTACATGAGTTGGGGAAGTGGATTGGTTCGTGCTTCGTTCCTGCAGTTTATGGGCTAAGTGGACGGAATCCAACAGGAACAAAGCGCCCAATATAGCAGACCACTCCCATTGAATTTATCGTAACCGCAAGTAGGGATCAGATGGGAAAAATGGATGAGAAAATTTGAGCGGTACATGCGAGCAACTGATGTAATAGAAGCCAAGCAATTGGATCTATTCCTAAATCTAGTTGGCGATGACATAGATGACCTACTAGTAACGCTACCGGCAGAAGAGAAGACGACATACAAAGGGCTAATAAAGTGTCTGTCAAACACGTTTGACCCCCAGAGAAACATTGACTTTGAGAGGTACACGTTTGGAATAGCATTCCAACACACAGACGAATCACTGGATGAGTTTGCGACGAGATTGCGCAAGCTAGTGACACACTGCGAATTTGACAAGTTTGATAATGAACAAGCGATTCGCCTGCGCATCATTGAAGGATGTCGAGACACAGACTTCAGGACAAGAATCCTAAAGGAACCGACGTCACTGGAAAACATACTGTCACTAGCAAGAGCTGAAGCAAGGGCAACAGTACAGGCAAAGCAAATGGAGCGAGGAAAGGAACGGCGAGTGGAACAGGCGCACCGCATGACGGAAAACAATAGCAACGGGTAGAAAAAAAGGTCAGAATGAACAAGCAGCAAGAAAACAACATGAATCGACCTGCTACAGATATGGCCTTGAGTTCCCACACAAAGGAGCATGCCCGGCTATGGGTCAGACCTGCAGAAAGTGCAATAGGAGCAATCACTTTGCCAGTGCCTGCCTGGGACTACAGTTCCGAAGTGAAAGGGGAAGATCGGGAAAACCGAGAGTGACAACGAGCAGGCACGTTAGACACGTAGAAGCGTCAAATAGAAGTTCATCGGCCGAATCGGGAGAAGATGAAGTCGAGGAGAAAGTAGAACGACTATACCTCATGTCCGACAATGTCGACACGCCCACTGAAGAGGGCACAACCAAGGAAAGCGTGCATCTGGCGAACAAAGACAACATCAAGAAAACAGAGACCGTGACCATAGAGGCAGGGCTACACAAAACAAGGTTTGTGCTAGACAGCGGAGCGACATGCAACATTATCTGTGTGTCGGAATATGAGAAAATGGAAATGAAGCCAGTGCTGAACCCATCAAAAGTGGAAGTGTTCACGTGGGGATCCAGAAGGCCAGTGATGAACATGGGAAAATTCACAGATAACCTGAGATACAAAGGCCAAACGCTGAGAGAAGAAATACATGTACTGAAAGGAGACATCCCAGCACCGTGCCTGTTGAGCAATGTCACTGCGCAAGTCATGGGCCTTTTTGAAATGACATACAACATATCGGAGAAGAAAACAATCCTGCAGGAGTATGCCAAGATACTACAAGGACTGGGAAAATTAAAGGGACGGCAGATCACGCTGCACATCAACGAAGCAGTGAAGCCAGTAGCACAACATCACCGGCGAGTACCAATTCATTTGCAACCACAGGTAGAAGAGGAGATAGAAGCGCTCCTGAAGCAAGACATCATGGAGCCAGCAGAGGGACCAACACCGTGGGTGTCATCAATAGTGGCAGTGCCAAAAAAGAACACGTCTAAGATTCGCATCTGTGTTGACATGAGAATACCGAACACAGCTATTGAACGTGAAAGACACCTCGATGATATGATCAGCTGCTTAACAGGACAAGGCATTTCTCCAAACTAGACCTATGCAAGGGATACCACCAACTGGAGCTAGACCCGCAGTCCAGAATATCACAACGTTTTCCACCCATCTAGGTCTTTTCCGCTACAAACGTTTGAGTTTCGGGATATCATCGGCCGCTGAGATATTCCAAGAGACTATCAGACAAAAATAAGGCCAGTGAAAAATAGTCTGAACTACAGCGATGACATTCTGGTGTTTGGAAAATCGGATGAAGAGCATGACAAAGCACTGCGAGAGGTATGCTGACACCTAGAACAGGCAGGCCTGACATTGAATGAGGACAAGTGTGAGCTGGGGCGAGATGAACTGGTGTTCTTTGTGCACATCTTCTCGGGGAAAGGAATGAGACTAAACCGCAGCAAAGTGGACACTCTAGAAAAAACAAATCACCCATGCGATGTCGCAGAAGTGCGGTCATTCCTTGGCCTTGCCAGCTACTGTGCAAGGTACACAAAAGACTTTGCCACAGTGAGCTCACCACTAAGAGAGCTAACAAGACAGGGCCAGACTTTCACATGGACGGAAGAATGCGGGAAAGCATTTGAAGCAATCAGGCACGCAGTGACAGCAGTAGATCACCTTGCCTACTTTGATCCGATGCTGTGCACTGGACTGACAGTGGATGCCAGCCCAGTGGGTCTGGGCGCCATTCTGGCTCAACACAGGCCAGGCAAGGAGTCACCAAGATGTGTCGTGGCCTACGGAAGTAAGAGTCTGTCAGACATCGAAAAAGCATACTCGCAGCCCGAAAAAGAGAGTCTAGCGGTAGTATGGGCATGTGAGCATTTCCACATGTTCATATATGGGAAGCCTTCACGATAATAACAGATCACCAGGCACTGGTGACCATCTACGGGAATCCCAACGCAAAGATACCGCCCCAAATAGAAAGGTGGGGAATAAGATTAATGGATTACAACTTCAAGATCATACACAAACCAGGAAAAGAGCACAACCCGGCAGACTACATGTCAAGACACCCTCTACCGCGCACACCGGAAGCAACGTCAATGGCAGAAGAATACTTAAACTTCATACTCAAGCACAACACTCCGGCATCGATAAAGATGGAAGATCTTGAACATGAAACAAATCAGGATCCCACCATGCAAGCAATCAAGAAGGTGACAAGGCAACAAAGGTAGAGGCATGTCAACAACAACAGCATCATGGAAAAAGGAGTGATCAAAGAGGAAATGATGGCGTTCAAGAAAGTCCATAAAGAGCTCTCGGAGACAAAAAATGGTGTGATAGTGAGGGGAACGAGAATAGTGATGTCCAGGACCCTGAGAAGACAGACGGTGGACCTGGCCCATGAATCGCACAGAGGCATGATCGTGACAAAGAAGATGCTCAGGGAAAAAGTGTGGTTCCCGGGACTTCACAGCATGGTCGAAGTTGCAATCACACACTGCCATGTCTGTCAAGTGACAGGACAACCAGCGAAGCCACAACCGCTGCAAATGTCAGAACTACCAAAGGCAGTGTGGACCGAGCTGGCAGCCGATATCTATGGCCCCCTGGAAACAGGAAGTTACTTGCTAGTGATCATAGACGAGTTCTCCAGATTCCCCATTGTGAGGCAAGTGGCGTCAACGTCAGCAAACGCAACATTGCCGATCATGGATGACGTTTTTGCAGCATGGGGCTCCCCACAGATTCTAAAGACTGGCAATGGGCCCCCGTTCTCAGGAGAAGACTTCAGAAAATTCATGGACTACCTAGGAATCTGCCACCGGAAAATAACGCCTCTGTGGCCACAGGCGAACGGGATGGCGGAAAGATTTATGGGGACCATCAAGAAAGCGGTACAAAGAGCAAAACTAACACAAATATCAATTGGGCAAGCATTGTGCCAGATACTGAGGGACTATAGAAACACCCCTAACAGTTCCACAGGGGGGTGCCCTGCCGAGCTCGTGCTAGGCCGTTTAAGCAGAACGAGGATACAGCAAATGGAAGAGGCACCAAGAAGAGAGCAAAATGACATAGCTGTGAAGGACAAGGAAGCCAAGGCGAAAATGAAGGCGTATGCTGATGCAAGAAGGCACGCTACTCCGACAAAGCTACAAGAAGGTGACACGGTTGTGGTGAGACAAAGACAGATGAGGAAGTCAGATAGCCCGTTCTCAAAAGACCCGCTGACAGTGACCGGAGTGAAAGGGCCAATGATAACAGCGTCAGTGGGGCGTTACCACATCACGAGAAACAGTTCACACTTCAAGGAAGTGAAGGTCGAAGAAGAAGAAGAGCCCGCAACAATAACAGCAGAGGCGGGACGAGCCGAAAACACAGGAATGGAAGAAGGAGAAACAAGGCCGAGGAGAGACTGCAAGAGGCCAAAGAGACTGATCAAAGATATGTAATGGGGATTTGTCCAGCAAGATAATCTCTCTCTCTCTCTCTCTCTCTCTCTCTCGCTCTATCTCTCTCTCTCCCTCGCTCCCTCTCCATCTCTCTCTCTCTCTCCATCTATCTCTATCTACCTCTCTATATCTCTCTCTATCTCTCTCTCTCTCTACTTATATCTCCCTCTCCCACGTGACAGTGACGAGAGGCAATGCCAACCAAAAAAAAAAAATGTTTTTTTACAACAAAGGGGGAGATGTCGTGCCCAGAGTGGTGGGCACTAGGACCCAGGACCATGAGTGGGGGATGGGGCTGACACTGGACACTAGTTCCGGTCAGCGGCAGGAAAGGGACTTAGACTAGGACCACTGACGAGGCAAGACGTACATGACTGAGGCTGTACTAAAGAATAAAGAATAAAGCTGCTGCCTACATCCAACCGTGTCCTGTCGTGATTCGGGTCAGGGGACACGACAGCAAGGAGGTGTGAAAATGATGCAGTCCCAGACAGATATGTGTTAACCTTGTCAATCCCCTCAGATGAGCTCAGGTGAATATATTTCATGTTCCCAATCTTACGCAAGGATTATTGATTTATTTTTATTTTATTTTATTTTATGTAGTTTGTAGAGCGCGCAGCTACCCCCGAAGGGGTGTCCCGGCGCTAAAATCCAGGGTTTGCCAAGGGAGAGGGGGAGTGAAGAAAAGGAATAGTGGAGAGACTAGAGTCCGGAGAAGAGCCAGGTTTTAAGTTTGGCTCGGAAGATTGTTTCGGAAGGACAGAACCTCAGCTCAAGTGGAAGGGAGTTCCACAGTCTGGCAGCAATGACACTGAAACCTCTGCCACCGGTTCTAGACAATCTGAACCGGGGCGAGATCAGGAGGCGGAGGTCATTGGATCTCAAGGATCTGGTGGAGCAGGATATCGAGACCCGTTTTTTCAAATAAGTAGGTCCGTAGTTGTTGACGGCTCGATAGGTAAGGGTGAGGACCTTAAATTGAATACGGCTAGCCACTGGGAGCCAGTGGAGTTCCCTCCGGTAAGCAGAAACAGATTGACGGTACGGGATATTACCGATCAGTCTGGCTGCAGCATTCTGGACAATCTGCAGCCGGCCTATCAGGTACTGGGGAGCCCCTGCATAGAGACTATTGGCATAATCCAAGTGGGACGTGATGAGGGCCTGGGTGACTGTGCGGCGGGAATCCAGGGGAAGATAGGGTAGAATCTTTCTTATCATGCGTAGTTTCATAAAGCAGGCGGAAGTAACTTTATTAATCTGGGTTTTGCATGACAGGGAGTCATCAAATTGGAAGCCAAGATTCCGCGCCGAGTGGACAGGGGACGGGGCAGGATCAAGCGCCGTGGGCCACCACCAAGAAGAGGGGATAGAGGTTTTCTGATTGAAAAACAGAACCTCAGTTTTATCTGCATTCAATCTAAGGTGGTTCGTAGTCATCCAGCCACTGATGTTATTGAGGCATTGGCGGAAATTGAGGAATGCGGAGTCCGAGTGGTCCCTAAAGGAGAACACCAACTGTGTGTCGTCAGCGTAAGAGACCACCCTGACTCCGTAGGACTCCACAACGTCAGCCAGGGGGGCCAGATAGACGTTGAAGAACAGGGGGCTGAGGGCGGAGCCCTGCGGCACCCCACATGACAGAGGTTTTTTCTCTGACTTAAAAGGACGTAACAGTACCCTTTGACTTCTGGATGAGAGGAAGGACTCGATCCAGCTGAGGGCAGTGCCACCGATGCCTATCTGCTTAAGTCGATCAAGGAGTATGGGGTGAGAGACCGTGTCGAATGCTGCGGACAGGTCGAGGAGAACCAACATGGCCTCCTCGCCCCTGTCCACGCATTCTCGGATGGTTTCAGATACTTCCAGCAGGGCCGTCTCCGTGCTGAATCCGGCTCTGAAACCGGATTGGGATCCATGTAGCAGAGAATGATCTTCTAAATATTCCGTAAGTTGGAGCTGTTCGGCTTTTTCCAGGACCTTGGCCGGTTTAGGAAGAAGGGAAATGGGACGGTAGTTAGTAAAGACAGCGGGGTCTGCGTCTGCCTTTTTCAAAATGGGGATCACCAATGCCTCCTTCCAGGTGGTAGGGAAGAAGCCATGGTGAAGGGAGGCATTCCAGACGGAAAGGAAAGGGCAAGCAAGTGAGGGCGCCAGTTCTCCCATGATTTTAGCGGGGACCGGATCAGAGGGGGCACCGGATTTACAGCAAATGAGTAGTCTGATAGCCTCGTCCTGATTGAGTTTGTTGAATGAATGGAAGGACGGAGACTCTGGGGGACTAGTGAAAGAAGACTGGGTGACAGACTCTGTGGGGAAGGAGACACAGAGTTTATTGATCTTTTCCAGAAAGAAATCTGAAAGTCCCTCGCAAAGAGCCTGACTAGCGGTGTTCTGGGGGGCCCTAGCCGGAGGGTTAATAAAGTCTTTAACGATGCTAAAGAGCGTTTTTGATGAATTTTTAGCTTTATTAATTTGAGCGGCAAAGTGGTCTTTCATCGCGCTTTTTTTGAGTTTAAGGAATTGTTTTAGGGCCGTTCTGTAAATATGTTTGGCTTCAAGGTCGTAGTTAAGTCTCCACTTGCGTTCGAGAACCTTACATCTGCTTTTTTCCTCCCGAAGGGGGGTGGAGAACCAGGGAGCAGAGGGTCGCGACCTAGTGGAGGAGATGGTTATCTGGGGGGCAATAGAATCAATCGCTTTAAGGAGAGTGGAATTCAACCTAGAAACATTTTCATCGATGTCCGGGGAGAGGTACTCCGACTGATAGTGGAATATTGGGTCCAGGGAAGCGCAAGTGACCTTGTGCCACTTTCTTCCCAGTTCCTTCCTAGGGGCCATTGGGGCAGATTTGCGTCCCAGGGTGAGAGAGAATGGAATGAGGTAGTGATCAGTCCAGGTAAGAGGGAGAGGCTGAAATACAGTGATGAGCGGAAAATTAGCGAAAATAAGGTCCAGAGTGTGGCCTGCCACATGAGTGGGACCTGCAACCAGTTGTTTGAGATTGAGGCTCTCCATGGTATCTACCAGGTTGGTAGCCTTAGCACATAGCGGGTTGTCTATGTGGAGGTTAAAATCGCCCAGGACAATAAAGTTTTGGTGTTTAATAGATAGGTCAGCCACTAGGTGGACAAGGGCAGTGAGGGAAGGGGCGGTGACGGGGGGGATAATAAACTAGTGTGCCAGCCAAGATAACTGACGCAGAGTCAGAGACAGAGAAGTACATGGCTTCGATTGTACCTATATCAGCAAGTTTAGTGAAAGTCAGCTGGAAAGAGGATTTGAATATGACGGCTAGACCGCCTCCAGACTTACCTCCAGCCCGATTCAGGCATTTGATGTCATAACCTGGGGGGATAGCCAGATAAATATCCGGCGAAGAAGAGTCTGTGATCCAAGACTCGGTTAGAAAGAGAATATCCCATTCATCAGACGAGATGGACATCCAAATGTCATTGGCGTGACGGGGAAGATGAAGAGAAGCAAACTTCACTAATGGCCTTTTTAGTCTAGATTACCCGAATGATGCAAACCTTGGTTTGAGAGCAATCTGCTATCATAAAATTGTTCTTTAGCCACAGAAAAAAATTGTTGTTGCAATTGGTTTAGAGATTTGTGATTGATGGTTAACCACAGGATCGTTTATCAGTTTGAAAACAAACTTAAAATCTGTTGGTACTATGTCCACATATATCCTAGAAGAGAAATGTTAACAACCATATATGTAGTCACAAATGTATCCACTGTTAATCAGATACAAATAATGTTTTTTTGTTGCACGAAGCTTCTGATGGCAATGTATTCATCGCAAGTCTTTTAGAGAATTTAGCGGCACATTGCAAATGTTCCGGTCGCGTAAGTAATTTTTTCAATCTAGCAAGGGAATCAGGATTTTGTGAGAAAAATGCAATTGGTTTTGTGTGTATGAATGATATCTCCCCTGCAAGGCCGCCCTGTGATTCCTTAAAAGGGCAAGATCGAGACACCTGCATATTATTTAAATTAAATTAAGAAAAATATGCTTCTTTCACATAGTTATATTACATTGCTTTGTATTAACAGAAATGTTACATTTACTAGGTCGATTTTACATGGTTCTAGCTCTCAACTCAAGCTGACTGTTTCTAGCAAGAGCCCTTGGTCAGCCAAAATGACAATTGTCGTTGGGTCTTTTGCTGTGCTGTGTGCTGTTTTGCATTACACGTTGGTGGGCCTTTAGGATTCCCGATGTGTTGTGTTCATTTTTAACACCAGTCAGCGTGCTCAACCTGACTAACAAAGGGTTATCAAGTGAAAATGTCATTGTTGTGCACATTGATCACTTTGTACCCAAGACAGTGTGAGGATGGGGGTCGTGCAGGCACCTCTGGCAAACTTTATCTAAGGGCAGGGTTAGAGTTGTATATTGGTGGCCTTCCATGGATAACAAAATGAGAATCATGAAAGAGCATGTGTTATTTGTGACAAAATCATGACAAAAATGTACCTACTACTGCTGCTGCCATGCAGCTGGGGGACTTGCCTTGAGTCCGAGTAAACTGACTTTAGTTTTCGTTGCACCGTATAATTATCTGGTCTCGCATTAGAAACAGACTATTGTTAATTAGAACAGCAAGAAATACGAGGTTAAATTCTTCTCTGAGCCTACACAGGGAATGTATTTCGGTTGTTTAGTGGTGTGCTTGCTCGTAAGGGGTTCCCTAGGCAACTTTTCTCGGATAATAGAGTTGATTTATTTCACAGGAAAGGCAGGATTTTCTTCAAGAGCATGATATTAAGTAGATCTGTGTGACGTCTCTATTATATCCTGTAAAATGTGTAAAATTCACACATAGGGACATGCTTTCATATAGATATTACAAGATATTATCTGGCCATATCTTGGACCCCATTAGTTTATGGCAACCTCTGTGGCACAAGGGTCAGACTGGCCTATAGGGCAACCTAGCAATGCCCAACGGACTAGCCAAAGAGGTCATTGTTTGGGCCATTTTTTGGTATCGCCTGCAAACCACTTGTGCCGTGCTTGCAAATTCTCTTGTGAAGAAAAACAAAACCTTAAAATGGGCTTAGAGCCTGGTCATTACTTACTTTTACTCAACATTGTTTGGCTCCCACGTCACTCCCCTTTTCTTGCTTCCTATTGGTGTGCGCCTCCTTCTCATCTCCTGCTTCCTCCTGTGCTTCAGCCGTCGTGACTCGTTGCTACCGTTGAGCATGCCTCAAGTACCGCTTCCTGTAGCCAGTGTCCTTCCACTGGCCACAGGCACCTTAATTTTTTTTTTATATTCTGCATTGCCTCCCCCCCCCCACCCCGCCACCTCACTCCCACCTCCTCTCTCTTTAACTCACTAACCTGGCTGCCTTTATTTCCACCCTCCTCCATCTAGTTGCTTTTTTTTGTTGCAGGTTTTCATAGCACTACTTGACCTGCAGGTATAAATGCTCTTCAATGCTTGCTTTGGCTGTTTGTGGACCTGTTTTATGGTTCTGTTGATCAATTTTTTGTCTATTTATTTTGCGTATATTACTGCAAAAATTGGCTACAGAAAGATTGAATGCATCAAGTTCCCCGTACCCTACAAAACATGTATACAAAGCGTCTTTACAAGTTCAAAACTACCCCAATTTGCAAACGTGGTCTACTTCTGTTTTTTTTAGCTATCTCATTTGCTATAGATGGCCACTTTTATTTTGATGCCTGTGATATTTTCTGTCCCAGCCCGACCCTGCTGTGTTGCTGAGATCGACTTCTCGGCAGTCACTATGGTCAGCTGAGCTCAAGTCAGTCCCTCAATAGTTAACCAACTAGTTGACTTGTAGCACACATGGGGTCTTATTTATACTCCCTCTTTAAATTAATACAGTTTCTGCACCCAGTAATTGCGATTTGATGGCAAATTATCTTTAGCGTTATATGCAGAACCATTATTAACCATGATTTTATGGTGACATTCAGAGTGAGCACCAGCTACGTGATACAGCTTTACTATGCTTTGACGTAAACTTTTGCATTCAAAACGCAGCCTTTCAAATACCAAGGGGCAGCTTTACAAGAACTGGAGCATCTCTAAATATTAGTAGAGATGTGTCAGCTAAATTGCGTGACGGAAAAAAAGCCTTGCGCCACCATGGATGCGTCGCATTTACAATGTGGCACACCATGGCGCAAGGATAGACAGATGCATGACTCATCTTTTGGCGGAAAGGCAGCGCATTGCTGGAGTCGCTGTAAGCACGACGCAACTCCAGCAATGGTCAGGAATGTTATCCCCATCATGTTGTGCCACTCCTTACACCTGTTTCAAGTAGGCACAAAGTTTTGACACAGTGGCGTCGTAAAAGTGACTCCATGAAATCTTGTAGATTTCACTGCATCACTTTTTACGAGGCTTCCTTGCAATGGAAAGCCCACCCTGCATACATTATACCTGAAGCAGTTATAAGGTAGCCCAGGGCTTTACAAAGTGACGCATCTCCCTAGATGCATCACATTGTATATATGTCGCATTGTGGTGCAATATTTACGACACCGCTGCGTCACTGAAGTGACGCAATGGCACGTAAAGTTGTCACAAGGGTCTTCTAAATCTGCCCCCAAGGGGCTTATTTACAAGCCCCTTGCGCCGCCCGTGCTTCACTTTTTCCCATGTTAAAAGTGACGCAGCAGCGGTGCAAAAGGCTTGTAAATAAACCCCCAATATTCGTGTTAAGTACGTAGAAACTGCTGATAGTACATTTTACACGATTTTTGCATGTCTGGTGAGCAGGCCCTTCTTGCCTTCAAACATACTGACCCATCATCAGTTTTGCAGCCTTCACGTGTTCATTTCATGGGGAATGCTGAACGTTATAGGGAGAACTTACATTTGTGACATTCACCTTTTAAATTAGGACTGGAATCCTGGATGCATTGCTCTGATACCCTCACTGTGCGGGCCCCCTGAAACCAAGGGCCCCTGAAACCACGGAATGCTGAACCAACCATTAAGCAAAAATATATTTCCAAGATTCGTGCTCACACTTTCTACATTGGACAACAGAGAAAAATGTTTCCTATCCTACCCTCAGCCTTGCTCACGGGCTTATGCCATAAAAGAACACACATCTAATTTTCCATTGCCACTGACAGTAGCCTTTCCAAGAGTTGGACTGTCAGAATAAATGTGAAAAATGAAACTTTCCATGGTCCTGTTGCTCCACAGCTACTCTCCTGAAGCCTTTAAACCTACTTTTGTGCTATTTCTTCACAACACTTTCTGATTCATGGCACTGGAATCCTGCCTCCATTTTCAAAGATGTGGTCGCAAAGTACCTAAGAATAAATTGGCAATACCACCTCGCAAAATGCATTGAGAAGTTAATTGGACTAGAACTTGTTTTCCACTTAAGGCTACCCGAAAAGTTGGTCAAAAGCCCAGAAAGCAGGGGCCATGGCTCTCACGCCAAATTCTTTGGACACGCTGAACTGAAGGAAACCACTCCTTAAAAGTGGGATAAATGATCAAATTCCAAGCCACACTAGAAATGTAATAAAACTACAAAGCCTTAGCCGGAATGTACTGATAAAAAGCATTTGCAAAGCCAATTGGTCTCGTCTATGTGAGATCTATTGGTGTTTAGTGGAGTGACATTATATGGAGTGGCGTGCAGTGGAGTGGAGTGGGGTGGCATTTTTTTAGAGTGGAACAGCATTGTGTGAAGTGCAGAGATTGACATTGTGTGGTGTGGAGTGGAGTGGCATTGTGTGGGATGAAGTAGAGAGGAGTGGCAATGAGTGGAGTACAGTGGTATAGTGTAGTGTGAAGTGAGTAAAGTGTTATTGTGTAGTGTGAAGTGGAGTGGCATGGAGTGGAGTACAGTGACATTGTGTGGTGTGGAGTGAAACTTTGTGTGTGTGGAGTGGCATTGTGTGGTGTTAATACGTTTGTGCATGGGTTTCACTAAATCAACCTAGATTAAAAGTGAGTAAAGACACGCGTGACTAATATTATTTGCTTCATGTTGCATCTGCAAGTTTGTTTTAAAATAATCTACTAACCTTGTCTTATGTCCTTGTCAACATTAATGCGGCTGTTTAATTAATGGCATGTGCTTATTTTACATGTGCTTCTGTCTATGTTGTGTTTCTTTTTATTTTTGCACAGGTTCGTGGAAAATCCTGCTGGCCTTAATGAAGAATGGTAGATATATTCTCACCGCATACGTGTGCTTCTTGCTAGATAACTTAAACTAATGGGTTAACTTTAGCTATGGTGGGTGGGAAACAGAATGGGTCTCAATTCTCTAATTAATTGCTGTCTTGTGTTTCTTTAAACATTAGTTAACCGAGTGGGCCTTTATTGAAAAGAAGTCTGACTGGCAGAGCTGCTGAGGACGTGTTGTGACTTGACTTGAGTGAAACTTTTGCTCTTGGGCTAAAAGAATGTTTCCTGCTAAAATAATAAAAGAATGATGTGCAGGACATTTGACGTCGAGTCTTCGCGTTTCTTCGAGTGCACCAAGGACACTAAGCCTGCTTTGCTTGCCAAGTTCAGGATGTCAGAAGTTTAATACCTGGCTAATGTTGCGAACTTGTGGAAGCTGGGATGATGGATTTCATAAACAATAGGGGCTTATGATGTGCCCCGGACTTTGGTCACGAACAAGTGACACGTAGGTGGACTGACATGGCTTAGCCAATCGTGAGGCTGAATTTCAGGTGTTTTTTTAGTAATATACATACTTAGTTAGTTAGATAAACTATAAAAACTGACCCCTTCTTAGGAGCCCGCCCCGCTCTTCCTGATTCCCATGAGACGATGACATGCTGATGGACAATTCTTTCATGTAAGCATTAATAGGGCTTTGACTTTGCTTTTCCTTTCTAGGTTTTCAGTTAGGGATATAGATTTAGGGTTTCAAAAATGATTGAATAAAATTCATGCTTCTGCTTATTTTGAATTGCCATGATCAATGTGCCTTTATTAATAAACTGATAAAAGTTAATGCTAATAAAAAGATTTCTTATTATAATGCTTTTTCTTTCAAAATAAAGATTTAAAATGTCAAGCTGGTCTTGATTTATTTTAAACGTTACCATCAGTTAATCTATCGACCTGGGTGGCTTAATTAAATGTTTCCGTTATTTTACCATGGTTTTAAAATGATAAACTGCAGTTGTATTTAATGTGTATATAAAATCAGTTAGGTTTGATTAATTAGGCCACATGATTCAGTTGCCAAATATCTGTCTCGGTTTCTTATGGGCCTTGCGAGTGTTAATATATAATGGTGAGCATTGTGGTGTTGGGTGGTGTAGTTGAGACAGAATTTCTTAAGAGGCGCTGGATCAGTGTCAAGTGTAGTGGCATTGTGTAGCGTAAAGTGGAGTGAAGTGGTATTTTGTGGAGTGATATTGTGTGACATGGAGTGGCATTGTGTGGCCTGGAGAGGAGTGGGATGGCATTGTGCGGTGTGGATTGGAGTGAATCAGAGTGGAGGGGAGTGGCATTGTGTGGCATGGAGTGGACTGAAGTGGAGCGCACTTGTGGGGGAGTGGCATTTGGTGTGGAGTGGCATTCTGTGGTGTGGAATAGAGTGACATTAAGTGGCGTGGAGTGGCATTTTGTGTGCGCAATGAAGTGGAATTATGTGGACGGGAGTGGCATTATGTGGCGTGGTGAGCGGTGGCATTGTGTGGCATGGTGTGGAGCAGCATTGTGAGAAATGGAGTGGAGTGTCATTCTATGGTGTGGATTGCAGGGGCATGGAATTGTGTGGATTGGAGAGCCATTATTTGGAGTGGACTGGACTGGATTGGTCTGGAGCCGACTGGAGAGGACTGAAGTGGCATTGTGTGGCATGGAGTCAAGTTGTTGGACTGAGAATGCGTCCTGCCGACTCCTTCCAGCATTGTGCAAGTTAAGTTAGCATTTGCAGCACCATTTTGTATTCAGCCTCCATTTTGTAATATGATCGCAATGAAGCTTCTGTCCCATACTGTCTGCCTCAGCAGAAAGCTGTCTCGATTGTTTCTCTCTTCCAATCTTCAAGGTCGAGCTTCCCTGCACTAATGAATAGGTTGTTCAGTTTTTGCATGCCTTTCCCAGTAGGTGGCCCTGCTCCCACTCTCAGAGAGACGGGAACGGGATGAGTAAGCTTAAAACTAAGATAGTATGTACCCGGTCTCAGGATGGTAGCTCATCTTTCTGTACCTCCTTTGTTCATCAGCGCCAATGCTGGAAAATTCCAGTCTGGGTGGGTCTTCTTTAGGGGTGTTGGAAATGCATATCTTGTGTTACCATGTTGACAGGGATCAGTCCCTCTACAGTATTCTAAGGAGGCTGGTCAGATTGGGCTCCGCTCGAGTGTATGACTAATAAATAACTTTGGTTTGTATTCTCTACTGTTTGCTTGACTCTTCATTTGTATGGAAGGCTGAGAGGTGGTCTTGATTGACCTGGGTGGCCTAAATCAGGTCACTTCCTTCAGTTGGCGCCCGAACAGTGACTCCATCGGGTGACCCATCCTCGCCCGCGGATGGGTGGGGCGGACGGGGCCACGTCAGGTCAGATGGGCGGATCGTGAATCACTGCACGATAGAGTCTAGTACTTGCAGCTGCCCTGTCTGACCGGGCGGTGCCTCGTCTAGTGGTCATCCCGACTGGGGTCCTGAAAGGCGAAACCCTTGGATCTGACTGTTTGGTCCGAAGAGTCAGCAGTGGAGAATAACTTAGTTTGACCTGTGTGCGCCAAGTGAGTTTGCTTTGGTTTTGTTTTGTGGTTATGGCACCACTTTGGTTTGTGTTTGGTACGGTCTCAAGGATAGTTTTTGGACAAGCGCTTGAATTTGTTTGGGTTCTTCATGAACGTGGTACCACTTTGATTTGGTGAGGTCTGAAGACCAACTTTGGTAATATATTTACAAATATCTGCTCCCAATAAATAGTGAATGTTTTGTTTGGAAAAATGCCCTGCTTGAGTAAATTCTGCTGTGTGAGTTGTCGTTGTTCTGCTGATGCTCGATTGGAAGAGAGTCAGCCTGCTCTTCCGGAAGGAACGCCAAACTTTGAGATGTATGTGAAACACGGTCTTGGCCCTATTATGTTTAGTACATTATGGCACAAACATACAAGGGACAATGCCGAGTTGCAGTGGCCACTGACAGGCACCTTTGATGAAAAAAAGCATAATTTCCTGCAGGATATATTGTTTGCAAAGAGAAGTAGGCTGTCGATGTTTGATTCCCTTAGAAATTGGCAAAAGGAAGCTAAACAGAGACAAATGAAAGCAGAAAAGGATGCCCGAAAGGGAAGGATACAGACAGGGACTCAGAAAACTGTTGCGTATGATAAAGAGAAGACTGAGAAGGGGATAGAGTGTGCTGATAGGTGGTTTTGATTGCAATGTGATAAGTCTTATGCCACTTGAGAAGAAAATGATACATTTGTGGAAGAGTCCGCCTCCATACGCCCTGCAGAGAATTTACCCTGCGGTACCACAGCCCCAGTCGTCTGTCTCTTCTGCCCCTGTTGCTTCTGTTTCTTCTGTTACTGACCCAGCTGATTTGGCCACCGCGTTTTCCTGCCGTTTCTGTGGCTTTGCCTCCTGCGATAACTGTTAGTCTCCCTGTTATGCCTATTGTGTCAGCGCCACTCCTCTCCCCAACCCTTACCCCCACAAAACAACCATTGACAACTTTATTGCCTGTGCCTTCCGTCACTAATCCTTCCTTTGTCCTTCATTCCCCGAGGGTACTGGGTAGCGGGACACCTGTACGGGGATCGGGGGACGGGGACTGGGAACATTCTAGGGAGTGACTGGGGCAATATTGATGCGATCGGATGTGGGAGATGAAGAGAAACAGGCGGTGGCCAATCAGGGTGCTCAGTGGGCTCATCAACCCATCTATAATATGGTAGATGTGTGGAGTGTGATGAGAGGTAATGAGCCGTTGGTGCTTCAGCATCCCCTTAAGCGTCGGCTACACTGATTAGATTGTGGGAACAGTGCTTCAATGCTGTAGTGCCTCAGATTATTTATGATATCAGGGACAATGTGTATGCTGATGGTATGGCGCCTGAGGAAGTTTTTGCTAATGTTCTAACATTGGTAGCTTATGGAGGTAAGCTGTTTGAGAAGAGCTCGAAGACAGTGTCCCAGTTTCCAAAGAGTGAAGTTCGCCCCATATACCTCCCTGAACTACCGGAGCTACAGGATCAGCAGAATATTGATATTAGACAGCGAGTAGAGGCCTGTTTCCAAGAACAATGGGTCGACACTCCGTTGAAGAGGAGTGAGGTTTTGTCCCTTAAAACTCAATTACCTGACCCTTGGAAAAATCCAACTGCATATTATAAGGAATTGACTGAGGCAGCTTCTTCGACTGTAATGATGCTTGCGGACATTGAAATGTTCTTTGGTTTGCTGGTGCCCATCGACATTTAGAGGCAGGTGCACAAGCAGGTCCATGTCATGGAATTAGGTGGTACCTGGGAGCAGATTAAAGAATGGGATAAGGACTGGAAACCTGGGGAAAAGCCTAAGGCCAAGATACTAGCTTTGCCTGGCTGAATTATTACGTATATGCTCTCTCACATTCCACTGAGGAGGGTAGATTGGGATAAGTTAGCAGCATGTCGTCAGAAGAAAGATGAAAGTTTGGCAGACTTCTTCACCCAGGTTGAGGGTGTCTTTTGGGATTTTAGTGGACAGGAATTGTCGATGGAAGGGAGTGTTCAATTATTTCTTAATAGATTTGTGACTAATTTGTTTCCTGAGATAGCAGCTCATTTTCAGGCTTCTGAGAGCACTTGGACGACATCCTCCCCCTCTGTTATATTGAGAATGGCACAGTATTATGAACACAGGGAGGACAAGGCGAAGGAAAAGGTAGAGAAGAAGCACAAAGGAGTTGAAGATAAAGGGGTTGTTGTAGCAGGCGTCTAGGGGAAGTAGAAGGGGACGTGGTGCTGGTCCGAAACGACTGCTTCTTCGTACTAGCAGGAGCGGTGCGCCAGTAGGGCTGAATCAGTGTGCGTACTGCAAGGAGGAGGGGCACTGGCGTAACGAGTGTCCGGTTTTATTGCAGAAAATTGCGGCCCCCAGGGGACGAGGTCCTCATGGACGGGGTTGTGAAGAAAGTGACCAAGAGAGGGTTCGGGAGGATAGGACATCGCAGCGTCACACAGACCAGAATTATTTTGATGACCCTCGATGGAGACAGTATTACCACCATGATATGATTTGGATCAGGTGACAGGGGTGTCCCACAGCTAGACAGCCAGGGGCTGGGTGAGATCAGCGTGATCCTTATGTCACCACGTATACAGGTGCAATGAATAGCTCTGTTTCACATTCGCTGGTCCCCGGAGCATCTCTATCTGGCCAAAATAATGTTTTGGTAGGTATTACAGGCATACCTGTTGTAAGCCCCATTTCCAAACCTCTTTCCTTGACTATCGGTCCTTTTACTGTGAATTTACAATTCTTATTGACATCCAACTGTGGAGAAAATTTAATGGGCCTAGATTTACTAAAGAAGTTGAATGCGACAATTTTTTGCTCTCAAAAGGTGTTTACAAGATGATGGGACCGAATGTGATAAGCTCTAAGCAGTAATTGTCCAAAGATGCGCCCCTCCTGCTGAGTTTAAGGCTGTGGCACCCACTTTGTGGGCGACAGGTGGCATGGATGTAGGACTATTGCAAATTCCCCCCATTTCCATTAAAGTTAAAAACAATGCCATTTTGCCCCACATTCCCCAGTACAAAATTCCTCAAGCGGGGGAGCGAGCTTTGTTGAGCATTATACAAGACCTGATTGAGTCGGGGGTAATTGAGGAGACAGCAGTGAATGTGTGTAACAGTCCTATTCTTCCTATTCTAAAAAAGGCATCTCCAGACTTCCCCGATGACCACCCAGATGTTTATCGTTTTGTGATTGATTTGCGCGCCGTTAATAAAATAGTGGTCCCTCAGTTCCCTGTGGCCCCAGACATTACTACCCTTCTAACAATGATTCCTTCCTCTGCCAAATTCTTCTCTGTCATTTATTTGAAAAATGAGTTCTTCAGTATCCTGATTCATCCTGATAACCGCCATTTGTTTTGCCCCAGCTGGCAGAAGCTTTAGATTCTGTCACACTCCTCAAAGTTATGCTGGGAGCCCTAGTATATATAGCCAAGCCTTGAAAGCCCAATTGGACTCCCTCATGCTTTCCTCAGGTAATGTATTGCTCCAGTATGTGGATGACATACTGATAGCTTCTGACACTGAACAGGGATGCAAGGACAGTACGGTTAGGTTGTTGCTCCATTTGGCTCACTATGGACATAAAGTGTCCCTTTCTAAATTTCAATATTTTCGACAGGAGTTCACCTATTTAGGTCACCTACTGTCGAAGGAGGGTAGGAGATTGACCCCTGAGAGCATTAGTGCCATTGTTAAAATGCCTTTCCCTAAAACTTAGAGGGATGTGTGTGCTTTTTTGGGCATCACTTCCTACTGTCGCCATTGGATCCTTAATTATTCATTACTAATAAAGTGCTTGCTTGCATTAACCACTAAAGATATGTACAAGCCTCTGCCTTGGACGCCCGAATGTCAGCAGTCTTTTGAGTAATTAAAGGTTGTGCTCTGCTCTGCCCCTGTGCTTGGCACGCCTGATTATGGGAAGCTGTTTGTGCTGTATGTACACGAGACAGCTGGTTGTGCGCTCTCTGTTTTAGCACAGGCCTTCGGAGGTAAGCAACGACTGTGTGCTTATTTTTCTGCTTTGCTTGATCCAGTCACCAGAGCCCTCCCGAGCTGTCTAAGAGCGGTCATGGCTGTGGCCATCTCTATAAGACAATTGGCTTGGCTCGTACTTGATACTGACCTCACAGTCATGGTGCCTCATGCTGTGGACACCCTATTGAATAAGACCAAAACGCAGCACCTTACCAGTGCACGTCTGACCGGTTATGAGCTCACTCTTTATACCCTGCATATTACGATAAAAAAGTGCCACTTTAAATCCAGCCACGTTACTAGCCCTCCCTTCTGAGAGTGAAGAAACAGACATACATGATTGTCTTTTTCGGACAGAGGAAGAGACGAAGGGACTGGTAGACCTGGCTGATGTTCCCTTATCTGACCCCCAAGGGAACTATATGTTGGTGGCTCTTGTTTCAAATTACCAGATTGCACCACCAGTGCGGCATATACACTTACTACACTGCATACGGTAGTTGAGACATCACGAGTTCCCTATCAGTCAGCTCAGGCAGCTTAATTGGTTGCCCTTATCAGAGCTTGTGAATTGAGCGAGGGGATGTCTGTTAATATCAATACTGACAGCCAGTACGCCTTTTGGGTCGCCCATAATTTTGGGCAGCTCTGGGCAGAGAGAGGGTTCCTTATCTCACATGGGATGCGCATTCAGCATGGCCCTCTTATACATAGTCTTCTGTCTGCCTTGACACTTCCTAAGAAATTGGCTATAGTAAAGTGCAGTGCCTACAAGGCAATTACTGATGATGTGGGAAGTGGGAATGCATTGGCATACCAGACAGCTAAGGAGACAGTTCAAACAAAAATGAAAAAGATGTTTGTAGCAGGTCCTGCCAGGTTGGTGCCCAAGGCCACTATGTTCGAGGATACTCCAGACAATGTGAAAGAACTCCAGAGTGAGGCAACGATTGATGAGTTAGCAGTATGGCAGGAAAGCACAGCATGCTTAGACGAGGATGGGTGTTGGACGGATAAGTCAGGAAAACAGAGATGGATGTTACCAGATGCATATGTCCTCCTGTGGCCACTATGGCGCACGGGCCAGCCCACATTAGTGCGAAAGGCATCTGTAAACTGTAGGATCCTATATGGCAGAATTACAACATTCCCAAGGTTGCTGCTCACTTAGTAAAGTACTGTATGGTATACATGATGTATAATCCTGGAAAAGGCACCCCTACGCAACCTGATAACTTTGCACCGCCTTCCTTCCCTTTCGAGGTTCTCCAGATAGAATTTATCGAAATGGAACGAGTCAACAATCTGAAATATGTTTTAGTAGTTGTTTGTGCATTCAGTAAATGGGTTGAGGCTTACCCCACTAAAGAGGACACAGCCATGGCGATGGCAAAGGCACTCCTAAAGGAGTTCTTCATGATTTTTGGTTTGCCCCATTTGATTAGGAGTGACAACGGAAGTCATTTCAATTCAAAGGTTATCCAGCTGGTGTGCGATGGTCTGCACATCAAGGAGAAATGCCATGCTGCAAACCACCCCCAGTCAGCAGGTCTGGTTGAGAAATACAACGGTATTCTTAAACTGAAATTGGCAAAGATTAAAAAGAGCACAGGATTGCAGTGGCCAGATGCTCTGCCATGAGTTCTTTTGTCTACAAGAACTATTGCTCACTCTAGGACGGGATTGTCGCCATATGAGGTCGTGTTTGGATGCCCGGTGAATGTCTTGGGCGTCCCACGACCTTGACGGTACTTAGAAATTGAATATCCTTCACTTGTGGATTACTTGTATGAGTTGAATAAAAGCTTGCATTCTATTCACCAACAGATCCACGAAACCCTCCCACCAGCTCCCGAGGGGCCAGGCCATGATATCCGGCTTGGGGACTATGTCCTGACCAAGCATTTTCAGAGGAAAGGCAGTCTGGAGCTGCGCTGGAAGGGGCCGATACAGGTCCTCGTTGCCACTTGCACTGCTGTGAAGGTGGCCGGACGAAAGAATTTGATTAATTCTAACCATTGCTGCAAGGTGCCTCTTCCGTTACCCTACGATCAGTGGGTGCTTAACTGCTTAATGGTGTAGGTGACTCCGAAACAGAGAAGGTGCCTCTTTTTGCTCCCTTCTTGGGTGCCCGGCTGACGTGGGCACAAACGGAAAAAGAAAATGCAGTGTTGAACGAGGCAGTGCCTTCCGAGATCAGGGCTATCCAGGAGCCCCAGTCTGCTGGCCCATCTGTACCCGAGTCCCAGTCCATTGATCCCTCCGCGTCTGAGCCCCTGTTTGCAGACCCGTCTGTCCCTGGAGTAGCTAAGTGGAATTTTAGGCCCCGACGGAGGAACAGTGCACCAGAAGGAAAGTTAGATTAGCAGGGATTGGACTTGATTGATAAGTCAGGCAACAGTAGCATGGGGAGAGACAAGATTGGTGCATTCTTCAGACATTGGACAGGATTAATTGGGTGTGCTCCCCCCGAAAGGGGGTGCCTCATCTTGAGCGACATGGGATTCTTCAAGAGCTGATTCGATAGCTCCACCGCTGGTGCTCAACAGCGCCAGCTGATGAACAATAGGAGCCTGCCAGTGAGGCTCTGACGGACACCGGGAACATTTGCCCTTTCCTTTGTTTTCTTGTCATTGGCTCCATTGCATGTCCTTTTCTCATGTCACAATGTATCCATTTGGTTGCCCCATTACGGAGGAGGACCAGCCATTTGCAGCCCCACGTGTTGGGGAGAGTGAGTCTGATTTGTCCAGTTGGTCTACAAAAAGTAAAATAGTGTTCATGGTAATTGCCCTGATATCCCTTATAGCAGTACTTGGAACAGTATTGTTTCTTGAAGAGAAATATCCTGTGCACTCTTTGGTGGGTAAAATGCCTGGTCCCCCTGAATATATGTTTGTTACCTTGGTCCCCCATAAAGGTGAACACCAGAAAACATACGTAGATAATGTATTTTTGCAAACACTCCACCAAGCACCTGACACATCGAATGTCACAAACTGTTGGATCTGTGGCCTGCTCCCTTCTGTTACACATAAAAGTGACAGCCTCTTGTCATTGCCTATGTCTTATTTGGGCAGCAATGAGTGCTGGTTTGAGTTGTTCTCTTTGGTATATACCCATTATCATTCTTGTACTATGAATATGACATCTGCCGATTATTCCACAGTGTTAGAATATATACGTGTACACCAAGGATTTACCCCGGGAGAACAAGGGACACTTGATACATTATCCCCAACAGCCTGCATGAATGTATACGAAAGAGAGAATAATGCAACTTGACTTCAAAATGAAATGTTGGGTTTTCAGTGATTTAATGTCACTAAATACTTTCATTCACTTCAGATACACAAATTATTACTCACAATGATGCAATACCAGTGCCGGTAGTCAACACAACAGCTAGGTTTTGTGTTTGGGGGTTTGACACGGTAAAAGTGGGTGAGAGTAATTGCAACTATACCTACACATTGAGCACGAGTAATAGCCCGCCTCTGCTCCCACCGCATAATATTTACTTTGTTTGTGGATCTCAAGCTTATGTGTGGCTTCCTAGGGGATGGTCAGGTGTCTGCTATCTCTCTTTCCACCATCCCCCAGTGTATGTAGCACGGTCCAACTTTCATAGGGACCATCGACTGCAACGTAGGAGTGCCCATTTGTTCAAAATAAAAAGTTTTATTAACACGGAAGACATAGACCATATAGACACTACTCTACAGAAGTTCACAGATGCTATGAAGGGTATGTTCCCCCTTTTGGGGACCTCTGTCCAAAAGCCTTAACATTGGTTGGCTCACCAGAGTTGTGGAAGGGGTCATTAATACCACAGCAGGGATATTGACAAATGTTACAGCTGAGCTCCAGGCTACGAGACTTGTTGCTCTTCAGAACAGGATGTGTTCGACGTCTTCCTTGCTGATCGGGAAGGGGCCTGTCGCATTATCAGTAGCAGTTGTTGTGTTTATATACCGGACCACGCCCCTAATGTATACACTGCTATCCAGAGGTTGCACAGGTTCCCACCTGACATCCATCAAGAAAATGGTACCTGCACACTCCCTGGTTGGTTCTGGGGTTTGCTAACATCCTGGGTGTAGAAAATTCTTATCTTCCTGATAATAATAGCAGGTGTCATCTTCACATGTTGCCTATGCGTCCATTGCCTTCCTGCTTGTTGTGCTTACTGTGTTGGAAAGTTGACACCCACACCAAAAGCCCCAATACATGATGCTAAGTCTTCGACCATGATGATGCAGGCTGTCCACGATTTAATGTCTATCAACGATGGTATTTTTGAATATTGATAGTGTGTGTATTAACATATCAAAATGATTTTCTTCATATGTACATAGTTATTGGCTTTCTAGCACTAGACAAAATTGTTGGCAAATGTTAAAAGGAGGGTCTGTTGGACTGGGAATGCATACAGCTGACTCCTAGCATTGTGCAAGTTAAATTAGCATTTTCGGTACCATTTTGTATTCAGCCGCCATTTTGTACTGCAATCGCAAATAAGGCTCTGTCCCATACTGTCTGCCTCAGTAGAAAGCTGTCTCGATTGTTTCTCTCTTCCAATCTTCAAGGTTGAGCTTCACTGCACTAATGAATAGGTTGTTCAGTTTTTGCATGCCTTTCCCAGTAGATCGTCCTGCTCCCACTCTCAGGGAGACGGGCACGGGCAGAGTAACCTTGAAACTAAGATAGTATGTACCCGGTCTCAGGATGGTAGCTCATCTTTCTGTACCTCCTTTGTTCATGAGCGCAGAGGCTGGAAAATTCCAGCTTGGGCGGGTCTTTAGGGGGGGTGTTAGAAATGCATATCTTGTGTTACCTTGTTGATGGGGGTCAGTCCTTCTACAGCATTTTAAGGAAGACTTGTCAGATTGGACTCCCCTCAAGTGTATGGCTAATAAATAACTTTGGTTTGTATTCTCTAGTATTTGACCGACTCTTCATTTGTATGGAAGGCAGAGAGGTGGTCTTAAGTGACCGGGTTAGCCTTAATCGGGTCACTTCCTTCAAAGTGTTGTGGCATTGTGTGGCGTTGAGTGAAGTAAATTCTTTTTCGTGAATTGGCATTGTGTGGCATAGAGTGGTATTGTGTGGTGTGAAGTGGAGCAGAGTGTCACTCTGGTACCTGGAGTGGAGTACAGTGGCATTGTGTGGCATGGAGTTGAGTAACATTGTGTGCCGTGGAGTGGCATTGTGCAGCAAGAAGTGAAATGGCATTGTGTGTGGTGGAATGGCATTGTGGGGAGTGGAGTGGAGTAGCATCGGGTGGCATGGAGTGGCACTGTGTGGTGGAGAGTGAAATTGAGTGGCATTGTGATTTATGGAAAGTAGCTCAAGTTGCCACTGAATTTCCATGTAGCGCTTCAAAGCCTTGTGCTGTATAAACGCAATTATAATATAATATATTACCAATTATCTCGCCCGACAATTTAAACATTTAATGCCATTGACCTGACGCAGGAGCTTGTTAATATCTACAGCGCTTCTACGAGGACTATTTATTTTACAAATAAATATGCTTTAGACCAGGAGGGGCAAGTGAGCAAGATAGCAACATATATTGTACTGGTTGGGGATAAAGGAGATGAGTGCGGGTGGCAGCAATTTTGTAGACCTACAAATGTTAAAAGTAAGGGCGGGTGGTGAACTATGCTCCACCAGCGGGAGTTTTTGCTACGCCGTGCTCCGCATGGAAGGCGGAATTCAGTAAAAAAGCTCAGCCGACTGTCAGTAGAGCGGAGTTTACCGGAGTGTCATTCTAATTCCATTCCTAATCCTAGCCCACCACCTCGCCCTTTACCATAATGGCTACCAAAGAATTTTTACTCCAGTCTGCACATGTGTCAAAGCAATGTTCTGAAGAGCACAGTTCTGTCCATCCGCAACCATTCTTCTGTAGTGTACGACGAAGAGAGAAGAACACAGACATCAGACTTCCTACTCTGCAGGCATAGAGCGGGAGTCAGGCAAGACGTGCTCCCTGAACTACGCGCTAATCAACACTCTCCCGCTCTCAGATACAACACAGGCCAAATCACTGTGAGTAGCTGCTTGTTTGTTACTTATTTAACACAAAGCCCTTGCTGTTTTCAAAAGCACCTATTATGTACCCGAAACAGTTTTATTTTAAAGCATAAAAGCGAAGTAACTAAAGGACTGCAGATGTCTTTGTGACTAATAGAGCATGAGGCAAAAGCAGCCTCTGATCAAAACCACATCTGCAGCTTCATGTACAGCTTTTTGCTGAGTCACTCTCTCTGCCTCTTGCCCTGCTCTTGCTGCAGCTTTAGCAGTGCCCCCTCATGGAACTCCAGCCCCTGGCCTTGATCTCCCCGGGCATGGCCCTCGAGGGCTTCTGCCGCAGCAGCATGTCCAGATCCCCCAAGTCCTCCACCAACTGCTGCCAGTCCATTGGCAGCATAATTGACCATAAGCTGGGTCGAAGTGGGCACCCACCTGCCCCTGCAGTAGAGTATAATGACTCTTGTTCAGGTGGTCCCTCTCCTTGGAGTCATACATGGAGTCAGCCAGTACTCAGACGTTATTGAATCAGAGTATGCAAATTGACTGCTTTGAGATCCGGTAGCATGGCTCTCTCAGACAACTCTCTAAGGGACCTGTCTGCTCTGTGGGACTCTGGGCGGCAGGGAGCCCTGCTGCTGCCCTCTGGTCATAGATTCTGGGTACTGCTGCAGTCCTATGCTGCTCTCTCCACTCTTAAGCTGTACAGCTCCCTGCACGCATTGCCTCTTACTGATACGGATGCTGAATGCTGATCTTTGGTGCTACCTGCTTCCTGGGATTTATCAGCACTATAAAAGTAAATGCTCTTAAATACAATCCTGAATTAACTATCACCTATTCTCCATCCGTGTTAATCACCCAACCATAAGAACTACTATAGAGACAGTGATAAGCAGAATTCTGCCCACTCGCTGAACTTTGTTGGATACAGCTGAGTTTTTTGGCAACTACGCTGAATTCCTCAGAGGGAAGTAGCAAACGTTCTCAGTACTCCATCATGATAGAGAATGACAGGAGTACAAATCACCTTCCTGTGAGAAAAGGCAAACATAACAGACTGTCAGAGGTTTAAACCTAAGATATTCCAGAGTTGAAAATTCAGGAGCTCTATGATGACTCTCTCACATGTTGGGGAGTAGGGCTGGGAGGGGATGAAGCAACACAGAGAAGGGGTGGGTACGAGGGTGAAGAAGCACCTAGGACAAGGGATGTGGGAGGGGGGAACAAATATCTCTCAATGAAAGTGCAAGAAGTGGACGGACACTGATTGAGATGAATCAATCTGTGCTTGGTCCAATCCTAGATGTTGAGTACCTATTGCAGTCAATCAAACAAACATGACAATTGTAAGGTGCTTATACCTCCTCATAGATAGACTCCCAAGAAGGAACAAGTATATTTTCAAAACTAACAGTGCGGAACAAGCCCAAACCTAACTATTCGTTCCGCTTGCGGAATTTGCAGATTTTCCGCAATTTCACGATCCGCGAATCTCACGAAATTGTGGAAAAATCTGCGAATCCGCTCGCGCAGATTTTTTCCAGGAAGCACTTACAGGGTTACAGCAGGTACCCAAGTTGAAGCTAATTTCTTTATAACCATTTACAAAATGGTTACAAAGAAATTAACTTCAACTTGGGCACCTGCTGTAACGCTGTTAGTGCTTCCTGAGCGGCGCCTCGTTTCCTACTTGGATCTATTCTCTAACCCTGCTCTGACCCTCAAAGCAGGCTCAGAGAATAGTTACAAGTATGGCATGAGGCTCCTGTCACAAAAATTAAACCTCAACAGGAAGCACTTACAGATAAATAAAGCAGGTGCCCAAGTTGAAGCTCAAATTCAGTAACATTTTAATCAGCCCAAAACATTAGTGAGCACGGTTGAGGCTGGGCAAGTGTGCTTTAACCCCATCCCTGCCGTCGGAAATTAGTTGTAATACTCGAGGGAGGAATTTGCATCCATGAGTTTCTCGAGCACGATCCCCTTGTAGTTCCTGTGGCCAGGAAGCTGCTTTCTCCTCACCTGCTGCCCTGCTCGCTCTCTCACTCTTTACACAAGAGGCATGTGCCCACGCATAGAAGCCCCGCACCACACACTAGCAGTATCAAACATTTTTCCCGCCCTTTCCCACTATGATGGACAGCTCACTCAATGGACCTCTGAGCCTTTTGGCGCGGTGGCAAAGTTACAGGCACACATGGTCAGTGGAGACAAATCTTCTGGCCCTTTACGCAGCTGCAGTGTAGGAAAAGCACTATACATTTACTCAACGAGGTAGCACTTATTGATTAGCCAGTACTCCAGTTGAGTAGAGGTATTGCACAAAACAGTGGCATCTTTGTGGATAACTATGCAGGGCAGGATTCATTCTGGCACGAGGCTCCTGTCACAAAAAATAAACCTCAACAGCAAGCACTTACAGATATAGCTGGTGCCTGAGTTGAAGTTCAAATTCAGTAAAGTTTTTTATCAGCCCAAAACATTAGTAAGCACGGTCGAGGCTGGGCAAGTATGCTTTAACCCCATATCTGCCGTCGAAAATTAGCTGTAATACTCGAGGGAGGTCTTTGCATCCATGAGTTTCTCGAGCGCGACACCCTTGTAGTTCCTGTGGCCAGGATTCTGCTTTCTCATCACCTGCTGCCATGCCCGCTCTCTGACCCTTTACACAAGAGGCATGTGCACACGCATAGAAGCCCCGCACCACAAACTAGCAGTATCAAACGTTTTTCCCGCCCTTTCCCAACTATGATGGACAGCTCACTCAAGGGACCTCAGCGCCTTTTGGCGAGGTGGCAAAGTTATAGGCACAAATGGTCACTGGGGACAAATCATCTGGCCCTTTACGCAGCTGCAGTGTAGGAAAAGCAGTATACATTTACCCAACGAGGTAGCACTTACTGATTAGCCAGTAGAAAGTATTCTAGTTAAGTATAGTGCAAATTGCCCATACAGGTCTGGCTTTCCAACATGAAGTAGGATGGATTCACATCCTAACTCATAAAACTTTGCCAATATGTTTTAGCCAGTGCGGCTGCTGTTCAGCATGGCTAAACATTAGTGGGGTGAAGCAGAGTTTCACAGAGTCGAGTGGACTGTCGTAAAGTGGAGCAGAATGGAGTGTTATGGAGTGGCGTGGGGGGGTGTAGAATACAGTTGAGTGGTGTGAAGGGGAGAGGAGTGAATTGGAGTGTCATGGAGTGGTGTAGAGTGTTGTGGAGTTTCGTGGAGGGAGTAAAGTGTTGTAGAGTGGAAGGATATAGAGTGGAGTAGAAAATTACAGTAGAGTGTTGTAAAATGGAGTGGCATAGAGTGTCATGGAGTGGCTTAAAGCAGTGTGGAGGGTGTTGCTTTGAGTGGAATAGAGGGTTGAGCGTAGAGTAGATTGTCAGAGTGGAACAATATATGAGAGTGGAATGGCATAGAGTGGAGTACAGAGTTGTAGAGTCGAGTGGCATGGAGCACTTTGTTGGGATGTTGCCAAGCTCCACCCAGACAACCGTATCCAGGCACTGGTAATGTCTAGGCTCGACTACGGTAACATTCTCTACTTAGGAGCCAATAAAGACATGACACGCAAGCTGCAGCTGGTGCAGAATTCTGCTGCAAGATTGCTTTGTCAGGTTCCTAGAGCGGCCTCCCTCTCGGGCTCTCTGAAAGACCTCCATTGGCTGAGAGTTGAGAGCAGGATCAAGTTTAAAGCTCTGAGCTACATGTTCAGGGTCAAGCAGGGCATAGCTCCTCAGTATTTGCAAAAACTAGTCAAACCCTATTTGCCATCACACACTCTTCGTTCCACCACCCACGCTAAATTCATTGTGCCCAGGACTAGGCTGTCCTGTATGGGTGGTCGCTCCTTTGCTTACCTGGGCCCCTCTCTGTGGAATGCTCTTCCTCTACCACTCCGGAAATAAACCAGTTACACGCACTTTCATTAGTTACTCAAAGCCTGGTTGTTTAATCAGTAATTCCTTTCCTGCTACTTCTCTGGCTTGGCACCGGGAAATCCTTTTTGGGTAGCTGTTGAGCCCGATATAAATTTAAATAAAATAACATAACAACATAACAGAGTGGAATGGAATTGAGTGTCAAAGAGTGGAGTGGCATACAGTGGAGTATTGGATTGGAGTAGGGTGGGTAGTGTGTCAAAAAGATGGTGGAGAAAAGTGGCATGGAGTTGAAGAAAATAGAAATTGGCACAGAAGCTGCAATATAAAAATAATGCATTTATTCACCTCAGATGAGGGAGACTACGTCACACAGAAGTCTTAGCAACTGAATGAGGCAGTCTAAGGAGTACAGAAACAGGGGCTTTATATATGCTTAGGGTTACGTAGTCAGCATAAAACCAAGTGGAGGTCCTGGCTCATGTAAGCATGCAAAATGCCTAAGATGGGCATACAAGATCTGCTTGCTCAACAAAGTGGGAGGAGAGTTACTTCTCCATACAGCAGCAAAAATAGCCTAACAGTTATACAAGATGAGCAGGTGCATTCTACTAGCTAGGCCCTTCTGAGCATGTGCAAGGCTCTGAAGAGGGAAACAGCACATGGAGAGCACATGGCTAACTAAAATGGCTGCCAAATACAAAATGGCTTTCAGCTCATGCTAACAAATCCCTCCAATCTTTAACAGAGTGGCATAGATGGAGTTGGGTAGAGCGATGAAGAGTGGAGTAGTGTTATAGAGATGCATAGAGTAGAGTTGAGTGTTGTAGTGTGGAGTGGCATAGATTGGAGTAGAGTGTCTCATTTTCACTAATGATCCAAATCTGAAAGTAGAGGCCTGATACCTCTAACCTGGTCTGACCATCTGTTAGTTCCTTTTTGTTGGAACCGGCCTTGTGGCGTGGTCCCACTCCTCCCGCATGGTGGGCCCTGGACGACATCGCCCCCTGTCCCTCGGGCTGAAGATACCCTCTCCAACCTTCACGAGAGCCGCCACTCCTAGCGACCCCGGCTCTCCCCCCACCAGAACATGGCGACCCCTACTCGCCCTACGCTGCTGGTCCGATCCCTATCCCGGCACACCCTCTCAGGCCCCGACTCCATCTTGGGCCTTCCCCGTTCGGGCCCCGTGGCCTCGGCCCGACCTCAGCCGCGGCCCCAACAAAGCTCCGACATCGAGGCACCAAGATCTGACCAGGTGGTAAAACGGCCACTTGACGGATCAAGGAGGAGGGGAGTTTCGATGGCCCTCCAACCGTCCCCGGACGCCTGGTTTCGATCACCCTCCGGCCTCCCTGGGCGCTGGCTCCACCCTCCTGCTGGGTGTCTGGACACTCTCATCCTGGCCCCTCTGACCCCCAGGTGCGAGGGTCCGGACATCAAAGGACTCTAGACCTATATCTGGGGCAGCCCTGGAATGGGTCGGGAGTTGTATCCTGGAGTCGAGAGGCCCGAGACGAACTCACCTACTTCGAACCCTGAAACCCTCTTGGAGCCCTGCTGGCGCTGCCGCGGCCCAACCTCGCTGAAACCATCCTTGGAGCCCTGCTAGCGCTGCCGCGGCCCAACCTCGCTGAAACCATCCTTGGAGCACTGCTGGCGCTGCCGCGGCCCAACCTCGCTGAAACCATCCTTGGAGCCCTGCTGGCGCTGCCGCGGCCCAACCATGCTGAAACCATCTTTGGAGCCCTGCTGGCGCTGCCGCGGCCCAACCTCGCTGAAACCATCTTCGGAACCCTGCTGGCGCTGCCGCGGCCCGACCCTGAGGAACCCCCCAGCTCGAGGATTGAGAGCTGAGCGTAGGGTATCCCTGTACCAGGCTGATACCAAGACTGTCCCGCTACCCCCTTCCCGCAGTTACTAAAGACCTTAAAGATCCCTCGGTCCATTTGTACTGTATTGCTGGGATAACTTGCCTTGATTGCTGATAAAGACGTTAAGACCTATCCTTGTGTGATGCCCATCTGTAGTGGTGTGAGTGCTCGCCTGTACGATCCTAGGAGAGGAACCTCGCCAGGAGGCCTCCCGACCGTGCTCGGCCAGTTCTAGAAGGAGAGGTGGGTCTCGAGGTGGTCGCCCAGACAGCCTCTGCCTCCCCCCTAAGATCGCCTTTCTAACACTTTCAGTTTAACTGGCAAATCCTCGGGCAATAGCGCCAGGCCAACTTCAGCGGAAAGGAGAAACTGGAGGAAGGTCTCCCCTGATACTTTGGGACCCGAGTTACAAATTGCCCCCCCCCGCCGCTCAGCTGACGGGAGACCCTAACAACGATGTATCTACTTTCAACTGCTGGGTCACCTCCGCCCTTGATAGAGTGGCCCCTCTTAGAACAGCAAAATCTGCCAGGAAAAAAACCCTCTGCCCCATGGTTCTAAATATAGAACTACGAACAGAGAAAAGCTTATGCAAGAAGCTGGAACGTGCCGTAAATCTTACAATCCGGTGGCCAAGTGCGCCTACAAAGCAGCTCTAAACCATAAGGGACTACTTTGCTAACCTAATCAATTCTTCTGATAACTCAGCCAAAGAGGTCTTTAAGATCGTTCAAGGTTTTACCAAACCGAAGGCTCTGGACAGTACCATAGCCCGTTCGGCTACCCTCTGTGAGAACGTATCAGTCTTCTCCCAGGAGAAAGTAGAACTTATCTATTCTTCCTTCCTATCGGCTGGGACATCAGCTATGCTAAATTCCACTTCGGACCCTCCTGGCATCTGGTCTGAATTCCGCCCATTTTTCTAAGAGGCATCCCTGATAGAACTATACAACTGTAAAACGGTTCACCTGGTGACCCCTTTAAATTACTTGCCCCATGGCTCAATTCGCAGCTGAACTCAATTTTGAACTCCTCTCTGATAACGGGCACCTATTCAGCCAACTGGAAATTGGCCTATGTACTGTCTATTAAGAAACCAGATGCAGATCCAGCAGAGGTCAATAATTTTAGGTCTATCTCCCTTTTGCCAGCACCGGCCAAAATTCTGGAGAAGGAAGTCCAGAAGCAACTATCCAAATTCCTGGAGTCTGACAACTGACTCCTGAATCCCAAATTTTGTTGTGTGCTAGAAAAAAATAGCATCTTCAGCCATCCTCAGGCACTGCCCTAGAGCCAGCATATTTGTCAAATAAATCCTCTCACTTTAAAGTCAGAGAAAGAAAAGTAAACACCAAGTTCCATGGAGACAGAGTCTGACATTTGACCTGTGTTTTTGAATGCACAGCAAATGTGGCAAGATAAGAACAAGATTTATAGGACTGTTTACAGAAATCGAGCACTGGTGGAAATATATAGTAAATAGGGTTCGGGCATGGGAAGGACTCGAGCTGAACAGCCTAAATAAAATAGAGTGACCAAACAGAAAGCAAGCAAATGTGAGTTACAAAGCCAATGGTAAACAACAGGCGGAATGCATTCCCAGGGAAGGTTTCCGAATGTCCCCAAGATGTTGTTAGCAAACCCTCGACCATACAAAAGTTGTGACTAAAGTACTGACATATTTTTTCCCAGTATTATAAGAGTGCATTTTAGATATTTTAAAGGATGCCAGGTGGTTCTTATGTATGCAAGTTGCTCAGTTTGAAAATGTACTGTCAATGAAGCTAAAACAGAATTTGGACATATTCCATTTATTGATCTGCAACAGAAACAGAATGGTAATCCTTAGAAACCAGCCTCGTCCAAAATGGCAATACAAATTCAACACTTGCAGAATCTCCCCACTTCTTGAGACACTATCCTGGCACCAAGTGCAGAAATTCATTATGTTTGTTCATTACAGATGTTAGCATCCGTCAAACACACAGAAAGCTTGTCATTAATTCGATACAGTACAAAAACTCACTACAATCCACATTTCCTCCAGAAGAATGTACACTTTTTTAGCATAAGAGTACAATCTGAAAGACAATGGACATGACTCACAAAGCCATTTACTTTTGTAATCCTGCGTTTATGCATGACAATGGCCCCATCTTTGCCTGACAGCTATGCAAAAAGATATACTAGTCAGGTGTAAATTTCAATAATTTGTCATTGTAAGTGACGCCTGAGTACAATTATGTAGTACTAAAGGCTATACATTGGTAGGCAGTGATCAGATTAAGGTATGATTTGTTTTGAGATTTTGTGAACACCCACAAATATGTGAATTTCTGAAACACTTTGTGATTCCTTGGCACCTCGGAAATTGTTGGCTGGAGTATCTCCCCTTCAAGGATGGGAAGGGAAAGGAAGAAGCCACAAATTCAGTGACTGATTCACAAAAGTAAACTTACACTTTTCTGCACATGAAAAGATAGAAAAGGCCTAGCTTTTTATGTCTAGAGTTCACCGCCCCAACTGCCAGCGGCCACCGGCATAGGTAAACGCGGTGAGGCGGGGCAGAGGACGGGTGGGGTGGGAGTGGGGAGAAGATGACAGACAATGAAATAGATATAATTAAATAAATAAATAATACTTATTCTGTCGTCTGTCGGCTTCCCCCTCCTGCCGCGCCCTGCCCCGCCTTACCGCGCTTACCTGGGCAGGCGCCCCTGCCAACTGCCGAGTCTTCACAGTCATAAACTTACAATTAACTTGTAGTGTGTGAATACAAAAAAAATAGTAACCATACATAAAGGTGTAAGTTCACATTTGTGAATCAGGCCCTCAATGGTGATGTATAGGTGATGTTTAGGATATAGATTTTTCAAGGCAAACTAGGTTTTCCCAACCAGAAAAAAAAAGAGACAGACCATTTGTGTATTCGGGTGCATTTTCCCACTTTTTGGAAAGAGCAAAGTCATGCGACTTTCCAAGTAGATTGCCTGCAAAGCTGCGAATTGTGACTTTCCAAGCAGATGGGCTGGTAAGGGGCGAATTATGCAGCTTTCTACCAGTACTCATGGGACTGAGAGAGAGAGAGCGAGTGTGTGTGTGGTGTGTGTGTTGGTGGAGGGGGTTATGATGGTTGACACTGTAAATAGTCTCATTCACAGCTAGCACAGAACACTGGAAAACAATGCGGACCCTAAGAAGAGCTCTTATAGTCATTGAAACATTATTTTGAGCTGAAGACAAAATAGTACATTGAACTAGTTGATAAGGAAATGCTGGGTTTCCTGCTCAACTTGGCTTCATGCTGCTGAAGTAGGATGCAGTCATCCCCCCAGACAGTGGAAGTGTATTGCCTACATTCGTATGGCTTGAGGTTGGAGACCAGATACCAAATGGAGAAAGAATGGAGACAGGGCTCTCCATAGAAACTTAATGATTGCCTTGTTAGGAAGGGGCGGCTGAGTACCTGTTTTCCCTGAGTACTGCGGTTTCATAGATGGTGAGTGTGAGGGGTGGTACTGACGTTTCTAATGCTCAAGTTTTTTGGCAGGGCCTTTCTTTTGTGCGTCTGATTGCTGCTACAGGAAGACTAATGACAGCCAGATGTAGGACCTTGCACTTCATTTGCCTATGTTATAGGGGCTCCAGATTGGAGACAGCCCTAGTGCTACATGCCCTGATAAGCACTACGTTACCCAACTGTATTAAGAGATACTGTTCTTTTTCATCCTGCCCTGATCATCAGAGGGAAGGAGAGGATGTCCTCTATCACAAACATTTAAATTACAACTTTCCTATTTTTTGCATTTTCATTACAAAGGTTTTATTGGAAAATGAACCCCAATGTATTGTAATTCTGTTTACACAGTTAATGATGGTGATGTGTGTGCACACTGGTGTTCTCACGGCCTACAGTGATGTTGCAACTCATGCACACATGCAAATAATGTTGTTTCTTTCTATAGTTTTTCTTGCTATCTTAAAAAGCCTCCACAAAATTTCTAAAAACCCAGCATGAAAACTGACCTTGACCTAAAATCTCAGATTGTCTGGTCTCCTTTTTCTTTCCACCACCTCTCTCCTTCCTTTCCATCCTCTGCTTGCCTCCTCTCTATGAGAGCAGTCTAATCTTAGTCAAATGCATTTTTGCCTTAATCTCTATTATTTGATGTTCACCAGGAATATTGAACACACAATATCGATGAGACACAGTATCGAGGGAAAATATGAAAAAACTATTGACAAGTAAGCAAGTTTAGATTTTCTGTACTTAACTCGATATGTATATGTGTGAATGTCCCTTGACATTCTGTCCTTGATATTCTTGTATCGTGTTATTCTGTGGGTTTGATATTCCGTGTGTTTGATTCAGTTGTGCAATCCTATTATTGTACTGAAGGTATCTTGGTTTATGGAGTCAAAATGCTGGAATGTTGAGGTAACTCTTGGCATAAGGGGTATCCACATCAAACACAGGCATTGTCACACTAGTTGCAATTCCTGGCATATGGGACACCCATTGCAAAATGCTTGTGCCGTTATACTGGACATAATCCTCACATAAGGGGAACCCATAGCATAATGTGCACACTACAGACAATTCTTGTGAAGATGGCTCCCATGGCAAAATGCTGGTGCTTGCACACAAGAAGTACGTTTTGGCTTATCGAAAGCACATGGAAAAATAAAGGCACTAACATACTGGAGATAATTCTAGGCATTAAGGAGGACAACCCTGGCATAAGGGGGCAGGGCGATCAGGCATTGGTGACGAAATGCAGGCCTTCATATATTAGTGGAAACCAGTCCTAGGAAGCTTGTATCCGGTCCAGGGAACTCATGGCTTGGCAGTTCGGGCTGGACTGTTCCCTTGAGGCACAGGGTCAGACTGATTTGCATATGGCCATGTCTGAACTAGGGTGGCAGAGTGGGCTAAAGAACGGTGATGGATTAAACCCAGATCTGTTGACTGGGTGTGAGTGTTTGATTGGTTCAGATGCTCCGTCCATCACCACCCCCCTTTTGTACCGCTTTGTTCGCCATAAATTGGCAGGGTATGCTCAGACGTGATTCCCTTGCTCACTTTGCCACTGGATTCAAACACGCCTGGCTGAAGACGGCTGTAATGCCAGAGTGTTTGATTGGTTCAGGTGCTCCGTCCATCACCATCACCCCCCTTTTGTACTGCTTCATATATTAGTGGCCACTTTTGGAATATAGGTCACCCTGGGTGTGTGGGTGCAGTCAAAGGTAAAGTCCTGCCACTGGCATATTGTACATAATCCTTGGCATAAGGGGGCACTTGTGGCATACAGGAAAAAATCTTTGAAAAAATGATGGCCCTGGAACAATGGAGGTATTTATTAAATACTGGCAGGGGTGTAACACACACCCCCGCAGCCCCCACGGTGGGTGGAGGGCCCACCGGCCCCAGGTCCCACAGTTCTCAGGAGCATTATTCCTAGCAAAGGGAAAGAAAACCCTCTAAATAAACATATAATCTTAATAAATAGTTTCAGAAGCGTACAGCTATATGGGCCTCTCCACACAGAGATAAAGCTTTGAGTGGACAATATGTGGTCCGTGCAAGGTGAGACCCTCTATTGGGGGCCCCTCCAACAGGAGGTCCAGGAGCCCATCTGTATGCTCTCCAGGAGCAGCAGCAGAGTTGGTTTCACTTCTCTGCTGCTGCATTACCACAGGCTGCATTGGGTTGGGGAAGAGCACAGAATTACAAAAGCCAGTGTTCCATTTGCATCTTGATTTGGGCTTAGGGGGAGCCATGCACTGACTGCTGCCCAGATCTTGTAGCAGTTGTAGCCAAGACACCTGGCAGAACTATTTCCACAGTCCTTTCTTAATGTAAGTTATTTTAAAACAAACACAAGGAGATGATGGACGGAGCACTGAAACTTTCAGACACTCAACCCCAGTCACAGATCTGTGTTGAATGCATCATCGTTCTTTAGCTCACGTCGCCACCCCAATTCAGACCCAGCCGTATGCAAATCATTCATGGCCCTGTTCCTCATGGGAAAAGTCCAGCCCGTACTGCCAAGCCAGGTCTTCCCTGGACTGGAAACAAGCATCCTGGGACCGGTTTGGGGGTAATACCCCTCATCAGCCAGGCTAGCTTGAATCCAGTGGCAAAGGGAGCAAGGGACTCACGTCTGGGCATAACCTGCCAACTTAGGGCAAACAAAGCAAATGCAAGGAGATGATGGACGGAGTGCTGAAACTTTTCAGACACTCACCTCCAGTCACAGACCTGTCTTGAATCCATCATCGTTCTTTAATTCACTTCGCCACCCCAGTTCAGACCCAGCCAAATGCAAATCAGTCTTGATCCTCATGGGAACAGTCCAGCCCGAACTGCCAAGTCAGGTCTTCCCTGGACCGGAAACAAGTGTTTGCTTAGTTATTTTAAAACTTAATTTAATTTAAATTACCTCTTGTCAGGGTGGACAGGCTAGGGCAACTAATTAAAAATGGCACTCATGAATCAGAAAAATTAAAAAGGGGCCGCACGTGCAATTCAGAGCAGTTTTGAACTTGTAGACAAATGCTGTATAGGTGTTTTACAAGTTATGTGAGATTGCATGTATTTGTGCTTGTTGCAGGCAATGTTTGTGCTAATAAGGAAATCAGCAGTGAAAACAGGCCCACCATACCATAAAACAGGCCCACAAAGAGTCAAAAAACAGCCCATAAACACACAAGGATATGTGAGACCAGCTCTCTGTCACTGCTAGATTGTCCTATGGGCCAGTGTGATCCTCCCTTCTGTCAAGGCTAGAAACAATGGATCCATTTTGCTGGTTTGCCGTCCCCACCTCCTCACAACACTGAAAAATACATAAATGATCATTATTATGTACATATTAAATCTTTCAGATTCCTATGAACAATCTAAGTACAAGAGTTTTGTTGATACGCTTAAAATATATATTGAACTGCACTGGATGGCACTGTCAGCAAGTGTGTGTCATAGTGCAGATAATTCAACACATTTGCAGCGGCACCACCATCATATTACCGACGCCGTGACCGCCATACCACCACCAGGTAACAGCGGTTCCCTGGCGGCTGAGGCGTTGAAATGGTGGTCCGATCACCCTACTTGTAATTGGGCGGTCGGACTGCCGGTACGGCGGTGGCTGGACTGCCACCACCACTCCCCGCGAGTCTGGCAGTCCTCGGACCGCCCGACTCGTAATCAGGCTCTAAGTGTTTGAGATGTTGTCAACAGGGGTGCAGCACTGTTCACATTTTGTGGGAATGTACAAGAGTAGGATGATTCTGGTCAGCTGAATGGGGGAAATGAAGGTTAATCTTGGGTCAACATGCCCTTTTTTTGCAAATCTGACACTTCATCAAGATACCACCACCATTCCAGAAACTGCATTTCATCTCAGGCGCTGGTATTCTTCGTTGGTAGCAGTAGCCAAGATTGTCATCCCAAGGCTCTGGAAAGTGGATACAACTCCGAAATATGACACATGGCTGGCAGCCATGTTCACCATGGCTTCATGTGAGAGAATCAGGTACAGGTTCAATATCCAACCACTTACATATGAAGAGATCTGGCGCTCTTTCATACCGAGATCAATACATCATAAATATCCCTATCACACCCTACAATAACTTTGCATTCCACAACAGCACTGCCCTCTTGTACCCATAAGATGGAGTAAACATTGACCTTTGTTGTTGCAGCCTGGTCGTGCTTGAGCAGTGATTTATTTTATATTGGGGTGTGGATCAGGCTCCCCCGCCCCCAGTCCCATCCTTCCCATGTACACTCATCCAGACTCATCTGTGCATTCTTGGAGAGGTCGAGTTGGCAGGGAAATGTACACCATGCACAGGAGGTGTTATTGTTACAGTCATGCTAGCATGAAGTTAGCCAAACTATTAATGTTATTCTTCTGTACTACTGGCCACCGGCCCTCAAGCAGGAACATACTTTTGCTTTATATAAACTGCTTTAAGGGATAGCTATATGTATATAGCTATATGTCTAAATAAACCTATGTGTAAATATACGAGTGTGTTTTTGATATTATTATGTATATACTGCTGCTTTCCAATAAAGAATAATACCAAAAAAAAGTATTGTGAAACCCTACAGTTTTGTTAGGTCACTCTATACAGGGTAGGGTACACCCCCTACACATTTTGAAAAACACTGGGTTAACTCCAGCAGAGAGCATGCGTCATTGGCTTGGCACACCTTCAAAGTACTTCAAAATTGAATCAGTTTCCTTTTTAAAGCCTAGGGTTTTCGAGCAAACATATCTAGAATTTGTGCTTTAAAATACACTGTTTGGACGCATTTTTCTTGAGGAAGACGCCCCTGAACACATGGCTGTGCTTGCTGGAATCAAGTGCAATAATTATGGACCAACACTGTAAAAGATCACCAGCCACCAATGCCTCTGGGGTAGGAGGTGGTGTGCAGACCCAAGTCTTTCTCCTTCTGTGGCGGGGCTTTTGCTCCTCTCCATGGCTATGCTGGTGTCTCCATCGTGTATATGGAGAGAGTCCTGCACTGCTGCAGGAGGTTATTGTAATGCGGAACTGTGCTCACAGGCAGGACTGGCTTTAGTGCTGGTGGTGCCCGGTGTGACAATTATTTTTGGCGCCCCAACCCCCATGGCACCTCCTCGGATCCCCTCACTACCACTGGGAAAAAGTGCCCCTCATCTCTCCATAGCCCCTCTCTCACATATATTTCACTTGTTTTAAAGCACTGGTAAAGGCAACTTTACTAACAAGAATGTATACTCAAACAACATAAGGAATAGATAATAATAGACTAGGGGAAAACACATAACATCTTAACTTATTCTATGCAGTTTGCATACAGCTCTCTGATGACAGCTCATAACAGCCTCTGTTCTATATTAGGATTGTATTTTATGAATTGTGGTAACAAAAGAATCTCTGTTACGAAAGCAGTAATCCACTCAGCAATCCACATAAAATACAGATCTGTAATATCTGCACTGTTTGCATTATTTGCAGCAGGCGTAATGAAGAGTCTAAACTGTCGCTAGATAAAACTCCAATCTCTCTCTCTAGAAGAAAAATTAATCACAAGAGTTATCTGGACATTTTTTATTGCAGCCTGAAAGTTGGACATACAAGGAACTCTGCAGCAGGTGTGTTTAAATCATAAGTTGCTGCCTAACACAGCCCCCCCCGCTGAGGTCAGTGCTCCTACCCAGGTCTACTATCAGTGCGGTCACACTAGTCACACCACCCTGAAGCTGGCCCTGTTCACATGAGGTGCATGCAGCTGGGCTTTTGCCACTGTCAGAGATCTGACAGGAAGGATAGACCAGTCGGGCACTGGGCGATTTCTGGGGGCAGATGGAGGTGGAGGTTTGGGGCACTGGTGGACATGGTATGGTGGGTCAGGGCTGCACCAACAAATGGAGGGATTTTTAGGTCGAGCCTGCAGGCAGCGCGCATGCGCTGTCGCTATGGGGATGATCTGTTGTATCTGAAAAGCAAAAACTCTCTAAAAAGGGGGTTTTAGCTCGCCCATTACTTACCATTTGTTAGCACCATTATAGCTTATCTGCTGCCATCTAATTGGGCAGCCTATGTGATGTTGCCACCTCTTTGTTTTTACGTGCCGCAGGGACCAAATATAGATTCATTTTACTTAAGTAGTCTCTTTCCGCCCCTCGTGCTGCAATTGAGAAACTATTCCATTTTTGTTTTTACATTTTTAAAACAGCCAAATTCGACCCAATCGGAAGGTATGGGACGCTTTACATGAGCACCAGTTACATTACACAAGTTGATTCTATTTTATAAGGCAGGGGAGATGTATTGATATGCCCAGAATCTGGAGATGTTGACGTAATGCCGAGACTTGAACCTGGTTCCTCAGTTCCACAGTCGGCATTCTGTCTGTTTACACTAACCATAGCACCACATCCTTTTTAATAGATTTGGTGCTTGCTAACTGGAGAAGCATGCCTGGGGCTGGATGTAGAGCTTTGACAGGCACCTTGGGGCAGATTTACAAGGAACTGACGCATCTGCAACAATGCGTCAGTTTCCTTGCACCAGTGCCAAATGTCCTTGCGCCAACATGGATGTGCTGTATTTACAATACAGTGCTCCATGGCACAAGGATTAAAAGATGCATCAGAAATACTGATGCATCTGTTGGCACAAAAGTGGGGCATTGCTGAAGTTGCTCATGAAAGTGATGCAACTCCAGCAATGTGCCACAACAGATAGGTGAGTCCCACACAAAAAGCCATGCATCATTCCTTACACCTGTTATGAGCAGGTGAAGGGATTTTGACGAAGTGAAGGCGTAGAGTGAGGCAGGGAAATGTTATAAATTTCATTGTGTCAGTTCTACATGGCTTTTTGGTGGGAACGCATAGCCTGCATGCATTATACCTGGCGCAGGTATAATGTGATGCAGGGCTTTGCAATGTGACGCATCTCCCTAGTTGTGTTACATTGTAAATTGGCAGCATTGTTTGCACCGCCATTGCATCAAAAAAAGTGACACTATGGCGGCGCAAAGAGGTGCATGTGGCTTGTAAATCTGCCCCCTTGTCCCCAAGGAACGTGCACGTGCTGCAGCATTTATGGTGCAAGAGCCTTTTTAATGGTTTCGCTCTGCGTGGCCTTTTCATCTGAAAGTACAATTTGGCAGTTTGTTAATTTTTTTATTAAAAAGAAAAACAGACCAAATAAGAAACACCACATGGTAACTGTATACCATATTGCCACTACGGGTGTGTATCGATTAGGGTGGCATACATGTGGATGATGCAAACTTCTATGAAAAAATCATGGCTAAACTGGCATTTCTCGCTACATATGAGCCCTGTGACCTTGGCACAGAATTATTTCTTGTATTTTTTGTAGAATATTACTCCGCCATTTTGAATAAGCAAAATGTGCTTTCATTGGTTTTAGCTACACCAAAAAGGCACATGCAAAAATGGAAATTTGTTGCTGTGTTGGGAAGCATTGATTTATTTTCCTGAATTTCAGCTGGGTGTGTGTTTTCTTGCACATTTGCCATTTGCCATGGTAAAAGCAACAAATGCCAGACAGCTGTTTGGCATGGAAGAGATCAGAACATTTTTTTCTTATGCCTCGGCAATCATTTACACGCTGCAGAGAATGTTCGTTTAAGTGCACAGTGAAAATTGGCCACTAACATTGCTAAATAATTAAAGCACAAAATGAGAAAATTACATCTCTCTCAGGAAAAGAGAAAGTTTATCTTTTTCTGGTTTTGTGAAGTAGCTCTACTTTCTCTCTGTTGTAGGAGTTTATCCAAGCTGCCCCATCAATCTCTTTGCTGCTAAATTTTTCAGGGACCAGGCAAGTTACACAACAGGTCACATGTAGTACACAATATGAGCACGTGGTGCAAGCAGGGTACATGACGTGGAGGCATTCAACAGCTGCACCTTTTTTTTTGCAGTTTTATATAGGGTGAACTCAACCCAAAGGTATAGGAGCGCTTTACATGAGCATCACTTACATTACACAAGGACACATTAATTTTTGTGGTAGGCATGGGGAGTTTAAGTGATTTGCTCAAAATCACAGGGTGTTGGGCTATCGCTGAGACTCGAACCTGGTTACCCAGCTCCAAAGTCAGCAGCTCTGAACGTAAGGCCACATCGTCTCCCCCTTGTGTACTACCGCGATAACCAGGAAGCGATGGTCTGATTTCTTCAGTTAACGCCTTCTTTCAACTTACTCCTCACTTGTCCCAAGGCCCGAGGCTTTCTAAGAATACAGACACTTTCTTACAGCCTGTCTTCTCTACAGTTTTTAGGAGTTCACAGTTCACAACTGGGCAGTCTTGTGAAATGGCCAAAGCGGTGCTAATAGAGCAAGTCTCTTCTTTTTTCATCCTCTCATCTGCTGACGTTCCATTTTTTATCTCCCATCCCAGCCTATGGAACTCCCTGCCTAGGGAACTGCGTATGCTGACTTACAAATTGACATTCAGGAAAAGACTCAAAACTTGGCTCCTCCCTTAACATCCTATGAACCCTGACTGCCTCCTCTTTCCTAGTGCTGGGAAGCCTTCAGACAGCCATACACTCTACAAATCCATAAACATAAACATCCGCCCTCTGCCTCTTTCTTCTAGCTCCCACTCGCCCCGATTCTTCTCCTCCCCACACCTACCCCGTCCACTTCTTCCCCCCCAACAGACAAAAGAAACAAAACGCTATATCGCAGACAGCTTCATAGCACTTTTTCAACTGTTCTGTTCTCCACCAGATACCCACCTTCCAATTCTTCACCCCCACCAGGCTTATAAAGATAATAGCTCGCCCATGGGTGCAACCTATTGGCATTGCCAATGCTTGCTTTCTTTTGTTTTTCCAAATACTGAAAATCTCAGAGAAGATAATTTTTGACTTTAAGTAGAGACAGAAGATGTTGGCATGGGTGCAAATTCAGGATATGAGTGTAAAAATTCAGGAAAAGAGGGTCAAAATTCAGGCCACAAGGTCAAAATTCAGGACAAAACTATGGAGTAGTAAAGGCAGTGGCGTCACTAGGGAGATGCGGGGGTGCGGACCTCACCGGGTGACACCATCACCTGAGGTGACACCAATCACGCACCAGGTGATTGGTGTCACCCCAAGTGATCGTGAGGTGATCATGATTAGTCTGGACGACGCTAAGTGGATGGGTGGGTGGCGCTGCAGCAGCAGTCTAGAGTTGACTGACAGCCTGCAAGCAGGCCCAGGGTAGCGCAGCAGCAAACAGTGCGCATGTTACGTTTTCTGGGCTGAGACCGAGGGTTGCTTCCTGCAGCAACCCCCGGTCTCCTATGGGCAGGTAGTAGTATCCCTGCTCTAGCCAATCATAACACTCCCATTGCAGTGTTGTGATTGGCGCAGGGGAAGGAGGGAAGTTGGAAAAACTCGTCAGCCCAGGACCGGTCAAGAGCGTTGAGGCGGCACGGAGCGGAAACCAAGCGGTAAGGTAAGTTTTTTTAATTATAACAAACCCCCTTCCTCCCCCTCCACCGGCCACGACCCCTACTGCCATGCCATTGCACTCGGGTGTTGACAATAATGCAGAAATGTTAGGCAGTGACTTTTAACAATTTCGCTACTCCTCCCTTTTCTTCACACATGTACCTGTACACACCCCTCTGCCTGTCTTTCCCTCAATTTCATTTGCATGAAGGGGATCTGAAATAAAGAGCTCTTGTTTGTTATTTAGCAAGCCCATGGGGTAAGTCGTTAGGGGGTGACACCTTTACCCGCACTGGGTGACACCAACCCTAGTGACGCCTCTGAATAAAGGTACGTTTTACAGACACATCAGAGGAAGTTGAGCAGTTGTATACATACAGTTCAGTTCGAAAGACTTTATTTCGATCACTATAGATCAAAAAAGTACAACCTAGAACAAACACTTTCAGACAAAATAAGAACATAGACATTAATAGTGCACATTCACGGTCCGTTACAATATCAGCAAAATGAAGCAGTAAAAATAAAAAAAATTAAAAGGACCAAGAATTCATCATAAAAATACTTTAAAAACAACCTAAAATTCTGTTAAAATCTTGAATATATTAAGAAACAGTAGTCCATGCAAAATAATTAGGGTAAAACAATACAGTTTGAGGTAACAGCCTAGGTACTACCAAGGGAACACCTGACCCACATTGCCATTAGAAACTTGGCTGTACAGAATACAGTAATACAGGAGGTGTCTGAAAGCATTATTCTTTATGCCTCCTTGTACTTTCTTACTCCCAAGTTTCTACAAAGTGGGGCTATCCATGTAATTCGAGATTGTCTATACAAGGGACAGAAGAACAAAACATGCTCGATTGACTCTGAACACTCTAGGCAGCAGATACAGTTTTCATCCACCCTGTCTCCTACTTTAAACCATTACCTTTTAAAGGACTTTACCAGTAGGCAGCCATACCTAAACTGTAGGTATAGTTTCCTTGTTAGGGGAGGTACAATTTCTTCTATAGTGTCCTCAAAGGACGATGTTGGGTTAAAATCGATAAAAGCAGGCGAAAGCGATCCTTTACGATTTATTATAAGTTTAGTCTCATCAAAACCCCAGTAAACCGATTTAAGGCTAGTTTTGTTAATCTGACAAAGGGTTTTGGGATGGTCCCAAAATATACCTAGACTTAACCTCTGTAACAAATTCTTAATGGTAAACAACACAGGATCTTGCTCACACATGTTGATGTCATCAATTCCCGAAGGCCCACTCTATAAGACTCCAGTGCTGCAGTGGACCATAGCCAGAACATTAGCAATCTAAGCTTGTGAGTAATTTTTTTCTGGGCCAGATTTAAGTAGAGTGGAGTCAACGGGGTATTTGCTGAAAGATTTAGCAAAGATCTAAAAAATGTATGTTCAATTCTATGTCAGGACGGAGGCGAGGATTATGCAGTCCTTTCTTCTCTTTATTTAAAACAGCAAATTAAAAGTGGACCAATCAGAAAACTTTATAAAAACTTCAACTCCCATGAACACATGGGCCACAGTGTCCATAACAGCCGCCATCCAATCACGACGCCGTCCACTGTATAACTGGTCCTGACGTCCCTTCCTCTTCCTCTTTCTTCTCTGCTCGTCAGATAAGTCAATTTCATATCTTTCTGACTCCTGTGGTATTTTATTGTTAGAGATTCGTTCAGCGATTTGTGCTTATGCTTTACTGATTGTTTATTGATGTGTGCTTACTAGAGCTGTTGACTCGACAGATTTCATATCTTTCTGACTTCTGTGATATGTTATTTTTAGAGATTCGTTAAGCGATTTGTGCTTGTGCTTTGACTGACTTCTGTGATATGTTCATGTTAGAGATTCGTTAAGCGATTTGTGTTTGTGCTTTACTGATTGCTTCTTGAAGTGTGCTTACTAGCACTGTTGAGTCGGCAGAATGACGTGCGCCAGGCGCTGCTTGCGCCGTTACTGCCGCTTCCATCGCGGACCGTGTGAGGCGCGCCTTCGCGTTTTTCCCGGCTCTGTGGGGCGCCGTGGTGTGAGGTGACGCTGCGCTCGCGGTCTTCTCCTCACTTTGCGGCGCGCTGAGGCGATATACCTTTCGCCTCACCAACCCTCGCCAGACACCCTTTGAGGTGATTCTTAACCGCGCTTTGCGGCGCGACGCCATCTGGTGGCGGAAACAGGTACTGCACCTGCATTTTTTGGCAGTTAGGCTGCGAGAGCATCGGCGAGGGGGCTGCCCTATTGTATTTTAGGTTAAGGGCGTTTGGTGCTCACACCCTCACATTATGCTAACCTCAGAGCAGGTAAACCCCCACTCAGGAGGCGGACAATTTCTGCATCTCCCAGCCCTTGCCGCCGGAGGTGGGTCGCGCGCTTCCACAGGCTCTGTCTCGGTGCTGGCGCCCTGGCGGGAAAGAGTGGTCGCTCTTGCCCACAGTTTTCCCGGGGTGTAAGGTACCGCAGTGCCCGTCGATCGCGGACCTAGAGGCACGCAGGCTGAGGGACAAAAATCTGCTAAACGTCACGCGGGGCACCTGGAGGAGTTGACCGCGTGAGGGACTCCTTCAGTAGGGGTGCGCGGACGTTCACACATGTACCCTGCCGGGAGGGGTTCTTCCCCGGAGAGGACGGCGACGAGGTCGCCCCGGAAACGGACCAGGAGGATGGTTTCCCCGTGGAGGGAGAGGGTGTTATTGAGGACCTCAGAGGATGAAGAGGAGTATTCCGGTCGGCCTTTAGGGGGCCCAGGAGGGTGACGATAAGACCTCTGACATGTTGACCCGACAAGGGATTTATCACCCTGGATCGTCGGAATGGATCCCTGACCCTAAGATGGCGGCGTATGTCGCGGGTAAAGTTTGCCAACCCCTGGATAGGGAGGTTTGGACGCTCATGCGGGGTGAATGCCCTCGCCCTAAATTGGAGGACAGGGTGGCTGTCACCCGGGCATTGACGTAGAGCTCTGCGCGTTCTTTGCGAAGTTCATGAAGGATCCTAAGAAGGGCTTAGGTCGTTCATGGCGCAACTGTTAGGATAAGCATCAGGACGCTGTGGGCCCCGTGACTCAGATCATCCAGTTGGCCGAGAGGGCCAAGGAGTCGGGGACGGCGATATCCACAGAGGTCGTGACAGGTTGGGCACAGCGAGCCCTGTGCTTCTTGGGTAATGAGAACTACGCATTAGCGGCGGAGCGAAGGAGGTCACTCCTCAAAAAGATTGACCCTAAGCCGGTGACCTAGCCACTTCAGAAGCAGGGCCTATTGCACTGGGCAAGCTGTTTGGCGAACCCTTTATCAAGGAATTAAATAAGTTTGTCACTATTTTTTCCGCCTTAGACAGGGCTCAGACGTCGATTAAAAAGGTTTTTTCCATACTGAGGGGGAGGTTACAGAACCACTTTCACAACTGGTGCAGGATCACTTCAGACCCTTGGGTTCTCCGGACTGTGCGAGGGTTCCGGATAGAGTTCTGCGGTTTCCCCCGTCAAAGGACTCGTCCTCGCCCCCCCGTTTTTCTCTTCGGAGGACAGGGCTCCGATCGACATCGAGGTGTCAGATCTCCTCTGGAAGGGAGCGGTCTGCACGGCAATTCTGCGCCCTGCGGGGTTCTGAAGCAACACCTTCTTAGTTCAGAGGCAAAAGGTTTCGCCCAGTATTAAATTTACGGGAATTCAACGAGTGGTTGGTGTTCCGCCACTTCAAGATGGAGGGAAGCCATCGACTCCGCGACCTTCTCCTCCAGGGGGGACTGGATGGTTCGTCTGGACTTGAAGGACGCCTACCTCACAGTACCGATCTTCCCGGCTCATCGCCTCATCGGCGGTTCCTCCGCTTTCTTTGGAACGACACAGTCTTCGAGTTTCAGGCTCTGCCCTTCGGCCTATCATCGGCCCCATGGTGTTTTACGAAACTCCTTCGACCGGTGGTGGAGACCCTACGCGAGAGGGGCGTTCGGTTGATCATATATCTCGACGATATATGATCGAGCGTGAATCAATCGCCAATCCGGCTCTGTCTAGACTTAAGCATAACTATGGCGCATCTCCAGGACTGGGGCTTTGTGATAGGTGCCCAGAGGGCCGAACTTCGACCATCACTCAGATTACGTTCTGGGATGCCTGATCAATTCGGAGTCAGCCTCCCTCAATCTCCCCCCTCAGAAGGTAACCAAAATCCGCAAGGAACTCTCCCAAGTCCTCCGCAAGGACAGATTTCCCTTCGACAACTGGCTCGCATCGTGGGTCTCCAATCCTCCTCGATCCAGGCAATCTTCCCGGGACCCCTACATTACAGGGCCCTTCACCGACTGAAGGCGCAACACCTCGGGAAGGGCCTCACGTACTCCGAACTCATCTCCTTCACGGAGGAGACGAGAACGGAGTTACGTTGGTGGATCTAACACAGGTGTGCGTGAAAAGGGGCGCGCGCTGTGGCGACATATCGATGAAGGTCGATGGTCGGAGGAGGAGCTTCAACTTCACATCAATTGTCTGGAACTCCTGGCGGGTTCTTTCGCGGTGAGACCCCCGACTCAGACACTAGTGTCGTGCTGCATTCTGCTGCGCATGGACAATGGGTCAGCAATACAGTATCTCACGCGCCTGGGCGGCCCCCGGTCTCGGGCCTTCGCAATCCGGCGAAGGACTTCTGGCATTGTTGCCGAGAGACTCAGATTTCAGTGTCGGCTGAGTATCTTCCAGGCAGGCAGAATTCGATTGCGGACGGCTCTCCAGGCACTTCCAAGTTTCAGCGACTGGCGTCTGGAACGTTCGATCATCCAGGCTTTGATGGCCAGGTGGGGTCCATGCTCGATGGACCTGTTTCCGTGTACAACTCCCGAGATTCGTGGGTTGGAGACCGGACCCGGGGGCGTCGGCGGTCGCCGCGTCCTTACAGAATTGGGCGCGGGAACGGGTGTATGCGTTTCCCCCCTTTCTCATGATACCACGAGTGGCGGCTCAGGTTCGCCGTCAACAAGCTTCCATGTTCCTGGTAGCGCCCTCCTGGAAGGCTCAAGCGTGGTTTCTCTCCCTGTTGGGGCTGTCATGGGATTATCCGATTCGGTTGCCCTTGTTCCCTTCATTGCTTTCGGGTCCTCTGGTGATTCAGGAAACCTTGCACCTCATTGCATGGAGGATTTCAGGGGACGTTGGCAAGACGGACGCCTTTCGGCGGACGCTGGGGACCTCATTCGTAGAGCCTGGGCCCAGGGAACTGTCAAGAGGTACCGCTCGGCTTGCCAGCGATGGCGTCGTTGGTGTCTAGGAAGACACGCCGATCCCGTGGGGGCGGACGTTAGCCATATTCTGACCTTTTAGCGGAGTTGGCTTACTCAGGTTTGGCCTACCGGTCTATTAATTCTTTCAGATCCGCCATTTCGGCAGGGCATGCCCTCATCGAGGGGAAGCCAGCGGGGGAGCAAACTAGGGACGGTGCTAGACGGTCTCAGCCCCCGGAACCCAGATACGTATTCCTCTGGGACGTCAATGTTGTTCTACGTTTTTCCTCTGCTCCTGGGCGGACTACTAGTATCTCTCCAGGAAGGAGTTGTCGGACAAGTTGTCGATCTGGCTAGGTCTGGTCTCATGCAAGCGCGTCTCAGACGCGAGGACCTTGGTCATTACTGCATGGACCTACACTCCAGATGGGGTCACCTTTACGGTGGCTAAGAGAACCAGGACTAACATCAGGTCGGTATCTTATCCTATGTTTCCGGATCGGCCCACACTCTGTGTGGTGAGTTAACGCAAGACATACGAGGACATGACGTCGGATTATCGCCCTCCTGGGGAACGTCTACTCCTCATTGCACTGCAGAAGCCGTTTTAAGGCGGTTCCCTCGCCATCCATCGCCAGGCGGGTCCGTTGGATCATGACCAAGGCGGGGGTGGATGTGACCAGATTCGGAGCTCATTCCACGAGGGGAGCAATGGCTTCTAAGGCCATTCAGGTAGGCGGCCGGTTAGGATATTATTGCCGCGGCGGACTGGTCTTCCGAACCCACATTCAGGAACTTTTATTTCAAACCCATTTATGGCGCTGCGGAGTTGGTGGTGGAAAGGCTTTAAACCTGCATAATCCTCGCCTCCGTCCTGACATAGAATGAAAAATTTCCTAGCTATCGTAACGGAAAGTTTCAATTCTATTAAGGACAAGGAGGCGAGGATTATCCCCCCCGAGACTTGCTGGTCTCGCCCGACCCAGGACCTCCGTAAATTCAGTAAGTAAATTTTGCAATGGGGTTTGAATATGTTATGATGTTGTGCCTTGCTCTGTCATGCTTCTATTGCTATTTGGGGTTCATGACCAGGCCTGTTCGCATGTGTTTCTAACCTTAAATTCCCCATGACATGTTTCCTCAAGTGTTATCTGGTATCGATCTCTTTGTGTCGCTTTTCTATGCTTTCGTACACGGAAAGGGATCAGGATAACGGTTTGTCTTGTGTTGATTTAGGACAAGACCAGAAAGATTGATGAACGTCCTCGGGATCTTTCCTCACAGAGAAGAAGAGGAAGAGGAAGGGACGTCAGGACCAGTTATACAGTGGACGGCGTCGTGATTGGATGGCGGCTGTTATGGACACTGTGGCCCATGTGTTCATGGGAGTTGAAGTTTTTATAAAGTTTTCTGATTGGTCCACTTTTAATTTGCTGTTTTAAATAAAGAGAAGAAAGGACTGCATAATCCTCGCCTCCTTGTCCTTAATAGAATTGAAACTTTCCGTTACGATAGCTAGGAAATTTTTCATTACTGACAAGTAACTAGACTTTGTACAGCCCCAGTATACATACATAAAGGGGCTTTGGTGAGTCAGCATCACTTAGTGGCCTGTTAAATTGTAAATTGTTAAATGTACACTTTGCTTCAGCACACCACAGCATACAGCAAGGGGATATAGGTCAACCCACTTTATCATTGCGCCCTTCAGGGTGAGTGATGGCACAAAGTCACAGCCCCTGTTCATATCTGCCTAAAAATAGTTCATTTCTCTTAAAGTACAAAGTAGGTTAAAAGTGTACTTTTCCAATTACATGTTTTTATTAATTTGAAATACGGGCTAGGTACATTGTATTCACTTCTTTTTAAAGTTCATGGTCAGTGTGTCTCTGGAAGCTTGGGCATTCCTGCTGTGGTGCCCTAGGTCAATGCAGGCACAGACACACCACATGCTGTAACTGCAGCATGGCCCATTGTCATTCTGTATGAGAGAATCGCCACAGACAGAATGACAATGGGGCTAATTGACAAATCTGGTAGGAGCTGTGGAAGCCTCTTCACTTGAAAGAAATGCAAGCTGGCCCCCAACAGTGAGTGCTGTAAAACCACTGAGGCTTTTCTAAAGGGTCATCGCACATTCTGGCAAACCCCAGAATTACGAAGAAAAGGTGTCTGTAAAAAGAATTATAATGGACAATGGATTAGACACCAAAATAACGGACCGTCCATGAAATTTATGGAGGGTTGGTCGTCCTAGTGTTCCTAGAAACATGTCATTTAGCCCTCTTTTGGTATCTATACATAAGAGGTTTCCTCAATTCACCAATGTACTGTGACCGGTGGTGCTGGAAGTAGGGGTGAAGAGTAGTGCAGTCCATCTCCCCCACCCCCCAGTAGCCTGGCCTTGATGGAGATCAGATGGAGAATTAAGAGTAAAGAGGACTTGATGCAAGTACTGTGCTCTCAGTCTAGTCAGCCGCTCCCTCTCCTCTGCTGCCACAGTCATCTTGCTCCACCTGATAGCGCAGATGTTTTTATGCCATGAGCCTCCATTTCGAGACCGTTGCCAGTGTCTCTACCTGGCCCACCATTTTTAGGTAATCGACTCAAATGTCCTTAGGTTTTCCTTGGGTCACTTTTGTTACGTTGTTGGGCAATTCATGGTAACTTGACTTCATTTAATTGGTGGGTTATGTTAGTTTTATGTAGGTGCTTGATGCCTTTGCTCCATCCGATTTGCCCATAGCCCGCCAGCCGTTTTCCACAGGCTACTGCTCCTCGCAGGTTTTCCCACGCCTTGCCCTTCCTCCTCCTGGGCAGCCCCTCCCACCACCCAGGACTTCTTGTGGAGGCTGCTGCACGGTTGCACCCTGGCACGCCAAAGGCAAGCCCGTCTGTTTCCTTCCGTGCCAGGACCACACCCAGCACCAGAAACCCTGGCCCTCAGGACTCCGACAGGTACTCTGCCGCAGATCTCCGTGCCCTGGACCACAGACGAAACAACAGCTGCCTCACATCAACTTGCTCCACAGTGAAACCATTCACTTGCCCCCACTGCAGATTCACCTTCACCACAGGATCAAATTCCCCCACAGAAACCTGTGACACACAGGCCTGCCCACCATGACCTCCACAGAGCATCTTAGATGACTCCTGATCAACGCTAGATCGCTCTGCAAATACACCACCAAAGTCTG